>NW_028136319.1:0-600000 GCF_964662115.1 Mustela nivalis | reverse complement strand
GCACCTTGTCTGCTAGGTTCTTGGAAGAGGAGGTGGCTATGGAGGTGAGTGGGGATGGGAGTGGGAGGATTTCTCCCTTCACTTCCCTTTTTGTGTTTTCAAATAATGGGTTTTGAGGGGGAGGGAAAGGTTAACCAGACCATTTATTTTCCATCTCCCATCGATAAAATGTCACACAGGAGAGAGGTGGCAGAAACGCACTTTCAGGTTAATTTTTTTACAAGGAAGATTGACTTATGAACCTACTTTGTTATTCCCTTTCATTCAATTTCCCTGTACCTCCTTTTCTATGAAGTGTAACGGTAACCCATTATTATTTTTATTGTTGGCACGTGCTTTGTGAACCATAAAGTGTACGCTATAAATGGGAGCGCTTTTCTTTTTTTTTTTTTTTGTAGTTTACGAAAAACTAATATTTTTTAAATTAATTTTTTATTTATTTTCAGCATAACAGTATTCATTCTTTTTGCACCACACCCAGTGCTCCATGCAAGCAGTGCCCTCTATGATACCCAACACCTGGTACCCCAACCTCCAAATCCCCCGCCCCTTCAAAACCCTCAGATTGTTTTTCAGAGTCCATAGTCTCTCATGATTCAGCTCCCCTTCCAATTTCCCCCACCTCCCTTCTCGTCTCTAACTCCCCATGTCCATGAAAAACTAATTTAAAAACATTCATCCACCAGAGTACCCAAAGGGCTCCCATATAAACTATCTGTCGTTACATTATGTCCCGATGTGGAGCTCGATCCCAGGATCCTGAGATCATGACCTGAACTGAAGGCAGAGGCTTTAACACACTGAGCCACCAGCCCCAATGTATTCTCTTCAGTACCAGAATTTGTAACCAATTGACAGATGAAAAAGGAGGCAGTCAAGTGAAAATCAATAGGTCTTAGACCTGCAAGAAATTTGAATTAGATGAATTCAGCTACTCAGGCACTGTTTCACATTTTCAGATCTCTGCAGAAAAGGGGTTAACCTTTTTACAGCATGTAAAAGAGAAGACTATAACACATACTATGTGTAAGCATGTAAATATCAAAAAATATCCCATTAGATGCTAAGACACACAGGGCCTATATTTTCTCTCAAATTCATGAATATGTAGGAGCAATAAGTGAGAAGTGAATGTATACTCTTCACTTCGAAGTCTTTTAGAAATCTAAAATATGACTTTCTATGGTTTGTGTCTCCATATTCCTTTATTGCCAGTTTGAACAAATCCACATGCTTTGATTCAAAGGTAATAAATTCCTCTTATTTGGAAACATGATGTTTATTTTTATTCTCTCACCCTTAGCAGGTGGTTTCATTTTAGCACACTTCAGAGTTATAATTTCATGCTTATTAAAAACATTTATTATGATCTACATAGATGAATGAAACTTTTATTTTATTAAATTATTTGACAAAAAATCTGTTATTTTTAAAAATGTATTTCCTTTAGGGTTATTTTAGAGCGTTCAGAGAGGATCTAGGAGTGTGGTATTATGTAGTTTTTAAGTAGGTATGAAATGGTTATTTATAGGATTGTTTCTTTAAGGCTTATGTATATTGTCCATTATATGCTATAAAATATTTTGAAAGTAAATTTAAGGTATGTTTTACATAGTTTATTTTTTGGAAATAAATATTGAAATGACTTGTGAAATTCAGTATATTCTCAACATTAATTTATTTTGAAATTTACCAGTTGTCTACTGAACTATTATATGGCAGATATTACTTCAGACTACACTGGTAAATGAAATACTTGGCTTTGTAGAACTTTTATTTTAATGGGTGAGACAATTCAAAGCTATAAACCTTAATAAAAATTGCATAGTGCATTCAAAAAGGATGAGTACAATGGGGAAAAAGAAAAACTCGATCAGGGTGAGAAAAATCAAGGTTGCTAGGCAGGGGATGGGGAGTTAAAATTTTTAATAGGAAGATCAGGGTAGTTACAATGAAGCTGACAATTGAACAAAGGTATGGAAAGGTGATGAATTTGCGCAGAACTATCAGCAATAAGGTCACTCCAGACAAAGGAATTGGCTATCTTGAAGGCCATAAGGTTGGATCATGCCTGGCATATCTGAGGAATAGCAAGGAGGCCACTGTGAGTGACTGAAGAGTAGCAGGGAAAGAGGTCACAGAGGTTAAATGAGTGGCTAGATCATGTAAAAGCTTAGAAGTCATTGTAAAACTCTGGCTTTTATATTTGGAAACTTACTGTGTGATAGAATTTCTGCTAATAACTGAGAGTTCAATTGTCCATAAAATTTCAAGGACTCTTATTCTAGTAAGACAGAATGAAGAGAAAGAGTTCATATTTTCACATGGTGTAACAAATGCTCAGAGATGCAAGTGTAGGAAGCTATAGGATCACAGAAGAAGGCACTAAAATCACACCAATATATTTGATGACTGTGACTATATATAAATTTGTATTTTCTAGATTTTTTATAGTCATGGAATCACACTGTATATACTATTCATTGCCTGGCTTTTCTTTTCTCAGCATCATTACTTTGAGAATCTCCAATTGTAAATAGTTCATTTTGATGTTGAATAGTAATCTCTTTAATGAATAGATCATAATTTTTCTTTGCTCTATGGATGGACATTGATGAACATTTCCACTGTTTTCAATTCTTAAAAATAAAGCTGCTATGAAATTCATATACAAGTCCCTGTATGAACATAGGGCTTGTTTCTCTTGGTTAAATGCCTAGAAGTAAAATGGCTATTTTTGTAACTGCAACATATTTTGCATTTAAAAAAATTTTCAAACTATTTTCCAAAGTGGTTGTATCATGATATATGCCAACAACAGTGTAGATTTTTGGTTGCTTCTCAATCTAGCTCAGACCAAGTACAATTAGCCTTTATAATTTTAGCCATTCTAATAGATATGTAAGCATGTCTCATTATGATTTTAATTTGTATTTCTTTAATGTCTAAATGTTGAGAAATTTGTCATGTGCCTATAAGCCATCCATATACTTTTGGTGACATGTCTCTTCCATTATTTCCTTCACATGTAAAATTGGATACTCTGTTTGGTTATTAGTAAGGTTTTTTATTTTTATTCATATTTAAATAATCAGAGTAGATGTCCATTATCAGATATGTAATTTGGAAATCGCTTGTCCATCTTTACAGTTTCTCAATGGAGCTTTGATAGCTGTGTCTTTCAAGAAATATGCTACTTCTTTCCTGGTACACGGAGGTATGACTAGAACATTATCAATGTTGACCTTTGCAAAGAAAATCATGGCTTAAGATATATGTAGTCTGCAGTTGTTGGGAGTGTTCACCATCCTTGCCTCTAACTCATCTCTCACTGCCCACACATTCAGATATAGGGGAATATTGATTGACAAAATATTAATTGCCAAATAACACTAGTTAGAGAATAAGAAAAATGCAGGCACCTGATTATATAATATTACATAAATAAAATGTGTTTTTATAAGTGCTATTGGAAGGAAATTCCTCAATACTTTAATCACACAGAATGATGGAATCCTAGATTTTTTTTTCTTGTATTTACTAAGAAAATGATCATGCCTCAAGTATATTAAAATGGAATAGGGAAAATTAAAAATTGTTTTTAAGATGATTTGCGTGTGTTGTGCGTATGTGAGAGAGAAAGTGAGAGAGAAAGATAAAGAAAAAGAGAAAGGGAAAGACAGAGAGGTGGCTGCAGTGAATTGATGAGTTGGAGGATAGATTTTAAAGTTTTGTCTTTTGCTTTCTACGTTTCTTTTTCCTTAGGTACAAGAGAACAATCAGTAATATCTCAGAAGCCTGCTGGTAACATCAGCAGAAAGAATTAGAGGTTTCCAGAAAATTAAGATGACATATAGTTTTCCTGACATAAGAAAATCATTTTTTGTCCCCAGCTATTTTCAATGATCTATACCCCACCTGTGTACTTGCCCAAGCACACTTCTTCCAAAACTTCCTGGGAGGTTCTTACAAAGAAATGCAAAAACCTCACTCCTTAAGGATTTTGAGGGAACAAGGCAATGGGAAAACTAACAGTCACCGCCAGACCAGGAAATAGCCTAAGCTATTGAGACAATAAATCAGTGGTAAAACTCCTAGTGCTATTTCAAAAGCAATCAAGGCCTTGCATTCCTTGTCCCAGAAAATGAGCCCAAGACCCCATCTAGTTTCTATCTGCTCTTGAAGCCTGCAGAGTCCCTTTCCCTTGTCCAACAGTTACCTCTGCTTTATTCTAACGTTGAAGTTTCTGCCCTCGGTGGAATACAAGCTTCATTCAGGTGAACATGCAATACATATTGCACAAATACATATGTGGATGTGCATGCATCCACAACCTTATGACCAACCATACACGGAATAATAAAACTCTCCCTTCTGAGTATTCATCTTAAATACTAAATAAAAATCTCTCTCCTGTTCAAACAGTCAAGGCTTTGGAACTTATTCCCTGTGATCTCCTTGTATGTTGTAAACAAAGATTCCTTTGTTTGACAACTCCACCTGTTTCTGTGATTCACCAAAGACTGACCTCAGTTAGTTCAGTTGCTGTAATGGCTTTCACTACTCTGATTCTACCTCTGCAAGTCTCCAAATTTAACTATTTTTTCTCCCAATTCTGCATGTTCTTGGCTTTAAACTGCAACTCTGAAGAGAAGATTTGCTTGTTTAAAAAAAAAAAAATCAAGAAAAGGTAGTAGTAGTTAACATTGTTACTTTGAACTTCCTGCCCTAAGGGGCTCTCCTGTTCTTTCTCTTTGACTTCCTGGACTAAAACGACAGAAATTTGGCAATACATCACTCCCCAATCCAGATTACTGCCAGAACAGTTTATACTCTTAGAAAAATATTAGTTTAAAAGATCACATAATTAAATACTTAAGCATGTAGTGTAATATAGTGGTTTACAAGAAATATATTTTGGTCATCTGAATATTTGGTTTTCAACCATGGCTACTGACTCACAGCTCCTAAAACTCTTGGGATTTCCTGTGATAAGGGTGAGAGAGGTGTGTTTTGTTCTGTTAATGAAGTGACCTTCAGACCTCACTCAAGGCAAGGGCTGTTTGCCTGAAGGACCAACCACTTGGTGAAAGCCTTCACAACTTTTTGCCTCCCCTTCCTCCCAATACAGGATTATCTGGGGAGGGAAGAGGATCTGGAGATTAGATCAGCAAATGACAATGATTTAGTCAGTCATGACTATGTCATGAAGCCTCCACAGAAAAGCTGAAAGGACTGGGTTCAGAAAGCTTTTAGTTTGTGAAATGTATGAAAAGGCAGGAAGAGTGGCAGTCTTACAGAAGGTAATAGAAGCTCTGTGCCCATTCTCCATACCTTGCCCTGTGCACTTCTTTATCTATCTATTGATTTAAATCTTCTATTATATCTTTTAATAAGCTGGCAAACATAAAGTAAGTATTTTTCTGAGTTTTGTGAGTCCCTGTAGCAAATTAAAAGAACGTAAGAAGTAGGCCACTGGGACCTCCAACCTGTAGTTGCTCAGTCACAAGCACAGGTAATAACCTGGGGCCTACAGTGAGACTGGCATCTGAGGTGGGGTTGGAGATAGTCTTGGAGGACTGATCCATTAACTGATGAAATCTTACACTATGTTCAGGTAGATAGTGTCAGAATTTAGTTGAATTCTTGGAGATCCTGCTGTTGTCTGAAAATTATTTGGCATTGTTGGTATGATGTCCTAAAACCCAAAAAGATATAGCTACCTCAAAATAAGAATACGGTTGACAGCTTATATATAATAAGTGAGTATTTCAGGGATTTAAAATATACCCAATAAATAATGTAAGGAAATAAGGAAAGATTTTGAAATAAAAACAAGAATAAGAACCTAGTGGTACTAATAGATTAAATATATGTAATCTAGTTGAATTAAGAATACAATGGATAGAATACGTAATGGATTCAATAGAGATAAGAAGTCACTTAAGGATATAGTCATCTGGATACCAGCAAAGCATTAAAATTATCAATATAAAAGAGGTGTAAGATGTAGGTGATGTGTGTGGAACAAAAGCTAGAGAAGAAATTAGATTTCCTTACTACTCATAGCCTGTTGACAAGTCCTTGAAGCTCCTCTGGGGACTCAGCTGCTTCCATGTGGACACATCCACTCAGGGCAAAAAGCATTCTTAGTCCACCCCCCAGGATACTGAAAATCTACTTTCACATGTAAAAATTACTTTGGAAACTTCTTTATCTCTACTCCCCACCCCTGCCCTCAAGATATAAATTGGCAATCATCTCCCAAGCATATACCCACTGATACACATCAGAAGAGTCTCTTCCCTGAGTTTTTACTAAATAGTAATAAATGACCTTTCCCTAACAATAGCTAGCCCCCTCAAGGTCCTGGAAACCTTGTTTATAAAATACCTTGGAGGCTTGTGCTATCCCTCAGCTCCTCCCAAATTGAAAGTATATAATCAGCCACTCTTCATGACCCTCTCTCTCTACTCCAAATAAATAAATAAATATTTTTAAATAAAATAAAATAAATGACTTTTTTTAAATGAAAGAAGAAAAAGGAAAGAAATATTTGAATATTAATGTACATCTATTTCTCAAGCATAAAATAGTCAAGACACTGGATTAAAACTTACATACAAGAAAAGAAAGAAAATATTCATAACTAGAGTTGACTCTATGAATCCCAAACTAGGGCATACATACCAAAGACACACAAAAAAAATCACAAGTGTTAGAGAGAAAAAAAATAATTCATTAATAAAGAAACAAGAATCAGATTGACAGAATTTTTTTAAATAACATCAGATATAAAAAAGAATGAAGTAATAGCTTTATTATCTTGAAAAAAAATCACAAATGGAAACATTTAGATCCTTATAAAATGTCATTGGCATAGGAAGGCATAATAAAAAAAATATTTTCAGGAATACAGATCACAGATAATTTGCCTTAATTTGTGTAGGCAGCACTTAAATACTAATATTATTTTAACAGTTAAAATATACTCTATGATCTTTGAGGTTGGGGAAAAGAGGATGACCAAGTCATCTTGAAATAATTCAGTTTTATGAAAAAAGTAAAAAGATCAAAAAAAAGACTTGTAGAAAAGAGAGATAAAACATATGCATAATAAAAATAAATAAATAAATAAACAGCTGGAGTGCCTGGGTGACTTAGTCGGTTCAAGTGTCTGCCTTCAGCTCAGGTGATGATCCCAGGGTCCTGGTATTGAGCCCTGCATCAGGCTCCCTGCTCAGTGGAGAGTCTGCTTCTCCCTCCCATTGAGAAAAAAAATTTGACTTATTTATTTGAGAGAGATAATCTTTAAATTTTACTTATTTATTTGAGAGAGAGTGAGAAAAGAAAAACATGCACACAGCAGAGGGAATAACAGAGGGAGAGGGAGAAGCACGCCACTGAGCAGGGAACCCCCTGCGGGGCTCTATCCCAGGACCCGGGTATTATGACCTGAGCTATAGGTAGACACTTAACTCAGGTACCCCAATAAATACAATCTTTTAAAAAAAATAAATAATAATAAAAATAAATAATATTTCAGATAGTATGATTTTTTTAATGTGAGACTTGGTATAAAAACAGGATGACATACTTGTCTAATTATAGCAAAGACTTTGATAAGTTTAGATGCAGTAGTACATAAAAAATTTAACTTCTTTCATTAACTGATAATTTAATTAGATTAAATTAAGAGACATCAAAATTTAGAGAATCTAATAGTCCTGATCTATTAATAAATGTAGCCATCCTAACCCCAAAACAAGAGTCTTCAGTAAGTATATAAGCATAAGTTGAACATTTACACAAACAGGCCATTATTTAGGCCAGAAGTATATGCCAATAAATTCCTAGAGTTAAATATCAGGCTATATTTTCCAAGAATAAGGCAATAAAATTAGAAAACAATGACCAAAATATTAAATTCATATAATTGGAAGTTAACTTCATACCTAAAAAGAAATAATACAGCTAATTCAGAAATTTTTAGAATTACAGTACTTTGGTAATATCAACTCTCAAAATGAGTAACGGACAGGTGGGGCTAGCAAGAGACTCGTGGGAGGATTAAATCATGGGCCCCTGTATCTCATGTGCAGTAGAAGCAGTGGATTTGGAATTTCAGTTTTTCCACAACGTTCCACCACAAGCTGGTTAGAACTGTGCAAAAGCAGGAAGGGAAGCCCCAGTAAAGTGGACTGGGGATGCCAGAAGGGGAGGCTGGAAGGGGGCGCCTGCTGCTCAGTGCCCATTACAGACCCCACATTGCAATCCCCCACAGGAGAGACTCACCAATTTTAGGCCCCACAGGGGAAGCTGGAGGTTCATCTCCTGACTTTTTGTAGGATCTTTGCAGCTCAGCTGGTGAGAATTCTCCATCACCCTGCCTTTCTCCAAGGGACTTTTCTTCAAGCACCCTTCCCAACTTCTTCCTCCTCCATGAAATAATGTTCCTCTCCTTTGTTTCTCGCACTTGCCTGTGTTGGGACCTTAGCTTGCTCAGCCCAGACTGCCATTCTCTGCTCTTCCCAATTAAACCCATGCTGCTGGTCAAATAACTGGCAGATTGAGTTTAAGGCCAATTGAACTAATAAATTCAAGAACTTGCAAGGAACAAAATCAATATGCACAAATTAGTGGCACTCCTAGGTGCTCGGAAGGACCCATCAGAAAGAGACTGCTGAGAACGATCTCATTTACACCTGCATCCAAGACAGCAAGATACCTGGGAGGCCCCTGAACAAAGAAGGTGACAGACCTGTCCTCTGACAGCCCTGCAACAATGACGACAGACAGGGAGGGGTACACACAGAGATGGGGAGGCACTGTGCTCAGGGAAGAACCCACACTGGGAAAATACCTACTCTCCCCAAAACCGTCTACAGAGTCCTCACTCTGGCTCCCGAATTTCCGGACTCGGTGCAAGCCTGGAGTGGGTGTGGACACGGGAAGGACCCCGCAGGGCTGAGGTGGGGAGAGCACAAGCACCGAAGCAGGGGGACGCTCCCTGACTGCAGACCATCTGAGGAGCCCAAGGAACCTAATCCGCGAGCACACAAACACAGATGAGGACCTAGGTGCACCCGAGCCCAGAAAGGGGGGACCCCACAGCCCCGCGCACAGCACAGCAGGAGGCCACGTCTCCTCACACAAAACGACGGAAGCCCCAGTGTCTACACAGGGCGCCCTTCCTCTGTGGGGTCCTGAGACCACGAACCCCTTGACAGTGCACTCAGGCGGCTTCTCCTCAGCTCCTCCAGCATCTGGTCCTTAGGAGGTTGGACTGCTGCCAGTGTGGGCGCGTCCTCCACAACGGGTCAGGTCAGTGTGGATGCAGAGCCACACCCTCCTCAGCTTGTCCTGTCAGGGTGGGAGGCGCCCCACATTCTCCAGAAGTCTCCACAGTGGGTCCTGAAGAGGCGGGGCTCTGGTCCCAGCTGTGGCTGTGCAGCCTTGGCTCAGGGCGGAGCTGGGGTCTGGCGCCCTCTGCAGGCGGTGCAGGCAGTGCAGGACTGTGGGAGCTCACCCTTCAGTGGAAGGTCCTGCTCCCTCCCCGGGTCCAGCTGATGCCATTTCATTCCGGAAATTCAAGCTGCATGGAGCCCAATACCCCCCAAATTCCCCCCAAATAGCTAAGGAACAATGAATTGGAAACAATGTGGAATTACAACAGTCCTTGACCCAAACAGTGTCACTGAACATGGCCCTGATGCAGACCCACACTCTGACCTCAACTTGGTCTCAAGCCTGGACCCTACCCTAATCCAAGACCCTAACCCTAGCCCCCAACCCAAACAATGTTCACAAGAATCAAAAGGTAGAAACTGCAAATATCCATCAATGGCAAGTGCATAAGCAAAGTGTGGTGAAGCATTTGAATTTGGGTACAGGTTCAGGTTTTAGTCAGAGTTCTAGATCAGGCTTTGGGTTTAGTGTTAGGGTGAGGGTTTAGAGTGAAGGACAAGGGAACAGAGTTATAGTTTAGGGCTTTAAGTTTATGATTTAGGCTTTAAGACTCAGGGCTTATGGGATAAAGTTCAAGGTCAAATTTGGGGTTTGACTTCATGCTGAGATTTGGGTTCAGGTTTCATGACTTGGAGGTCTGGTTTAGGGTTTGGGTTCTTGGTTCAGGGCTTGGATCCAGGGCTCAGGTACAGGCTTTGGGTTCCATTCCAGGTTTGGGATTCAGGGTTCTAGTTTGGGCTTTAAGGTCAGCTTAGGTTTCAGCGTTGGTAGGGTTTAAGGTTAGGTTTAGGGATGACACATTTTCTTCAGTTGTCATCATGGACAAAATAATTCTATCTGAAGTTTCTAAGTCAGAAATGTATTTCATCTGGGGGCGCCTGGGTGGCTCTGTGTGTTAAGCCTCTGCCTTGGGCTCAGGTCATGATCTCAGGGTCCTGGGATCGAGCCCTTCATCAGGCTCTCTGCTTGACGGGGAGCCTGCTTCCCCATCTTTCTCTCTGCCTGCCTCTCTGCCTACTTGTGATCTCTGTCTGTCAAATAAATAGAATTAGTAAAAGCTATTATATGATCTTTTACAAACCATTTCCTATCTTTGCATTCTCATGTGCCAAGACAGACAGGGATTATTTAAAACCCTGAAGAGAGTGCTCTTGCTTTTAAATTGCCTGTAACCTTCGTGTAATAGATTTATGATTGATGATAGATTTAGTTAAAATATAACTATTTAAAATATTTACTCTCAGTAAACGATTTCAACCTATGCTCATTTAAGTAACTTGGTGCATAATCCCTTTTCTATTAAACCATAGTGCAAGGACCAATGCCGCGTTTCTGAGAGAACCCCAAGCTATTTTTCTAGAATGGCTGTATGCTATATATGGCGTCCTGTTTTCACTCCCTTTGTGGAGCACCTACCCTGGAGGTCATGTAATAACCAATGACCAAAAAAACAAACAAGAAACCCAAACATCCAGGTCGAAGTGCCATCCCTGCCTGGAGTGGAGGAGACTGCTCAGACAGATCCCAGGCAGGCATCTCAGCCCAGGCCTGTGCTGGGGAAGCTGGTTCCTGGCTTTGGGCGCAATCTGGAAGCCAGCAAACTGACCCAAGAGTGCAGCTGGCGTTTAGGACTGATGATCTTTTCGCAGCCAGGAAGCGCGTGGACACCCGCTCAGGGAGCCAGGCTAGGAGGCTGCCCAGGGCAGGCGCTGGCAATGCAGCAGCATGCCAGGGCTTATCCCCGCACCCCAGCATGGGCTCCGGCCTCAGAAGTGAGGGGGCGGGGCCAGCGCAGAGAAGGGTCTTTGCTAATTTCCAAAGCTGGAAGTGAGCTCTCAGAGGACTCAGGAGGGAGGGGGGCGGGGGCGGCCGGGAGAGGGGCTTTGCTAATTGCCCAGGCGGGAAGGAGGGGCGCGCAGCGCCAGTGTGCTGTGCTGCAGCCCATTTGGGACTGCAGGACCCACCATACTCGCTGCCCCTGCACTCCCATGCTCCAGCCTAGCCCCTGAGGCCGCGGTGTCCTGTTCCCGTTCCCGCCGCCTGCTGCCCCTCCCCGACCCATGGCTTCTCTGGAGGACCCTCTGCTCACAGGTAAAGTGACACCACGACACGCCCTCACCTGAAGCAGAAAACGCAGTCCAGGAGCTGGGCGCAGCCTCCCGCCAACCCCAGGGCACCAGGACCACCCCAGACGCTGTGCCACACCCTGTCCGCAGGGGGTCAGGCCGGGACAGCGCCACAGGAGGTACCCCCCCCCTGCCAGCGGGGAGGCTAGCCCCCATAGTTCTGCACCCTCACGCGCTTTTCAGAGCCTCCTGCCATTCCCAGGGCACCCAGAACCCAGAGAGTGAGGCCTTGGGTGTTCTCTAGTGACAGATTCAAGGCAATTTTTCGACTTTGGGACTCAGAGTTAACATAGTTTTCATTTGTGATTATTATTTTTGTGTGGGGGCCGTCGCTTTTCTTTTGACCTATGCTTGTTTTCACTCCCGGTTCTGAAGAAGCCCCTAAATCCTAACCCTTTGAGGACTCCGAAAGCTCTCAGAGCAGCAGTGCTGGGGGACAGTGTGGACACATGGTTTGGTTTCTCCTCTGGCCTGCTTCTGTGGCAGCCCCGCTCTGTCCTCCTCAGACTTCAGAGCAATATCTGAACAAGTGGAGAAGCAACCAGGGGGTCAGGTAGGTGGCCACCGAAGAGTGACTTCTCTGGAGGGTGGCTGAGCTAGCAAGTGAGCATGTTAGTCCAGCTCTGCCTGCATTCAGTATGGAGCTGAACAGGGGCCAGGGAAGGGGAGGAGGAGCAGAGAGCAGAGACAAAGGGACCAAAGAGGAGATTCAGATGAAGGGAAGTAATGGGGAGGAAAGAGAAGAAACTCTAGAAGACAGGTATGTAGAAAGGAAAAGGGATGAAGTGGGCATTGGGAAAGGGCACCACCAGGGAAGGAGAGAGGGGAAGAAAAGAGGGAGGAAAGAGGAAAGGGGAAAGGGAGAAGGGAGGAGTCAGCATGCCAGGGCTCCCCCTGCATCTGAAGAAGAGGTGGCTGGTCCAGCTTGTCAAACAGGGTGCTCACTCTTTGGCCCCAGTTTCTGCTCCCAGTGCTACTGGGCTTTGCAAGGAAGGCAGGCTGTCCCTTGGGACCTACTGGAGCCCACTGGAGCCCACAGGAGGGTGGGAGAGGTAAGATGCCACCAGGTCCTGTCCTGAGCTGCTCCCAGCCACCAGCCTCACCACATGGTGCAAGAGGGACCCCAGAACAAAGGACGGACACAGGCCAGCATGTCTGCTGGTGGCCCTGGGCACTTAGCTCATCGCAGTGAACCACACGGCCTCCTCAACCCACGCTTTCAAAGCCTCCTTCTTCGCTTCTGGCTTTCATGTCTGTAGGAACATGAGCCAGATCTAACTCATCTCCGACAGACAATTCTGACTCACCCCGTGTCAGATTTTTATGAGTGGCTGTGATAGAGTAAGATAGCAATGCTCCAACAAACGGACTGTTTCCTCCCACTTGACCTCAACAGTCTTATACATTTTCTTAGCGAAAACATCTTGTCTCCTTCCATTAAGCTCATAACATGGTCTAATAGTATACATGCGCCTTCCTTAGATGCGAAGCGATACAGAGGTCCTTTTTTTTTTTTAATTTTACAAGGTAAAGTCAGTGAACATATCCAACTTGACGAATACGTCTCTAAAATGTCAATCCAGGCAAAGCTTTTTCTGCCTACAGTTTGGAGCCTACGTGGTGAAATTTTTAAAATGCTTTCAGTCCCTCAGTGAGGCTCTTAGAAGCTAGCCAGGGCTTACTACGTGCCAGGCACTGTGTCAGGTGTTGGAGCTAAAGGGAAGGAGAGCTTGGAGGCTGTCTGGGGAAGGACATCCATGACACAAGCACAGCTAGAAACGGAGGCCAATGCTAGAAAAGAGAGAGCAGGCTGCATGGAGAGTGTGTACCATGGGGCTTGTGAGCTCACGAATAAGTGGGAGTAACTGGAGTGGGGAGATGGGGGAGAGAAGAGGGTCTTCCCATCAATGGGAATCACCTGTGCTTGGAGGCAGGTGGCATGAGAGGTCTCCACAGGAAGAAGGAGGCAGTGTGGTTGAAGGGCAGAGAGATGGGGCAGAACAGGCATCAGTCAGTTGGACGGGTATGAATAGACTGATGGGAGGATTATGGGTGCCTTTGGAGGACTGAGAATTTGTTAGAAGATCAGTGCAGATTTCTATGGAGACAAATGCCAGGAACTGATAGGTCTTTGAAAGGTCACTCTGGCTGCCTTTTGGCAAAGGGGTTGGTAAAAGGCACTTGCAGGTGTGAACACACCAGGTGGGAGGTGAGTGCAGGAAATCGGGTGAGGGAGCATGGGAACTTGGTCCCGGGGTATATAAGGGAGAATAGCCTTTAAGGAGTTCCACAAATTGGCACCAGCTGTGGCTTCATTACAGAGCTGGAAGGGGGAGGTGGGTGTGTCCTGGAGGTTACAGAAATTACATGAGAAAGGGAAGTCTTTTTAGATCTCTTTTTCAACTAGAGGAACTCTCACCTTATTGATAGAATTCCAGAGTGGGAACCAATGATATGAGGACATCTTTGAAATGTCTGAATATGTTCTTCCACATCTTTGCAAGTGACGAGGAGACCTTGACCTTAGGAGGCCTTGGCCCTCTTTGTAGCCAGAAAGATTTCACCTACAGATTTGGGTTCTCCCTTTTAAAGTCAAGGAGTCAGTCCTTCCAAAGGACACCTCCTATCATTTTACCTTCTCATCATACCTCACGTGCTGGCATCTCCAAGACCCTCTGTTCCAGGTTGAGAGTATCCACTTTGGCCGGGCTGGTCTTGCAAAGAACACCACAACAGGAAATCTAGAGCCTATAGTGCTATTAATAACATCATCTAAGACTGTGTTTGCTACCCTCTTGGCCTCTTCCCACCATGACTCACTGAAGCTTTTTACACATTGTATCCATTATGCTATAGTTCCCAAAGCTCATCTTCTCTAGTGCCATTAGTTTTTAGGGGACCAGGCAAACCTTAAACTTGTCCCCCTTAATTGGATCCCTGTGCCCCCACAATCTCTTTGAATGCCTTTCACCATGATTCTTGAATGAGATCTGAGACCACTGCTGGTACCTAACACTTCTTGGCACCTTGTCTGCTAGGTTCTTGGAAGAGGAGGTGGCTATGGAGGTGAGTGGGGATGGGAGTGGGAGGATTTCTCCCTTCACTTCCCTTTTTGTGTTTTCAAATAATGGGTTTTGAGGGGGAGGGAAAGGTTAACCAGACCATTTATTTTCCATCTCCCATCGATAAAATGTCACACAGGAGAGAGGTGGCAGAAACGCACTTTCAGGTTAATTTTTTTACAAGGAAGATTGACTTATGAACCTACTTTGTTATTCCCTTTCATTCAATTTCCCTGTACCTCCTTTTCTATGAAGTGTAACGGTAACCCATTATTATTTTTATTGTTGGCACGTGCTTTGTGAACCATAAAGTGTACGCTATAAATGGGAGCGCTTTTCTTTTTTTTTTTTTTTGTAGTTTACGAAAAACTAATATTTTTTAAATTAATTTTTTATTTATTTTCAGCATAACAGTATTCATTCTTTTTGCACCACACCCAGTGCTCCATGCAAGCAGTGCCCTCTATGATACCCAACACCTGGTACCCCAACCTCCAAATCCCCCGCCCCTTCAAAACCCTCAGATTGTTTTTCAGAGTCCATAGTCTCTCATGATTCAGCTCCCCTTCCAATTTCCCCCACCTCCCTTCTCGTCTCTAACTCCCCATGTCCATGAAAAACTAATTTAAAAACATTCATCCACCAGAGTACCCAAAGGGCTCCCATATAAACTATCTGTCGTTACATTATGTCCCGATGTGGAGCTCGATCCCAGGATCCTGAGATCATGACCTGAACTGAAGGCAGAGGCTTTAACACACTGAGCCACCAGCCCCAATGTATTCTCTTCAGTACCAGAATTTGTAACCAATTGACAGATGAAAAAGGAGGCAGTCAAGTGAAAATCAATAGGTCTTAGACCTGCAAGAAATTTGAATTAGATGAATTCAGCTACTCAGGCACTGTTTCACATTTTCAGATCTCTGCAGAAAAGGGGTTAACCTTTTTACAGCATGTAAAAGAGAAGACTATAACACATACTATGTGTAAGCATGTAAATATCAAAAAATATCCCATTAGATGCTAAGACACACAGGGCCTATATTTTCTCTCAAATTCATGAATATGTAGGAGCAATAAGTGAGAAGTGAATGTATACTCTTCACTTCGAAGTCTTTTAGAAATCTAAAATATGACTTTCTATGGTTTGTGTCTCCATATTCCTTTATTGCCAGTTTGAACAAATCCACATGCTTTGATTCAAAGGTAATAAATTCCTCTTATTTGGAAACATGATGTTTATTTTTATTCTCTCACCCTTAGCAGGTGGTTTCATTTTAGCACACTTCAGAGTTATAATTTCATGCTTATTAAAAACATTTATTATGATCTACATAGATGAATGAAACTTTTATTTTATTAAATTATTTGACAAAAAATCTGTTATTTTTAAAAATGTATTTCCTTTAGGGTTATTTTAGAGCGTTCAGAGAGGATCTAGGAGTGTGGTATTATGTAGTTTTTAAGTAGGTATGAAATGGTTATTTATAGGATTGTTTCTTTAAGGCTTATGTATATTGTCCATTATATGCTATAAAATATTTTGAAAGTAAATTTAAGGTATGTTTTACATAGTTTATTTTTTGGAAATAAATATTGAAATGACTTGTGAAATTCAGTATATTCTCAACATTAATTTATTTTGAAATTTACCAGTTGTCTACTGAACTATTATATGGCAGATATTACTTCAGACTACACTGGTAAATGAAATACTTGGCTTTGTAGAACTTTTATTTTAATGGGTGAGACAATTCAAAGCTATAAACCTTAATAAAAATTGCATAGTGCATTCAAAAAGGATGAGTACAATGGGGAAAAAGAAAAACTCGATCAGGGTGAGAAAAATCAAGGTTGCTAGGCAGGGGATGGGGAGTTAAAATTTTTAATAGGAAGATCAGGGTAGTTACAATGAAGCTGACAATTGAACAAAGGTATGGAAAGGTGATGAATTTGCGCAGAACTATCAGCAATAAGGTCACTCCAGACAAAGGAATTGGCTATCTTGAAGGCCATAAGGTTGGATCATGCCTGGCATATCTGAGGAATAGCAAGGAGGCCACTGTGAGTGACTGAAGAGTAGCAGGGAAAGAGGTCACAGAGGTTAAATGAGTGGCTAGATCATGTAAAAGCTTAGAAGTCATTGTAAAACTCTGGCTTTTATATTTGGAAACTTACTGTGTGATAGAATTTCTGCTAATAACTGAGAGTTCAATTGTCCATAAAATTTCAAGGACTCTTATTCTAGTAAGACAGAATGAAGAGAAAGAGTTCATATTTTCACATGGTGTAACAAATGCTCAGAGATGCAAGTGTAGGAAGCTATAGGATCACAGAAGAAGGCACTAAAATCACACCAATATATTTGATGACTGTGACTATATATAAATTTGTATTTTCTAGATTTTTTATAGTCATGGAATCACACTGTATATACTATTCATTGCCTGGCTTTTCTTTTCTCAGCATCATTACTTTGAGAATCTCCAATTGTAAATAGTTCATTTTGATGTTGAATAGTAATCTCTTTAATGAATAGATCATAATTTTTCTTTGCTCTATGGATGGACATTGATGAACATTTCCACTGTTTTCAATTCTTAAAAATAAAGCTGCTATGAAATTCATATACAAGTCCCTGTATGAACATAGGGCTTGTTTCTCTTGGTTAAATGCCTAGAAGTAAAATGGCTATTTTTGTAACTGCAACATATTTTGCATTTAAAAAAATTTTCAAACTATTTTCCAAAGTGGTTGTATCATGATATATGCCAACAACAGTGTAGATTTTTGGTTGCTTCTCAATCTAGCTCAGACCAAGTACAATTAGCCTTTATAATTTTAGCCATTCTAATAGATATGTAAGCATGTCTCATTATGATTTTAATTTGTATTTCTTTAATGTCTAAATGTTGAGAAATTTGTCATGTGCCTATAAGCCATCCATATACTTTTGGTGACATGTCTCTTCCATTATTTCCTTCACATGTAAAATTGGATACTCTGTTTGGTTATTAGTAAGGTTTTTTATTTTTATTCATATTTAAATAATCAGAGTAGATGTCCATTATCAGATATGTAATTTGGAAATCGCTTGTCCATCTTTACAGTTTCTCAATGGAGCTTTGATAGCTGTGTCTTTCAAGAAATATGCTACTTCTTTCCTGGTACACGGAGGTATGACTAGAACATTATCAATGTTGACCTTTGCAAAGAAAATCATGGCTTAAGATATATGTAGTCTGCAGTTGTTGGGAGTGTTCACCATCCTTGCCTCTAACTCATCTCTCACTGCCCACACATTCAGATATAGGGGAATATTGATTGACAAAATATTAATTGCCAAATAACACTAGTTAGAGAATAAGAAAAATGCAGGCACCTGATTATATAATATTACATAAATAAAATGTGTTTTTATAAGTGCTATTGGAAGGAAATTCCTCAATACTTTAATCACACAGAATGATGGAATCCTAGATTTTTTTTTCTTGTATTTACTAAGAAAATGATCATGCCTCAAGTATATTAAAATGGAATAGGGAAAATTAAAAATTGTTTTTAAGATGATTTGCGTGTGTTGTGCGTATGTGAGAGAGAAAGTGAGAGAGAAAGATAAAGAAAAAGAGAAAGGGAAAGACAGAGAGGTGGCTGCAGTGAATTGATGAGTTGGAGGATAGATTTTAAAGTTTTGTCTTTTGCTTTCTACGTTTCTTTTTCCTTAGGTACAAGAGAACAATCAGTAATATCTCAGAAGCCTGCTGGTAACATCAGCAGAAAGAATTAGAGGTTCCCAGAAAATTAAGATGACATATAGTTTTCCTGACATAAGAAAATCATTTTTTGTCCCCAGCTATTTTCAATGATCTATACCCCACCTGTGTACTTGCCCAAGCACACTTCTTCCAAAACTTCCTGGGAGGTTCTTAAAAAGAAATGCAAAAACCTCACTCCTTAAGGATTTTGAGGGAACAAGGCAATGGGAAAACTAACAGTCACCGCCAGACCAGGAAATAGCCTAAGCTATTGAGACAATAAATCAGTGGTAAAACTCCTAGTGCTATTTCAAAAGCAATCAAGGCCTTGCATTCCTTGTCCCAGAAAATGAGCCCAAGACCCCATCTAGTTTCTATCTGCTCTTGAAGCCTGCAGAGTCCCTTTCCCTTGTCCAACAGTTACCTCTGCTTTATTCTAACGTTGAAGTTTCTGCCCTCGGTGGAATACAAGCTTCATTCAGGTGAACATGCAATACATATTGCACAAATACATATGTGGATGTGCATGCATCCACAACCTTATGACCAACCATACACGGAATAATAAAACTCTCCCTTCTGAGTATTCATCTTAAATACTAAATAAAAATCTCTCTCCTGTTCAAACAGTCAAGGCTTTGGAACTTATTCCCTGTGATCTCCTTGTATGTTGTAAACAAAGATTCCTTTGTTTGACAACTCCACCTGTTTCTGTGATTCACCAAAGACTGACCTCAGTTAGTTCAGTTGCTGTAATGGCTTTCACTACTCTGATTCTACCTCTGCAAGTCTCCAAATTTAACTATTTTTTCTCCCAATTCTGCATGTTCTTGGCTTTAAACTGCAACTCTGAAGAGAAGATTTGCTTGTTTAAAAAAAAAAAAATCAAGAAAAGGTAGTAGTAGTTAACATTGTTACTTTGAACTTCCTGCCCTAAGGGGCTCTCCTGTTCTTTCTCTTTGACTTCCTGGACTAAAACGACAGAAATTTGGCAATACATCACTCCCCAATCCAGATTACTGCCAGAACAGTTTATACTCTTAGAAAAATATTAGTTTAAAAGATCACATAATTAAATACTTAAGCATGTAGTGTAATATAGTGGTTTACAAGAAATATATTTTGGTCATCTGAATATTTGGTTTTCAACCATGGCTACTGACTCACAGCTCCTAAAACTCTTGGGATTTCCTGTGATAAGGGTGAGAGAGGTGTGTTTTGTTCTGTTAATGAAGTGACCTTCAGACCTCACTCAAGGCAAGGGCTGTTTGCCTGAAGGACCAACCACTTGGTGAAAGCCTTCACAACTTTTTGCCTCCCCTTCCTCCCAATACAGGATTATCTGGGGAGGGAAGAGGATCTGGAGATTAGATCAGCAAATGACAATGATTTAGTCAGTCATGACTATGTCATGAAGCCTCCACAGAAAAGCTGAAAGGACTGGGTTCAGAAAGCTTTTAGTTTGTGAAATGTATGAAAAGGCAGGAAGAGTGGCAGTCTTACAGAAGGTAATAGAAGCTCTGTGCCCATTCTCCATACCTTGCCCTGTGCACTTCTTTATCTATCTATTGATTTAAATCTTCTATTATATCTTTTAATAAGCTGGCAAACATAAAGTAAGTATTTTTCTGAGTTTTGTGAGTCCCTGTAGCAAATTAAAAGAACGTAAGAAGTAGGCCACTGGGACCTCCAACCTGTAGTTGCTCAGTCACAAGCACAGGTAATAACCTGGGGCCTACAGTGAGACTGGCATCTGAGGTGGGGTTGGAGATAGTCTTGGAGGACTGATCCCTTAACTGATGAAATCTTACACTATGTTCAGGTAGATAGTGTCAGAATTTAGTTGAATTCTTGGAGATCCTGCTGTTGTCTGAAAATTATTTGGCATTGTTGGTATGATGTCCTAAAACCCAAAAAGATATAGCTACCTCAAAATAAGAATACGGTTGACAGCTTATATATAATAAGTGAGTATTTCAGGGATTTAAAATATACCCAATAAATAATGTAAGGAAATAAGGAAAGATTTTGAAATAAAAACAAGAATAAGAACCTAGTGGTACTAATAGATTAAATATATGTAATCTAGTTGAATTAAGAATACAATGGATAGAATACGTAATGGATTCAATAGAGATAAGAAGTCACTTAAGGATATAGTCATCTGGATACCAGCAAAGCATTAAAATTATCAATATAAAAGAGGTGTAAGATGTAGGTGATGTGTGTGGAACAAAAGCTAGAGAAGAAATTAGATTTCCTTACTACTCATAGCCTGTTGACAAGTCCTTGAAGCTCCTCTGGGGACTCAGCTGCTTCCATGTGGACACATCCACTCAGGGCAAAAAGCATTCTTAGTCCACCCCCCAGGATACTGAAAATCTACTTTCACATGTAAAAATTACTTTGGAAACTTCTTTATCTCTACTCCCCACCCCTGCCCTCAAGATATACATTGGCAATCATCTCCCAAGCATATACCCACTGATACACATCAGAAGAGTCTCTTCCCTGAGTTTTTACTAAATAGTAATAAATGACCTTTCCCTAACAATAGCTAGCCCCCTCAAGGTCCTGGAAACCTTGTTTATAAAATACCTTGGAGGCTTGTGCTATCCCTAACCTCCTCCCAAATTGAAAGTATATAATCAGCCACTCTTCATGACCCTCTCTCTCTACTCCAAATAAATAAATAAATATTTTTAAATAAAATAAAATAAATGACTTTTTTTAAATGAAAGAAGAAAAAGGAAAGAAATATTTGAATATTAATGTACATCTATTTCTCAAGCATAAAATAGTCAAGACACTGGATTAAAACTTACATACAAGAAAAGAAAGAAAATATTCATAACTAGAGTTGACTCTATGAATCCCAAACTAGGGCATACATACCAAAGACACACAAAAAAAATCACAAGTGTTAGAGAGAAAAAAAATAATTCATTAATAAAGAAACAAGAATCAGACTGACAGAATTTTTTTAAATAACATCAGATATAAAAAAGAATGAAGTAATAGCTTTATTATCTTGAAAAAAAATCACAAATGGAAACATTTAGATCCTTATAAAATGTCATTGGCATAGGAAGGCATAATAAAAAAAATATTTTCAGGAATACAGATCACAGATAATTTGCCTTAATTTGTGTAGGCAGCACTTAAATACTAATATTATTTTAACAGTTAAAATATACTCTATGATCTTTGAGGTTGGGGAAAAGAGGATGACCAAGTCATCTTGAAATAATTCAGTTTTATGAAAAAAGTAAAAAGATCAAAAAAAAGACTTGTAGAAAAGAGAGATAAAACATATGCATAATAAAAATAAATAAATAAATAAACAGCTGGAGTGCCTGGGTGACTTAGTCGGTTCAAGTGTCTGCCTTCAGCTCAGGTGATGATCCCAGGGTCCTGGTATTGAGCCCTGCATCAGGCTCCCTGCTCAGTGGAGAGTCTGCTTCTCCCTCCCATTGAGAAAAAAAATTTGACTTATTTATTTGAGAGAGATAATCTTTAAATTTTACTTATTTATTTGAGAGAGAGTGAGAAAAGAAAAACATGCACACAGCAGAGGGAATAACAGAGGGAGAGGGAGAAGCACGCCACTGAGCAGGGAACCCCCTGCGGGGCTCTATCCCAGGACCCGGGTATTATGACCTGAGCTATAGGTAGACACTTAACTCAGGTACCCCAATAAATACAATCTTTTAAAAAAAATAAATAATAATAAAAATAAATAATATTTCAGATAGTATGATTTTTTTAATGTGAGACTTGGTATAAAAACAGGATGACATACTTGTCTAATTATAGCAAAGACTTTGATAAGTTTAGATGCAGTAGTACATAAAAAATTTAACTTCTTTCATTAACTGATAATTTAATTAGATTAAATTAAGAGACATCAAAATTTAGAGAATCTAATAGTCCTGATCTATTAATAAATGTAGCCATCCTAACCCCAAAACAAGAGTCTTCAGTAAGTATATAAGCATAAGTTGAACATTTACACAAACAGGCCATTATTTAGGCCAGAAGTATATGCCAATAAATTCCTAGAGTTAAATATCAGGCTATATTTTCCAAGAATAAGGCAATAAAATTAGAAAACAATGACCAAAATATTAAATTCATATAATTGGAAGTTAACTTCATACCTAAAAAGAAATAATACAGCTAATTCAGAAATTTTTAGAATTACAGTACTTTGGTAATATCAACTCTCAAAATGAGTAACGGACAGGTGGGGCTAGCAAGAGACTCGTGGGAGGATTAAATCATGGGCCCCTGTATCTCAGGTGCAGTAGAAGCAGTGGATTTGGAATTTCAGTTTTTCCACAACGTTCCACCACAAGCTGGTTAGAACTGTGCAAAAGCAGGAAGGGAAGCCCCAGTAAAGTGGACTGGGGATGCCAGAAGGGGAGGCTGGAAGGGAGCGCCTGGTGCTCAGTGCCCATTACAGACCCCACATTGCAATCCCCCACAGGAGAGACTCACCAATTCCAGGCCTCACACGGGAAGCTGGAGGTTCATCTCCTGACTTTTTGTAGGAGCTTTGCAGCTCAGCTGGTGAGAATTCTCCATCACCCTGCCTTTCTCCAAGGGACTTTCCTTCAAGCACCCTTCCCAACTTCTTCCTCCTCCATGAAATAATGTTCCTCTCCTTTGTTTCTCGCACTTGCCTGTGATGGGACCTTAGCTTGCTCAGCCCAGACTGCCATTCTCTGCTCTTCCCAATTAAACCCATGCTGCTGGTCAAATAACTGGCAGATTAAGTTTAAGGCCAATCGAACTAATAAATTCAAGAACTTGCAAGGAACAAAATCAATATGCACAAATTAGTGGCACTCCTAGGTGCTCGGAAGGACCCATCAGAAAGAGACTGCTGAGAACGATCTCATTTACACCTGCATCCAAGATAGCAAGATACCCAGGAGGCCCCTGAACCAAGAAAGTGACAGCCCTGCAACAATGACGACAGACAGGGAGGGGTACACACGGAGATGGGGAGGCACTGTGCTAAGGGAAGAACCCACACTGGGAAAATACCTACTCTCCCCAAAACCGGCTACAGAGTCCTCACTTTGGCTCCCGAATTTCCGGACTAGGCGCAAGCCTGGAGTGGGTGTGGACACGGGAAGGACCCCGCAGGGCTGAGGTGGGGAGAGCACAAGCACCAAAGCAGGGGGAGGCTCCCTGACTGCAGACCATCTGAGGAGCCCAAGGAACCGAATCCGCGAGCACACAAACACAGACAAGGACCAAGGATCACCCGAGCCCAGAAAGGGGGGACCCCACAGCCCCGCGCACAGCACAGCAGGAGGCCACGTCTCCTCACACAAAACGACGGAAGCCCCAGTGTCTACACAGGGCGCCCTTTCTCTGTGGGGTCCTGAGACCACGAACCCCTTGACAGTCCACTAAGGGACTTCTCCTCACCTCCTCCAGCGTCTGGTCCTTAGGAGGTTGGACTGCTGCCAGTGTGGGCGTGTCCTCCACAACGGGTCCGGTCAGTGTGGATGCAGAGCCACACCCTCCTCAGCTTGTCCTGTCAGGGTGGGAGGCGCCCCACATTCTCCAGAAGTCTCCACAGTGGGTCCTGAAAAGGCAGGGCTCAGGTCACAGCTGTGGCTGTGCAGCCTGGGCTCAGGGCGGGTGCTGGGGTCTGGCGCCCTCTGCAGGCGGTGGAAGGCAGTGCAGGACTGTGGGAGCTCACCCTTCAGTGGAAGGTCCTGCTCCCTCCCCGGGTCCAGCTGATGCCATTTCATTCCGGAAATTCAAGCTGCATGGAGCCCAATACCCCCCAACTTCCCCCCAAATAGCTAAGGAACAATGAATTGGAAACAATGTGGAATTACAACAGTCCTTGACCCAAACAGTGTCACTGAACATGGCCCTGATGCAGACCCACACTCTGACCTCAACTTGGTCTCAAGCCTGGACCCTACCCTAATCCAAGACCCTAACCCTAGCCCCCAACCCAAACAATGTTCACAAGAATCAAGAGGTACAAACTGCAAATATCCATCAATGGCAAGTGCATAAGCAAAGTGTGGTGAAGGGTTTGAATTTGGGTTCAGGTTCAGGTTTTAGTCAGAGTTCTAATCAGGCTTTGGGTTTAGTGTTAGGGTGAGGGTTTAGAGTGAAGGACAAGGGAACAGAGTTATAGTTTAGGGCTTTAAGTTTATGATTTAGGCTTTAAGACTCAGGGCTTATGGGATAAAGTTCAAGGTCAAATTTGGGGTTTGACTTCATGCTGAGATTTGGGTTCAGGTTTCATGACTTGGAGGTCTGGTTTAGGGTTTGGGTTCTTGGTTCAGGGCTTGGATCCAGGGCTCAGGTACAGGCTTTGGGTTCCATTCCAGGTTTGGGATTCAGGGTTCTAGTTTGGGCTTTAAGGTCAGCTTAGGTTTCAGTGTTGGTAGGGTTTAAGGTTAGGTTTAGGGATGACACATTTTCTTCAGTTGTCATCATGGACAAAATAATTCTATCTGAAGTTTCTAAGTCAGAAATGTATTTCATCTGGGGGCGCCTGGGTGGCTCCGTGTGTTAAGCCTCTGCCTTGGGCTCAGGTCATGATCTCAGGGTCCTGGGATCGAGCCCTTCATCAGGCTCTCTGCTTGGCGGGGAGCCTGCTTCCCCATCTTTCTCTCTGCCTGCCTCTCTGCCTACTTGTGATCTCTGTCTGTCAAATAAATAGAATTAGTAAAAGCTATTATATGATCTTTTACAAACCATTTCCTATCTTTGCATTCTCATGTGCCAAGACAGACAGGGATTATTTAAAACCCTGAAGAGAGTGCTCTTGCTTTTAAATTGCCTGTAACCTTCGTGTAATAGATTTATGATTGATGATAGATTTAGTTAAAATATAACTATTTAAAATATTTACTCTCAGTAAACGATTTCAACCTATGCTCATTTAAGTAACTTGGTGCATAATCCCTTTTCTATTAAACCATAGTGCAAGGACCAATGCCGCGTTTCCGAGAGAACCCCAAGCTATTTTTCTAGAATGGCCATATGCATATATATCAGGCGTCCTGTTTTCACTCCCTTTGTGGAGCACCTACCCTGGAGGTCATGTAATAACCAATGACCAAAAAAACAAACCAAAAACCCAAACATCCAGGTTGAAGTGCCATCCCTGCCTGGAGTGGAGGAGACTGCTCAGACAGATCCCAGGCAGGCATCTCAGCCCAGGCCTGTGCTGGGGAAGCTGGTTCCTGGCTTTGGGCGCAATCTGGAAGCCAGCAAACTGACGCAAGAGTGCAGCTGGCCTTTAGGACTGATGATCTTTTCGCAGCCAGGCTGCCCGTGGACACCCGCTCAGAAAGCCAGGCTATGAGTCTGCCCAGCGCAGGCGCTGGCAATGGGGCAGCATGCTAGGGCATAGCCCTGCACCCCAGCCAGGGTTCAGGCCCCTGGAGTGAGGGGGCAGGGCCGGCGCAGAGAAGGGTCTTTGCTAATTTCCAAAGCTGGAAGTGAGCTCTCAGAGGACTCAGGAGGGAGGGGGGCGGGGGCGGGGCGGGGGGGGGCCAGGAGAAGGGGCTTTGCTAATTGCCCAGGCGGGAAGGAGGGGCACACAGCTCCAGGGTGCTGTGCTGCAGCCCATTCGGGACTGCAGGACCCACCATACTCGCTGCCCCTGCGCTCCCACGCTCCAACTTAGCCCCAGAGGCCACGGTGTCCCGTTCTCATTCCTGCTGCCTGCTGCCCCTCCCTGCCCCATGACTTCTCTGGAGGACCCTCTGCTCACAGGTAAAGTGACACCTCGACGCGCCCTCACCTGAAGCAGAAAACGCAGGACAGGAGGGGGGGGGAGGGTGGAGTGGTCGGGGCCCAGGCTTCCAGCAACCCCAGGGCACCAGGACCACCCAGGACGCCGCGCCACACCCCCTACGCAGGGGGTCGTGCCAGGACAGCGCCACAGAGGGTACCCCCCCCCCTGCCAGCGGGCAGGCTAGCCCTCATAGTTCCGCACCCCCACGTGCATGTCAGAGCCTCCTGCCATTCCCAGGGCACCCAGAACCCAGAGAGTGAGGCCTTGGGTGCTTTCTAGTGACAGATTCAAGGCAATTCTTTGACTTTGGGACTTCAGAGTTAACATAGTTTTCATTTGTGATTATTATTTTTGTGTGGGGGCCGTCGCTTTTCTTTTGACCTATGCTTGTTTTCACTCCCAGTTCTGAAGAAGCCCCTAAATCCTAACCCTGTTGAGGACTCCGAAAGCTCTCAGAGCAGCAGTGCTGGGGGACAGTGTGGACACATGGTTTGGTTTCTCCTCTGGCCTGCTTCTGTGGCAGCCCCGCTCTGTCCTCCTCAGACTTCAGAGCAATATCTGAACAAGTGGAGAAGCGACCAGGGGGTCAGGAAGGTGGCCACCGAAGAGTGACTTCTCTGGAGGTTGGCTGAGCAAGCAAGTGAGCATGTTAGTCCAGCTCTGCCTGCATTCAGTATGGAGCTGAACAGGGGCCAGGGAAGGGGAGGAGGAGCAGAGAGCAGGGACAAAGGGACCAAAGAGGAGATTCAGATGAAGGGAAGTAATGGGGAGGAAAGAGAAGAAACTCTAGAAGACAGCCATGTAGAAAGGAAAAGGGATGAAGTGGGCATTGGGAAAGGGCACCACCAGGGAAGGAGAGACGGGAAGGAAAGAGAGAGGAAAGAGGAAAGGGGAAAGGGAGAAGGGAGGAGTCAGCATGCCAGGGCTCCCCCTGCATCTGAAGAAGAGGTGGCTGGTCCAGCTTGTCAAACAGGGTGCTCACTCTTTGGCCCCAGTTTCTGCTCCCAGTGCTACTGGGCTTTGCAAGGAAGGCAGGCTGTCCCTTGGGACCTACTGGAGCCCACTGGAGCCCACAGGAGGGTGGGAGAAATAAGATGCCACCGGGTCCTGTCCTGAGCTTCTCCCAGCCACCAGCCTCACCACATGGTGCAAGAGGGACCCCAGAACAAAGGACGGACACAGGCCAGCATGTCTGCTGGTGGCCCTGGGCACTTAGCTCATCGCAGTGAACCACACCGCCTCCTCAACCCACGCTTTTAAAGCCTCCTTCTTCGCTTCTGGCTTTCATGTGTGTAGGAACATGAGCCAGATCTAACTCCTCTCCGACAGACAATTCTGACTCACCCCGTGTCAGATTTTTATGAGTGGCTGTGATAGAGTAAGATAGCAATGCTCCAACAAACGGACTGTTTCCTCCCACTTGACCTCAACAGTCTTATACATTTTCTTAGCGAAAACATCTTGTTTCCTTCCATTAAGCTCATAACGTGGTCTAATAGTATACTTGCGCCTTCCTTAGATGTGAAGTGATACAGAGGTCCTTTTTTTTTTTTTTTTAATTTTACAAGGTAAAGTCAGTGAACACATCCAACTTGACGAATACGTCTCTAAAATGTCAATCCAGGCAAAGCTTTTTCTGCCTACAGTTTGGAGCCTACGTGGTGACATTTTTAAAATGCTTTCAGTCCCTCAGTGAGGCTCTTAGAAGCTAGCCAGGGCTTACTACGTGCCAGGCACTGTGTCAGGTGTTGGAGCTAAAGGGAAGGAGAGCTTGGAGGCTGGCTGGGGAGGGACATCCATGACACAAGCACAGCTAGAAACGGAGGCCAGTGCTAGAAAAGAGAGAGCAGGCTGCATGGAGAGTGTGTACCATGGGGCTTGTGAGCTCACGAATAAGTGGGAGTAACTGGAGTGGGGAGATGGGGGAGAGAAGAGGGTCTTCCCATCAATGGGAATCACCTGTGCTTGGAGGCAGGTGGCATGAGAGGTCTCCACAGGAAGAAGGAGGCAGTGTGGTTGAAGGGCAGAGATGGGGCAGAACAGGCATCAGTCAGTTGGAGGGGTATGAATAGACTGATGGGAGGATTATGGGTGCCTTTGGAGGACTGAGAATTTGTTAGAAGATCAGTGCAGATTTCTATGGAGACAAATGCCAGGAACTGATAGGTCTTTGAAAGGTCACTCTGGCTGCCTTTTGGCAAAGGGGTTGGTAAAAGGCACTTGCAGGTGTGAACACACCAGGTGGGAGGTGAGTGCAGGAAATCGGGTGAGGGAGCATGGGAACTTGGTCCCGGGGTATATAAGGGAGAATAGCCTTTAAGGAGTTCCACAAATTGGCACCAGCTGTGGCTTCATTACAGAGCTGGAAGGGGGAGGTGGGTGTGTCCTGGAGGTTACAGAAATTACATGAGAAAGGGAAGTCTTTTTAGATCTCTTTTTCAACTAGAGGAACTCTCACCTTATTGATAGAATTCCAGAGTGGGAACCAATGATATGAGGACATCTTTGAAATGTCTGAATATGTTCTTCCACATCTTTGCAAGTGACGAGGAGACCTTGACCTTAGGAGGCCTTGGCCCTCTTTGTAGCCAGAAAGATTTCACCTACAGATTTGGGTTCTCCCTTTTAAAGTCAAGGAGTCAGTCCTTCCAAAGGACACCTCCTATCATTTTACCCTCTCATCATACCTCACGTGCTGGCATCTCCAAGACCCTCTGTTCCAGGTTGAGAGTATCCACTTTGGCCGGGCTGGTCTTGCCAAGAACACCACCACAGGAAATCGAGAGCCTGTAGTGCTATTAATAACATCATCTAAGACTGTGTTTGCTGCCCTCTTGGCCTCTTCCCACCATGACTCACTGAAGCTTTTTACACATTGTATCCATTATGCTATAGTTCCCAAAGCTCATCTTCTCTAGTGCCATTAATTTTTAGGGGACCAGGCAAACCTTAAACTTGTCCCCCCCTAATTGGATCCCTGTTCCCCCACAATCTATTTGAAAGCCTTTCACCATGATTCTTGAATGAGATCTGAGACCACTGCTGGTACCTAACACTTCTTGGCACCTTGTCTGTTAGGTTCTTGGAAGAGGAGATGGCTATGGAGGTGAGTGGGAATGGGAGTGGGAGGATTTCTCCCTTCACTTCCCTTTTTGTGTTTTCAAATAATGGGTTTTGAGGGGGCGGGAAAGTTTAACCAGACCATTTATTTTCCATCTCCCATCGATAAAATGTTTACCACTCCACACTGGAAGAATTTATATCTTTCCTTTGAATCTCCAGGAAAATCTCCCAAACCCAGACCACCACCATTTGGATTCAGCCATCTTCTGATTCACCTCCAGATTGTCTCCTCCTAACTGCTCAAGCCACTGGTTAAGGGCGAAATGTTCAATGCCCAAGCAATTAAGTGGGGAACACGTTTATCTAAGCAATTGCATGCAGCTCTCTATCTGCATACAGGGGGTCTCTCCCAAGCATTTCCAACCTCAGCAAAAGAAGACAAAGCCCCAGCAGTCTGGGGTATATATCATTCATTCATTCCTGTGTTCAACACTCATGGCGGATCCCCAGCAAGACAGTGGGAGAGCAAGGACTGGAGAAATCCTGGAAGCTGAAGTCTGAGGAGGATTTCAAATTCAAGTCAGAGATGAAAGAAACATCTGGACTTGGTCCTCAGGTACATGCAGTATTCTGAACTGAGGCTAGAACCAGAGACCATTCTAATGAAAGGCCTCTACAGGTGGGCTCCAACTCAGTTTCGTGTATATTCATTCATGAAATAGCTCTTTGGGTCAACATGCAGAAGAAAACCATTTCAGAAAACTGACAATGAGGAGAGTAAAGGGAAGCCAAAAGGCTTGTGAATGGGGAGAGAGGAGGACCCAGGGCAGGAAACCAAGAATCCCTCCCTGCCCTCCTTGCTGCCAGGGAGGTCTGAGGGACTAGTTTCCACCTGGGATCCCAAGTCCAGAACAAAAGCAGCGGGGCCACGGCGGGGGAGGGAAGGGGGTCCTCAGCACGGGCGCATGGGGCTGCGGAAAGATGGGGGCTAGCGTGCCTGCTGGCGGGGGGCACCTCGCAAGGCGCTGTCCCCAGCCCGACCCCATGAGGACCCGGGTTTGGCGCAGCGTCCGGGGTGGTCCCGGTGCCCTGGGGTTCGCGGGAGGCTGGGCCTCCACAACCCCCCTCTTCGCCCCCAGGTCGGGTCCGCGCTTTCTGCTCCAGGTGAGGGCGCGGCGCGGTGTCACTTTACCCCTGTGCAGAGGGTGGTCCGGAGAAGCCTTGGGGCGGGGAGGGGCAGCAGGCAGCAGGAGCGGGACAGCGGAGCCTCACATGGGAGCGTAAGGGCGGCGAGTCCGGTGGGTCCTGCAGTCCCGACTGGGCCGCAGCACAGCACCGCGGCGCTGCCCGCCCCTCCTCCGCCAGCCCCTCCACCTCCTCCCAGACTCTCAGCCACATCCTCTGTGAGCTCACTTCCAGCTTAGGCAATTAGCAAAGCGCCTTCTCCCCGCCGCCCTCCACCCGCCCCCGCCCCCCTCCCTCCAGAGTCCTCCGTGAGCTCCCTTTTCGCTTTGGCAATTAGCAAAGCCCCTTCTCTGCCCTGCCCCCGCCCCCTCCCTCCTGAGGCCCCGCCCTGGCTGGGGCGCGGGGGAAGCCCCGGGGGCTACAAGCTTGACCAGCGCTGGCGCTGGGCAGCCTCCTAGCCTGGCTCCTTGAGCGGGTGTCCACCCGCGGCCTGGCTGCAAAAAGATCATCAGTCCTGTTAACCCTGGCTGCACTCTCCCGTCAGTTTGCTGGCTTCCAGATTGCGCCCAAAGCCAGGAACCAGCTTCCCCAACACAGGCCTGGGCTGAGATGCCTGCCCAGGATCTGTTTGAGCAGTCTACTCATCTCCAGGCAGGGATGGCACTTCCACATGGATGTTTGGGTTTTTTTATTGTTTTTTGGTCATTGGTTATTATTACATGACCTCCAGGGTAGGTGCTCCACAAAGGGAGTGAAAACAGGATGCATGATATACCCCTCACCTCCCATGCTGTCTTTCTCTTAAATAATAAGCACTGCTGAACTATCTTAGATTCTGTACCTTCTCTCCAGCCATGAACCTATCACTGTCTTTAACTCTTGAAAACTTCATTAGACAAATTAATGTGGTGAAGGAAGCAATATGAGAAAGCCTATTAATCTGATGAGCATGGAACTGAACAAACCCTATAGATACTTTCCCTTTGATTTCTAGCCTATCAATACCTACAGTGAGTCACATACACTCAAGATTATTGTTTTTATTGTATACTTCATATATTCATTGATTTTGGACTCGTTATCATTTCGTTGAAGTGTTAAACTATGGTAATAAACAAACTTTTAATTAACTTTTCCTCCTATGATACAAATATAACTTGCACTTGAGCTTTAGCTAATTTTATGTTCTAAAATTGCCAAAACAAAATGATCAAGGTTTCTAGATTATTTACTGTATTTTCTACTATATAATATTGTTCTATCTCTTCTGTATAAAGAAAATGAATGCTTGGGGCTCTTGGGTGGCTCAGTGTGTTAAAGCCTCTGCCTTCTGCTCAGGTCATGATCCCAGAGTCCTGGGATAGAGCCCCACATCAGGCTCTCTGCTCAGCAGGGACCCTGCTTCCCTTCCTTTCTCTCTGCCTGCCTCTCTGTCTACTTGTGATCTCTGTCTGTCAAATAAATAAATAAAATCTTTAAAAAAAGAAAATGAATGCTTGATAACTAAATGAATGCTTTACTGAACAAATTAAATATGGCAATGGCATTTTATTTTATCATGCTTCACATATTAAACTATAATATTATATCACTAGTCTACAAATAATCTACTCGCATAGTCATTTGGAAGCTTTTAGCAAAAGAATTCTTCCTCCTGATTGTAGTATAAAAGCCACAGAAATATACAGAAGACTCCTAGGATAGAAAGTTAAATCCAGTAGGACCTGACCTATGTATGTCCTGGGATGCACTAGTAACTGTTACATGTGATAGGATTATATTTAATATATACAGTTTCATTTACTTCACAAAGGACATATAAATTTGAGAATAAAATATTTGATGAATCTATAAAGTCTATATCTATTTGTAACTAATGTGGTAGAATTAAGATGTTAATTTGAAAAAAAATTCATTGAACACATACACATATTCAATTGTTTTTATATATATAAACAGCATTATTTATTTATGTAAATAAATGCATTGTCTGTAAAATCCATTTACTTATCAATCATAAGGGTAATTTTAAGTACTAAGAATAAGAAATATGTGAAAAGATAAGTGTTCAAGAGTGCAGTTTGTGGTAATTAATACAATATGATAGGCTCATGAAAAAGATATATTACTTGAACTTAAAAGCTTCTATAATTAAGCGATGACCACTTGAAATTTGTAATTAGTCTTGCTGCAGTTTTTCCTTGCACTTATTGCCCTTCCCCAGAAGTTCATTAAGAATTTCTGTGAATGTCCTTATGTTTAATCTCATTCATAGATTCCACTGCTGCTCACAAAACAAAGCCAAAAAGAGAGGTAACTCTATGTGGCACTCCATCCACAAGCAATACATTCATAAATAATTAAAAAGCTCTCTACTTCATTTGTTACCCATTCAGCTGATAATTTAAATGAGTAACTGAGGCCATTTTATCAGCACTTTTAATAGAATGCGACTCAGAAACTTCACAGTGTTATTTAAGAAGAAATGCTCACGTGTTAAGGTTTTTATTTTTTTAAATCAACAAAATAATTTTCAAATATTAAAAGCAAATGTCTCCTTTTCCTCCAAGTTTCCTTGCTATGTCAAAGTTACAAATAAATACATTAAAATCGTATTTTGAGTAGTAGATAAAAACAAAAGTTTTGAAACTGTGGGTTCAGTGTCTGGGTTAACTTGTATAAATATCTGAACTCAATGTATTTAGACTTTATTAGATTTTTTTTAGACTATTTAAAAATACATGCTGAGATAATGACAACATTATTTTATTCATTTTAATAAATAAATTATTTTATTTAATTATGTTTAGATATTTATTTATTAAATTAATGATTTAATATTTAATAATCTAAATTTGAAATATTTTAAATTCTAAAAATATTTATTTAATTAAATTGATATATTTAATATAAATATTTAATAAATTATTTAATCATTATTATAATTATGCAATACATTATGTATTGTGTAATAATTGCATTTTAATAAATAAATAAATGTATTATTTACATTATTTTATTTTATTTTATTTACTTGACAAAGAGAGGGAGAACGCAAGCAAAGGGAGCTGCAGGCAGAAGGAGAGGGAGAAGTAGGCTCCCAGCTGAGTAGAAAGTTCAACCTGGGGTTCCATCCCACGACCCTGGGATCACCACCTGAGTCGAAGGCAGATGCTTAAGAGACTGAGCCATCCAGATGCCCAAGGCTTTGTATTCTTCGCTTCTAAATATTGATGCTCCTTCATCTCTGGAGTTAGTAAATTGATGTTGAGAATTCATATCAAAGAATTGATAGTAGCTGTTAAACAGAAACATGTAATTTAGGGGAAAAAAAAGAACAGAAGGAAGAGAAAGGCCAAAAGTCAAAAGCACATTAATATAAAATTTAATTAGATAAAAAAGCTGATATTCCTGAAGGGGGCTAATAAAAGAGCTGCAAAGAGCTGATAGGATTAGGAAAATTGTCCACTCCTGGTCATTTCATAATTTTAAACAATTCCTTATTAATAAATATACTTAGTTCCAGAAACACAAGCACATAAGAACATTTCCACCAAGTTTCCTCTAACAGCATTTACAAATTAGATGTTCAAACAATGCAGTTCATTACATGTTGCATCTGTATCTTAAAGTTTAAACACATTCTGTGACACATTTTCCAACAATTAAAATTAAAAAATATATATATACATATATATCTATGTATATATATATATACCTTATCCCTAAATGGAAAAAATATATATATAGAGAGAGAAACCTTATCCCTAAATGAAACCTTTCTTTGTTTATTAGATTAAATAGGTAAATTAGCAACAACAACAAACAGCTAATATTATAGAGGTAGGAACAATTTACCTTTTCATTCATTGCTATTTTCTAAAAATTCCTATTTTATTTTTTTCTCAAGTCTGTCATAATAATTTTCTAAATCTCCTGCCTTATTCAATTTTTTTCTTTTAGTGGAAATCTCTATTTCATATTTATTTTCTCTTCCTCCACTCTTTGCTCTAATAATTCAATGTATTATTAGATTTTCTGTTTTTCTCTTTATCCAGATATATCTTTTCTTTCTTTTTTTCTTTTTTAAATAATTTGATTTGCTGGCATTTTACATCAGTACATGCTTTCTTATGGATGTTAGAAATGTCTGTGGAACTACTAGAAGTATAAACTTTTTTACCTTTAAGAAGTTTACAGTCTAGAGTGCCTGGGTGGCTCAGTTGGTTAAGTGTCTTCCTTCAGCTTAGGTCATGATGCCAGGGTACTAGGATCCAGTCCTGCATCAGCTGCCTGCTCAGCAAGGAGTCTGGTTCTTCCTCTCCCTCTGCCCCTCCCTCTCTCTCTCTAATAAATAAATAAAATCTTTAAAAAAAAGACTTACTGAAATCTGAGACTGAATTACTAAATTCAGTCTTTTTTTTTTTAAAGATTTTATTTATTTATTTGACAGAGAGAAATCACAAGTAGATGGAGAGGCAGGCAGAGAGGGAGAGAGAGAGGGAAGCAGGCTCTCTGCTCAGCAGAGAGCCGGATGCGGGACTCGATCCCAGGACTCTGAGATCATGACCTGAGCCGAAGGCAGCGGCTTAACCCACTGAGCCACCCAGGCGCCCACTAAATTCAGTCTTAATAGAAGACAGCTAAACAAAGCAATAATCACAACTGGAAAATTTAGCGAGATCATGGTTTAACATTTTTGGTTGACACAGGACCTCTTTCAGTAACAACTTTCCCTAAATATCAATTTCTTTGTAAGGCAAAAAATTTTGACAAGAAATCCAGATCCTTCTGATCATTTTCATATCAATTTAAGGTGACATCCTCAGAGTATATAATCAAATATGTAATTATTCTATCTGTTGCCTTGTATATTGCCTGTATCTTTTTCAGACTCAAAGTTCCATTGAGGTAGAGTTTTTTTTTTTTTTTAAGCAGAGATTTTTAAAGTGTTTGATATATACAAGATGCTTAATAAGTGTTTACAAAGCCTATGTATTACAGAAGCCTTAAACAGGCTTTAAAATAATGTAGGTGATATTAGTGGTCATATCAAACAATTTTTAGGTTTCAGTCATGTAAATAACTACATTTCTCAGAGACAGAGAAACATACAAATGGTCTGGGTCCAGTAGGATAATGATAGCATGTGTTGTAAATTCTTTTATATGACCTTATTCTTGCAAGAATTGGTTATGTGGCAGAAAAAAAGGTATCACTATCTTATACTTTATTATTTAAAGAGATTTATGGAAGTCTTAATTTCTTACACTACCCCTTTGTTTCAGTGGACCCAATTTCCGTGGTAATGGTGAGAGGAAAGTAGGCAATTTAGGCAGCAGCAAAAATCTCCTACAAGGCACTATAAAATAAGGCTTGTTCTAGATCATGGGTCTGTCCAAAGGGGAATGTTAAGGGGTAGAATGGATGATGGATGCATTGTGGACTTATAACTTTAAGATTAATACTGTTATGCCCCAATAATGGGTCTATGATTAAAGGAGCGAGACTGATGTAAAGCAAAGGTCAAGCAAAGCTTTATTTCATGCCAAGCATCAAGAATCTAACCAAACGTTCGGGGCCACACCTCTTATGAGAGAAGGCAACCCTTTGCTGTTTCACAGTCTAGCTTTTAAGGGCAACGGCCATGCAGTCAGGCCTGGCCACGCACAGGTGACCAATGAGATTTTAACACACACAGGAAACTCCACAGTGAGGCTAGGTGACCAATTGAGGTTCAATTTACCCTAGTATAGACATTTGACCCAGCCTATTACACCTTGATTAGGATTGGTGCAAAAAAGGTTCCCAAAGGGCGGAGGAGTGGGGCATACTCCTTAGTATCTAGGGAGACAATATGCAAACACCGCCCCCCTCCCGCTGATTGATGTCTCCACCTGGCCTGACCCACCCTTGTATATGGGCTTTGTTACCTGGAGCTGATTTCCAGGACTTGTTTTTAAGTGAATCCCCTGGGGGAAGGGGAACAAGGACAGTTTAAGGGTTAACCTCAATGAAAGCCTCTTGCTAAAATATAAAAATATAAAATAGGTCCTTACATTACAACAACTCAGTAGGGAAAGTCCCAGTGTGGTGATAAAAGAAGTGAGGTAACTTGCATTGCACATTTTTTTTTAAAACGTGTAAGTTGTATTTTTCCGTGCCATTACATCATACTTTATCTTCATCTCTGTCTACTAGTTTAAAACTAGTTAAACAAACTCAACAATTTTTTTAAAAATATTTTATTTATTTATTTAAGAGCAAAAGCCAGAGAGAGAGAGAGAGAGCATGAGCAATATGGGGCTCGATGCCAGGACTCTTGAGATCCTGATCTGAGCCAAAGGCAGACACTTAACTGACTAAGCAAATGAGACTCCCACAAACTCAACAATTTTATAAAATTTTTATTTGTTGGGGTGCCTGGCTGGAACAGTCAGTAAAATATGTAAATCTTGATCGTGGGGTTGTACGTTTGAAATCCACCTTGGGTGTAGAGGTTTTATTTAAAAATAAAATCTTTAAAAATTTTTTTTTCATTTTTTTATTTAAGCCATTGTATGGCAGTGTTGATTACTATATTGTACACCTGAAAGTAATATTAACCTTATTTTAACTAACTACAATTTAAATAAAAACTTTAAAAATAAAATAAAAATAATAATCATAAAAATAAAAAAGAGGAAAAATTATTTGGCAGGCAATTTTCTTAATTGCATTATTATTTATTATTATCATAGTCTGTGTGTGTCGGTGGGAAGTGGCTGGTATTACAGTGAGTTCCATATCTGTGTTACACTGAGTTCCATGTCTGTAGTCAGTCTTTTTTTTCTTTTAGTTTATTTTCAGGGATCCAAAATTCATTGTTTATGCACCACACCCAGTGCTTCATGTAATAAATTCCCTCCTTAATACCCACCACTGGGCTCACCCAACAACCTGCCACCCTCCTCTTCAAGACCCTCAGTTTGTTTCTCAGAGTCCACAGTCTCTCATGGTTTGTCTCTCCCTCCGATTTCCCCCAGCACACTTCTCTCCATCTCCCAGTGTCCTCCACGTTATTCCTTATGTATTGAGTCTTATAAAAACTTTTATTTCTTTCCCTATTCTGCTTTGCATATGCTTACCTTAGATGTTAAAATGTTATAAACCTCTCCTGCCTGGTCCATTTTCTCTCTATTCTCTTATGATTTCTCATGCTCTCCCTGCCAACCCCACATGCCTTACAATATCTGGATATGACTAATTTCTTCCTGAGCTACTTTATTCTACTCTGCCATATGGTTGCCCTTCCCTCTTCTGTACCATAAGTTCTATCCCCTGCATTTGTGCTTTAACAATACCTAATTCTTTTCACTACATCTGTATCTTTGAGGTCAATACTCAGTAGTGCAATCGCTGGGTCATAGGCTAGCTCTATTTTACTGGAAAGAAGGGCCATATGCACCCCAGTGTTCATAGCAGCAATGTCCACTATAGCCATTCTGTTGAAAGAGTCAAGATCCCCTACAACAGACAAACAGATAAAGAAGATGTGATCCAAGGATACAATGGAATATCACTCAGCCATCAGAAAGGATGAATACCCAACTTTTGCATCAACATGGATGGGACTGTAGGAGATTATGTTAAGTGAAATAAGTCAAGCAGTGAAAGTCAATCATCATATGGTTTCACTTATTTGTGGAACCTAAGGAATAGCATGGAGGACATTAGGAGAAGGAAAGGAAAAATGAAGTGGGGGTATTGGAGGGGGAAATGAAACATGAAAAACTATGGACTCCAAGAAACAAACTGAGGGTTTTAAAGATGAGAAGGATGTGGGGATGGGTGAGCCTGGTGATGGGTATTAAGGAGGGCACATATTGCATGGGGCACTGGGTGTTTTACACAAACAATGAATCATGGAACACTACTTCAAAAACTAATGATGTATTGTATGGTAACAAACATAACATAATTTAAAAAAAAAAAGGAGGGGGACAATACCTAACACTCAATCTTTGCTAGTTTCTTGTTTACCTCCTTTTAAGAGTAAGCTCATTAGTGTTTTTTTTTGTTTGTTTGTTTGTTTGTTTTTGTCTCAACTAAAAGAAGAAAATTAATACACATTATTTTGAAAACTTTTTGAACAGTGTACAAACGTTAGTCAAGTCCACAATGTCTCATCTCTTCTTCCTCCTAACATGGCTAAGTTGAAAAACCCTTTATCTGGGAAAAGATCATTGTCCAGCCACCTTGTGTAAGATTTTGGCTTTAGGTTAGATTATCCTTTCTTTCCTTTTCTGAAAATAAGTTGAAAATATTAATAGCCTCAGTTTCTTCTTCCAAAATATGACTGCTTCTTTACCAAGTGCAAAAGCAACCCATTTTGACCATAGTAAACAGCTTGGACCTACTTTTTTTGGCTCACTGTTTTAGTGAGACAAGTGGAGTGAAGATGACACACCATTTCCAAATGTATTAATAATTGGTAGACCATACTTCTAAATTGAAGATTTGTTGCCATTAAACTACGACCAGACTCGCTATAATTACAGAGGTAAATTCTTTATATTTACTATATTTGAAATTACCATATAATACCAAAATAAAATTATGATTATGTGAAGAGTCTGTAATATTAAGAAGATGACTTTGAAATGATTGCTTATCTAAATGAAATTTCCCATTTTATAATCTTGTATAAGCTTCCGTTGTCATTTCCTATTTAAAATCTATTAGAAGGCACTCTTATTTTCCCTTAAGTGGGAAGTCAAATGTGGAACAAATTCATCCCAAAGGAACTGATTCTATGTTCCACTGAAGACAAGGTGGCTTCCATGTGGCATTTTGCCTCTTGCATATTGTTCATCTCCTACAACAAATGGGGGTATGCTCTTTAGTAAACTAATTCAACTCAATTAGAGACATTGTCTTCAAGGGATAACATCATAGAGACTAGAATCAGAATCATACTTTTGGGAAAATTGGGCCCAGGATTTTTGTTTTGTTTTGTTTTGTTTAGTTTTAAGATTTTATTTATTTATTTGACAGACAGAGACCACAAGTAAGCAAATAGCGGGGGGGGGGGGGAAGCAGGCTCCCTGCTGAACAGAGAGCCTGATGCAGAGCTCGATCCCAGGGCTCTGAGATCATGGCCTGAGCCGAAGGCAGAGGCTTAACCCACTGAGCTACACAGGTGCCCCTGGGCCCAGGTTTTGATGGCTTCTTTCCTCAATCTTATAAAACCTATTTGAACTCTACTGGATGCCAGAACTGCTTAAAAATATTTGGTCCCTTGTAATTTTAACCTTCCAGTATTCAATGCACCTGATCCATGTAATATCCTATAGTATTTTTGTCAAATGAAGACTCTCAAAGTGTGTTTCTTGGGAGACACTTTTCAATTGGTTGCTTACATTTCTGCATTTATTATTTGTTCTAGGCCATCCTTTGAAGATGGTTGTATTGAATAGACTTGGAAGACAGAAATAGTATCTTTTTTTTTAACTTAACCTGTTGTGTTTGCAAATATTATCTGCCTCTGTTTTGATTCTTCTTGTGGGAACTGAGGATCAGAACTGATATATAACTCCCATCCCTACACACACACAAACACACACACACACAAACAAACACACACACACACACACACACACACACAAATAATGTTAATATTCTGGCTACCTCTATTGCTGTGAATAATAAACTATATTATTTCTGAAACATGAGTCTGCGTCTTCTATCAACACCCAAGAAACTACGGCAGACTCATACACCAGCTTTCAAATAAGGGAAAATAATCTCAGATGCTTTATATTTTTTGATAGTGTTACCTACTTCTGAACATATGACTGAGCACATATAAAGCTGGAGCCATGACCATTTAGAGCTTCTTCTGTGGAAGAACTATGCATTCACTAGTAAACAATAGTAGTTTCATCTTTTTTTTTTTTTCCTCCTGGACACCATTTCCTCTCTCAAACTGTTGCTCAAATTGGATGGAGTCTAAGGTCCTTTGAGGAAATTTTTGTTTAATGATTCAAAATAAAATAGGAAGAGTCTAAAGTGCTAAAAATACTTCTAGATAAAAGGTATAAGATCATGCCAGAAAGGATAGTAATTTTATCTAACAACTGCCTGTTCACCCCTTTTTTGTTCATTAACTAATCTCCAAATTCCTGACTAAATCCCTTTTGTAAGCCAGAATGTGAGCTAAAAACTGGGATTTTAAAAAATGTTCATTTGAAATCCAGTTAGTTAACATATATGGTTGTATTAGATTCATGTGTACAATATAACATATAGCACTCAGTGCTCATCATGACAAGTGCTCTAATTAACCCCCATCACTTATTTAATCCATCACTCCTTTCAGATCCCGTCAAGTAACCATCAGTTTGTTCTCCGTAATGAAATGTCTGTTTCTTGCTTTGTTTCTCTTTCTATGTCTTATTATTTCCCCTTTGCTTGTTTGTTTTGTTTCTTTTATTCCATATATGAGTAAAGGTATTTGTCTTTCTCTGACTGACTTATTTCACTTTTAGCATTATACTGTCTAGTTCCAACCATGTTATTGCAAATGGCAAGATTTCAGTCTTTTTTATGGCAGAATAATATTCCATTGTATATACATACCACTTATTCTTTATTCATCAATTGATGGATACTTGGGCGCTTTCCATATCTTAGCTTTATAAATAATGCTGCTATAAACATAGGGGTGCTAGAATCCCTTTGAATAAGTTTTCTTATATTCATTGGGTAAATACACACCAACAGGTTTGTTGGATCAAAAAGGACTTCTATTTTTAAATTTTATGGAAATTCCATACTGTTTTCAGATATGGCTGTATCAGTTTGCATCACCACCAACAGTTCACAATTGTTACTTTTTCTTTTTTTTTTTAAGATTTTATTCATTTGACAGAGAGAGATCACAGTAGAGAGAGACAGAGGAGGGAGCAGGCTCCATGCCTGGCAGAGAGCCCGATGTGGGACTTGATCCCAGGACCCTGAGATCATGGCCTGAGCTGAAGGCAGAGGCTTAACCCACTGAGCCACCCAGGCAGCCCCCACAAGTGTTACTTTTTCACATCCTCTCCAACACCTTTTGTTTCTTGTAGTGTTGATTTTAGCCATTCTGACAGGTGTGAGGTGGTATCTCTTTCTAGTTTTGCTTTGCAATTTCCTGATGATACATGATGATGGACATCTTTTCATGTATCTACTGAACATTTGAATGTGTTCTTTGGGGAAACACTTGTTCATGTCTTCTATCCATGTTTTTATTGGATTATTTGTTTTTGGATGTTGACTAAAAACTGGATATTAAGTAACACACAAGACAGGTTTCCTTGAGCTTAAATTTTATTTGCATGAGTATCATTAACAGGAAAAAATATGCATATGGGTATGTACAGTGTGTTTATGTATACATCTATCTATCTATCCTCTATCCCATGTCTTCTAATTGTGGTAAATCCTGTAAGGTGGGGAATGGGATAGTCTGAAGAAATATGCTTCTGGATATGCTGGGTAAGCAAATTTAATTGCACTCAGATGCATTGGATATAAGTGAATCACTCAAATGAGTTATTTAATATTATATAGAAACAAATTAAAAGTTTATGTAGTTGAAAATAATAGGTAGTTAAAATAATTTTTTTGTTTGTTGTTTTTGTGTCTTTTTTTGTTTATATATACTATGGTGTGAATGTTTATGTCTCCCAAAATCATATTATGAAATCTAACTCTGTAAGTGCTAGTATTAAAACATAGGGGCCTTTGGGAGGTGATTAGGTCATAAGTGGGATTACAGTCCTTTTAAAGGAGACCCCAGTGAGTTCTCTTGATTCATTCATCATGTACGTTTACAGTGAGAAGATAGCCATCTATGAGGAAGTGGGCTCTCCCTGGATCTGCCCATTCCTTAATCTTGAACTTCTCCATTCTAGAACTGTGAGAAATAAATTCCTGTTCTTTATAAGCTATTAAGTCTATATCATGTCCGTTATAGCAGCCTGCATGCAGAAGAACACTATGACCTAAAATGAGAGCAATAAATATAAAGTTTCAGTAAAGTCAGTTGGTACAATGTTTTTTTTTTTTAATTAGAGAAGACATGCTGCTTCATGTTAAACCTTGATATTGTATATGTTTCTTGAAGGGCCACTTCTTACTCCTTTGTGTGTTTTCCACAAAGTCCAGGATGATGCCTTACATAAAGGTAATATTTTATAAATACTGTTGGAAATATATACTTCTCTAAAATCTTATTTTGCCTACAGATTACTTGGATCCACTTTGCCTTGTGTAGAATATTTGAAATATTTTAAGAACAGAATGTCTCTCTAAATAACATTTAGAATCATCATTAGTTTATGACTCCTGACTGATTTGTTTATGCAGTGATACTTACTGCAAGAACACTGAAGTTTGTAATATAATTTTGAATTAATCACCAAGCTAGTTTATTTTAACTTATGAAAAAATAATTTCTCATGTTGGTTTAATTCTGCTCTTATGTTATGGTCATGACATTTTCATTAAAATAAAGTAGAAAATAGAAGTAAATAATAAATGAAAAATAAAAATTAAAAAATAAAAAAATAAAAGCAAATCTCTTGTGAAATGTTAAACTTTTCTTACTTATTTTGTTTTGCTTTTCTTCTACCATGCTGGCAAAGCTGTATATTGCAGATAGGTACAATTTTCTAGGTGCTAGGTTTGTTACTTTTGCTAAAATTTTCAAAATATAAGGAGTTGAATAGTCATGGATTGTTTATTAAACTCCTTATCTACACATATAAAAATAAAACAATGATGGTGACCTGGGTATTTCTAAAATTGTATTCTGTTTTTCCATATTATGGTTTACAATGTAATTAATAAAGATTCTGCATATATTAACATCATCCCATTCTATCTCATCTGTATGTCCATACAGAGCATGTATGATTTCTATTCATTGCTATGTTGTGGTGAAGAGATTGTCTGAAGTAGCCTATATTTATGCAGGTAGATCTTAAGCTACGGTGCTCTTGTTTATTTGCTTGTTCGTGATCAGTATGTTTGAAAGATGGTAACTATTGCATCAGGTGTGACGATTAAAAAATATTATTGGTGCCTGATACACTGTGATAAAATAGGTAAGTCAATTCATAATTTGTTAATTAAATTAGAAAAGAAATTCCTTTGGATTTGTTCTTTATTAAGAGTTTTTTTTTTTTTTAATGAATGCCTTGGGATGTTTTTTGTGTAATATATATCACATGCCTCAACCTTTAAATTTGAATGTAGAAAAGAGTTATCAGAATGAGCCTAGAAAATATTGTTATGGGGGCGCCTGGGTGGCTCAGTGGGTTAAGCCGCTGCCTTCGGCTCAGGTCATAATCTCAGAGTCCTGGGATTGAGTCCCACATTGGGCTCTCTGCTCAGCAGGGTGCCTGCTTCTTCCTCTCTCTCTGCCTGCCTCTCTGCCTACTTGTGATCTCTCTCTGTCAAATAAATAAATAAAATTAAAAAAAAAAGAAAACATTGTTTTGAAATATTTTTGTTCTGTTGTATTATGTTAACTTAGGAAATAATGGTAGTTATTTTTATTAGCATTTCCTACTTTCCACATGCCCTTACAGATGAGATATCATGTTTTTCCTACTCTTTTTATCGTGGTTGTTATATTCTTCATGATCAATAACAATCAATGAAAATTCCTAACATTAATTTTCTTTGGGAAAGTGATATTTTAGCAGGAATCCATGACCTAAAATTTTAGCTGTTGTTCTTCCAGGAGATGAGACTATCAATGTTCCCGAAATTTCAAGAAATAGAACTTATTAATTGTGTTGGTTGATGTTTATTGTCTCTGAACTTAGAGGTGCATAATTCAATTTAAAATTTATTTTGGGGGCGCCTGGGTGGCTCAGTGGGTTAAAGCCTCTGCCTTTGGCTCAGGTCATGATCCCAGGGTCCTGGGATCGAGCCCCGCATCGGGCTCTCTGCCTAGCAGGGAGCCTGCTTCCTCTTCCCCCTCTCTCTGCCTGCCTCTCTGCCTACTTGTGATCTCTATCTGTCAAATAAAATAAATAAAATCTTAAAAAAAACGGAGTGGACCTTATGGGGGTGCTTATCTGAAATTGAGGGACATTATAAAAAAATAAAAAATAAAATTTATTTTGAATTGAAAACAAGATCTTACTGAAGTTTTGGCATCCCACTTTATATCAGGCCTCCAGTACATTCTAATTTATTTATAGAAAATATCATAAACATGAATGACACTTTTCCTATTGCATTTATATGAAACTGCAATGACTCAAAGATGTCAGATTTGAAAAGCACTACCTTTCTATAATTTCTGTTTCTTAGGAGGAATGGATATACCATTTTAGCTCAATTATCCAACAGTATTCAAAACCACCATGAATTTTAAAACATAGTTATTACACCCTAAAAATCAAGTATGAAAATGTATAAACAACCAAATCTCTATCTGTAAATTAAATACTCCCACACAGACGGGTTTTAAAACTTTCTAACTTAAGGAATTTGATAGCACAGACTCAGGGTAGTAGTTTCAGTGCCTACAGTATACTTTCAGGGAGAGAGTAATGTAAGCTCTGAGTCACTTTCTGCCTAGAGATGACCTAATAGTGGTTCTGGCATTGTTTGTTTGTTTTTGAAAATACGTTCCTGGGCGTCATTCAGAAAATGCAGATTTTGGCATCTATATAAATTAAGGATGATCTTTTTGAACTTTTGTCTTTCATTACATCAAATTAACATAATTGGACAGAAATTCCACTAAATTAAGCATTGTTAGGAAATGTGTAAATTGGAGCTACTCAAATTAGTTGCTCTTTGAACTATGTGCTGTTGGTTCAGGATTAGATAAGGAGTTTGAAGGCAAACCTAAATCATTGCTTCCTTTTTTGAGAGATTCTCAGCATATTTTCTTAAAATTAGCTGAAATAAACAATGTGTTTAGTCGCAAAGTGATTTGCATTTTTGCACAAACTCCCTATCTCCTTGAGAATTATAACAGATATTTCATGAAACATCATTGATCTTTACTTTGTTACACTGCTGTAAAGTACATTTAGAGTTGCCAGTTAAAGGTGTTAGTGTTGAGATGAAATGTCATGCATTTTTCTTCACTTCCATGCAAATGAACACAGTAAATTATTAAGACACAATGAAGAAAAAAAAATTGACAATGAGTTCCAGATTTTAAAAATCACTTGCCATTCAATCCAAATTGTGAGTTTGATCAGTTACCGAACACTTTATAATGCACCCCCGGTAATTTTACAGAGATTACTTTTTTCTTACCAATTCTTGATTATTCTGTCTTGCAATGCAGAGAAAGCTAACTAATTTAAAATAAACTTCCGTTAATTTTGATTGTTATAAACTTAAAATTGACTAATTTCCATATACGGAGTTTAAAATGTTCACAATTTACATTAAATATATATTCTGTGTATACCTTGGAAAAATTATACTGAAAATTGAAATTAAAATGATGTTGTATATAGCTGCAAGAAGCCGCCTGTCCCATTTCATCTTACTATATAAGTTGTGTCAGGTAATTTATAAAATCCCTGCTGCATAACAAATCTATTTTTTGTTGGAATGGGTAGTAATGTTTCTTCTTATTTCGAAATAAGAGTTGGTCTATGAGTGCCTCTGCAACTGTATTTTTCCTAAGTGGCTTCATGGTCCTGAACTGAGAAAGCTCAGAGCATTAAACATCAAAGTAATATATTTTGACACAATTAGACATCAAGGAAATGCAATTAAAATGACACTGAGAGGGCGCCTGGGTGGCTCAGTGGGTTAAGCCGCTGCCTTCGGCTCAGGTCATGATCTCAGGGTCCTGGGATCGAGTCCCGCATCGGGCTCTCTGCTCAGCAGGGAGCCTGCTTCCCCCTCTCTCTCTCTGCCTGCCTCTCCATCTACTTGTGATTTCTCTCTGTCAAATAAACAAATAAAATCTTTAAAAAAAAATGACACTGAGATATCACTACACACTTACCAGAATGGCTAAAATAAAATATAATGACAAGCCCAAAAGAAAAAAATATACCATTTGATGATACACAATGGCAAGTTGTACCATAACTTAACCATCTCAGACTAGTGTAGTGTTAAATTTGTTTTTCTAAGCCATGTTTTGGGTCACTTACCACTTTTCAAGGATATAAAGTGCTATCATTTTACTTAAAACTGTGAAATTTGGTCAGATTTAAATTTCAATTTATGTTAAAACATTCTGTAAACTGTGTTAGACTTTGACATTTGTTCCCTCAGTTCAGTGAATAACACTATATCATATTCTGAAAAATACGCTAATTTTTATTTTGAAAAATATCCCTTTTTCCTCTTATGGTAATTATTAATATGAATTAATAGTAGAATTTGATATGGTCCAATATGACCATAAATACTTTATAGTATATTATCAAATTTAATAATGAATATAATGTACTTCTTTGGACAATTTTTAAAGACCAGTCTACTCTTAAAACAAAAAAAATGGAGATGCACTTCTTTAGTTCACACAAATTTCATTTTATTATATATAACCTCAGATAAATTTCAACAAATCATAATTTATTAAAATCATGTCTACTTAAAAATCTCATAGAAGAGTTAAACCATCAAAAATAAAAATAAACACACACAACACACACACATCACCCATGTATTGGCAAATCACAATTGCTGTAACAATACATTAGGCATTCCACAGTTAAGGGCTATCAAAATTTCCATCAGTGACAAAAAGATTTGTATCCAAATGGACTGATTTTCCAGAATCCAAGAAAAAGTCTCCTAGGATTTATTTAAAGGTAAATATTTGAACAAATACTTCTTAAATTTAGGATATTCAGAACATACGATTAAAGAATATTTGCAGTGCAGACTATATTCAATCCTTCCTTCAAAATGTGCCTTTGAGTACATAATTCTGTTTTCTCGATCTAAATTGAGCTGTCTTCCAAGGAAGTTTTCCAAAATGTGTGTCTCTGTGTGATAAATGTTCTAAGACCTAACATGCTTCATTGTATTTTTACTGTGCTCTCAAATTTAATCAATAATTTGGATTGATGTATAATACCTAGTTTCAAATATCTTTTCCATCTATAAAAACTCCCAGCTGTCTCTTTATATGCTATTACTATTGAGAATTGTGCTGTCAGTATTATTCTTGTACATTTTAGGTGATCTGTTCTTCTCTTGGGCATCATTTATGCTCTTCTCTGTTTTTGATATTCTTAAAACTCACCATAATGTATACGAGTGGTTTTTAGTGTGTGTAGTTTTTGTTTTGTTTTGTTTTGTTTCTGATATCTCGTGTTTGGCATCATTTTAAGTCTGGTATCTTTTATCTTTCTTTAATTCTCCAAAATTTATCTCAGTACTTATTTAAATATTTTCTTTATTTTTTTTTCTCTTCTGCTGTATTTGGGCAGAAGTCATTAATTTGTTTGTTTGTTTTTCCCAACTCATTTATTCATTTTACAGCTATATTCATCTTAGTCTCCATTTATTGTATTCTTTATTTCAACAATTTTCACTTAATTTATATTCACAGTATAGTATCTTTCTTTTCCTTGTATATGTATATCATTATTTTATCATATACTTTTAAGCTATTTTTAAAAATATTTTATTTATTTATTTGACAGTGAGAGATCACAAGTAGGCAGAGAGGTGGGCAGAGAGAGAGGAAGAGAAGCAGGCTACCTGCTGAGCAGAAAGCCTGATGTGGGGCTTGATCCCAGGACCCTGAGATCATGACCTGAACGGAAGGCAGCGGCTTAACCCACTGAGCCACCCAGGCGCTCCTTTTAAGCTATTTTTTAAAAGTACAGTCATTCTTTTTTTTTTTTTAAGATTTTATTTATTTATTTATTTGACAGAGAGAGATCACAAGTAGACAGAGGGCAGGCAGAGAGAAAGAGAGGGAAGCAGACTCCCTGCTGAGCAGAGAGCCTGATGCAGGACTTGATCCCAGGACCCTGAGATTATGACCTGAGCTGAAGGCAGTGGCTTAATCCACTGAGCCACCTAGGCGCCCCTAAGCTATTTTTTTAATTCCTGTTCCCATAACACTTGGATTGGCATATAAAGTTAACCACATCATATTTTTTAGGTAAGTAATTGTACTTTTTATGTGCATAGTTATTTTGGTCCATGAGTTCAGCTCTTCTTAGGATCATCACTTCTCTGTAAAGTCTGGGTATGCTAGGATTTTCTAAGCAACAATAAAATACATTGAAACCTGGTAGCTTAATTATAATAATGTTTTCTTTCTCAATCATTCACAATAGTATTCCATTCTGAGTAGCTTCCTTCTATTTTGCAGCTATAGTGTTTGGAAAAACTTGAATTATGATATTACTGTGATAATGTGAATTAGTCAGGGTTTTTCAGAGAATCGGGAAGAGAAAAAAAGGAAGATATTCTCCAGGTCCAACTCTAGAAGTGACTATTAAAACATCTGTCCAAATTCAATTGAACAAAACTATATTATTCTATAAGATAAATCCTACGGTCAAGTTTCAATTTTAAATTCTTAAATCCTTATGAAGAAGCATCATTTGGAGGGAGCAGTTTTCATAATTTATCATCCATCAGCCTTTTTTAAAAGATTTTATTTATTTATTGGACACACAGAGAGAGAAAGAGAGCAAGAGAGAGAGATCACAAGTAAGCAGAGAGGCAGGCAAGCAGGGAGGGAAGCAGGCTTCCTTTTGAGCAGTGCCCGATGTGGGGCTGGATCCCAGGACCCAGAGACCATGACTTGAGATGAAGGCAGAGGCTTAACCCACCACCCACGTGATGAGAGAGCCACTCAGGTGCCCCTCATCCATCAGTCTTAATTGATTGGAGGAAAATGTGTGGAGGAATAATGCCTTAGGGAGCTAATCTCTCTAAAGAATTTTCAAGTCTTTACCCCTTCAAGGTTTTGTACAGTTCTGATAGCCTCTAAACATCCAGCGGATTTCTACAGTGACAGGCCTGTTAAAACCTGTCTTCAAACCAGGAATAGAGCTTGAAACATACCAGTCAAGGGCAACTTTGAGTATTTTAAGGCGTTTATCATCATTTCTTTGTTTTTGGTTAATATCTGAAATAGTTCCATATTACACTTGCATAATTTCTCCAGAGCTGACTTTGAAGGAGGCATTCAGTTCCAGCTAGTTCCATATTTTGGCAAGAACTATACTTCTATATTAAAAAAAAAAACATATTTTAGGGCGCCTGGGTGGCTCAGTGGGTTAAAATCTCTGCCTTCGGCTCAGGTCATGATTCCAGGTTCCTGGGATTGAGTCCCACAGTGGGCTCTCTTCTCAGCTGGGAGCATGCTTCCATTCCTCTCTCTCTGGCTGCCTCTCTGCCTTCCTATGATCTCTGTCAAGTAAATAAATAAAATTTTTAAAAAAACATATTTTATACCAGTTATTCATGTTTATTAACTAAGATATCACAATACAAATAATACAAACAGTTGCTCTTTATTAATACCTTCAAGCAAGATCAAAAAATATGTCATATTTTCTCCAAAAATTTTATATCATCTGATAGGTCAGATATATATAAAATTACATTTAAAGTTTTAAAAATATCAGCAAATATTTTCATTTAAATGCCAATTTGAAAAGAAATCTACTTTTCCAAACACGACTTTTTATCCTATTTATTTTGAATTTTGTCAACAACTGATAAAATGTTTAGCGAGACTATAAATGTTAGATCGAAAAAAATGATTAATAGATGTAGGTTCAAATTATTATGTTCCATTAAAAATGATTTAGTCTTTGATGAACATCTGTTTGGTAATATGTTGTATCCAGATATAGTAAATTAAAGACATATATAAGATTATAGGGAAATGACATCTTTCGTTCCATTATGAGTAGAGCTTTTAAAATGCTATTTGCCACAACCTGTCATCTTGTCATTATGTAGCATTATGTAGCAATTAAAAAATGTATACTCTTCACTTAGAAGTCTTTTGGAAATCTAAAATATGACTTTCTATGGTTTGTGTCTCCATATTGCTTTATTGCCAGTTAAAACAAATCCACATGCTTTGATTCAAAGGTAATAAATTCCTCTTATTTGGAAAAAGGATGATTATTTTTGTTCTCTCACCCTTAGCAGGTGGTTTCATTTTAGCACACTTCAGAGTTATAATTTCATGCTTATTAAAAACATTTATTTTGATCTACATAGATGAATGAAACTTTTATTTTATTAAATTATTTGCCAAAGAATCTGTGAGTTTTTAAAATGTATTTCATTTGAAGGGTTATTTTAGAGCATTCAAAGAGGATCTAAGAGTGTGGTATTATGCAGTTTTTAAGTAGGTATGAAATGGTTAATTATAGGATTGTTTCTTTAGGCTTATGTATATTGTCCATTATATGCTATAAAATATTTTGAAAGTAAATTTAAAGTATGTTTTATGTAGTTTATTTTTTGGAAAAAAATATTGAAATGACTTATGAAATTCAGTATACTCTCAACATTGATTTATTTTGAAATTTACCAGTTGTCTACTGAACTATTATATGGCAGATATTACTTCAGACTACACTGGTAAATGAAATACTTGGCTTTGTAGAACTTTTATTTTAATGGGTGAGACAATTCAAAGCTATAAACCTTAATAAAAATGGCATAGTGCATTCAAAAAGGAAGAGTACAATGGGGAAAAAGAAAAATTCGATCAGGGTGAGAAAAATCAAGGTTGCTAGGCAGGGGATGGGGAGTTAAATCTTTTAATAGAAAGATCAGGGTAGTTACAATGAAGCTGACAATTGAACAAATGTATGGAAAGGTGATGAATTTGCGCAGAACTATCAGCAATAAGGTCACTCCAGACAAAGGAATTGGCTATCTTGAAGGCCATAAGGTTGGATCATGCCTGGCATATCTGAGGAATAGCAAGGAGGCCACTGTGAGTGACTGAAGAGTAGCAGGGAAAGAGGTCACAGAGGTTAAATGAGTGGCTAGATCATGTAAAAGCTTAGAAGTCATTGTAAAACTCTGGCTTTTATATTTGGAAACTTACTGTGTGATAGAATTTCTGCTAATAACTGAGAGTTCAATTGTCCATAAACTTTCAAGGATTCTTATTCTAGTAAGACAGAATAAAGAGAAAGAGTTCATATTTTCACATGGTGTAACAAATGCTCGGAGATACAAGTGTAGGAAGCTATGGGAGCACAGAAGAAGGCACTAAAATCACACCATATATTTGATGACTGTGACTATATATAAATTTGTATTTTCTAGATTTTTTGTAGTCATGGAATCACACAGTATATACTATTCATTGCCTGGCTTTTCTTTTCTCAGCATCATTACTTTGAGAATCTCCAATTGTCTTTGCTCTATTGATGGACATTGATGAACATTTCCACTGTTTTCAATTCTTAAAAATAAAGCTGCTATGAAATTCACATACAAGTCCTTGTATGAACATAGGGTTTGTTTTTCTTGGTTAAATGCCTAGAATAAAATGGCTATTTGTGTAACTGCAACATATTTTTCATTTAAAAATTTTTGAATCTATTTTCCAAAGTGGTTGTATCATGATATATGCCAACAACAGTTTAGATTTTTTGTTTCTTCTCAATCTAGCTCAGACCAAGTACAATTAGCCTTTATAATTTTAGCCATTCTAATAGATATGTAAGCATGTCTCATTATGATTTTAATTTGTATTTCTTTAATGTTTAAATGTTGAGAAATTGGCCATGTGCTTATAAGCCATCCATATACTTTTGGTGACATGTCTCTTCCATTATTTCCTTCACATGTAAAATTGGATACTCTGTTTGGTTATTAGTAAGGTTTTTTATTTTTATTCATTTTTAAATAATCAGAGTAGATGTCCATTATCAGATATTTAATTTGCAAATCCCTTCTCCATCTTTACGGATTCTCAATGGAGCTTTGATAGCTGTGTCTTTCAAGAAATATGCTACTTCTTTCCTGGTACACGGAGGTATGACTAGAACATTATCAATGTTGACCTTTGCAAAGAAAATCATGGCTTAAGATATATGTAGTCTGCAGTTGTTGGGAGTGTTCACCATCCTTGCCTCTAACTCATCTCTCACTGCCCACACATTCAGGTATAGGGGAATATTGATTGACAAAATATTAATTGCCAAATAACACTAGTTAGAGAATAAGAAAAATGCAGGCACCTGATTATATAATATTCCTTAAATAAAATATGTTTTTATAAGTGCGATTGGAAGTAAATTCCTCAATACTTTAATCACACAGAATGATGGAATCCTAGATTTTTTTTCCTTGTATTTACTAAGAAAATGATCATGCCTCAAGTATATTAAAATGGAATAGGGAAAATTAAAAATTGCTTTAAGTCGATTTGCGTGTGTTGTGCGTATGTGAGAGAGAAAGTGAGAGAGAAAGAGAAAGAGAGAAAAAGAGAAAGGGAAAGACAGAGAGGTGGCTGCAGTGAATTGATGAGTTGCAGGATAGATTTTAAAGTTTTGTCTTTTGCTTTCTACATTTCCTTTTCCTTAGGTTCAAGAGAACAATCAGTAATATCTCAGATGCCTGCTGGTAACATCAGCAGAAAGAGTTAGAGGTTCCTAGAAAATTAAAGAAGAGATATAGTTTTCCTGACATAAGAAAAGTCATTTTTTGTCCCCAGCTATTTTCAATGATCTATACCCCACCTGTGTACTTGCCCAAGCACACTTCTTCCAAAAATTCCTGGGAGGTTCTTACAAAGAAATGCAAAAACCTCACTCCTAAGGATTTTGAGGGAACAAGGCAATGGGAAAACTAACAGTCACCACCAGAGCAGGAAATAGCCTAAGCTATTGAGACAATAAATCAGTGGTAAAACTCCTAGTGCTATTTCAAAAGCAATCAAGGCCTTTCATTCCTTGTCCCAGAAAATGAGCCCAAGACCCCATCTAGTTTCTATCTGCTCTTGAAGCCTGCAGAGTTCCTTTCCCTTGTCCAACAGTTACCTCTGCTTTATTCTAACGTTGAAGTTTCTGCCCTCGGTGGAATACAAGCTTCATTCAGGTGAACATGCAATACATATTGCACAAATACATATGTGGATGTGCATGCATCCACAACCTTATGACCAACCATACACGGGATAATAAAACTCTCCCTTCTGAGTATTCATCTTAAATACTAAATAAAAATCTCTCTCCTGTTCAAACAGTCAAGGCTTTGGAACTTATTCCCTGTGAACTCCTTGTATGTTGTAAACAAAGATTCCTTTGTTTGACAACTCCACCTGTTTCTGTGATTCACCAAAGACTGACCTCAGTTAGTTCAGTTACTGTAATGTAATATCAAGCATATCTAGTTAGTTGATCATTTTGTTCAAGTCTTACATATCTTACCAATATGATGACCATTTGTCTATGTAATCTTAAAATAAGGGTGTTGAAATTATTTTCCATTTGTCGTCCAAGGTAGAAGTTATGATTTTTGTTCTTAGTTTTTCCCTATATATCCCCAAATCTGTTGTTACGTATTAAAATTCAAGAATTATTATACTCCCGGGGCGCCTGGGTGGCTCAGTGGGTTAGGCCGCTGCCTTAGGCTCAGGTCATGATCTCAGGGTCCTGGGATCGAGTCCTGCATCGGGCTCTCTGCTCAGCAGGGAGCCTGCTTCCTCCTCTCTCTCTCTCTCTGCCTGCCTCTCTGCCTACTTGTGATCTCTCTCTGTCAAATAAATAAATAAAATCTTAAAAAAAAAAAAAGAATTATTATACTCCCTGATGAATTCATCCTTTTACTCTTCTGTAATTTTGACTTGATCTTTATGTCTAATAATGAAATTTGCTTTAAAATCACTTTTCATTATCTTGATATAACCACCAAAGTTATAGTGTGATTAGAGTTAATATAGCATATTTTTTCTTTTACTTTTTAAAGCACTTCTATATTGAATCCTGACAAAGAAACAAAACAACTTTTTAACTCTGGAAGCATCTTTCTAAATTATCTTTTTTTTTTTTAATGAAGCAGTGGCAATTATTGTTAAGGGACCTAAACTGAAAGTAGGTTTAGAAATTTATTTATTTTTTTATTTATTTAGTAAAAGATTTTATTTTATTTAATGACAGCAAGAGAGAAAGAGAGAGAGAGAGAAGAAGCACACAAACAGGGGGAATCATGTGCAAAGGGAGAGGAAGAAGCAAGCTCCTTGGGGTGCAAGTAGTCCCATGCAGGACTGGATCCCTGTACACTGGAATCATGACCTCAGCCAAAGGCAAACATCTGCTTAAACAACTAAGTCATCCAGGCACCCCTAGAAAATTTAAAAAAAAAAAGACCTTTTAAAAACATTTTGTTTCTTTCTTGATTTTTTTTTTAATATTTTATTTATTTGACAGACAGAGAGACAGGAAGAGGAACTATAAGCAGGGCAGAGGGAAAAGGAGAAGCAGGTTTCCCACTGAGCAGAGAGCCTGATGTGGGGCTCCATCCCAGGACCCTGGGATCATGACCTGAAAAGAAGGGACACTTCTTGGAGGAAGCCACCCAGACACCTCTTTTCTTTGTTTTTAATATATGGCAACTGATGCTTCCCAGCCACGAGGAGCATATTACCCATTGATTAAATCTTTGATAACAACCTATTTAAAAATGTGTGTAAATATATACTTACTCAGATTTATACACTTTGTGTTTTCTTCATAGTTTGGGGCTGGACCCCATGGTCACAACACTGCTTCCAGTCTTTGCCTTCCCATCTTTTGATACCAGGTATTTGGTCAGCAAAGCAAATTAGTATCAAAATTAATAAGCCCTTGGCACCATATCTCTGGAGCAGGGCTTGCTCTTAGCCAAGGCCCAGAGCAGTTGACCTCCCCTCGCTAGTGCTATAGCCCCAAGGACTAGGTCCCTGCCACCAGAACTCAGTCTTACATGTTATGCTAAGCAGACAAAACCAAACCAGGAAAGCTCCAACAGCTTTCACTGGCCTGCCTCATCTCCAACTCTCTCGACGTCTAGGCAGTACCAGATGACAGGGAGGGGTCTTGGTCCAACATATGGGAGGGAAGGAAGTAGCCACGAGCAAGTACCTGCCTCTCTGTTCCTTTCTTTCATGAGCAGGTTGTAAGGAGGAGGAAGAGGAAGGGGAAGAGAGGTGAACTTCAAGGGGTGAAGGCCTCAGGTAGGCAGCTGGCTCCTGCCAGTAGGAAAGGGACAAAGGAGAAGGCAGTGAGTCTTGCAGGGAGGGTGGGGGGTAAGGGTTACAGCTTATGACGGAATCTGGACAGGAGTAATAGGGATACTAGTCATTTGAGTCCACCATTGGCAAGCTGGGCTGGGTGTCAGGGCAGATAGGCCTCCCTGGGCAACGGCACATGAGAGAAGGTGGAATTCTTCTCTGAGGAGCAGGTGAAGCTTTGGGTGTTGGGAAAGCATAGACAGTATTGTTCCAGGGCCAAGGACAGGTCCGGGTACTCCTGGTTGGAGGTCAAGGCCACAGTATGATCCAGGTCTTCTACCAGCAGCTTGAAGGTACCACATGCCAGCCACCCCTCATTATTGTGTATAACTCTCTGGTGCACTTATTGGCTTATCCATCAAATGACTCCTTCAGCAGCTTGAAAACCACCTCCACAGGCACTCCAGGATATGGGAGGCTTCCAGAGTGAAAATTTTGCACAGGATCACCCCCAAAAGACCAGAAGTCACTCTGGTGGATGTAGATCTGGTCAAACATGGCCTTAGGGACCATCCACTTCACAGGCAGTCCACTGTTGGTTCTCATTTTATAGTAACTGATGTGGTGATATCTCTGGCAAGGCTGAAGTCTGAGATCTTCATCATGTTGTCCTTTGTCACCAGCACTTCCCTGGTGGCCAGGTCTTGGTGTATGCACTTCTTGGAGGCAAGGTACTCCATGCCTCAGGCTACCTGGTAGGCAAAGTATACCGGGTGCTTGGAGGAGAGTTGCTCTGCTGCATTGTGGCTGATATTGTAACAGTACTCCAGGTCAGGAGGCCTCTGGGCCTGCAGGTACTCCTGTATGTTGTCTTTGGAGGCATATTCCATGATAGTGTACGAAGGACCATCCTGTGTGCAGGACCCAGCAGGTTTATGGTGTCCTTGTGCTGTCCAATCATCTTCATCATCTCCATTTCTGAGATTAGGTTTGACAGGTCTTTCTCTGCTGCATCTGACTTCAACATCTTTACAGACACTTTAGTCAAATGGTTGGATTTGTCTTTGTCCAGCCCAATGGCCTCCTCCAACACCACTTGCCCAAAGTAGGCCTCTCTTAGGGGTCTGCCTAAACTGCCTACAACCAGCCTGCCTCAAGGCAGTTATGAACTCTAGATTATCCTCAAAAACATTAAACCACAAGCTAAAAATTCTCTTCACTAGGTCTCTGTCGCAGGTCTAATTTTCTTATCTTTCATCATTTATCTTTTTCCTAATTCTTATTTTCAGTATAGTTTATTTGGCTTCCAGGTGTTTCCCCGGGTTTCTGTATGCTGTTTCATAGGGAAGAATTATCCTGTCATAAAATTATTTCTTGAGCATTCATTACATCTCTCAGTTAAAATGGGTTCTTTTATGGTATTGATTCATTTGAGTTTTCTCAAAATGGGAAGAATTTTCAAAATGGTGTTTTCCTCAAGGTTCAGAGTATGTCTTAGCCTCATCTTTACTCTTTTTGAAATTCACTTTTCAAATTCTTGTCCCTCTTTTTATCTTTTTAAATTAAAATGTTTTATTTTTACTATTTTTTTATTTGAGTGTAGTTGATAGTGAGTGTTACATTGGTTTCAGGTTTTCAATATCTCCATACATTATTCTATGATCACTACAAATATAGCCGCCATCTGTCACCATATAACACTATTATAATATCATTGACTATATTCTCTACACTGTCCCATATCTCTTTTTAAAATCTCTAATTTTTATGTTTTCTGTTATTCCAGTTTTCGACCATCATTTTACTTGGTTACTTTAATAAAATATGCCTGATTACACACTCTATGCTGAAAACCATAGCATTTGATTTATAGTAGTCTTCTTCTTCTTCTTCTTCTTCTTCTTCTTCCTCTTCTTCTTCTTCTTCTTCTTCTTCTTCATTAACATATAATGTATTATTAGCCCCAGGGGTACAGGTCTGTGAATCACCAGGTTTACACACTTCACAGCACTCACCACAGCACATACCCTCCCCAATGTTCATAACCCCACCACCCTCTCCCTAACCTCCCCACCCCCCCCCCGCAACTCTCAGTTTGTTTTGTGAGATTAGTCTCTTATGGTTTGTCTCCCTCCCGATCCCATCTTGTTTCATTTACTCTTTTCCTGTTCCCCAAACCCCCCACATTGCACCTCCATTTCCTCATATCAGGGAGATCATATGATAGTGCCTTTCTCTGGTTGACTTATTTTGCTAAGCATAATACCCTCCAGTTCCATCCATGTCAACGCAAATGGCAAGATTTCATTTCTTTTGATGGCTGAGTAGTATTCCATTGTGTGTGTATATATATATATATATATATATATATATATATATATCATTCATTTGTTGATGGACATCTATGTTCTTTCCATAGTTTGCCTATTGTGGATATTACTGCTATAAACATTTGGTGCACGTGCCCCTTTGGATCATATAGCAGTCTTCTTTACCTCTATCAGAACCCTAGGAAGCTTTATTTATTTATTTACTCACATAAACAGATGATCCAACACAACGTTTTTTGATGTTCCAATGTATTATAATGTCTTACCGCTTAACACTATGCTTACTGCTCTCTTTCACTGTCTGACTAAATCCTCATCATCACTATGCCATTTAATGAGAAAGAACATTTGAACTCAGAGTTCTCTCCATATCAGGGAATGAAGACTCCACCCTTCTGTTTGTGCAGGTAAAATAAATGTTGATGTCTGTCCTGCACATACCCCATCCTGTTCACCAGAATATTCACCATCAAAATATATACACAATGAAAACCATACCTCACCACTTCTATTACCACCCAGCATGCTAAAAACACCATCATATGTTCCTGAATTATTGACTTGATTGATAACCCCACTTCCACACAAACTGCACTCCTTTCTCCCTGCAAATTTATTTTGGTACAGCAATTTAACCTAAAAATCAAGTCAGATGATTTTATTCTGCTGTTGAGGGTCTTTTGGTATCTTCCCCTTTCATATTAAATAAAAACTGACGGCGTTTTAATGTACTAGAAGGTCATACATCAATACGTTCTTCCTCTCTCCACCACTATGAACTCCTCATTGGCCTCCTTGCTTTTCCTCAAAAGTAACAGACAAGCTGTTCACACAAAGTCTATATACTTACTTGCTCTGCCTAGAGCAATCTTTTCCTTTAATATTTGTATAACACTCTCCTTCACTTCCTGGGTCTTTGTGCAAATAACATCTCATAAATGAGATATAACCACCCAACACAAAATAAAATTAACTTTCATCCCAGCATTCTCCAATGGCTTTTACCTTTCTTGTATTTCTTTGTATCACTTATCACCATCAACCATCAATCATTATTCTATTACTGGTTTATTTTCTTATTTGAGACAGAGAGAGAGAGAATTGGGAGGGTGCGCAGAGGAAGAAGAAAACACCCCACTGCCTAGAAAGCCTGCTGGGGAGTTACATCCCAGGACCCTGAGATCATGACCCAAGCCAAAGGCAGTCACTCAATGGACTGAGCCACCAAGGTGCCCCTCTATTATTGGTTTATTTCACTATTATATTTCAAAAGAATGTAAGCTCTTTGTGGTCAGGTATTTTATATGTTTTATTAATTGAAGTATTCTCAGAAAGGTAGCTGGCAGATTGTAAGGGCTCACTAAACTGTATTTTGTTGTTATTATTGGGCTCCTTTATGGGCTTTACCTCTTACGCTAGAAGTCTATCCTTCAGATGTAAGCGATAAGAATAGAGCCCTGCTGCCTGTTCAAATGTGTAAAAAGCCTGTATTAAGTGGATATTTTAAAAGCTAAATGAATGGCTTAATAGTTGTATATAGGGGGAAAGGGAACATATTTTCCACAGTTTAGAAGTGGAGTTCTTTTATAGAGTTCTTGTACAAGCCTACACTATGGAACGATAATGGGCAGTTGTACATTACAATTATACAAACACTTTGGTAATTTATATCCTTTTTTAGTAATTCTTGACTGGATCATTTAATTCCTTAGGAGCATTATAGCATTTCAACTTTTCATGTTCAATAAACTTATTGGGGTTGCTACCTTTTTTATTCAAATGGAGAAATAGTCATGATTTAATCTAAATAAAGTGTTATTGATTGTGTTGTTTTCTAGGAATGAGTCGCACATGCTAGTTTAAAAGTTTTGTTAAAGTCCCAAGTCTGTCACTGATAAAAGCCTTTTGTAGATTAGTAACTTGATCAAAACGGAAAAGTTATGTAACACCAATTGTTATACTATCTTTGTTTCCATCTTGCATTGTAATAACACCCATCTTAACTCTATTTAAGACAAATCATTGCCAGATGGATTTCTGGCATTGATTGCAGGATATGAAATCTAGTATAACTAAAAGTTTTTGGTTTTAGTAGCATATAAATCAATTTAGAAAAATATATGTATTTGAATATAAGATAAAGTTTTAAATTATTTGGCAATAGTAAACTAAACTTTTTTTTGTAAATTTTTATTTTCTAAAATTTCATTGAGCTCTCTTGCAATAAGAAACAAGTTACAAAAAATTAAGGTTTATTTACCCCAATTCAAAATTATTAGGAATATAATCATAGAGGTTGAAGTATTTAAAATATTGAACCCAAAATGTTTTATTAGGTAAATTCATGAATGCTGAGCATTCACTGTTAAAATATACTAATAACATTGATAGACTTGTAGAAGCCTAAAATCAAATATTTATTAAATATTTATATCCATATCTTTTCATAGCTTGGTAATTCATTTCTCTAGCATTAAATAATATTCCATTGTTTGCATGTACTACACTTTCTTTGACCTTTCACTTATGGAAGGATATCTTGGTTGCTTCCAAGCTTTTGTCAGTTATGAATAAAACTACTATAGACATCTTTGTGGGTATAGATTTCATCTTCTTTGGATAAATACCAAGAGCTGCTACTGCTGAATCATCTGGCAAGAATATGTTTAGTTATGTAAGAAACTGCCAAGTTGTTTTCCATTCTTTATTCTCAATATACATGGAAGAACATTCCTGTTGCTCCACATCCTCACCAACATTTCATGTTCTGTTGTCAGTGCTCTGGATTCTGGGTATGTACTGGTGTCTCTTTTTTGTTTTAATTTGCATTTTCCTGATGACCTTTGATGTGAAGCATCTTTTTATATGCTTATTTGCCATCTGTAATATTTTCTTTTGTGAGGTATCTGCTAAGGTCTTTGGCTCATTTTTAATCAGGTTTTTCCCCCATTGTTGAGTTTTAAGGGGTCTTTGTGTATTTTTGATTAACAGTCCTTTGCCAGATGTGTATTTTGCAAGTTTTTTTTCATAGTCTGTGCTTTGCCTTTTCATTCTCTTGGCATTGTGTTTCACAGAGTAGACATTTTTAAATTCAGTGCTTGTGTTTTTTAGCTAAAGTTATTGCGAAAACCAAGGTCATTTAAATTTTCTTCTATATTTCCTTCTACATGTTTCATGTTTAGGTTTATAATCCAATCTGAGTTCATTTTTGTGAAGAGTGTAGGATATCTGCCTGGATTTATTTTATTTTATATTTTTAGATTTAGCTTCACCATTGCTACAGAACCATTTGTTTAAAAGATTGTATTTTGCTCTCTTGTATTGCTTTTGCTTTTCTATTATATATAAAATATAATTGATAATATATATTCTGTTGCTTTAATCTAGTCTTTCTGTGGTATTACAATATCATGCTTACAATTATCGTTATGGTAAACTTTTTTTTAAGATTTTATTTATTTATTTGACAGAGAGAGAGATCACAAATGGGCAGAGAGACAGCCAGAAAGAGAGATGAGGAGAAGCAGGCTCCCTGCTGAGCAGAGAACCCAATGCGGGACTCGATCCCTGGCCCCTGGGATCATGACCTGAGCCGGAAGGCAGAGGCTTAACCCACTGAGCCACCCAGGCGCCCAATCGTTATGGTAAACTTTGAAGTCAGTCCTCAGTCTTTGTTCTCCTTCAACACTATGTTGACTATTGTGAGTCTTTGCCTCTCCATATAAACTTTAAAATAAGTTTGTTAATATTAAAAAAAAAAGAACTTGCTGGTATGCATTAATTGTATAGATAAACTTGGAAACCAGTGACCTCTTGAGCTTAGCAGGAGATAGACCATGGACATCAGTTGTCACAGTGGTGCCTCTGGCAGAACCTATTGCAAATCCCTAGGCAAAATGACACCTCAAGGATCTGAGAGAATGTCTAAGAAGTACTTGATACATCCCTTGGGTATGGTTTATTGAAGTGTCCACCTGTCTGAAAGCTGGGGAATCTAGATAAGGGAGGGAAAATTAGTTATGATAAAACATATCAACAAACATCAATAAATTTTGTAAAACTAATTGTCATGGCTCATATACAATATGACCAACAGAGGGACCATCAGAAGGAAAGCATCAGTTATGTTTATTGTGAAATTTTTTATTCAAAATAAAGCAATGTGAGGGGAAGACACAATGAGAAAATTACCAGTTTTTAAATGGTAAACATCTTACAAAATGGAATAGGTTTTATATTCTAAGTAGTATATTGAAAAGTAAAACATTGGGGCGCCTGGGTTGCGCAGTGGGTTGGGCTGCTGCCTTCAGCTCGGGTCATGATCTCAGGGTCCTTGGATTGAGCCCCGCATCTGGCTCTCTGCTCCGCAGGGAGCCTGCTTCCCCCCCCCTCTCTCTCTGCCTGCCTCTCTGCCTACTTGTGATCTCTGTCTCTCAAATAAATATATAAAATCTTTAAAAAAAAAGAAAAGAGAAGTAAAACATTAAAAAATAAAATTTCAATGAAAAAAATTATTTAATTTAAAAAAAAGGTTAAAAATAGCAGAACCATTTTTCTTATAACTGGAAAATACACTGTATATACATCTATCAAAATAACTTGTCATGGGGGAGCCTGGGTGGCTCAGTAGGTAAAAGCATCTGCCTTCGGCTCAGGTCATGATCCTAGGATCCTTGGATCGAGGCCCACATCGGGCTCTCAGCTCAGCAGGGAGCCTGCTTCCTCCTCTCTCTCTCTGCCTGACTCTGCCTAATTGTGATCTCTGTCAAATAAATAAATAAAAACTTTTATAATAAATATTTGAAAAAATAACTTGTCATGTGTGAAATCAGGAGCATATGGAAAAAAATAATATCTGAGGACAATACTTCTGCCATGTTTTGTGCCTTGCTAATATTTTTAAACAGTCAGGCAACTTTTAGCCTTATTGAAATACCTGCTAAGATACCTGCAGTGCCTTTTGGAGCCCTATGACTATAAAAATTAATTGCAAATATTCAAAATGTTTACTATGGTGTCACTATTTAGGGCCACCACCAAGTATGTTTCAGAAGTAAGCATAACTGTTACTCTTCCATAAGGCAAAAGGGCATATTTTCAGGAGTTCCATCTGCTGTACCAGGAGGTGAATCAAGTAATGATTTTTGTCTATAAAATAATTCACTTTTCAATCTCACATTCCTCATTCCACATTATAATAATAAAAACTAGGAGGAGACTAAAACAAACAAACAACTACAACTACAACAACCAGCTTTTCCCACAGTGGAAAAGTAAATATAACCTTAGGAGTAGCCTGAAATTTATTTTTAAATATTTTTAAGATAAACGTTTTTGTTAGAAAACCATATATTTTATATTACTAAGAAATAACAGGCAACGTTTTATTAACTTCTAAAAAGTCTAGTTACTTGTATTTATCTATTAACTCATCTCTTTATGAAGTAGAACATGATCACACCTCTTGTATCTACCCAAGTTTGTATGCTTTGGTTGTTTTATGTTTGCTATTTCCTTGCTTAATTTTTACAATATTTGATACATAATAGTATCTTTAAGTCCATCTATGGTTTCACAGAATTTGTTTGAACTTCATAAAAATGTACCATACTTTTTGCACTGTCCTTGTTTTACTTCTCTATTAGCTTTCCAAGTTTTATTCACTTTAGAGTGTGTAGCTATCATTTATTTTTACTCCTCCATAATGCTATGTTTACAAATTTGTATTTATCTGTACTTTTAAAAATATCTTAATTATATACCATTTCTCATCTCACGTAACACTCATGTTACTTCTACACTTATCAGATATTATGTAACGGAAAACCACAACTCAGCAACAATAGAACACCATTTTTCAAAATTAAATGGCTTACCAGAATTCTTTAATTCTATCCTTTATTTGTATTAGATGACCCTTTATTCTGGTATTTGGCATTGTTCATATGGAGGAAAGCTTATAAGTTGATATTCCATAAATAGAAGGATTTATTATGATTGATTAATTATTTTCCTTTAGAATGCATAGAATATGGTTGATTTAATATTTCTTTCTTACTCTCTGCCTGGAACATAGTGCTATCTATACAATAGCCACTAAAATATTAAGTTAATTACCTAGACTTTAAACTGCATATTAATAGGAATAGCATAGAGAACTCTTCTCAGATTGGGACACCTGGGTGGCTCAGTCAGTTAAACGCCTGAGCCTTTAGCTCGGGTTATGATCTTAGGGTCCTGGGACTCAGTTCTGCAACAGATTTCCTGCTTAGCTGGGAGTTTGCTTCTCCCTCATCCTGCTGCTCCCCCTGCTTGTGCTCTCTCTCACTCTCTCTCTTACAAATAAATAAAATTAAAAAAATAAATTCTTCTCAGATAGCTAATATAGAATATCGTCTTTGTATTCATCAAAGGGAAAGTGCCATATAATAATGAAATCCAGACTACTTCAAATTCACTTTTTAACCAGTAAGAAAGTACTGGAAACAAGCCAAAAATGTCTTCAATGAATTAAAGAAATAGATTGATTTTCAATATCTTAATGTTTCTACTGTTAAATTGCAAGATTTTTATACTAGATATCAGTGTAAATATTCATTATACAAGGATATTCTAAAAATAAACCCGAGAAAACTACTTGATATATATGATGACAAAAACGAGTTTGACCAATGTCAGTTTGGGTAAAATTTACAACACCTACCACCTGAAACTCTTGTTCTATATGGTGCCATCTTGTGATGCTGGGCAGCGGCAGTGAGCCACAGCTCCCAGTCAGCTAGAAGATTACAGGGGTGAACACCTGATATTCTTACAAGCATTCTATATATAGAATATATATATAGAATATATATATTCTTCTTTTTTTAATGTAATATTTAATAAATTGCATGTGATATTTGATACTTTGTTATAAAATAGGCTTTGCTTAAGATGATTTTGCCCAAATGCAGGCAAATGTAAGTGTTCTGAGTATGTTTAAATAAGCTTAAGGTAAGCTATGATATTTGATTGTTTAGGGGTATTAAATGCATTTTCAATTTTTTATGTGTTTCTCTGTACATAGCCCCCTTGTAAGCTGAGGAACATCTCTATATGTATATGTAGCCTTGGTATGGCTTACATATTATTGGCATGAAACATCTAGAACAGTACGTGTGCCATAGAATTGTCTACAACATCAAACAAGTTTCTTGAAAACTTGTGCCAAAGGGGTTATGTCTTTAAGGATTCTTATTTCAGAAGGGTTCTCTCAAACGTAAGATTTTTCAGAAGTTAAGTGAAAATCTGACCAAACTAAACATTTTTCCATTTTCCCTAGTGAGCAAAGATAGCTAAAATCTATCTGCCATTTTCAACACTGTACTCAACGATTGTAATTCTAATTTAAGAACAGATTATTTATATCAAAACCACATGTTGGCCTAATCTTATACAATATTCATAAGTCACACTCAGACCCTTGGACACTTTTATTTGTTGAGTCTATATGGTACTACGGACATTCATCTTTTTTGACCTCATAGCTTCATGTATGTCTATACTTTTGAAAATACATGCATCATAGTTCCATTGTAAAATGTCTGGGTTATAAAATGTGCTATGCTATCAAAATGGTAATAAGAACATACAAATGACCTGATGTAATGAACTGGACCAGATTGCCAGATATCACATTGCATACCAGAAAGATTCAGTGGTAAGTTTTAAAATGGCCAGCTATACACTGACTGAATTATAACTCATTTAGCTTCTTTCTTTGTGTACAGTATTATACATTAGTCAGTATTATAGTAGATAAGTACTTTGGACAGATGTAAATATGCTGTAATAAAAAATGTTTTTCTTCTTTCTTTTAGTCCTTTTTACTTGTAAGACTAGCCACAAATACCACGCCTCCCCCAAAATAATTTGCAATCCAAATTTATCTCTAAATGAATTTATTGCACAGAAAAATATGTATATATATATATATATATATATATATATATATATATATACACTTACAGAAGACATGTTCAAAAATAGTTACACAACAGCAGGGCCCTAAATGTAAGCAGTATAGTTGTTTTGTTTTGTTTTGTTTTGTTTCTTTTAAAAAAAGAGGTTATGTAAAATATTAGGATTTTATTTCCAGGCGTAGTATTTCAAGACAGTTAACTACACCTATGGTGTCAACAGCCTCTTGTTGGCAGTATGATTTTATTGGCTCCATGGAATAACAGCAAGAATTTACTATTGCTTCTTTCTTTTATGACACACACAGAATAAAAAAATTGACACATTTGCTCAAGACCAACCAGAATCCTTTTAACCTATCAAAATTGATGGGAGGCCTTCACTGCCAAAGTCACTGCTGGGTTTTCACAATTCATTGCAGACAATGTGCTACTCCCATTATGATAAAGGAGAGAAGAGTCATAATCAGGGAAGAAAGCTAGATTAATACTTGTAATTATCATTGAATTATTTAGCCTGCTATAGGATTATTATTATTAGTGCCATTTGATAATTTTCTCTCATTATATTAAACACAACTGTGAGTAATTACCCTACCTAATATTTCTCTGTATTGGCTGACTAGCTAGCAAACATTCATGAAAATATCCATTAGCCACACATATAAAATGCTGCATTATGATGCTGTTGAATCAGAACATACCACTACCTGATCCTGTAGCTCTTTGAGGATTTGCAAATCAATTAATTCTATCTTTGTTGGATTCTTCCCATACAATTAGAAAATTTATAATCGAGTCCATGAACATTATTAGTTTTACCATTTTAAACCAGCAATCACACTTTGATTTTTACAACAAAAGCAGAAATATAAACACACACATTTGGATCAGTTTTCTCTTAGTCTGTCTGGACTTCAAAATCCTATTCCTCAAGATGATGCACACCAAAGTTCTGGATTAAACAAGAAATTAGATGGCACCTGAACACTTGGTTTAATATTCTCAAAAGGACTATGCAACTTCTTTCTTACATTAAGACATTGTTTTACAAAGATCCACACTTTTATAATGTTAGTATTTTTAATAATCAATAAAGTCAATTAATCATGATTAAAAATCAAACATAAAAATTTCTACTTTTTGCTTTTGCTCCCTCCATTTAGAACTTATTTATAGCCTGATAATTCAAAGGTCCCTATGTTTATGAAAATCTGGACAGAAATAGCTCTAAGATCCCATTCAGAACTTGATATTAATCTAAGTCTTTTGGCTCCATTTATCCTGAGAGCAAAGAGTAGGACAAAGGATTTGAGTACTGTTAGTTTATCTGGGAGATTATCCAAGGTAGAAAAGAATGGGAAAGTGATACAGTGAAGAAGCAACTTTGTCAAAGAGGTACATTGTTGATATAATTGTTGTGGATAGAAAATGAAGGCTTGCTTTTACTGAAAGGTCCTGAGAAACTTCTTTAAGTTGTCCTCATGAAGACCTGAAAACTGACAATTTTACCTATGGTTCTTATTTCCACTTCACTGAGAGCTGTCCTCAGAGGACATTAACTCTCCTACACTTTTGGGTTGTGTTGGAGACATTCCAAAATGAGAGAGAGAACATGAGATCCTATCAGTGTTAAGTAACTGCAATTTCCCATAGAACTATCCACCACAGGTTTGGCTATAATCAGGAGTTGGGCCTTGATATCAGAGGGATTTGAGGCAGTATCATTTTAGGTTAATCATTATATCTGAAATTTCCAAAAACTTCAACTGATGAAACTTTGATTATAAACCTATAAATATAACAATAAATCTACAGTATTCAAATTATTTTCATAGAAATACACAAACAAAGCATCAATTGACTAATATTTAAATGTTACAAAATACTGAACTGAAAGAATTTGGTCATATAACAACGTGTAAGAAGTAGAACTTAGGTTTAGGTTAGAAGTCAGGATGCATTTGGGACTCAGTTAAGAAATTGAATGGAGGGACGCCTGGGTGGCTCAGTGGGTTAAGCCACTGCCTTCGGCTCAGGTCATGATCCCAGGGTCCTGGGACCGAGCCCCAAATCAGGCTCTCTGCTCAGCAGGGAGCCTGCTTCCTCCTCTCTCTCTGCCTGCCTCTCTGCCTGCTTTTCATCCCTCTCTCTCAAATAAATAAATAAAATCTTAAAAAGAAATTGAATGGATGTCTGACTATCTTATAGGTTTGCTAAAAATCAGTGACTTTGTGTTCACGTGTGGCTATGCAGGAATTTTTAACTTTCTCTAAGAAGTTATTAGATTTGATTATATAATGGCAGTAAAGAATGGGGAAAAGCAAAGTACAAACCCCATAAAGACAAAGACACTGAGTATGAGAAAAGAGTAATAGATAAGAAGAATCAATGCATTTGAGGAAAATGGGAATTAAAATACACAATGATTGTTGATTTTTTTAGATGGAGAAAACAAAACTAGCTTGCAAGAAGGAAATAACAGAAGACATGCTGTGATGTGATACAGAATCCTGGAAAAGGCAGTAACGTGGAATAAAGGAGTAGGGAGAGCATATCAGGTAATTTGGATAGGAAGGAGTTAGGAGATAATTGCTTGATAAATTTTATATGGCCCACTTAAATGCACAGATTTCTCTTCTTTAATTTATATGGAGAACAGGGTGTCCTTTCTCTTCCCTTTCAGAGCACCCGAGGTGTACTCTTTCAGACTGAAAACCTAAAAAGCTCAGGACTCAGTTGCTTAAGCACAGCTGAGAGGACATATTTCAATTAAGATTTACAGTTTGCTGTAGGTAGTAGACTGTCAAAAGTGGTTTAACCATATTTTTCATTTAACAAGAAGACTACAGAGAGTGTTTTCTGGTGTTGGTTCAGAGTCTTAAGAAAGTCAAGTGAACTATCTTAGAGGTTTTCATGGCTTTTCATTCACAGTTGCAAAAATGTAATGTGTTGGTTCAGAGTCTTAAGAAAGTCAAGTGAACTATCTTAGAGGTTTTCATGGCTTTTTATTCACAGTTGCAAAAATTGCTGTTGGAGTTCTCACTATTAAGCCCACATTTCTGGCAGAAAGATAGAGGTAAAAGAGAATGATATCTTGTACGACTGATACTTTGTCATAAGGTTACAATGTAACTAGAAAAGAGACAATAAAATATTTGATGTTGTTTTAAGTTTCCTTGTTGTCAATCCCTCAGTGCTTTCTGATATTAAAGGAAAGAGTAGATGGATATTGACCTGGCAACTATCAACACCTGTCAGTCTCTCTTGGATAACCAATATCTCTATAATCTCTTCTTCCCAGTAAAAAAAATAAAATATATTCATAACCCACACTGTGCCATCTCAAGTTACTGCACCAAGATAAAATTACAATGATTTTCAGTTGTTCCAAATGGACAGAATAACCTTCCTTATGATATCATGTCTTATAAGATAGATAATTGGCTTGCTACCAATATACCCGGATGTGACTGTGGAAGAGACAGGAAAAAAAATAATAATATTTATTTATTCCTTGGGTTGACCCTGTTTACACAGATGCATTACTATTAGAAAAGGTTGGTTTGGGACATTGGAATGAATTTACTTAATGGGTCTGTATGTAATTGGGTTGGAGGAAATTTTTAATTTCTACAAAAATTATTAGAATTCGATCTTATTCTCTTTTGTTGATTTTCACATGTTAACAAAGCCAACGTTTTTGTCTAGCAGACAAGATCTTAAATCCTAACAAAACTCAATTTTTTCCTTTTTTTTTTAAAGTTTGAGAGCCTCATGTTCTCTCATGCTGCTTTAAATACAACTCAAAAAAACAAAAGGAGCTAAATGGGGCAGTAAGACCAGACTTTTTATTTTATTTTATTTATCTTATTTTTAATTAAAAAATTAAAGATTGTATTTATTTATTTGAGAGAGAGAGAGAGCATGAGTGGGGCAGGGGGATGTAGCTGCAGAGAGAGACTGAGAAATATACTCCCTAATGAGCAGGAAGCCCGAAATGGGGCTCGATCCCAGGATCCTGACTGAGATCATGACCAGAGACAAAGGCAGATACATGTGCAAAATCCCTTTTTTTCTGGGAAACAATACTTTACAAGAGATGTTTGAAAAAGTACTGGGGAATCAACTTTAATCGGAGATACAAAAATTTAATTGACTTTTGTAAAGCTACAGGGATCCAAATGATGGGAATCCCAGCCCGTTTAGGTTGTGGACCACAGAGTATTCTTCTCTGTAATATTTTATTTTCTTCCATGTCTACTAACTCCAGTCCAAGTTCACTGATCTCTTTTTAGATAGTGCAAAACATGGCAAAGAATACCAAACAAGTGCCCAATATTCTACATTTATTACATCATTTCTAACATATAGAAGTGTGTTATCAAGGCTGGTTCTGTGAACGAACCTAGTTATGCTAAAGTGTGTTTCGTTCTCCAAGAAACTAAATGCATGGTTATCACACAATTATAAAATACTTGTGTCAAGAATTTTTATTCAAAAATTAATAAGAGAAGCAGATATTAAAACTAGTTCACATGGTTATTTGGGATATAAGCAGAGTTGTGCAGCAGAAGTGCTCTGGGCCCATAATTTGGGTTATAGAATTTATGTTTTCTAATGAAAAATCACTAACTTGCATTATTGTTAACAAGAATCCTGTGCATTACCATCAGTTTTCTCCATTATAACCTCTTGCTCTACAGTTTGTAAATAACTTTGTCAATAGCAAGCTAATAAACGGGGTGACTCCAATGGATTGAGATAATCTCTAGAGTTTCTGCTACATAATGAACAGGACTCCATTGAAAGGACACCTAAGAATTTATTTTGCCCCAAAATTTGATCACTTTTTTCACTGTCCTTACCTATTTTCCAAACCTAGTCCTTTTGCTTCACCTTTCAGTCTACGGACAACCCTGTATCTGACTGACTTGTTAATTCTGGGAATGTCTTGCAGATTAATTTGCTTGCCCGAGGTGGTTCCTCTAATTGATGTCTAAGAACCCTAATTAGTTAAGAAAACTTTTTTTTAACATTTTCATTGCTATTTATTATTATTATTATTATTGCTAATATCTCTATTATAAATAATTCACAAGGGCATCTTTCTGACAAAAGACAAAGAGCTGGCTACTAGTAGAAAAAGTACATTTAACTCTGTCAGTGAAAGTGGTAAAGGGATTTGAGAAAATAAGGCAAAGCAGTGGAATTATGTGTTAAAACTTTAAATATTATAGACACATTTACTTAATTTCTAATACTGTTGTTGCTTATAATTAAATAAGATGTTTTCCATGAACCACGCATTACAGCAAATATATTGTTTATACAGATTAAATTTTCATCAAAAGGGACGCCTGGGTGGCTCAGTTGGTTAAGCAGCTGCCTTTGGCTCAGGTCATGATCCCAGCGTCCTGGGATCGAGTCCCGCATCGGGCTCCTTGCTCGGCCGGGAGCCTGCTTCTCCCTCTGCCTCTGCCTGCCATTCTGTCTGCCTGTGCTTGCTCTCTCGCCCACTCTCTCTGATAAAGAAATAAAATCTTAAAATAAATAAATAAATTTTCATCAAAAAATTGTAAGTGTATTTTATTGTAGGATATGATAAGCATTTTGCAGATGAGAAAAGAGAAATTTAGAAAAGTATGTCTTTTCAAATCCCTCATACAATATCTGGCCTAGATAGAAGGATATACTATCACAATTGAGGAAGATAATTGAGATTACTTAAAATGATAAACTTTACTGTATAGGGTTTTTTACAAGTTTGCCACAGATTCAGATTCTTTTAAAATATATATCTATTTTGTGTAAAGAGAATGCACTGAGAAGTAAAAAGAAAGTGATATATCAGTGCTACCAACTAATGGCTATAATATCATCACCTTATTTATGAACAATGAAACAGTGTGCAATATTTAAATAAATTTAAATAAATTCCTATTTATTTTATATATTTATAAATTTAAATAAATTTCTATTTATTTATTATTAAAGAAATTCCTCTAACAAACAGTATGTTTTGAAGGTTGCTAGCAGGAAAGTGTTGTACGACATGGAAGTAATCAGAAAATGTGATCTAAAATTCTGCTTTCAAGGGCGCCTGGGTGGCTCAGTGGGTTAAAATTCTGCTTTCAAGAAGCTATCACAGTAAGTACTGAGCATTAGCTATTATATGCTATGGATGAATAACTGAAATCTACATTTGAAACTAATGGTACACTATATGTTACCTAATTGAATTTTAAAAAGTTAATAAAAAAACCACTATTTTATAAAACAATATTCCCAACAGGCTCTTTTGCTTTAAAATACTCACTTTGTAATGAGAGTCATTACTTTTGTCTAGCCAATTCTTACAGCACTGTTTATCCCTTCCCTGCTTTATCCCTTCCCAGTATCAATAAAGGATCACTTGGGTTACCTAGAAGCCATGAGAAAGCTTGTAATAGATCTGGCTGGTTTTCACCAGCAATTTGACCACCATGTGCACAGGGAAGTCTATTGATAAAGGCTTTATTGCAATAAGTTGCAAATACATGGATGATTTTGAATTCTCTTTCTTGAGGTCTTGTTTCATGATAATAAATTTAGGGTGGCTTATTGGAATGGATGTTATTAACATATCTTCATAGTTATAAGCACATGGAATTGTAAAATAGATGAACGAATGTGGCATTACTGACAACTGTCCTCATTTTGAAATCAAATTACAGTGTACTAAGATGAGGAAGCAAAGCAGATTTGGGATTATGAGTGAAATAATTTTAAAAAGTCTTGGGGTATGATCAGACTATTGGGTAATTCAGTAGAAAAATGTCAACTGATTGAGATTCTGTGTTCCCTGATTTCAGAGAGAAGTTAAGATAAATAAGTAACACGAGGAGACTAGGAAGCCAAACATAAGTGATAATTTTGTGCCAGGGTGTGTTTACATCTGTTTATCTTCTTGCTTTACCACTAAGGTTGCTCCTAGAGGAGAGTTTAAATATGTGTTGGAGCTAATCTCTGTGGATTACACAAGAAACCACATCCTACAGCTCTCCCTGAAACACCCCTTATGATTTCAATGTAATTTGGTTTTTGCATTTTTAGAAATAACAAAATACTTTGCAAACTCATCTACTTTATTACCATCACAAGTGAGTCAGCTGACTCCACATTTTAACACAGTGACAGTCACAGAGAATGGAGGAATGAGTAGAGTTATCAATATATGTGCTTTTAAGAAGTATGACAGGGTAGCAGCTATTTCCAGGAACCAAAACATGGGTCAGCAGCTGTGCAGGAAAAGTGATGGAATAAATGACTCATTTCAGAGGAGTTCTATAACATATTAGTTCTATAATGTATCTTCAGCCCCCAATTACCCGCTTTGATCTAAAGATAAGGATTTACAGTTAAGGTCCCATTTATGATTTGACTGGTGTGGTCTGAATCATTTTTACTATTGTTTTGACTATTACTTGAAACCTATAGTAGTACTTGGGATATGTGTTGTGTATTCTGTGAACATGTGCTATTTTTAGATTAGATAATTTCTGTCTCGAACCCCTGTTCATTTCTTTGTTTTTGTTTATTTGATAGTGGTTTCAGTAAATGGATATATCTGAAAAATTGCAAAGCCACTATTAAAACAAGTTATTATTATATATAGCATGGAATTGCACATTCCTCCTTTGAATCCGACAGAGCTTCACCATATCCTTAACAATTTGGGAAAAACATGCTATTATTTTTCTTTATAAAATTTCTCCTGTTAGGCTGTGATGGTTGTCATCAGCAGTAACTCCTCTGAAGGCTTTGTCAAAAGAGTTGAAAAAATTGGAAAGGTGTGTGAATGAAGCTGTTTGCTGAATATAAAGAAAAGAGCATTGAAGTACAATTCACACTCTTACTTCTCCTTCTATGCTTTCAGATGTTTGACATTTGAAAATTTTGCTTCTAGAAGAGATGCCCTATATAATTCTTACTTTAAGGAGCAAGTTGCTTTTATAATTTTTTTATTATTCTACCATTCCAGTATTTCCATTTAAATTAAATTCAATACCATTTAAAAAAAATCAAAAGTGCAGCCAGTATTCAATTCCTGGGCTAAATAATTTTAGAAAGCTTTGTGTTATTGAACCTACAGGGTTTTTCTGTAGTTTTAACTCTTTCTTTCTGTGATTTTTCCCATTAGTCACGTAAGTGACTGCAATATAACAGACATTGAGTATAAAGAAGGACTGAATAGAACAATCCTTGGCCTCATGAAGTTGAGAATCTAGCAAGGGAGTCAAACAATTCAATCATTCAGTGACAATTTATTGAGTGCCTGGCCTAAAATGAGCACAACAAAACCCCAGGCCAGAGGAATCATTTTAATGGGAGAGATAGATAATAGGTAAGCCAACTTTAAAAAAAAAAATCGTACTGCTTTTTCTTTAATAGAGATGCATATTTGAACTAAATAAGCACATTTTTAAAAGAGCAGTGATTGAGAAGAGGTTTTTTAACTGAGTGGTCCGAAAGGGCCTCCCTGAAAAAGTCTGTTTTGAACAGATTTCTGAATAATATCAGCTAGGAAGCTGCGTAAAAATCTCAGGGATGGGTGATTTTTCCAGTCGAAAAACTGTAAAGGCTCCAAAGTCACAATAGAGCTATAAGTTTCTCTAATAAAGTAACTTCTGACAAAGAATGAGAAGAAATAACTAACCCAGGTTTGAAAGAAAAGGGACAGACTTTCTATGGAATTCATATTTAATTAAAGCTCTAAAGGACAAAAATACAATAGAGCAAAATTCTGGTCACGCTGATATACCTAACGAAAGTTCATAAACAAGCTTTGGGTAGCAAAGAGTGTGTGGGAATGTTGGTAAGAACAGTGGGGAAGAGTCATCCCTGAACATGTTCTTAAATGAAGCAATTCTTGGGTTGTTTTAAAGGGTAAATTGGAGTTTGCCTAAGTGATTAGAGAAGGATGCCTCAGCTTATGGAAGTTCAAAGCCATAAAGATGTGATAAACTACTGCAGATATTTTCATGTATATTTGTTGTTGCTTCTAGTAATGGTGATCTAAAAACTCCTACTTAAGACAACTAAAAATCCAGACAAAATAGCTTTTAAAGTTAAAAATATCAGAATGATTATAAAAATAAGTGAGGGATTACTGGGCCAAAATACGAAATACAATGAGAGCCTAGAGATATATGCCCTGAAGCCATTTTAGCTATGAGAGCATTTGAAACTGCTAAAACACACTGAGCTGTGTTGTTCATAGACTCTTGATACTAGAGAAACAAATCCAGCAGCAATCAAATTTGAGGACTTTGGTACAACCCAAATTTAAGTTGAGATCCCCAAAGCACAAGGAGAAGCAGAAATAAGACTATAGCCTACCTTGCCTTCTGTGTAAACTGAGAAAGCCAATCACTGAATTTGGAGTATGATTGTCTTGTAGAGTCTCAGATATAAGAGAAAATCCTACCAAGGAGGACCATACCATTATTATAGCTCTTAATTATCCCTACTCAATAAGAGTTTCAAATATAATGTCTTGAACATAGCAAAATGTAACAAAGCACACAAAGAAAAACCATTAACAAGATTTGATAGACAAAATGGGATTAAGTATGATGTTAAAATGATCAATAAAGATTGTAAAATGGCTTGATTACTCTGCTCAAAGAAATGAGAGGGGAAGCAAATTGAACCAAAAACTGACACTAAAAATGATATTGAGAAAGGTTTTATAAATGAACCAAATGGATACTCTAGAACTTTAAAGATATGACAGCTAATTTAAGATACCACAGGGGTGCCTGGGTGGCTCACTTAATTAAACCTCCAATTCTTTTTCCTTTTTTTTTAACACCTTAATTTTATTTTATCTCTTTCAATTTGGCTCAGGTCATGATGTCATGGTTGTGAAATAGAGCCCAGAGTTGGGCTCTGTGCTGAGCCTGGAGCCTGCTTAAGATTCTTTTCCCTTCTTTTTCTATCCCTCCCTGCACTCTCACTTGCTCACTCTCTCTTGCTTGCAAATAAATAGATAGATAGATAGATAATAGACAAAGAAAAATAAAAGCAGATTATGAAAATAAATATAAAGATTTTGAAATGAAAAGAAGTTCAAAATAAAATAGAGAAGACCTACACAGCTAAAAGTTCATTCAGAAAATCTACTATTAAAGAAGTCAGTATGACACAGTGTTACGATATCAAAAGATTTGAGCATGTACTTTACAGAAAGGGTAATCCAAATGGCCACTCATATATAAAAACTGTTTATCTTTATTATGAATCTGGAATTAAATTAAATTAAATTAAAAATAAATTAAAACCTAAAATGACATACTATTACACACTTACCATATTGGGCAACAGTAAAATTGCCTTGCAAGAATGTGAAAGAATGAAAGTGCCCATAATAAAAACATTTGAGGTAAGTTGGACAGTATTTAGAAAACTTAAAAATAAAAATAAAAATTTGGTCCATTCCTAGAAATACAACATGGAACTAAATGAATATTTTCACCAGGATATGCAAACAGATGATTATAGCTATTTCATTCATAACGGCAGATCAGTAGTGGTCTATTTGCACAATGTTACATTAAATAAGAGAGAATATTAACAAACTGGGAGGAGGGGCTAGGTTGTTATCAGAAACAGATCTTCTATGGTGCTGATTATGTTCTATTTCTCAAAATCTTTAAGTTAAAAAAGTTTTCAAATTTATATCTAGATAGATAGATGATAGATAGACAGATATCCCAGAAGCTGCAATGCTAGGCTAAGACCAGGCTTTAAAGGGCTTTTCTATACTCTACTAAATACTTGAAACCATTCATTATATCATAGCTCAGTGTTCAAATCTCCATTTGTTTCCTCAGGTTCCTAATATTTACCTTAAGGTGACCTGATTCAGACTTTTGATCACCTTTGTCTAAATATTTCTATTTTAACAAAGTGCTTTTTAACACTGAGAGACTAAAACTTAGAAAAATACTCTGATTGTTATCTCACTAGGGTGGAAAATATATAGTTACCCATTAACTAATGATATCCATGTCTACATTAGATCCGTGGCATTTTTAATTCTTGGGAGCTTTTGGTTAAATGAAATTTTTAAGCTTCCTTTAAAGGAAGCTTTAAGCCATCACCACATGAATAAAATTAAAGAACCAAATGAAAACAGGCCAAGTATTTACAGAGTAATAGAATGTGCAGTGGAAAGAGTACAATTCTGAAATCATAAAGCCTAAATTAGTGTGATGCATTTTTGCTACCCATGTAATCATAAACCAGTTATCTAAATGTGTTAGCCTCAGTTTTTTCACCCATGAAATGGTGATGATAATACTTATTATGCAGCGTTGTTGTGTGGATGTGATGAAGCATGGAGCATGAGAGTCTCATATTCCATGCTAAAATGATAGCTATTTTTATACTTATAATAATTCTAGTAATAGTAATTAAATTGTTCAAAATGGTAATATTCATTTATATTGAGGCATTGTATTGACTATTCATAGACACATTTACCAACATAAATTTCATTTTACTTTACCCCTCTGAGGATATATATTCCCTAATTCAATATGAATCTCCTTATGAATAATAATTATCATAATAAATATGCTGATTTTTCTTCTATTTGTTTTTAAGGAGGTATCCTTTACTGTTGAACATAAAGAAACTTAAGCAAGTCTGTCTTATTCAAACTTTGCATGCTGCTTTCTTATGAAACTAGATTATAGAGTTGTATGAAATAAATTCATGCAGTTAAGACATTGATGTTTGGAACACTGGGTGGTCAGTTTAGTATTTCAAAAGAAGATTTTAAATTTAAACCTTAAAACTGAGCTCTTTCAGCCTTTTTTATAGACCATCCTTCATGCTTCATAAGTACTCCTCCATTGTAAACTAAGTAATAGTTTTTGTCACAGTGTATATAACAAAAATGGATTTTATATTCTATTATTTCAGAGTTAGTTGCAGTTTCTACTGCCTTACTTCCTTTTTTGAAAAATAGATTAATTCTACAAAAAGTTTTTTCCAGCTTTATTGAAAATATCGACATATTTGTAAATTTAAGAAATGATTTCTTATAACATTGCAAACTTTTAACATTGTGTAAATTTTGTACAATTTGATAAATTGGTATACATCTTTATTGCAATATAATCTACACAAAAATGTTAATACATCTACTATCTCGTATAGTTGCCACTGATTTTTATGCATGTATCGTAAGGAATTTTAAGATCTACTCTCTTAGCAACTTTTATGTATATAGTATAGTAGAGATAAACTTCAGAGGTCTTGTGGGTTTTGTTCCAGACCGCCTCAATAAAGTGATTATCTCAATAAACTAAGTCAAATTATTATTTTTTATGGTTTCCCAGTGCATATAAAAAATAGACACTATACTGTACTGTTCAAAAGCATTATGTTTTTAAAGAAAAACAATGTATATACCTTAAGTAAACTAGTTCTGAGTTTTCAGTGGGTCATAATTACTGATCACAGTTCACCATAACAAATACAATAATAATGTAAAAAACTTGAAATATTGCAAGAATTACCAACATGTGACAGAGAGACACAAAATGAACAAATGTTGTTAGAGAAATGGTGGCAGCAGACTTTTTTTATACAAGATTGCTATAAACTTTCAACTTGTAAGAATGTGATATATGCAAAGTTTAATAAAGGGAAGCACAATAAAAAAAGTATGTATATTTTATTAACTATGATCATCATGCTGTACATTAGATCCCCAGAACTTTTTCATATTATAGTTGCAAGTTTGCACCCTTGGACCACCTTACTCCACCCCAGGTTCACCCCTTGTCAACTCAACTCTAAGTTTCCATTAGTTTTCCTTTTCCTCAGATTCTGTATGTAAGGGATATCATAATACATAAAATTAAAAAATATATAAAATCTTTGAAATATTTCACTTAGTATAATACCTTCAAGATCCATCCATGCTGTTGTAAATGGCAGTATTTCTTAATTTTTCATGGTTAAGTAGTATTCCCTAGTATATATTTACCATACTTATTTTATTCTTTCATCCATTAATGGATACTGAAGTTATTTCCATCTCTTGCTTAGAGTTAATAATTTTATAATAAACATAAGAGTGCAGATATGTCTTTGAACAGTGACTTCGTTTCCTTTAGATAGATACCTAGAAGTGGGATTACTGAATCATATGGTAATTTTACTTTTAATAATATGAATAATCTCCATACTGTTCCTGGGGAGCGGGGTGACAGACGTGTGCAACCATGCTTCTCTCTCAGGCAGAGGGGAAGCTAGGGCAAAGAGGATTTCGCTGCATGTGGGTATCTTCCACCATGTTGCCGAGACTCGCTCAGGCAAGCAGCAGCAGCATCCCAAACCCAACTCTGATTTCCCAACGAATGCTGTGCTTTCCTAAGGGAGAGGCCCAGGCAAAGAGGCTTTCGCTGTATGCGGGTTTCTCCCACCGCAAGACTGGGCTCAGGGAAGCAGCAGCAGCCCGCACAACATTTCTCAGCGAATGCTGTGCTTTCGCAGAGGCTTTGGTTTGGAGCGAACAGCACTTCGCCGCTGCTTCCTCAGCAAAGCTTCAGTCGAGTCAGGGAAGAAGAGCTGCGGGAGAGCTGTTGCCTCTTGGGCCTTGCTTTCCCTGGCTCCATGTTCGCGCCCGGATTTCACTTTGCTAAGCCGAACTAGGCAGACACAGTCACAACCCTGCAGCAGCGTGCGTGGCCTAGCATGGCACTGTATTCCTAATTCCATCTCCTGCTCTGGTAAGGCTTTGCCTTTTGCTCCGGTGCTCGGGCAGACTCGGGGTCAAGGCCAGTGCCTTCACCACAGGAGAGAGGAGGCAACAGGATCCCTGCACACGGCCCGGGCACTGGGATGGGGAACTGTGGGGGACTGTCTCCACTCCTTCCCCGCCGCACCCCCTGTCACCCACAATGCTGCCACATCTTGGTGGAAGATGGCATCTGACTGACCGTTTCTCCATGGGGTTGTTTCTGCAAGTTCCAGGTATGGCACCTGGTGGCAAGCCCAAGTCTGCCCTTGGGACAGGTGGCCAAGGAGATGCTGTCCCCTTGGTAACAGAGGCACAGGACAGGCCTGCCTTCTGCCCAGACTCCTTAGAGTGGAGCACGCGCCCCTGCCCTAGTCGTCCCCTCATGTCTCCTTAGCAGCCAGGCTTCCATCTCTCCGCACAGGGAGCGGGTGACACATGTCTGGCCACCGGCCTGCATTTCGTGCCGCGGCAGGCTATCCTGTTCCCGAGCGTTTCCCGACCCCAAGGCCAAGGGATCCTTCTCTTCCCCGGGGGCGGCGTGCTGTGCCTTCCCCACACTTGCTCCTGGGGAGCGTGGTGACAGACGTGAGCAACCATGCTTCTCTCTCAGGCAGAAAGGATGCTAGGGCAAAGAGGATTTCGCTCCATGCGGGTATCTTCCAACATGCTGCGGAGACTCGCTTAGGCAAGCAGCAGCAGCATCCCCAAACCCAACTCTGATTTCCCAACGAATGCTGTGCTTTCCAAGGGGAGATGCCAAGGCAAAGGAGCTTTCGCTGTATGCGGGTTTCTCCCACCGCGAGACTGGGCTCAGGCACGCAGCAGCAGCCCCCAAAACATTTCTCGGGGAATGCTGTCCTTTCGCAGAGGCTTTGGTTTGGAGCAAACAGCACTTCGCCTCTGCTTCCTCAGCAAGGCTTCTGTCGCGTCAGGGAAGAAGAGCTGCGGGAGAGCTGGTGCCTCTTGGGCCTTGCTTTCCCTGGCTCCATGTTCGCGTCCTGGGTTCACCCTGCCAGGCCGAACTACGCAGACACAGTCGCAACCGTGCAGTAGCGCGCTTAGCCTAGGATGGCACTCCATGCACACTACCATCTCCCGGTGTAGGCATCGCTTGGCCTTTTACTCTGGCGCTCAAGCCGACTCGCGGACTAGGCCTGTGCTTTCCCCACAGGAAAGGAGAGGTGACAGGATCCCTGCACACCGCCCGTGCACTGAATAGGGAGCTTTGGGGGACTGTCACCACTCCTTCCCCTTAAAACCCGGGCCTCCTCCAAGCTTCTACATCCCGGAGGAAGACGGCATCTGATGGCCAGGTCTTTCTGGGAGTTGTTTCTCGAGTTTAGGGTAGGCGCTGGTGGCAAGCCCATGGCTCCACCACGGTCAGGTGGCCAAGGAGCTGCTGTCTCCTTGGGCCCAAAGGCTCAGGACAGGCATGCTTTCTGCCCAGACTCCTTCCTCAGAGTGGAGCCTTTCCCCTGCCCTAATCTTCCCCTCGTGTCTCCTTAGCAGCCCGGCTTCCTTCGCTCTGCAGTGACAGATGTGTCCCTTTCCTTAAGGCTCTTTCCACAGGCACCACCGCGCTTCTCTCTCAGGCAGAGAGGAAGCCCAGGCAAAGAGGATTTCGCTCCATGCGGGTTTATTCCACCGTGCAGTGGAGACTAGCTCCGGCAAGCAGCAGGCAGCATCCCACAGAACCGACTCTGATTTCCCAGCGACTGCTATGCTTTCGCAGAGGTTTTCAGCTTGGCGCAAACCGCACTTCGCTGCTGCTTCCTCAGCAAGGCTTTGGTCGTTCACTCTGTCGCGGCTGGAAAGAAGAGCCACGGGAGAGCTGGTGCCTCTTGGGCCTTGTTTTCCCGGGCTCCAAGTTCGCGCCCGGGGTTCACCTTGCTAAGCCGATCTAAGCAGACACAGTCACAACCCTGCAGCAGCGTGCGTGGCCTAGCATGACACTCTATGCCTATTACCATCTCCTGGCGTAGGTAAGGCTTTGCCTTTTGCTCCGGCGATCGGGCAGACTCGGGGTCAAGGCCAGTGCCTTCACCACAGGAGAGAAGAGGCGACAGGATCCCTGCACAGGGCCCGAGCACTGGGATGGGGAACGGTGGGGACTGTCTCCACTCTTTCCCCGGCACACCCCCGGCCACCCACAAGGCTGCCATATCTTGGTGGAAGATGGCATCTGACTGCACGTTTCTCTATGGGGTTGTTTCTGCGAGTTCCGGGTATGGCACCTGGTTGGCAAGCCCAAGTCTGCCCTTGGGACAGGTGGCCAAAGAGATGCTTTCCCCTTGGGACAAGAGGCACAGGACAGGCCTGCCTTCTGCCCAGACTCCTTCCTCAGAGTGGAGCACGCACCCATGCCCTTGTCTTCCCCTCATGTCTCCTTAGAAGCCAGGCTTCAATCTCTCCGCACAGGGAGTAGAGGACACTTGTCTTCTCATGGCCTGCTGTTCGTGCCTCGGCAGGCTATTCTGACTCCCGTGCGTTTCTAGACCCAAGGCCAAGGGATCCTTCTCTTCCCTGGGGCGGCGTGCTGTGCCTTCCCCAAAATTGCTCCTGGGGAGCGCGGTGACAGACGTGTGCAACCATGCTTCTCTCTCAGGCAGAGGGGATGCTAGGGCAAAGAGGATTTCGCTCCATGCGGGTATCTTCCACCATGTTGCCGAGACTCGCTCAGGCAAGCAGCAGCAGCATCCCCAAACCCAACTCTGATTTTCCAACGAATGCTGTGCTTTCCTAAGGGAGAGGCCCAGGCAAAGAGGCTTTCGCTGTATGCGGGTTTCTCCCACCGCAAACCTGGGCTCAGGGAAACAGCAGCAGCCCGCACAACATTTCTCAGCGAATGCTGTGCTTTCGCAGAGGCTTTGGTTTGGAGCGAACAGCACTTCGCCGCTGCTTCCTCAGCAAAGCTTCAGTCGAGTCAGGGAAGAAGAGCTGCGGGAGAGCTGTTGCCTCTTGGGCCTTGCTTTCCCTGGCTCCATGTTCGCGCCCGGATTTCACTTTGCTAAGCCGAACTAGGCAGACACAGTCACAACCCTGCAGCAGCGTGCGTGGCCTAGCATGGCACTCTATTCCTAATTCCATCTCCTGCTCTGGTAAGGCTTTGCCTTTTGCTCCGGTGCTCGGGCAGACTTGGGGTCAAGGCCAGTGCCTTCACCACAGGAGAGAGGAGGCAACAGGATACCTGCACACGGCCCGGGCACTGGGATGGGGAACTGTGGGGGACTGTCTCCACTCCTTCCTCGCCGCACCCCCTGTCACCCACAATGCTGCCACATCTTGGTGGAAGATGGCATCTGACTGACCGTTTCTCCATGGGGTTGTTTCTGCAAGTTCCAGGTATGGCACCTGGTGGCAAGCCCAAGTCTGCCCTTGGGACAGGTGGCCAAGGAGATGCTGTCCCTTGGTAACAGAGGCACAGGACAGGCCTGCCTTCTGCCCAGACTCCTTAGAGTGGAGCACGCGCCCCTGCCCTAGTCGTCCCCTCATGTCTCCTTAGCAGCCAGGCTTCCATCTCTCCGCACAGGGAGCGGGTGACACATGTCTGGCCACCGGCCTGCATTTCGTGCCGCGGCAGGCTATCCTGTTCCCGAGCGTTTCCCGACCCCAAGGCCAAGGGATCCTTCTCTTCCCCGGGGGCGGCGTGCTGTGCCTTCCCCACACTTGCTCCTGGGGAGCGTGGTTACAGACGTGAGCAACCATGCTTCCTCTCATGCAGAAAGGATGCTAGGGCGAGAGGATTTCGCTCCATGCGGGTATCTTCCAACATGCTGCGGAGACTCGCTTAGGCAAGCAGCAACAGCATCCCCAAACCCAACTCTGATTTCCCAACGACTGCTGTGCTTTCCAAGGGGAGATGCCCAGGCAAAGGGCTTTCGCTGTATGCGGGTTTCTCCCACCGCGAGAGTGGGCTCAGGTACCCAGCAGCAGCCCCCAAAACATTTCTCGGGGAATGCTGTCCTTTCGCAGAGGCTTTGGTTTGGAGCAAACAGCCCTTCGCCACTGCTTCCTCAGCAAGGCTTCTGTCGTGTCTGGGAAGAAGAGCTGCGGGAGAGCTGGTGCCTCTTGGGCCTTGCTTTCCCTGGCTCCATGTTCGCGTCCTGGGTTCACCCTGCCAGGCCGAACTACGCAGACACAGTCGCAACCGTGCAGTAGCGCGCTTAGCCTAGGATGGCACTCCATGCACACTACCATCTCCCGGTGTAGGCATCGCTTGGCCTTTTACTCTGGCGCTCAGGCCAACTCGCGGACTAGGCCTGTGCTTTCCCCACAGGAAAGGAGAGGTGACAGGATCCCTGCACACCGCCCATGCACTGAATAGGGAGCTTTGGGGGACTGTCACCACTCCTTCCCCTTAAAATCCGGGCCTCCTCCAAGCTTCTACATCCCGGAGGAAGACGGCATCTGATGGCCAGGTCTTTCTGGGAGTTGTTTCTCGAGTTTAGGGTAGGCGCCTGGTGGCAAGCCCATGGCTCCACCACGGTCATGTGTCCTAGGAGCTGCTGTCTCCTTGGGCCCAAAGGCTCAGGACAGGCATGCTTTCTGCCCAGACTCCTTCCTCAGAGTGGAGCCCTTTCCCCTGCCCTAATCTTCCCCTCGTGTCTCCTTAGCAGCCCGGCTTCCTTCGCTCTGCAGTGACAGATGTGTCCCTTTCCTTAAGGCTCTTTCCACAGGCACCACCGCGCTTCTCTCTCAGGCAGAGCGGAAGCCCAGGCAAAGAGAATTTCGCCCCATGCGGGTTTATTCCACCGTGCAGGGGAGACTAGCTCCGGCAAGCAGCAGGCAGCATCCCACAGACCCGACTCTGATTTCCCAGAGAATGCTGTGCTTTCCCAGAGGGGATGCCCCGGCCAAGAAGCTTTCGCTCTATGCGGGTTTTTCCCATTGTGCTGCGAATACTAGGCTAAGGCAAGCAACAAAAGCAGCCCACAGAACCGACTCTGATTTCCCAGCGACTGCTATGCTTTCGCAGAGGTTTTTAGCTTGGCGCAAACCGCACTTCGCTTCTGCTTCCTCAGCAAGGCTTTGGTCGTTCGCTCTGTCGCGGCTGGAAAGAAGAGCCGCGGGAGAGCTGGTGCCTCTTGGGCCTTGTTTTCCAGGGCTCCAAGTTCGCGCCCGGGGTTCACCTTGCTAAGCCGATCTAAGCAGACACAGTCACAACCCTGCAGCAGCGTGCGTGGCCTAGCATGACACTCTATGGCTATTACCATCTCCTGGCGTAGGTAAGGCTTTGCCTTTTGCTCCGGCGCTCGGGCAGACTCGGGGTCAAGGCCAGTGCCTTCACCACAGGAGAGAGGAGGCAACAGGATCCCTGCACAAGGCCTGAGCACTGGGATGGGGAACAGTGGGGACTGTCTCCACTCTTTCCCCGGCACACCCCGGCCACCCACAATGCTGCCACATCTTGGTGGAAGACGGCATCTGACTGCACGTTTCTCCATGGGGTTGTTTCTGCGAGTTCCGGGTATGGCACCTGGTGGCAAACCCAAGTCTGCCCTTGGGACAGGTGGCCAAGGAGATGGTGTCCCCTTGGTAACAGAGGCACAGGACAGGCCTGCCTTCTGCCCAGACTCCTTAGAGTGGAGCACGCGCCCCTGCCCTAGTCGTCCCCTCATGTCTCCATAGCAGCGAGGCTTCCATCTCTCCGCACAGGGAGCGGGTGACACATGTCTGGACACCGGCCTGCATTTCGAGCCGCGGCAGGCTATCCTGTTCCCGAGCGTTTCCCGACCCCAAGGCCAGGGATCCTTATCTTCCCCGGGGGCGGCGTGCTGTGCCTTCCCCACACTTGCTCCTGGGGAGTGTGGTGACAGACGTGAGCAACCATGCTTCTCTCTCAGGCAGAAAGGATGCTAGGGCAAAGAGGATTTCGCTCCATGCGGGTGTCTTCCAACATGCTGCGGAGACTCGCTTAGGCAAGCAGCAGCAGCATCCCCAAACCCAACTTTGATTTCCCAACGAATGCTGTGCTTTCCAAGGGGAGATGCCAAGGCAAAGGGGCTTTCGCTGTATGCGGGTTTCTCCCACCGCGAGACTGGGCTCAGGCACGCAGCAGCAGCCCCCAAAACATTTCTCGGGGAATGCTGTCCTTTCGCAGAGGCTTTGATATGGAGCAAACAGCACTTCACCACTGCTTCCTCAGCAAGGCTTCTGTCGCGTCAGGGAAGAAGAGCTGCGGGAGAGCTGGTGCCTCTTGGGCCTTGCTTTCCCTGGCTCCATGTTCGCGTCCTGGGTTCACCCTGCAAGGCCGAACTACGCAGACACAGTCACAACCGTGCAGTAGCGCGCTTAGCCTAGGATGGCACTCCATGCACACTACCATCTCCCGGTGTAGGCATCGCTTGGCCTTTTACTCTGGCGCTCAGGCCGAATCGCGGACTAGGCCTGTGCTTTCCCCACAGGAAAGGAGAGGTGACAGGATCTCTGAACACCGCCCGTGCACTGAATAGGGAGCTTTGGGGGACTGTCACCACTCCTTCCCCTTAAAACCCGGGCCTCCTCCAAGCTTCTACATCCCGGAGGAAGACGGCATCTGATGGCCAGGTCTTTCTGGGAGTTGTTTCTCGAGTTTAGGGTAGGCGCCTGGTGGCAAGCCCATGGCTCCACCACGGTCATGTGGCCTAGGAGCTGCTGTCTCCTTGGGCCCAAAGGCTCAGGACAGGCATGCTTTCTGCCCAGACTCCTTCCTCAGAGTGGAGCCCTTTCCCCTGCCCTAATCTCCCCCTCGTGTCTCCTTAGCAGCCCGGCTTCCTTCGCTCTGCAGTGACAGATGTGTCCCTTTCCTTAAGGCTCTTTCCACAGGCACCACCGCGCTTCTCTCTCAGGCAGAGCGGAAGCCCAGGCAAAGAGGATTTCGCTCCATGCGGGTTTATTCCACCGTGCAGTGGAGACTAGCTCCGGCAAGCAGCAGGCAGCATCCCACAGAACCGACTCTGATTTCCCAGCGACTGCTATGCTTTCGCAGAGGTTTTCAGCTTGGCGCAAACCGCACTTCGCTGCTGCTTCCTCAGCAAGGCTTTGGTCGTTTGCTCTGTCGCGGCTTGAAAGAAGAGCCGCGGGAGAGCTGGTGCCTCTTGGGCCTTGTTTCCCTGGGCTCCAAGTTCTCGCCCGGGGTTCACCTTGCTAAGCCGATCTAAGCAGACACAGTCACAACCCTGCAGCAGCGTGCGTGGCCTAGCATGACACTCTATGCCTATTACCATCTCCTGGCGTAGGTAAGGCTTTGCCTTTTGCTCCGGCGCTCGGGCAGACTCGGGGTCAAGGCCAGTGCCTTCACCACAGGAGAGAAGAGGCGACAGGATCCCTGCACAGGGCCCGAGCACTGGGATGGGGAACGGTGGGGACTGTCTCCACTCTTTCCCCGGCACACCCCCGGCCACCCACAAAGCTGCCATATCTTGGTGGAAGATGGCATCTGACTGCACGTTTCTCCATGGGGTTGTTTCTGCGAGTTCCGGGTATGGCACCTGGTGGCAAGCCCAAGTCTGCCCTTGGGACAGGTGGCCAAAGAGATGCTTTCCCCTTGGGACAAGAGGCACAGGACAGGCCTGCCTTCTGCCCAGACTCCTTCCTCAGAGTGGAGCACGCACCCATGCCCTTGTCTTCCCCTCATGTCTCCTTAGAAGCCAGGCTTCAATCTCTCCCCACAGGGAGGAGAGGACACTTGTCTTCTCATGGCCTGCTGTTCATGCCTCGGCAGGCTATTCTGCTTCCCGAGCGTTTCCCGACCCCAAGGCCAAGGGATCCTTCTCTTCCCCGGGGGCGGCGTGCTGTGCCTTCCCCACACTTGCTCCTGGGGAGCGTGGTGACAGACGTGAGCAACCATGCTTCTCTCTCAGGCAGAAAGGATGCTAGGGCAAAGAGGATTTCGCTCCATGCGGGTATCTTCCAACATGCTGCGGAGACTCGCTTAGGCAAGCAGCAGCAGCATCCCCAAACCCAACTCTGATTTCCCAACGAATGCTGTGCTTTCCAAGGGGAGATGCTCAGGCAAAGGGGATTTCGCTGTATGCGGGTTTCTCCCACCGCGAGACTGGGCTCAGGCACGCAGCAGCAGCCCCCAAAACATTTCTCGGGGAATGCTGTCCTTTCGCAGAGGCTTTGGTTTGGAGCAAACAGCCCTTAGCCACTGCTTCCTCAGCAAGGCTTCTGTCGCGTCAGGGAAGAAGAGCTGCGGGAGAGCTGGTGCCTCTTGGGCCTTGCTTTCCCTGGCTCCATGTTCGCGTCCTGGGTTCACCCTGACAGGCCGAACTAAGCAGACACAGTCACAACCGTGCAGTAGCGCGCTTAGCCTAGGATGGCACTCCATGCACACTACCATCTCCCGGTGTAGGCATCGCTTGGCCTTTTACTCTGGCGCTCAGGCCGACTCGCGGACTAGGCCTGTGCTTTCCCCACAGGAAAGGAGAGGTGACAGGATCCCTGCACACCGCCCATGCACTGAATAGGGAGCTTTGGGGGACTGTCACCACTCCTTCCCCTTAAAATCCGGGCCTCCTCCAAGCTTCTACATCCCGGAGGAAGACGGCGTCTGATGGCCAGGTCTTTCTGGGAGTTGTTTCTCGAGTTTAGGGTAGGCGCCTGGTGGCAAACCCATGACTCCACCACGGTCAGGTGGCCAAGGAGCTGTTGTCTCCTTGGGCCCAAAGGCTCAGGACAGGCAAGCTTTCTGCCCAGACTCCTTCCTCAGAGTGGAGCCCTTTCCCCTGCCCTAATCTTCCCCTCGTGTCTCCTTAGCAGCCCGGCTTCCTTCGCTCTGCAGTGACAGATGTGTCCCTTTCCTTAAGGCTCTTTCCACAGGCACCACCGCGCTTCTCTCTCAGGCAGAGCGGAAGCCCAGGCAAAGAGAATTTCGCCCCATGCGGGTTTATTCCACCGTGCAGGGGAGACTAGCTCCGGCAAGCAGCAGGCAGCATCCCACAGACCCGACTCGATTTGCCAGAGAATGCTTTGCTTTCCCAGAGGGGATGACCCGGCCAAGAAGCTTTCGCTCTATGCGGGTTTTTCCCATTGTGCTGCGAATACTAGGCTAAGGCAAGCAACAAAAGCAGCCCACAGAACCGACTCTGATTTCCCAGCGACTGCTATGCTTTCGCAGAGGTTTTCAGCTTGGCGCAAACCGCACTTCGCTTCTGCTTCCTCAGCAAGGCTTTGGTCGTTCGCTCTGTCGCGGCTGGAAAGAAGAGACGCGGGAGAGCTGGTGCCTCTTGGGCCTTGTTTTCCCGGGCTCCAAGTTCGCGCCCGGGGTTCACCTTGCTAAGCCGATCTAAGCAGACACAGTCACAACCCTGCAGCAGCGTGCGTGGCCTAGCATGACACTCTATGGCTATTACCATCTCCTGGCGTAGGTAAGGCTTTGCCTTTTGCTCCGGCGCTCGGGCAGACTCGGGGTCAAGGCCAGTGCCTTCACCACAGGAGAGAGGAGGCAACAGGATCCCTGCACAAGGCCCGAGCACTGGGATGGGGAACGGTGGGGACTGTCTCCACTCTTTCCCCGGCACACCCCCGGCCACCCACAATGCTGCCACATCTTGGTGGAAGACGGCATCTGACTGCACGTTTCTCCATGGGGTTGTTTCTGCGAGTTCCGGGTATGGCACCTGGTGGCAAGCCCAAGTCTGCCCTTGGGACAGGTGGCCAAAGAGATGATTTCCCCTTGGGACAAGAGGCACAGGACAGGCCTGCCTTCTGCCCAGACTCCTTCCTCAGAGTGGAGCACGCACCCATGCCCTTGTCTTCCCCTCATGTCTCCTTAGAAGCCAGGCTTCAATCTCTCCGCACAGGGAGTAGAGGACACTTGTCTTCTCATGGCCTGCTGTTCGTGCCTCGGCAGGCTATTCTGACTCCCGTGCGTTTCTAGACCCAATGCCAAGGGATCCTTCTCTTCCCTGGGGCGGCGTGCTGTGCCTTCTCCAAAATTGCTCCTGGGGAGCGCGGTGACAGACGTGTGCAACCATGCTTCTCTCTCAGGCAGAGGGGATGCTAGGGCAAAGAGGATTTCGCTCCATGCGGGTATCTTCCACCATGTTGCCGAGACTCGCTCAGGCAAGCAGCAGCAGCATCCCCAAACCCAACTCTGATTTTCCAACGAATGCTGTGCTTTCCTAAGGGAGAGGCCCAGGCAAAGAGAATTTCGCTGTATGCGGGTTTCTCCCACCGCAAACCTGGGCTCAGGGAAACAGCAGCAGCCCGCACAACATTTCTCACCGAATGCTGTGCTTTCGCAGAGGCTTTGGTTTGGAGCGAACAGCACTTCGCCGCTGCTTCCTCAGCAAAGCTTCAGTCGAGTCATGGAAGAAGAGCTGCGGGAGAGCTGTTGCCTCTTGGGCCTTGCTTTCCCTGGCTCCATGTTCGCGCCCGGATTTCACTTTGCTAAGCCAAACTAGGCAGACACAGTCACAACCCTGCAGCAGCGTGCGTGGCCTAGCATGGCACTCTATTCCTAATTCCATCTCCTGCTCTGGTAAGGCTTTGCCTTTTGATCCGGTGCTCGGGCAGACTCGGGGTCAAGGCCAGTGCCTTCACCACAGGAGAGAGGAGGCAACAGGATCCCTGCACACGGCCCGGGCACTGGGATGGGGAACTGTGGGGGACTGTCTCCACTCTTTCCCCGCCGCACCCCCTGTCACCCACAATGCTGCCACATCTTGGTGGAAGATGGCATCTGACTGACCGTTTCTCCATGGGGTTGTTTCTGCAAGTTCCAGGTATGGCACCTGGTGGCAAACCCAAGTCTGCCCTTGGGACAGGTGGCCAAGGAGATGCTGTCCCCTTGGTAACAGAGGCACAGGACAGGCCTGCCTTCTGCCCAGACTCCTTAGAGTGGAGCACGCGCCCCTGCCCTAGTCGTCCCCTCATGTCTCCTTAGCAGCCAGGCTTCCATCTCTCCGCACAGGGAGCGGGTGACACATGTCTGGCCACCGGCCTGCATTTCCTGCCGACCCCAAGGCCAAGGGATCCTTCTCTTCCTCGGGGGCGGCGTGCCGTGCCTTCCCCACACTTGCTCCTGGGAAGCGTGGTTACAGACGTGAGCAACCATGCTTCCTCTCAAGCAGAAAGGATGCTAGGGCGAGAGGATTTCGCTCCATGCGGGTATCTTCCAACATGCTGCGGAGACTCGCTTAGGCAAGCAGCAGCAGCATCCCCAAACCCAACTCTGATTTCCCAACGAATGCTGTGCTTTCCAAGGGGAGATGCCCAGGCAAAGGGCTTTCGCTGTATGCGGGTTTCTCCCACCGCGAGAGTGGGCTCAGGCACGCAGAAGCAGCCCCCAAAACATTTCTCGGGGAATGCTGTCCTTTCGCAGAGGCTTTGGTTTGGAGCAAACAGCCCTTCGCCACTGCTTCCTCAGCAAGGCTTCTGTCGCGTCTGGGAAGAAGAGCTGCGGGAGAGCTGATGCCTCTTGGGCCTTGCTTTCCCTGGCTCCATGTTCGCGTCCTGGGTTCACCCTGCCAGGCCGAACTACGCAGACACAGTCGCAACCGTGCAGTAGCGCGCTTAGCCTAGGATGGCACTCCATGCACACTACCATCTCCCGGTGTAGGCATCGCTTGGCCTTTTACTCTGGCGCTCAGGCCGACTCGCGGACTAGGCCTGTGCTTTCCCCACAGGAAAGGAGAGGTGACAGGATCCCTGCACACCGCCCATGCACTGAATAGGGAGCTTTGGGGGACTGTCACCACTCCTTCCCCTTAAAACCCGGGCATCCTCCAAGCTTCTACAGCCCTGAGGAAGACGGCTCTGATGGCCAGGTCTTTCTGGGAGTTGTTTCTCGAGTTTAGGGAAGGCGCCTGGTGGCAAGCCCATGGCTCCACCACGGTCAGGTGGCCAAGGAGCTGCTGTCTCCTTGGGCCTAAAGGCTCAGGACAGGCAAGCTTTCTGCCCAGACTCCTTCCTCAGAGTGGAGCCCTTTCCCCTGCCCTAATCTTCCCCTCGTGTCTCTTTAGCAGCCCGGCTTCCTTCGCTCTGCAGTGACAGATGTGTCCCTTTCCTTAAGGCTCTTTCCACAGGCACCACCGCGCTTCTCTCTCAGGCAGAGCGGAAGCCCAGGCAAAGAGAATTTCGCCCCATGCGGGTTTATTCCACCGTGCAGGGGAGACTAGCTCCGGCAAGCAGCAGGCAGCATCCCACAGACCCGACTCTGATTTCCCAGAGAATGCTGTGCTTTCCCAGAGGGGATGCCCCGGCCAAGAAGCTTTCGCTCTATGCGGGTTTTTCCCATTGTGCTGCGAATACTAGGCTAAGGCAAGCAACAAAAGCAGCCCACAGAACCGACTCTGATTTCCCAGCGACTGCTATGCTTTCGCAGAGGTTTTCAGCTTGGCGCAAACCGCACTTCGCTTCTGCTTCCTCAGCAAGGCTTTGGTCGTTCGCTCTGTCGCGGCTGGAAAGAAGAGCCGCGGGAGAGCTGGTGCCTCTTGGGCCTTGTTTTCCGGGGCTCCAAGTTCGCGCCCGGGGTTCACCTTGCTAAGCCGATCTAAGCAGACACAGTCACAACCCTGCAGCAGCGTGCGTGGCCTAGCATGACACTCTATGCCTATTACCATCTCCTGGCGTAGGTAAGGCTTTGCCTTTTGCTCCGGCGCTCGGGCAGACTCGGGGTCAAGGCCAGTACCTTCACCACAGGAGAGAGGAGGCAACAGGATCCCTGCACAAGGCCCGAGCACTGGGATGGGGAACAGTGGGGACTGTCTCCACTCTTTCCCCGGCACACCCCAGCCACCCACAATGCTGCCACATCTTGGTGGAAGACGGCATCTGACTGCACGTTTCTCCATGGGGTTGTTTCTGCGAGTTCCGGGTATGGCACCTGGTGGCAAGCCCAAGTCTGCCCTTGGGACAGGTGGCCAAGGAGATGCTGTCCCCTTGGTAACAGAGGCACAGGACAGGCCTGCCTTCTGCCCAGACTCCTTAGAGTGGAGCACGCGCCCCTGCCCTAGTCGTCCCCTCATGTCTCCTTAGCAGCCAGGCTTCCATCTCTCCTAACAGGGAGCGGGTGACACATGTCTGGCCACCGGCCTGCATTTCGTGCCGCGGCAGGCTATCCTGTTCCCGAGCGTTTCCCGACCCCAAGGCCAAGGGATCCTTCTCTTCCTCGGGGGCGGCGTGCTGTGCCTTCCCCACACTTGCTCCTGGGAAGCGTGGTGACAGACTTGAGCAACCATGCTTCTCTCTCAGGCAGAAAGGATGCTAGGGCAAAGAGGATTTCGCTCCATGCGGGTATCTTCCAACATGCTGCGGAGACTCGCTTAGGCAAGCAGCAGCAGCATCCCCAAACGCAACTCTGATTTCCCAACGAATGCTGTGCTTTCCAAGGGGAGATGCCAAGGCAAAGGGGCTTTCGCTGTATGCGGGTTTCTCCCACCGCGAGATGGGGCTCAGGCACGCAGCAGCAGCCCCCAAAACATTTCTCGGGGAATGCTGTCCTTTGTCAGAGGCTTTGGTTTGGAGCAAACAGCCCTTCGCCACTGCTTCCTCAGCAAGGCTTCTGTCGCGTCAGGGAAGAAGAGCTGCGGGAGAGCTGGTGCCTCTTGGGCCTTGCTTTCCCTGGCTCCATGTTCGCGTCCTGGGTTCACCCTGCCAGGCCGAACTACGCAGACACAGTCACAACCGTGCAGTAGCGCGCTTAGCCTAGGATGGCACTCCATGCACACTACCATCTCCCGGTGTAGGCATCGCTTGGCCTTTTACTCTGGCGCTCAGGCCGACTCGCGGACTAGGCCTGTGCTTTCCCCACAGGAAAGGAGAGGTGACAGGATCCCTGCACACCGCCCGTGCACTGTATAGGGAGCTTTGGGGGACTGTCACCACTCCTTCCCCTTAAAACCCGGGCCTCCTCCAAGCTTCTACATCCCGGAGGAAGACGGCATCTGATGGCCAGGTCTTTCTGGGAGTTGTTTCTCGAGTTTAGGGTAGGCGCCTGGTGGCAAGCCCATGGCTCCACCACGGTCAGGTGGCCTAGGAGCTGCTGTCTCCTTGGGCCCAAAGGCTCAGGACAGGCATGCTTTCTGCCCAGACTCCTTCCTCAGAGTGGAGCCCTTTCCCCTGCCCTAATCTTCCCCTCGTGTCTCCTTAGCAGCCCGGCTTCCTTCGCTCTGCAGTGACAGATGTGTCCCTTTCCTTAAGGCTCTTTCCACAGGCACCACCGCGCTTCTCTCTCAGGCAGAGCGGAAGCCCAGGCAAAGAGGATTTCGCTCCATGCAGGTTTATTCCACCGTGCAGTGGAGACTAGCTCCGGCAAGCAGCAGGCAGCATCCCACAGAACCGACTCTGATTTCCCAGCGACTGCTATGCTTTCGCAGAGGTTTTCAGCTTGGCGCAAACCGCACTTCGCTGCTGCTTCCTCAGCAAGGCTTTGGTCGTTTGCTCTGTCGCGGCTGGAAAGAAGAGCCGCGGGAGAGCTGGTGCCTCTTGGGCCTTGTTTTCCCGGGCTCCAAGTTCTCGCCCGGGGTTCACCTTGCTAAGCCGATCTAAGCAGACACAGTCACAACCCTGCAGCAGCGTGCGTGGCCTAGCATGACACTCTATGCCTATTACCATCTCCTGGCGTAGGTAAGGCTTTGCCTTTTGCTCCGGCGCTCGGGCAGACTCGGGGTCAAGGCCAGTGCCTTCACCACAGGAGAGAAGAGGCGACAGGATCCCTGCACAGGGCCCGAGCACTGGGATGGGGAACGGTGGGGACTGTCTCCACTCTTTCCCCGGCACACCCCCGGCCACCCACAATGCTGCCATATCTTGGTGGAAGACGGCATCTGACTGCACGTTTCTCCATGGGGTTGTTTCTGCGAGTTCCGGGTATGGCACCTGGTGGCAAGCCCAAGTCTGCCCTTGGGACAGGTGGCCAAAGAGATGCTTTCTCCTTGGGACAAGAGGCACAGGACAGGCCTGCCTTCTGCCCAGACTCCTTCCTCAGAGTGGAGCACGCACCCATGCCCTTGTCTTCCCCTCATGTCTTCTTAGCAGCCAGGCTTCAATCTCTCCACACAGGGAGGAGAGGACACTTGTCTTCTCATGGCCTGCTGTTCGTGCCTCGGCAGGCTATTCTGCTTCCCGAGCGTTTCCAGACCCCAAGGCCAAGGGATCCTTCTCTTCCCTGGGGCGGCGTGCTGTGCCTTCCCCACACTTGCTCCTGGGGAGCGTGGTGACAGACGTGAGCACCCATGCTTCTCTCTCAGGCAGAAAGGATGCTAGGGCAAAGAGGATTTCGCTCCATGCGGGTATCTTCCAACATGCTGCGGAGACTCGCTTAGGCAAGCAGCAACAGCATCCCCAAACCCAACTCTGATTTCCCAACGAATGCTGTGCTTTCCAAGGGGAGATGCCCAGGCAAAGGGGCTTCACTGTATGCGGGTTTCTCCCACCGCGACACTGGGCTCAGGCACGCAGCAGCAGCCCCCAAAACATTTCTCGGGGAATGCTGTCCTTTCGCAGAGGCTTTGGTTTGGAGCAAACAGCCCTTCGCCCCTGCTTCCTCAGCAAGGCTTCTGTCGCGTCTGGGAAGAAGAGCTGCGGGAGAGCTGGTGCCTCTTGGGCCTTGCTTTCCCTGGCTCCATGTTCGCGTCCTGGGTTCACCCTGCCAGGCCGAACTACGCAGACACAGTCGCAACCGTGCAGTAGCGCGCTTAGCCTAGGATGGCACTCCATGCACACTACCATCTCCCGGTGTAGGCATCGCTTGGCCTTTTACTCTGGCGCTCAGGCCGACTCGCGGACTAGGCCTGTGCTTTCCCCACAGGAAAGGAGAGGTGACAGGATCCCTGCACACCGCCCATGCACTGAATAGGGAGCTTTGGGGGACTGTCACCACTCCTTCCCCTTAAAACCCGGGCATCCTCCAAGCTTCTACAGCCCTGAGGAAGACGGCTCTGATGGCCAGGTCTTTCTGGGAGTTGTTTCTCGAGTTTAGGGAAGGCGCCTGGTGGCAAGCCCATGGCTCCACCACGGTCAGGTGGCCAAGGAGCTGCTGTCTCCTTGGGCCCAAAGGCTCAGGACAGGCAAGCTTTCTGCCCAGACTCCTTCCTCAGAGTGGAGCCCTTTCCCCTCCCTAATCTTCCCCTCGTGTCTCTTTAGCAGCCCGGCTTCCTTCGCTTTGCAGTGACAGATGTGTCCCTTTCCTTAAGGCTCTTTCGACAGGCACCACCGCGCTTCTCTCTCAGGCAGAGCGGAAGCCCAGGCAAAGAGAATTTCGCCCCATGCGGGTTTATTCCACCGTGCAGGGGAGACTAGCTCCGGCAAGCAGCAGGCAGCATCCCACAGAACCGACTCTGATTTCCCAGCGACTGCTATGCTTTCGCAGAGGTTTTCAGCTTGGCGCAAACCGCACTTCGCTGCTGCTTCCTCAGCAAGGCTTTGGTCGTTTGCTCTGTCGCGGCTGGAAAGAAGAGCCGCGGGAGAGCTGGTGCCTCTTGGGCCTTGTTTCCCTGGGCTCCAAGTTCGCGCCCGGGGTTCACCTTGCTAAGCCGATCTAAGCAGACACAGTCACAACCCTGCAGCAGCGTGCGTGGCCTAGCATGACACTCTATGCCTATTACCATCTCCTGGCGTAGGTAAGGCTTTGCCTTTTGCTCCGGCGCTCGGGCAGACTCGGGGTCAAGGCCAGTGCCTTCACCACAGGAGAGAAGAGGCGACAGGATCCCTGCACAGGGCCCGAGCACTGGGATGGGGAACGGTGGGGACTGTCTCCACTCTTTCCCCGGCACACCCCCGGCCACCCACAAAGCTGCCATATCTTGGTGGAAGATGGCATCTGACTGCACGTTTCTCTATGGGGTTGTTTCTGCGAGTTCCAGGTATGGCACCTGGTTGGCAAGCCCAAGTCTGCCCTTGGGACAGGTGGCCAAAGAGATGCTTTCCCCTTGGGACAAGAGGCACAGGACAGGCCTGCCTTCTGCCCAGACTCCTTCCTCAGAGTGGAGCACGCACCCATGCCCTTGTCTTCCCCTCATGTCTCCTTAGAAGCCAGGCTTCAATCTCTCCCCACAGGGAGGAGAGGACACTTGTCTTCTCATGGCCTGCTGTTCGTGCCTCGGCAGGCTATTCTGCTTCCCGAGCGTTTCCAGACCCCAAGGCCAAGGGATCCTTCTCTTCCCCGGGGGCGGCGTGCTGTGCCTTCCCCACACTTGCTCCTGGGGAGCGTGGTGACAGACGTGAGCAACCATGCTTCTCTCTCAGGCAGAAAGGATGCTAGGGCAAAGAGGATTTCGCTCCATGCGGGTATCTTCCAACATGCTGCGGAGACTCGCTTAGGCAAGCAGCAGCAGCATCCCCAAACCCAACTCTGATTTCCCAACGAATGCTGTGCTTTCCAAGGGGAGATGCTCAGGCAAAGGGGATTTCGCTGTATGCGGGTTTCTCCCACCGCGAGACTGGGCTCAGGCACGCAGCAGCAGCCCCCAAAACATTTCTAGGGGAATGCTGTCCTTTCGCAGAGGCTTTGGTTTGGAGCAAACAGCCCTTAGCCACTGCTTCCTCAGCAAGGCTTCTGTCGCGTCAGGGAAGAAGAGCTGCGGGAGAGCTGGTGCCTCTTGGGCCTTGCTTTCCCTGGCTCCATGTTCGCGTCCTGGGTTCACCCTGACAGGCCGAACTAAGCAGACACAGTCACAACCGTGCAGTAGCGCGCTTAGCCTAGGATGGCACTCCATGCACACTACCATCTCCCGGTGTAGGCATCGCTTGGCCTTTTACTCTGGCGCTCAGGCCGACTCGCGGACTAGGCCTGTGCTTTCCCCACAGGAAAGGAGAGGTGACAGGATCCCTGCACACCGCCCATGCACTGAATAGGGAGCTTTGGGGGACTGTCACCACTCCTTCCCCTTAAAATCCGGGCCTCCTCCAAGCTTCTACATCCCGGAGGAAGACGGCATCTGATGGCCAGGTCTTTCTGGGAGTTGTTTCTCGAGTTTAGGGTAGGCGCCTGGTGGCAAGCCCATGGCTCCACCACGGTCAGGTGGCCTAGGAGCTGCTGTCTCCTTGGGCCCAAAGGCTCAGGACAGGCATGCTTTCTGCCCAGACTCCTTCCTCAGAGTGGAGCCCTTTCCCCTGCCCTAATCTTCCCCTCGTGTCTCCTTAGCAGCCCGGCTTCCTTCGCTCTGCAGTGACAGATGTGTCCCTTTCCTTAAGGCTCTTTCCACAGGCACCACCGCGCTTCTCTCTCAGGCAGAGCGGAAGCCCAGGCAAAGAGGATTTCGCTCCATGCAGGTTTATTCCACCGTGCAGTGGAGACTAGCTCCGGCAAGCAGCAGGCAGCATCCCACAGAACCGACTCTGATTTCCCAGCGACTGCTATGCTTTCGCAGAGGTTTTCAGCTTGGCGCAAACCGCACTTCGCTGCTGCTTCCTCAGCAAGGCTTTGGTCGTTTGCTCTGTCGCGGCTGGAAAGAAGAGCCGCGGGAGAGCTGGTGCCTCTTGGGCCTTGTTTTCCCGGGCTCCAAGTTCTCGCCCGGGGTTCACCTTGCTAAGCCGATCTAAGCAGACACAGTCACAACCCTGCAGCAGCGTGCGTGGCCTAGCATGACACTCTATGCCTATTACCATCTCCTGGCGTAGGTAAGGCTTTGCCTTTTGCTCCGGCGCTCGGGCAGACTCGGGGTCAAGGCCAGTGCCTTCACCACAGGAGAGAAGAGGCGACAGGATCCCTGCACAGGGCCCGAGCACTGGGATGGGGAACGGTGGGGACTGTCTCCACTCTTTCCCCGGCACACCCCCGGCCACCCACAATGCTGCCATATCTTGGTGGAAGACGGCATCTGACTGCACGTTTCTCCATGGGGTTGTTTCTGCGAGTTCCGGGTATGGCACCTGGTGGCAAGCCCAAGTCTGCCCTTGGGACAGGTGGCCAAAGAGATGCTTTCCCCTTGGGACAAGAGGCACAGGACAGGCCTGCCTTCTGCCCAGACTCCTTCCTCAGAGTGGAGCACGCACCCATGCCCTTGTCTTCCCCTCATGTCTTCTTAGCAGCCAGGCTTCAATCTCTCCACACAGGGAGGAGAGGACACTTGTCTTCTCATGGCCTGCTGTTCGTGCCTCGGCAGGCTATTCTGCTTCCCGAGCGTTTCCAGACCCCAAGGCCAAGGGATCCTTCTCTTCCCTGGGGCGGCGTGCTGTGCCTTCCCCACACTTGCTCCTGGGGAGCGTGGTGACAGACGTGAGCACCCATGCTTCTCTCTCAGGCAGAAAGGATGCTAGGGCAAAGAGGATTTCGCTCCATGCGGGTATCTTCCAACATGCTGCGGAGACTCGCTTAGGCAAGCAGCAACAGCATCCCCAAACCCAACTCTGATTTCCCAACGAATGCTGTGCTTTCCAAGGGGAGATGCCCAGGCAAAGGGGCTTCACTGTATGCGGGTTTCTCCCACCGCGACACTGGGCTCAGGCACGCAGCAGCAGCCCCCAAAACATTTCTCGGGGAATGCTGTCCTTTCGCAGAGGCTTTGGTTTGGAGCAAACAGCCCTTCGCCCCTGCTTCCTCAGCAAGGCTTCTGTCGCGTCTGGGAAGAAGAGCTGCGGGAGAGCTGGTGCCTCTTGGGCCTTGCTTTCCCTGGCTCCATGTTCGCGTCCTGGGTTCACCCTGCCAGGCCGAACTACGCAGACACAGTCGCAACCGTGCAGTAGCGCGCTTAGCCTAGGATGGCACTCCATGCACACTACCATCTCCCGGTGTAGGCATCGCTTGGCCTTTTACTCTGGCGCTCAGGCCGACTCGCGGACTAGGCCTGTGCTTTCCCCACAGGAAAGGAGAGGTGACAGGATCCCTGCACACCGCCCATGCACTGAATAGGGAGCTTTGGGGGACTGTCACCACTCCTTCCCCTTAAAACCCGGGCATCCTCCAAGCTTCTACAGCCCTGAGGAAGACGGCTCTGATGGCCAGGTCTTTCTGGGAGTTGTTTCTCGAGTTTAGGGAAGGCGCCTGGTGGCAAGCCCATGGCTCCACCACGGTCAGGTGGCCAAGGAGCTGCTGTCTCCTTGGGCCCAAAGGCTCAGGACAGGCAAGCTTTCTGCCCAGACTCCTTCCTCAGAGTGGAGCCCTTTCCCCTCCCTAATCTTCCCCTCGTGTCTCTTTAGCAGCCCGGCTTCCTTCGCTTTGCAGTGACAGATGTGTCCCTTTCCTTAAGGCTCTTTCGACAGGCACCACCGCGCTTCTCTCTCAGGCAGAGCGGAAGCCCAGGCAAAGAGAATTTCGCCCCATGCGGGTTTATTCCACCGTGCAGGGGAGACTAGCTCCGGCAAGCAGCAGGCAGCATCCCACAGAACCGACTCTGATTTCCCAGCGACTGCTATGCTTTCGCAGAGGTTTTCAGCTTGGCGCAAACCGCACTTCGCTGCTGCTTCCTCAGCAAGGCTTTGGTCGTTTGCTCTGTCGCGGCTGGAAAGAAGAGCCGCGGGAGAGCTGGTGCCTCTTGGGCCTTGTTTCCCTGGGCTCCAAGTTCGCGCCCGGGGTTCACCTTGCTAAGCCGATCTAAGCAGACACAGTCACAACCCTGCAGCAGCGTGCGTGGCCTAGCATGACACTCTATGCCTATTACCATCTCCTGGCGTAGGTAAGGCTTTGCCTTTTGCTCCGGCGCTCGGGCAGACTCGGGGTCAAGGCCAGTGCCTTCACCACAGGAGAGAAGAGGCGACAGGATCCCTGCACAGGGCCCGAGCACTGGGATGGGGAACGGTGGGGACTGTCTCCACTCTTTCCCCGGCACACCCCCGGCCACCCACAAAGCTGCCATATCTTGGTGGAAGATGGCATCTGACTGCACGTTTCTCTATGGGGTTGTTTCTGCGAGTTCCAGGTATGGCACCTGGTTGGCAAGCCCAAGTCTGCCCTTGGGACAGGTGGCCAAAGAGATGCTTTCCCCTTGGGACAAGAGGCACAGGACAGGCCTGCCTTCTGCCCAGACTCCTTCCTCAGAGTGGAGCACGCACCCATGCCCTTGTCTTCCCCTCATGTCTCCTTAGAAGCCAGGCTTCAATCTCTCCCCACAGGGAGGAGAGGACACTTGTCTTCTCATGGCCTGCTGTTCGTGCCTCGGCAGGCTATTCTGCTTCCCGAGCGTTTCCAGACCCCAAGGCCAAGGGATCCTTCTCTTCCCCGGGGGCGGCGTGCTGTGCCTTCCCCACACTTGCTCCTGGGGAGCGTGGTGACAGACGTGAGCAACCATGCTTCTCTCTCAGGCAGAAAGGATGCTAGGGCAAAGAGGATTTCGCTCCATGCGGGTATCTTCCAACATGCTGCGGAGACTCGCTTAGGCAAGCAGCAGCAGCATCCCCAAACCCAACTCTGATTTCCCAACGAATGCTGTGCTTTCCAAGGGGAGATGCTCAGGCAAAGGGGATTTCGCTGTATGCGGGTTTCTCCCACCGCGAGACTGGGCTCAGGCACGCAGCAGCAGCCCCCAAAACATTTCTAGGGGAATGCTGTCCTTTCGCAGAGGCTTTGGTTTGGAGCAAACAGCCCTTAGCCACTGCTTCCTCAGCAAGGCTTCTGTCGCGTCAGGGAAGAAGAGCTGCGGGAGAGCTGGTGCCTCTTGGGCCTTGCTTTCCCTGGCTCCATGTTCGCGTCCTGGGTTCACCCTGACAGGCCGAACTAAGCAGACACAGTCACAACCGTGCAGTAGCGCGCTTAGCCTAGGATGGCACTCCATGCACACTACCATCTCCCGGTGTAGGCATCGCTTGGCCTTTTACTCTGGCGCTCAGGCCGACTCGCGGACTAGGCCTGTGCTTTCCCCACAGGAAAGGAGAGGTGACAGGATCCCTGCACACCGCCCATGCACTGAATAGGGAGCTTTGGGGGACTGTCACCACTCCTTCCCCTTAAAATCCGGGCCTCCTCCAAGCTTCTACATCCCGGAGGAAGACGGCGTCTGATGGCCAGGTCTTTCTGGGAGTTGTTTCTCGAGTTTAGGGTAGGCGCCTGGTGGCAAACCCATGGCTCCACCACGGTCAGGTGGCCAAGGAGCTGTTGTCTCCTTGGGCCCAAAGGCTCAGGACAGGCAAGCTTTCTGCCCAGACTCCTTCCTCAGAGTGGAGCCCTTTCCCCTGCCCTAATCTTCCCCTCGTGTCTCCTTAGCAGCCCGGCTTCCTTCGCTCTGCAGTGACAGATGTGTCCCTTTCCTTAAGGCTCTTTCCACAGGCACCACCGCGCTTCTCTCTCAGGCAGAGCGGAAGCCCAGGCAAAGAGAATTTCGCCCCATGCGGGTTTATTCCACCGTGCAGGGGAGACTAGCTCCGGCAAGCAGCAGGCAGCATCCCACAGACCCGACTCTGATTTCCCAGAGAATGCTTTGCTTTCCCAGAGGGGATGACCCGGCCAAGAAGCTTTCGCTCTATGCGGGTTTTTCCCATTGTGCTGCGAATACTAGGCTAAGGCAAGCAACAAAAGCAGCCCACAGAACCGACTCTGATTTCCCAGCGACTGCTATGCTTTCGCAGAGGTTTTCAGCTTGGCGCAAACCGCACTTCGCTTCTGCTTCCTCAGCAAGGCTTTGGTCGTTCGCTCTGTCGCGGCTGGAAAGAAGAGACGCGGGAGAGCTGGTGCCTCTTGGGCCTTGTTTTCCCGGGCTCCAAGTTCGCGCCCGGGGTTCACCTTGCTAAGCCGATCTAAGCAGACACAGTCACAACCCTGCAGCAGCGTGCGTGGCCTAGCATGACACTCTATGGCTATTACCATCTCCTAGCGTAGGTTAGGCTTTGCCTTTTGCTCCGGCGCTCGGGCAGACTCGGGGTCAAGGCCAGTGCCTTCACCACAGGAGAGAGGAGGCAACAGGATCCCTGCACAAGGCCCGAGCACTGGGATGGGGAACGGTGGGGACTGTCTCCACTCTTTCCCCGGCACACCCCCGGCCACCCACAATGCTGCCACATCTTGGTGGAAGACGGCATCTGACTGCACGTTTCTCCATGGGGTTGTTTCTGCGAGTTCCGGGTATGGCACCTGGTGGCAAGCCCAAGTCTGCCCTTGGGACAGGTGGCCAAAGAGATGATTTCCCCTTGGGACAAGAGGCACAGGACAGGCCTGCCTTCTGCCCAGACTCCTTCCTCAGAGTGGAGCACGCACCCATGCCCTTGTCTTCCCCTCATGTCTCCTTAGAAGCCAGGCTTCAATCTCTCCGCACAGGGAGTAGAGGACACTTGTCTTCTCATGGCCTGCTGTTCGTGCCTCGGCAGGCTATTCTGACTCCCGTGCGTTTCTAGACCCAAGGCCAAGGGATCCTTCTCTTCCCTGGGGCGGCGTGCTGTGCCTTCCCCAAAATTGCTCCTGGGGAGCGCGGTGACAGACGTGTGCAACCATGCTTCTCTCTCAGGCAGAGGGGATGCTAGGGCAAAGAGGATTTCGCTCCATGCGGGTATCTTCCACCATGTTGCCGAGACTCGCTCAGGCAAGCAGCAGCAGCATCCCCAAACCCAACTCTGATTTTCCAACGAATGCTGTGCTTTCCTAAGGGAGAGGCCCAGGCAAAGAGGCTTTCGCTGTATGCGGGTTTCTCCCACCGCAAACCTGGGCTCAGGGAAACAGCAGCAGCCCGCACAACATTTCTCACCGAATGCTGTGCTTTCGCAGAGGCTTTGGTTTGGAGCGAACAGCACTTCGCCGCTGCTTCCTCAGCAAAGCTTCAGTCGAGTCATGGAAGAAGAGCTGCGGGAGAGCTGTTGCCTCTTGGGCCTTGCTTTCCCTGGCTCCATGTTCGCGCCCGGATTTCACTTTGCTAAGCCAAACTAGGCAGACACAGTCACAACCCTGCAGCAGCGTGCGTGGCCTAGCATGGCACTCTATTCCTAATTCCATCTCCTGCTCTGGTAAGGCTTTGCCTTTTGATCCGGTGCTCGGGCAGACTCGGGGTCAAGGCCAGTGCCTTCACCACAGGAGAGAGGAGGCAACAGGATCCCTGCACACGGCCCGGGCACTGGGATGGGGAACTGTGGGGGACTGTCTCCACTCTTTCCCCGCCGCACCCCCTGTCACCCACAATGCTGCCACATCTTGGTGGAAGATGGCATCTGACTGACCGTTTCTCCATGGGGTTGTTTCTGCAAGTTCCAGGTATGGCACCTGGTGGCAAACCCAAGTCTGCCCTTGGGACAGGTGGCCAAGGAGATGCTGTCCCCTTGGTAACAGAGGCACAGGACAGGCCTGCCTTCTGCCCAGACTCCTTAGAGTGGAGCACGCGCCCCTGCCCTAGTCGTCCCCTCATGTCTCCTTAGCAGCCAGGCTTCCATCTCTCCGCACAGGGAGCGGGTGACACATGTCTGGCCACCGGCCTGCATTTCCTGCCGACCCCAAGGCCAAGGGATCCTTCTCTTCCTCGGGGGCGGCGTGCTGTGCCTTCCCCACACTTGCTCCTGGGAAGCGTGGTTACAGACGTGAGCAACCATGCTTCCTCTCAAGCAGAAAGGATGCTAGGGCGAGAGGATTTCGCTCCATGCGGGTATCTTCCAACATGCTGCGGAGACTCGCTTAGGCAAGCAGCAGCAGCATCCCCAAACCCAACTCTGATTTCCCAACGAATGCTGTGCTTTCCAAGGGGAGATGCCCAGGCAAAGGGCTTTCGCTGTATGCGGGTTTCTCCCACCGCGAGAGTGGGCTCAGGCACGCAGCAGCAGCCCCCAAAACATTTCTCGGGGAATGCTGTCCTTTGTCAGAGGCTTTGGTTTGGAGCAAACAGCCCTTCGCCACTGCTTCCTCAGCAAGGCTTCTGTCGCGTCTGGGAAGAAGAGCTGCGGGAGAGCTGATGCCTCTTGGGCCTTGCTTTCCCTGGCTCCATGTTCGCGTCCTGGGTTCACCCTGCCAGGCCGAACTACGCAGACACAGTCGCAACCGTGCAGTAGCGCGCTTAGCCTAGGATGGCACTCCATGCACACTACCATCTCCCGGTGTAGGCATCGCTTGGCCTTTTACTCTGGCGCTCAGGCCGACTCGCGGACTAGGCCTGTGCTTTCCCCACAGGAAAGGAGAGGTGACAGGATCCCTGCACACCGCCCATGCACTGAATAGGGAGCTTTGGGGGACTGTCACCACTCCTTCCCCTTAAAACCCGGGCATCCTCCAAGCTTCTACAGCCCTGAGGAAGACGGCTCTGATGGCCAGGTCTTTCTGGGAGTTGTTTCTCGAGTTTAGGGAAGGCGCCTGGTGGCAAGCCCATGGCTCCACCACGGTCAGGTGGCCAAGGAGCTGCTGTCTCCTTGGGCCTAAAGGCTCAGGACAGGCAAGCTTTCTGCCCAGACTCCTTCCTCAGAGTGGAGCCCTTTCCCCTGCCCTAATCTTCCCCTCGTGTCTCTTTAGCAGCCCGGCTTCCTTCGCTTTGCAGTGACAGATGTGTCCCTTTCCTTAAGGCTCTTTCCACAGGCACCACCGCGCTTCTCTCTCAGGCAGAGCGGAAGCCCAGGCAAAGAGAATTTCGCCCCATGCGGGTTTATTCCACCGTGCAGGGGAGACTAGCTCCGGCAAGCAGCAGGCAGCATCCCACAGACCCGACTCTGATTTCCCAGAGAATGCTGTGCTTTCCCAGAGGGGATGCCCCGGCCAAGAAGCTTTCGCTCTATGCGGGTTTTTCCCATTGTGCTGCGAATACTAGGCTAAGGCAAGCAACAAAAGCAGCCCACAGAACCGACTCTGATTTCCCAGCGACTGCTATGCTTTCGCAGAGGTTTTCAGCTTGGCGCAAACCGCACTTCGCTTCTGCTTCCTCAGCAAGGCTTTGGTCGTTCGCTCTGTCGCGGCTGGAAAGAAGAGCCGCGGGAGAGCTGGTGCCTCTTGGGCCTTGTTTTCCGGGGCTCCAAGTTCGCGCCCGGGGTTCACCTTGCTAAGCCGATCTAAGCAGACACAGTCACAACCCTGCAGCAGCGTGCGTGGCCTAGCATGACACTCTATGCCTATTACCATCTCCTGGCGTAGGTAAGGCTTTGCCTTTTGCTCCGGCGCTCGGGCAGACTCGGGGTCAAGGCCAGTGCCTTCACCACAGGAGAGAGGAGGCAACAGGATCCCTGCACAAGGCCCGAGCACTGGGATGGGGAACAGTGGGGACTGTCTCCACTCTTTCCCCGGCACACCCCAGCCACCCACAATGCTGCCACATCTTGGTGGAAGACGGCATCTGACTGCACGTTTCTCCATGGGGTTGTTTCTGCGAGTTCCGGGTATGGCACCTGGTGGCAAGCCCAAGTCTGCCCTTGGGACAGGTGGCCAAGGAGATGCTGTCCCCTTGGTAACAGAGGCACAGGACAGGCCTGCCTTCTGCCCAGACTCCTTAGAGTGGAGCACGCGCCCCTGCCCTAGTCGTCCCCTCATGTCTCCTTAGCAGCCAGGCTTCCATCTCTCCTAACAGGGAGCGGGTGACACATGTCTGGCCACCGGCCTGCATTTCGTGCCGCGGCAGGCTATCCTGTTCCCGAGCGTTTCCCGACCCCAAGGCCAAGGGATCCTTCTCTTCCTCGGGGGCGGCGTGCTGTGCCTTCCCCACACTTGCTCCTGGGAAGCGTGGTGACAGACTTGAGCAACCATGCTTCTCTCTCAGGCAGAAAGGATGCTAGGGCAAAGAGGATTTCGCTCCATGCGGGTATCTTCCAACATGCTGCGGAGACTCGCTTAGGCAAGCAGCAGCAGCATCCCCAAACGCAACTCTGATTTCCCAACGAATGCTGTGCTTTCCAAGGGAGATGCCAAGGCAAAGGGGCTTTCGCTGTATGCGGGTTTCTCCCACCGCGAGATGGGGCTCAGGCACGCAGCAGCAGCCCCCAAAACATTTCTCGGGGAATGCTGTCCTTTGTCAGAGGCTTTGGTTTGGAGCAAACAGCCCTTCGCCACTGCTTCCTCAGCAAGGCTTCTGTCGCGTCAGGGAAGAAGAGCTGCGGGAGAGCTGGTGCCTCTTGGGCCTTGCTTTCCCTGGCTCCATGTTCGCGTCCTGGGTTCACCCTGCCAGGCCGAACTACGCAGACACAGTCACAACCGTGCAGTAGCGCGCTTAGCCTAGGATGGCACTCAATGCACACTACCATCTCCCGGTGTAGGCATCGCTTGGCCTTTTACTCTGGCGCTCAGGCCGACTCGCGGACTAGGCCTGTGCTTTCCCCACAGGAAAGGAGAGGTGACAGGATCCCTGCACACCGCCCGTGCACTGTATAGGGAGCTTTGGGGGACTGTCACCACTCCTTCCCCTTAAAACCCGGGCCTCCTCCAAGCTTCTACATCCCGGAGGAAGACGGCATCTGATGGCCAGGTCTTTCTGGGAGTTGTTTCTCGAGTTTAGGGTAGGCGCCTGGTGGCAAGCCCATGGCTCCACCACGGTCAGGTGGCCTAGGAGCTGCTGTCTCCTTGGGCCCAAAGGCTCAGGACAGGCATGCTTTCTGCCCAGACTCCTTCCTCAGAGTGGAGCCCTTTCCCCTGCCCTAATCTCCCCCTCGTGTCTCCTTAGCAGCCCGGCTTCCTTCGCTCTGCAGTGACACATGTGTCCCTTTCCTTAAGGCTCTTTCCACAGGCACCACCGCGCTTCTCTCTCAGGCAGAGCGGAAGCCCAGGCAAAGAGGATTTCGCTCCATGCAGGTTTATTCCACCGTGCAGTGGAGACTAGCTCCGGCAAGCAGCAGGCAGCATCCCACAGAACCGACTCTGATTTCCCAGCGACTGCTATGCTTTCGCAGAGGTTTTCAGCTTGGCGCAAACCGCACTTCGCTGCTGCTTCCTCAGCAAGGCTTTGGTCGTTTGCTCTGTCGCGGCTGGAAAGAAGAGCCGCGGGAGAGCTGGTGCCTCTTGGGCCTTGTTTTCCCGGGCTCCAAGTTCTCGCCCGGGGTTCACCTTGCTAAGCCGATTTAAGCAGACACAGTCACAACCCTGCAGCAGCGTGCGTGGCCTGGCATGACACTCTATGCCTATTACCATCTCCTGGCGTAGGTAAGGCTTTGCCTTTTGCTCCGGCTCTCGGGCAGACTCGGGGTCAAGGCCAGTGCCTTCACCACAGGAGAGAAGAGGCGACAGGATCCCTGCACAGGGCCCGAGCACTGGGATGGGGAACGGTGGGGACTGTCTCCACTCTTTCCCCGGCACACCCCCGGCCACCCACAATGCTGCCATATCTTGGTGGAAGACGGCATCTGACTGCACGTTTCTCCATGGGGTTGTTTCTGCGAGTTCCGGGTATGGCACCTGGTGGCAAGCCCAAGTCTGCCCTTGGGACAGGTGGCCAAAGAGATGCTTTCCCCTTGGGACAAGAGGCACAGGACAGGCCTGCCTTCTGCCCAGACTCCTTCCTCAGAGTGGAGCACGCACCCATGCCCTTGTCTTCCCCTCATGTCTTCTTAGCAGCCAGGCTTCAATCTCTCCACACAGGGAGGAGAGGACACTTGTCTTCTCATGGCCTGCTGTTCGTGCCTCGGCAGGCTATTCTGCTTCCCGAGCGTTTCCAGACCCCAAGGCCAAGGGATCCTTCTCTTCCCTGGGGCGGCGTGCTGTGCCTTCCCCACACTTGCTCCTGGGGAGCGTGGTGACAGACGTGAGCAACCATGCTTCTCTCTCAGGCAGAAAGGATGCTAGGGCAAAGAGGATTTCGCTCCATGCGGGTATCTTCCAACATGCTGCGGAGACTCGCTTAGGCAAGCAGCAACAGCATCCCCAAACCCAACTCTGATTTCCGAACGAATGCTGTGCTTTCCAAGGGGAGATGCCCAGGTAAAGGGGCTTCACTGTATGCGGGTTTCTCCCACCGCGACACTGGGCTCAGGCACGCAGCAGCAGCCCCCAAAACATTTCTCGGGGAATGCTGTCCTTTCGCAGAGGCTTTGGTTTGGAGCAAACAGCCCTTCGCCACTGCTTCCTCAGCAAGGCTTCTGTCGCGTCTGGGAAGAAGAGCTGCGGGAGAGCTGGTGCCTCTTGGGCCTTGCTTTCCCTGGCTCCATGTTCGCGTCCTGGGTTCACCCTGCCAGGCCGAACTACGCAGACACAGTCACAACCGTGCAGTAGCGCGCTTAGCCTAGGATGGCACTCCATGCACACTACCATCTCCCGGTGTAGGCATCGCTTGGCCTTTTACTCTGGCGCTCAAGCCGACTCGCGGACTAGGCCTGTGCTTTCCCCACAGGAAAGGAGACGTGACAGGATCACTGCACACCGCCCGTGCACTGTATAGGGAGCTTTGGGGGACTGTCACCACTCCTTCCCCATAAAACCCGGGCCTCCTCCAAGCTTCTACATCCCGGAGGAAGACGGCATCTGATGGCCAGGTCTTTCTGGGAGTTGTTTCTCGAGTTTAGGGTAGGCGCCTGGTGGCAAGCCCATGGCTCCACCACGGTCAGGTGGCCTAGGAGCTGCTGTCTCCTTGGGCCCAAAGGCTCAGGACAGGCATGCTTTCTGCCCAGACTCCTTCCTCAGAGTGGAGCCCTTTCCCCTGCCCTAATCTCCCCCTCGTGTCTCCTTAGCAGCCCGGCTTCCTTCGCTCTGCAGTGACACATGTGTCCCTTTCCTTAAGGCTCTTTCCACAGGCACCACCGCGCTTCTCTCTCAGGCAGAGCGGAAGCCCAGGCAAAGAGGATTTCGCTCCATGCAGGTTTATTCCACCGTGCAGTGGAGACTAGCTCCGGCAAGCAGCAGGCAGCATCCCACAGAACCGACTCTGATTTCCCAGCGACTGCTATGCTTTCGCAGAGGTTTTCAGCTTGGCGCAAACCGCACTTCGCTGCTGCTTCCTCAGCAAGGCTTTGGTCGTTTGCTCTGTCGCGGCTGGAAAGAAGAGCCGCGGGAGAGCTGGTGCCTCTTGGGCCTTGTTTTCCCGGGCTCCAAGTTCTCGCCCGGGGTTCACCTTGCTAAGCCGATTTAAGCAGACACAGTCACAACCCTGCAGCAGCGTGCGTGGCCTGGCATGACACTCTATGCCTATTACCATCTCCTGGCGTAGGTAAGGCTTTGCCTTTTGCTCCGGCTCTCGGGCAGACTCGGGGTCAAGGCCAGTGCCTTCACCACAGGAGAGAAGAGGCGACAGGATCCCTGCACAGGGCCCGAGCACTGGGATGGGGAACGGTGGGGACTGTCTCCACTCTTTCCCCGGCACACCCCCGGCCACCCACAATGCTGCCATATCTTGGTGGAAGACGGCATCTGACTGCACGTTTCTCCATGGGGTTGTTTCTGCGAGTTCCGGGTATGGCACCTGGTGGCAAGCCCAAGTCTGCCCTTGGGACAGGTGGCCAAAGAGATGCTTTCCCCTTGGGACAAGAGGCACAGGACAGGCCTGCCTTCTGCCCAGACTCCTTCCTCAGAGTGGAGCACGCACCCATGCCCTTGTCTTCCCCTCATGTCTTCTTAGCAGCCAGGCTTCAATCTCTCCACACAGGGAGGAGAGGACACTTGTCTTCTCATGGCCTGCTGTTCGTGCCTCGGCAGGCTATTCTGCTTCCCGAGCGTTTCCAGACCCCAAGGCCAAGGGATCCTTCTCTTCCCTGGGGCGGCGTGCTGTGCCTTCCCCACACTTGCTCCTGGGGAGCGTGGTGACAGACGTGAGCAACCATGCTTCTCTCTCAGGCAGAAAGGATGCTAGGGCAAAGAGGATTTCGCTCCATGCGGGTATCTTCCAACATGCTGCGGAGACTCGCTTAGGCAAGCAGCAACAGCATCCCCAAACCCAACTCTGATTTCCGAACGAATGCTGTGCTTTCCAAGGGGAGATGCCCAGGTAAAGGGGCTTCACTGTATGCGGGTTTCTCCCACCGCGACACTGGGCTCAGGCACGCAGCAGCAGCCCCCAAAACATTTCTCGGGGAATGCTGTCCTTTCGCAGAGGCTTTGGTTTGGAGCAAACAGCCCTTCGCCACTGCTTCCTCAGCAAGGCTTCTGTCGCGTCTGGGAAGAAGAGCTGCGGGAGAGCTGGTGCCTCTTGGGCCTTGCTTTCCCTGGCTCCATGTTCGCGTCCTGGGTTCACCCTGCCAGGCCGAACTACGCAGACACAGTCACAACCGTGCAGTAGCGCGCTTAGCCTAGGATGGCACTCCATGCACACTACCATCTCCCGGTGTAGGCATCGCTTGGCCTTTTACTCTGGCGCTCAAGCCGACTCGCGGACTAGGCCTGTGCTTTCCCCACAGGAAAGGAGACGTGACAGGATCACTGCACACCGCCCGTGCACTGTATAGGGAGCTTTGGGGGACTGTCACCACTCCTTCCCCATAAAACCCGGGCCTCCTCCAAGCTTCTACATCCCGGAGGAAGATGGCATCTGATGGCCAGGTCTTTCTGGGAGTTGTTTCTCGAGTTTAGGGTAGGCGCCTGGTGGCAAGCCCATGGCTCCACCACGGTCAGGTGGCCAAGGAGCTGCTGTCTCCTTGGGCCCAAAGGCTCAGGACAGGCATGCTTTCTGCCCAGACTCCTTTCTCAGAGTGGAGCCCTTTCCCCTGCCCTAATCTTCCCCTCGTGTTTCCTTAGCAGCCCGGCTTCCTTCGCTCTGCAGTGACAGATATGTCCCTTTCCTTAAGGCTCTTTCCACAGGCACCACCGCGCTTCTCTCTCAGGCAGAGCGGAAGCCCAGGCAAAGAGGATTTCGCTCCATGCGGGTTTATTCCACCGTGCAGTGGAGACTAGCTCCGGCAAGCAGCAAGCAGCATCCCACAGACCCGACTCTGATTTCCCAGAGAATGCTGTACTTTCCCAGAGAGGATGCCCCGGCAAAGAAGCTTTCACTCTATGCGGGTTTCTCCCATCGTGCTGCGAATACTAGGCTAAGGCAAGCAAAAAAACTAGCCCACAGAACCGACTCTGATTTCCCAGCGACTGCTATGCTTTCACAGAGGTTTTCAGCTTGGCGCAAACCGCACTTCGCTGCTGCTTCCTCAGCAAGGCTTTGGTCGTTTGCTCTGTCGCGGCAGGAAAGAAGAGCCGCGGGAGAGCTGGTGCCTCTTGGGCCTTGTTTTCACGGGCTCCAAGTTCGCGCCCGGGGTTCACCTTGCTAAGCCGATCTAAGCAGACACAGTCACAACCCTGCAGCAGCGTGCGTGGCCTAGCATGACACTCTATGCCTATTACCATCTCCTGGCGTATGTAAGGCTTTGCTTTTTGCTCCGGCGCTCGGGCAGACTCGGGGTCAAGGCCAGTGCCTTCACCACAGGAGAGAAGAGGCGACAGGATCCCTGCACAGGGCCCGAGCACTGGGATGGGGAACGGTGGGGACTGTCTCCACTCTTTCCCCGGCACAAACCCGGCCACCCACAATGCTGCCATATCTTGGTGGAAGACGGCATCTGACTGCACGTTTCTCCATGGGGTTGTTTCTGCGAGTTCCGGGTATGGCACCTGGTGGCATGCCCAAGTCTGCCCTTGGGACAGGTGGCCAAAGAGATGCTTTCCCCTTGGGACAAGAGGCACAGGACAGGCCTGCCTTCTGCCCAGACTCCTTCCTCAGTGTGGAGCACGCACCCATGCCCAAGTCTTCCCCTCATGTCTCCTTAGCAGCTAGGCTTCAATCTCTCCGCACAGTGAGCAGAGGACACTTGTCTTCTCATGGCCTGCTGTTCGTGCCTCGGCAGGCTATTCGGCTTCCCGAGCGTTTCTAGACCCCAAGGCCAAGGGATCCTTCTCTTCCCCGGGGGCTGCGTGCTGTGCCTTCCACAAAATTGCTCCTGGGGAGCGCGTTGACAGACGTGTCCAACCATGCTTCTCTCTCAGGCAGAAAGGATGCTAGGGCAAAGAGGATTTCGCTCCATGCGGGTATCTTTCAACATCCTGCGGAGACTCGCTTAGGCAAGCAGCAGCAGCCTCCCCAAACCCAACTCTGATTCCTGTCGCCTCTTCTCTCCTGTGGTGAAGGCACTGGCCTAGACCCCGAGTCTGCCGAGCGCCGGAGCAAAAGGCAAAGCCTTACCTACGCCAGGAGATGGTAATAGGCATAGAGTGTCATGCTAGGCCACGCACGCTGCTGCAGGGTTGTGACTGTGTCTGCTTAGATCGGCTTAGCAAGGTGAACCCCGGGCGCGAACTTGGAGCCCGGGAAAACAAGGCCAAGAGGCACCAGCTCTCCCGCGGCTCTTCTTTCCAGCCGCGACAGAGCGAACGACCAAAGCCTTGCTGAGGAAGCAGCAGCGAAGTGCGGTTTGTGCCAAGCTGAAAACCTCTGGGAAAGCACAGCATTCTCTGGGAAATCTGAGTCGGGTCTGTGGGATGCTGCCTGCTGCTTGCCGGAGCTAGTCTCCACTGAACGGTGGAATAAACCCGCATGGAGCGAAATCCTCTTGCCTGCGCATCCGCTCTGCCTGAGAGAGAAGCGCGGTGGTGCCTGTGAAAGAGCCTTAAGGAAAGGGACACATCTGTCACTGCAGAGCGAAGGAAGCCGGGCTGCTAAGGAGACACGAGGGGGAGATTAGGGCAGGGGAAAGGGCTCCACTCTGAGGAAGGAGTCTGGGCAGAAAGCATGCCTGTCCTGAGCCTTTGGGCCCAAGGAGACAGCAGCTCCTTGGCCACCTGACCGTGGTGGAGCCATGGGCTTGCCACCAGGCGCCTACCCAAAACTCGAGAAACAACTCCCAGAAAGACCTGGCCATCAGATGCCGTCTTCCTCCGGGATGTAGAAGCTTGGAGGAGGCCCGGGTTTTAAGGGGAAGGAGTGGTGACAGTCCCCCAAAGCTCCCTATTCAGTGCACGGGTGGTGTGCAGGGATCCTGTCACCTCTCCTTTCCTGTGGGGAAAGCACAGGCCTAGTCCGCGAGTCGGCCTGAGCGCCAGAGTAAAAGGCCAAGCGATGCTTACACTGGGAGATGGTAGTGTGCATGGAGTGCCATCCTAGGCTAAGCGCGCTACTGCACGGTTGTGACTGTGTCTGCGTAGTTCGGCCTGGCAGGGTGAACCCAGGACGCGAACATGGAGCCAGGGAAAGCAAGGCCCAAGAGGCACCAGCTCTCCCGCAGCTCTTCTTCCCTGACGCGACAGAAGCCTTGCTGAGGAAGCAGTGGCGAAGGGCTGTTTGCTCCAAACCAAAGCCTCTGCGAAAGGACAGCATTCCCCGAGAAATGTTTTGGGGGCTGCTGCTGCGTGCCTGAGCCCCGTCTCGCGGTGGGAGAAACCCGCATACAGCGAAAGCCCCTTTGCCTTGGCATCTCCCCTTGGAAAGCACAGCATTCGTTGGGAAATCAGAGTTGGGTTTGGGGATGCTGCTGCTGCTTGCCTAAGCGAGTCTCCGCAGCATGTTGGAAGATACCCGCATGGAGCGAAATCCTCTTTGCCCTAGCATCCTTTCTGCCTGAGAGAGAAGCATGGTTGCTCAAGTCTGTCACCACGCTTCCCCGGAGCAAGTGTGTGGAAGGCACAGCACGCCGCCCCCGGGGAAGAGAAGGATCCCTTGGCCTTGGGGTCGGGAAACGCTCAGGAACAGGATAGCCTGCCGCGGCACGAAATGCAGGCCGGTGGCCAGACATGTGTAACCTTTCCCTGTGCGGAGAGATGGAAGCCTGGCTGCTAAGGAGACATGAGGGGACGACTAGGGCAGGGGCGCGTGCTCCACTCTAAGGAGTCTGGGCAGAAGGCAGGCCTGTCCTGTGCCTCTGTTACCAAGGGGACAGCATCTCCTTGGCCACCTGTCCCAAGGGCAGACTTGGGCTTGCCACCAGGTGCCATACCTGGAACTTGCAGAAACAACCCCATGGAGAAACGGTCAGTCAGATGCCATCTTCCACCAAGATGTGGCAGCATTGTGGGTGACAGGGGGTGCGGCGGGGAAGGAGTGGAGACAGTCCCCCACAGTTCCCCATCCCAGTGCCCGGGCCGTGTGCAGGGATCCTGTTGCCTCCTCTCTCCTGTGGTGAAGGCACTGGCCTTGACCCCGAGTCTGCCCGAGCACCGGATCAAAAGGCAAAGCCTTACCAGAGCAGGAGATGGAATTAGGAATAGAGTGCCATGCTAGGCCACGCACGCTGCTGCAGGGTTGTGACTGTGTCTGCCTAGTTCGGCTTAGCAAAGTGAAATCCGGGCGTGAACATGGAGCCATTGAAAGCAAGGCCCAAGAGGCAACAGCTCTCCCGCAGCTCTTCTTCCATGACTCGACTGAAGCTTTGCTGAGGAAGCAGCGGCGAAGTGCTGTTCGCTCCAAACCAAAGCCTCTGCGAAAGCACAGCATTCGCTGAGAAATGTTGTGCGGGCTGCTGCTGTTTCCCTGAGCCCAGTCTTGCGGTGGGAGAAACCCGCATACAGCGAAAGCCTCTTTGCCTGGGCCTCTCCCTTAGGAAAGCACAGCATTCGTTGGAAAATCAGAGTTGGGTTTGGGGATGCTGCTGCTGCTTGCCTGAGCGAGTCTCGGCAACATGGTGGAAGATACCCGCATGGAGCGAAATCCTCTTTGCCCTAGCATCCCCTCTGCCTGAGAGAGAAGCATGGTTGCACACGTTTGTCACCGCGCTCCCCAGGAGCAATTTTGGGGAAGGCACAGCACGCCGCCCCAGGGAAGAGAAGGATCCCTTGGCCTTGGGTCTAGAAACGCTCGGGAGTCAGAATAGCCTGCCGAGGCACGAACAGCAGGCCATGAGAAGACAAGTGTCCTCTACTCCCTGTGCGGAGAGATTGAAGCCTGGCTTCTAAGGAGACATGAGGGGAAGACAAGGGCATGGGTGCGTGCTCCACTCTGAGGAAGGAGTCTGGGCAGAAGGCAGGCCTGTCCTGTGCCTCTTGTCCCAAGGGGAAAGCATCTCTTTGGCCACCTGTCCCAAGGGCAGACTTGGGCTTGCCACCAGGTGCCATACCCGGAACTTGCCGAAACAACCCCATGGAGAAACGTGCAGTCAGATGCCGTCTTCCACCAAGATATGGCAGCATTGTGGGTGGCCGGGGGTGTGCCGGGGAAAGAGTGGAGACAGTCCCCACCGTTCCCCATCCCAGTGCTCGGGCCCTGTGCAGGGATCCTGTCGCCTCTTCTCTCCTGTGGTGAAGGCACTGGCCTTGACCCCGAGTCTGCCCGAGCGCCGGAGCAAAAGGCAAAGCCTTACCTACGCCAGGAGATGGTAATAGGCATAGAGTGTCATGCTAGGCCACGCACGCTGCTGCAGGGTTGTGACTGTGTCTGCTTAGATCGGCTTAGCAAGGTGAACCCCGGGCGCGAACTTGGAGCCCGGGAAAACAAGGCCCAAGAGGCACCAGCTCTCCCGCGGCTCTTCTTTCCAGCCGCGACAGAGCAAACGACCAAAGCCTTGCTGAGGAAGCAGAAGCGAAGTGCGGTTTGCGCCAAGCTGAAAACCTCTGCGAAAGCATAGCCGTTGCTGGGAAATCAGAGTCGGTTCTTTGGGCTGCTTTTGTTGCTTGCCTTAGCCTAGTATTCGCAGCACAATGGGAAAAACCCGCATAGAGCGAAAGCTTCTTGGCCGGGGCATCCCCTCTGGGAAAGCACAGCATTCTCTGGGAAATCAGAGTCGGGTCTGTGGGATGCTGCCTGCTGCTTGCCGGAGCTAGTCTCCACAGCACGGTGTAATAAACCCGCATGGAGCGAAATCCTCTTTGCCTGGGCATCCCCTCTGCATGGGAGAGATGCATGGTTGCACACGTCTGTCACTGCGCTCCCCAGGAGCAAGTGTGGGGAAGGCACAGCACACTGTCCCTGGGGAAGAGAAGGAGCCATTGGCCTTGGGGTCTGGAAAATTGAACAGCCACATGCAGAAAATGAAATTGGACCATCCTAACACCATACATTATAATCGACTGGAAATGGATGAAGAAGCATAATGTGAGAAAGGAATCCATCATAGTCCTTGAGGAGAGAACAGGTAGCAACTTCTTTGACCTCAGCAGCAGCAACTTCTTCCTAGGAACATCGCGAAAGGCCAGGGAAGCAAGGGCAAGAATGAACTATTGGGATTTCATCAGATCCAAAAGCTTTTGCACTGCAAAGGAAACAGTTAACAAAGCCAAAAGATCACTGTCAGAAGTTATCTGGGAGAAGATATTTGCAAATGACATACCAGATAAAGGGCCAGTATCCAAAATCTATAAAGAGCTTATCAAACTCAACACCCTAAAAACAAATAATCCAATGAAGAAATGGGCAGAGGACATGAACAGACATTTCTGCAAAGAATACATCCAAATGGCCAACAGACACATGAAAAAATGCTCCACATCACTCGGCATCAGGGAAATACAAATCAAAACCAGAATGAGATACCACCTCACACCGTTCAGAATGGCTAAAATGAACAAGTCCGTCAATGACAGATGCTGGCGAGGATGTGGAGAAAGGGCAACCCTCCTACACTGTATGTGGGAATGCAAGCTGGTGCAACCACTCTGGAAAACAGCGTGGACGTGCCTCAAAAAGCTGAAAATAGAACTACCCTATGACCCAGTGCTTGTAGTACTGGGTATATACCCTACAGATACAAACGTGGCATTCTGAAGGGGCACATGCACCCAAATGTTTATAGCAGCAATGTCCACAATAGTTAAACTATGGAAAGAAACTAAATGTCCTTCAACAGATGAATCAATAAATAAGATGTGGTATATATGTTCAATGGAATACTATGCAGCCATCAAAAGAAATGAAATCCTGCTATTTGTGATGACGTGGATGGAACTAGAGGGTATTATGCTTGGAGAAATATTTCAAAGATTTTATATATTTTTTTAATTTATGTATTATGATATCCCTTACATACAGAATCTGAGGAAAAGGAAAACTAATGGAAACTTAGAGTTGAGTTGACAAGGGGTGAACCTGGTCATGATCCCAGGGTCCTGGGATCGAGCCCCGCATCAGGCTCTCTGCTCAGCAGGAAGCCTGCTTCCTCTTCTCTCTCTGCCTGCCTCTCTGCCTGCTTGTCATCTCTCTCTGTCAAATAAATAAATTAAAAATCTTAAAAAAAATCCAATATTATTGTTTTACAGAAGTAAGTAAAGAATCCTAAAGTTTATATGAGACCATAAAAGACAACAAATAATCAAAGCAGTTCTGAGAAAGAATGAAGAAGGGAGATTACACTTCTTGATTTGAAACTATACTACAAAGCCCTCATGCTCAAAACAATAAAGTATACTGGCATAAAAACAGACCAATAAACAAGTAGAACAGAATTGAGAGTCCAGAAATAAATCCTTTCATACAGTCACCTAATATTTGACAGGGGCCAACATATGTAATGGGGAAAGATAGCCTGTTCAATAAATGATATTTAAAACTGAATAGTCACATAAACAGTATGAAAAGGGAACCTTATATCACTCATAAGTCTGAACTTGAAATAGATTAAAGACTTAAAGGTGATGCATGAAACTAAATTTCCTAAAGGAAAACATAGGAAAAATTCTCCTTGACATTGGTATTGCCAATAGTTTTTTGGATACCAGACCAAAAACACAAGCAAAAAAAGCAAAAATAAATAAATGGTATTACATCAAACTAACGTTTCTGCATTGCCAAAAAAAGGGAGAGAGAATGAAAACACAATCCACAGAATGTAAGAAAATACTTACGAATCTTATATCTGAAAAGAGGTTAATAACCAACAGATACAAATAGAAAAAAAATATATGATTAAAAAAATAGCAAAAGGATCTCAATAGACTTTTTTTTTCAAAAAAGTTATATAAATGACCAACAGGAGCATTAAAAAGTGCTCAACGTAAAAATCTCAGGGCAAAGTCCTTATGTTGTTGTTGTTGTTTACCTCTGAAAAACGCAGCAAGATATTGGAATATATACTACCAAAAAATTGAAACTAACCAATTTTGGTAAATATTGGAGAAAACGGGGAACTTATGCACTGTAATAGAGATATAAATTTGTATGGAAAACAGTATGGAGATTATTCATATTATTAAAAGTAAAATTACCATATGATTCAGTAATCCCACTTCTAGGTATCTATCTAAAGAAAACAAAGTTCACTGTTCAAAGACATATCTGCACTCTTATGTTTATTATAAAATTATTAACTCTAAGCAAGAGATGGAAATAACTTCAGTATCCATTAATGGATGAATGAGTAAAATAAGTATGGTAAATATATACTACGGAATACTACTTAACCATGAAAAATTAAGAAATACTGCCATTTACAACAGCATGGATGGATCTTGAAGGTATTATTTTAAGTGAAATATTTCAAAGATTTTATATATTTTTTTAATTTATGTATTATGATATCCCTTACATACAGAATCTGAGGAAAAGGAAAACTAATGGAAACTTAGAGTTGAGTTGACAAGGGGTGAACCTGGGGTGGAGTAAGGTGGTCCAAGGGTGCAAACTTGCAACTATAATATGAAAAAGTTCTGGGGATCTAATGTACAGCATGATGATCATAGTTAATAAGATATACATACTTTTTATTTATTGTGCTTCCCTTTAATAAACTTTGCATATATCACATTCTTACAAGTTGAAAGTTTATAGTAATCTTGTATAAAAGAGGTCTGCTGCCACCATTTTTCTAACAACATTTGTTCATTTTGTGTCTCTTTGTCACATGTTGGTAATTCTTGCAATATATCAAGTTTTTTCATTATTATTGTATTTGTTATGGTGATCTGTGATCAGTAATTATGACCCACTGAAAACTCAGAACTAGTGTACTTAAAATATATACATTGATTTTCTCTAAAAACCTAATGCTTTTGAACAGTGCAGTATAGTTTTTATTTTTTATATGCACTGGGAAACATAATTTTTTATATGCACTGGGAAACCAAAAAATATAATAATTTGACTTAGTTTATTGAGATAATCACTTTATTGAGGCAGTCTGGAACAAAACCCACAAGACCTCTGAAGTTTATCTCTACTATACTATATACATAAAAGTTGCTAAGAGAGTAGATCTTAAAATTCCTTACGATACATGCATAAAAAACAGTGGCAACTATACGAGATAGTAGATGTATTAACATTTTTGTGTAGGCTAACACATTTAGATAACTGGTTTATGATTACATGGGTAGCAAAAATGCATCACACTAATTTAGGCTTTATGATTTCAGAATTGTACTCTTTCCACTGCACATTCTATTACTCTGTAAATACTTGGCCTGTTTTCATTTGGTTCTTTAATTTTATTCATGTGGTGATGGCTTAAAGCTTCCTTTAAAGGAAGCTTAAAAATTTCATTTAACCAAAAGCTCCCAAGAATTAAAAATGCCACGGATCTAATGTAGACATGGATATCATTAGTTAATGGGTAACTATATATTTTCCACCCTAGTGAGATAACAATCAGAGTATTTTTCTAAGTTTTAGTCTCTCAGTGTTAAAAAGGACTTTGTTAAAATAGAAATATTTAGACAAAGGTGATCAAAAGTCTGAATCAGGTCACCTAAAGGTAAATATTAGGAACCTGAGGAAACAAATGGAGATTTGAACACTGAGCTATGATATAATGAATGGTTTCAAGTATTTAGTAGAGTATAGAAAAGCCCTTTAAAGCCTGGTCTTAGCCTAGCATTGCAGCTTCTGGGATATCTGTCTATCTATCATCTATCTATCTAGATATAAATTTGAAAACTTTTTTAACTTAAAGATTTTGAGAAATAGAACATAATCAGCACCATAGAAGATCTGTTTCTGATAACAACCTAGCCCCTCCTCCCAGTTTGTTAATATTCTCTCTTATTTAATGTAACATTGTGCAAATAGACCACTACTGATCTGCCGTTATGAATGAAATAGCTATAATCATCTGTTTGCATATCCTGGTGAAAATATTCATTTAGTTCCATGTTGTATTTCTAGGAATGGACCAAATTTTTATTTTTATTTTTAAGTTTTCTAAATACTGTCCAACTTACCTCAAATGTTTTTATTATGGGCACTTTCATTCTTTCACATTCTTGCAAGGCAATTTTACTGTTGCCCAATATGGTAAGTGTGTAATAGTATGTCATTTTAGGTTTTAATTTATTTTTAATTTAATTTAATTTAATTCCAGATTCATAATAAAGATAAACAGTTTTTATATATGAGTGGCCATTTGGATTACCCTTTCTGTAAAGTACATGCTCAAATCTTTTGATATCTTAACACTGTGTCATACTGACTTCTTTAATAGTAGATTTTCTGAATGAACTTTTAGCTGTGTAGGTCTTCTCTATTTTATTTTGAACTTGTTTTCATTTCAAAATCTTTATATTTATTTTCATAATCTGCTTTTATTTTGCTTTGTCTATTATCTATCTATCTATCTATTTATTTGCAAGCAAGAGAGAGTGAGCAAGTGAGAGTGCAGGGAGGGATAGAAAAAGAAAGGAAAAGAATCTTAAGCAGGCTCCAGGCTCAGCACAGAGCCCAACTCTGGGCTCTATTTCACAACCATGACATCATGACCTGAGCCAAATTGAAAGAGATAAAATAAAATTAAGGTGTTAAAAAAAAAGGAACAAGAATTGGAGGTTTAATTAAGTGAGCCACCCAGGCACCCCTGTGGTATCTTAAATTAGCTGTCATATCTTTAAAGTTCTAGAGTATCCATTTGGTTCATTTATAAAACCTTTCTCAATATCATTTTTAGTGTCAGTTTTTGGTTCAATTTGCTTCCCCTCTCATTTCTTTGAGCAGAGTAATCAAGCCATTTTACAATCTTTATTGATCATTTTAACATCATACTTAATCCCATTTTGTCTATCAAATCTTGTTAATGGTTTTTCTTTGTGTGCTTTGTTACATTTTGCTATGTTCAAGACATTATATTTGAAACTCTTATTGAGTAGGGATAATTAAGAGCTATAATAATGGTATGGTCCTCCTTGGTAGGATTTTCTCTTATATCTGAGACTCTACAAGACAATCATACTCCAAATTCAGTGATTGGCTTTCTCAGTTTACACAGAAGGCAAGGTAGGCTATAGTCTTATTTCTGCTTCTCCTTGTGCTTTGGGGATCTCAACTTAAATTTGGGTTGTACCAAAGTCCTCAAATTTGATTGCTGCTGGATTTGTTTCTCTAGTATCAAGAGTCTATGAACAACACAGCTCAGTGTGTTTTAGCAGTTTCAAATGCTCTCATAGCTAAAATGGCTTCAGGGCATATATCTCTAGGCTCTCATTGTATTTCGTATTTTGGCCCAGTAATCCCTCACTTATTTTTATAATCATTCTGATATTTTTAACTTTAAAAGCTATTTTGTCTGGATTTTTAGTTGTCTTAAGTAGGAGTTTTTAGATCACCATTACTAGAAGCAACAACAAATATACATGAAAATATCTGCAGTAGTTTATCACATCTTTATGGCTTTGAACTTCCATAAGCTGAGGCATCCTTCTCTAATCACTTAGGCAAACTCCAATTTACCCTTTAATACAACACAAGAATTGCTTCATTTAAGAACATGTTCAGGGATGACTCTTCCCCACTGTTCTTACCAACATTCCCACACACTCTTTGCTACCCACACCTTGTTTATGAACTTTCGTTAGGTATATCAGCGTGACCAGAATTTTGCTCTATTGTATTTTTGTCCTTTAGAGCTTTAATTAAATATGAATTCCATAGAAAGTCTGTCCCTTTTCTTTCAAACCTGGGTTAGTTATTTCTTCTCATTCTTTGTCAGAAGTTACTTTATTAGAGAAACTTATAGCTCTATTGTGACTTTGGAGCCTTTACAGTTTTTCGACTGGAAAAATCACCCATCCCTGAGATTTTTACGCAGCTTCCTAGCTGATATTATTCAGAAATCTGTTCAAAACAGACTTTTTCAGGGAGGCCCTTTCGGACCACTCAGTTAAAAAACCTCTTCTCAATCACTGCTCTTTTAAAAATGTGCTTATTTAGTTCAAATATGCATCTCTATTAAAGAAAAAGCAGTACGATTTTTTTTTTTAAAGTTGGCTTACCTATTATCTATCTCTCCCATTAAAATGATTCCTCTGGCCTGGGGTTTTGTTGTGCTCATTTTAGGCCAGGCACTCAATAAATTGTCACTGAATGATTGAATTGTTTGACTCCCTTGCTAGATTCTCAACTTCATGAGGCCAAGGATTGTTCTATTCAGTCCTTCTTTATCCTCAATGTCTGTTATATTGCAGTCACTTACGTGACTAATGGGAAAAATCACAGAAAGAAAGAGTTAAAACTACAGAAAAACCCTGTAGGTTCAATAACACAAAGCTTTCTAAAATTATTTAGCCCAGGAATTGAATACTGGCTGCACTTTTGATTTTTTTTAAATGGTATTGAATTTAATTTAAATGGAAATACTGGAATGGTAGAATAATAAAAAAATTATAAAAGCAACTTGCTCCTTAAAGTAAGAATTATATAGGGCATCTCTTCTAGAAGCAAAATTTTCAAATGTCAAACATCTGAAAGCATAGAAGGAGAAGTAAGAGTGTGAATTGTACTTCAATGCTCTTTTCTTTATATTCAGCAAACAGCTTCATTCACACACCTTTCCAATTTTTTCAACTCTTTTGACAAAGCCTTCAGAGGAGTTACTGCTGATGACAACCATCACAGCCTAACAGGAGAAATTTTATAAAGAAAAATAATAGCATGTTTTTCCCAAATTGTTAAGGATATGGTGAAGCTCTGTCGGATTCAAAGGAGGAATGTGCAATTCCATGCTATATATAATAATAACTTGTTTTAATAGTGGCTTTGCAATTTTTCAGATATATCCATTTACTGAAACCACTATCAAATAAACAAAAACAAAGAAATGAACAGGGGTTCGAGACAGAAATTATCTAATCTAAAAATAGCACATGTTCACAGAATACACAACACATATCCCAAGTACTACTATAGGTTTCAAGTAATAGTCAAAACAATAGTAAAAATGATTCAGACCACACCAGTCAAATCATAAATGGGACCTTAACTGTAAATCCTTATCTTTAGATCAAAGCGGGTAATTGGGGGCTGAAGATACATTATAGAACTAATATGTTATAGAACTCCTCTGAAATGAGTCATTTATTCCATCACTTTTCCTGCACAGCTGCTGACCCATGTTTTGGTTCCTGGAAATAGCTGCTACCCTGTCATACTTCTTAAAAGCACATATATTGATAACTCTACTCATTCCTCCATTCTCTGTGACTGTCACTGTGTTAAAATGTGGAGTCAGCTGACTCACTTGTGATGGTAATAAAGTAGATGAGTTTGCAAAGTATTTTGTTATTTCTAAAAATGCAAAAACCAAATTACATTGAAATCATAAGGGGTGTTTCAGGGAGAGCTGTAGGATGTGGTTTCTTGTGTAATCCACAGAGATTAGCTCCAACACATATTTAAACTCTCCTCTAGGAGCAACCTTTGTGGTAAAGCAAGAAGATAAACAGATGTAAACACACCCTGGCACAAAATTATCACTTATGTTTGGCTTCCTAGTCTCCTCGTGTTACTTATTTATCTTAACTTCTCTCTGAAATCAGGGAACACAGAATCTCAATCAGTTGACATTTTTCTACTGAATTACCCAATAGTCTGATCATACCCCAATACTTTTTTAAATTATTTCACTCATAATCCCAAATCTGCTTTGCTTCCTCATCTTAGTACACTGTAATTTGATTTCAAAATGAGGACAGTTGTCAGTAATGCCACATTCGTTCATCTATTTTACAATTCCATGTTCTTATAACTATGAAGATATGTTAATAACATCCATTCCAATAAGCCACCCTAAATTTATTATCATGAAACAAGACCTCAAGAAAGAGAATTCAAAATCATCCATGTATTTGCAACTTATTGCAATAAAGCCTTTATCAATAGACTTCCCTGTGCACATGGTGGTCAAATTGCTGGTGAAAACCAGCCAGATCTATTACAAGCTTTCTCATGGCTTCTAGGTAACCCAAGTGAGCCTTTATTGATACTGGGAAGGGATAAAGCAGGGAAGGGATAAACAGTGCTGTAAGAATTGGCTAGACAAAAGTAATGACTCTCATTACAAAGTGAGTATTTTAAAGCAAAAGAGCCTGTTGGGAATATTGTTTTATAAAATAGTGGTTTTTTTATTAACTTTTTAAAATTCAATTAGGTAACATATAGTGTACCATTAGTTTCAAATGTAGATTTCAGTTATTCATCCATAGCATATAATAGCTAATGCTCAGTACTTACTGTGATAGCTTCTTGAAAGCAGAATTTTAACCCACTGAGCCACCCAGGCGCCCTTGAAAGCAGAATTTTAGATCACATTTTCTGATTACTTCCATGTCGTACAACACTTTCCTGCTAGCAACCTTCAAAACATACTGTTTGTTAGAGGAATTTCTTTAATAATAAATAAATAGAAATTTATTTAAATTTATAAATATATAAAATAAATAGGAATTTATTTAAATTTATTTAAATATTGCACACTGTTTCATTGTTCATAAATAAGGTGATGATATTATAGCCATTAGTTGGTAGCACTGATATATCACTTTCTTTTTACTTCTCAGTGCATTCTCTTTACACAAAATAGATATATATTTTAAAAGAATCTGAATCTGTGGCAAACTTGTAAAAAACCCTATACAGTAAAGTTTATCATTTTAAGTAATCTCAATTATCTTCCTCAATTGTGATAGTATATCCTTCTATCTAGGCCAGATATTGTATGAGGGATTTGAAAAGACATACTTTTCTAAATTTCACTTTTCTCATCTGCAAAATGCTTATCATATCCTACAATAAAATACACTTACAATTTTTTGATGAAAATTTATTTATTTATTTTAAGATTTTATTTCTTTATCAGAGAGAGTGGGCGAGAGAGCAAGCACAGGCAGACAGAATGGCAGGCAGAGGCAGAGGGAGAAGCAGGCTCCCGGCCGAGCAAGGAGCCCGATGCGGGACTCGATCCCAGGACGCTGGGATCATGACCTGAGCCAAAGGCAGCTGCTTAACCAACTGAGCCACCCAGGCGTCCCTTTTGATGAAAATTTAATCTGTATAAACAATATATTTGCTGTAATGCGTGGTTCATGGAAAACATCTTATTTAATTATAAGCAACAACAGTATTAGAAATTAAGTAAATGTGTCTATAATATTTAAAGTTTTAACACATAATTCCACTGCTTTGCCTTATTTTCTCAAATCCCTTTACCACTTTCACTGACAGAGTTAAATGTACTTTTTCTACTAGTAGCCAGCTCTTTGTCTTTTGTCAGAAAGATGCCCTTGTGAATTATTTATAATAGAGATATTAGCAATAATAATAATAATAATAAATAGCAATGAAAATGTTAAAAAAAAGTTTTCTTAACTAATTAGGGTTCTTAGACATCAATTAGAGGAACCACCTCGGGCAAGCAAATTAATCTGCAAGACATTCCCAGAATTAACAAGTCAGTCAGATACAGGGTTGTCCGTAGACTGAAAGGTGAAGCAAAAGGACTAGGTTTGGAAAATAGGTAAGGACAGTGAAAAAAGTGATCAAATTTTGGGGCAAAATAAATTCTTAGGTGTCCTTTCAATGGAGTCCTGTTCATTATGTAGCAGAAACTCTAGAGATTATCTCAATCCATTGGAGTCACCCCGTTTATTAGCTTGCTATTGACAAAGTTATTTACAAACTGTAGAGCAAGAGGTTATAATGGAGAAAACTGATGGTAATGCACAGGATTCTTGTTAACAATAATGCAAGTTAGTGATTTTTCATTAGAAAACATAAATTCTATAACCCAAATTATGGGCCCAGAGCACTTCTGCTGCACAACTCTGCTTATATCCCAAATAACCATGTGAACTAGTTTTAATATCTGCTTCTCTTATTAATTTTTGAATAAAAATTCTTGACACAAGTATTTTATAATTGTGTGATAACCATGCATTTAGTTTCTTGGAGAACGAAACACACTTTAGCATAACTAGGTTCGTTCACAGAACCAGCCTTGATAACACACTTCTATATGTTAGAAATGATGTAATAAATGTAGAATATTGGGCACTTGTTTGGTATTCTTTGCCATGTTTTGCACTATCTAAAAAGAGATCAGTGAACTTGGACTGGAGTTAGTAGACATGGAAGAAAATAAAATATTACAGAGAAGAATACTCTGTGGTCCACAACCTAAACGGGCTGGGATTCCCATCATTTGGATCCCTGTAGCTTTACAAAAGTCAATTAAATTTTTGTATCTCCGATTAAAGTTGATTCCCCAGTACTTTTTCAAACATCTCTTGTAAAGTATTGTTTCCCAGAAAAAAAGGGATTTTGCACATGTATCTGCCTTTGTCTCTGGTCATGATCTCAGTCAGGATCCTGGGATCGAGCCCCATTTCGGGCTTCCTGCTCATTAGGGAGTATATTTCTCAGTCTCTCTCTGCAGCTACATCCCCCTGCCCCACTCATGCTCTCTCTCTCTCTCAAATAAATAAATACAATCTTTAATTTTTTAATTAAAAATAAGATAAATAAAATAAAATAAAAAGTCTGGTCTTACTGCCCCATTTAGCTCCTTTTGTTTTTTTGAGTTGTATTTAAAGCAGCATGAGAGAACATGAGGCTCTCAAACTTTAAAAAAAAAAAGGAAAAAATTGAGTTTTGTTAGGATTTAAGATCTTGTCTGCTAGACAAAAACGTTGGCTTTGTTAACATGTGAAAATCAACAAAAGAGAATAAGATCGAATTCTAATAATTTTTGTAGAAATTAAAAATTTCCTCCAACCCAATTACATACAGACCCATTAAGTAAATTCATTCCAATGTCCCAAACCAACCTTTTCTAATAGTAATGCATCTGTGTAAACAGGGTCAACCCAAGGAATAAATAAATATTATTATTTTTTTTCCTGTCTCTTCCACAGTCACATCTGGGTATATTGGTAGCAAGCCAATTATCTATCTTATAAGACATGATATCATAAGGAAGGTTATTCTGTCCATTTGGAACAACTGAAAATCATTGTAATTTTATCTTGGTGCAGTAACTTGAGATGGCACAGTGTGGGTTATGAATATATTTTATTTTTTTTACTGGGAAGAAGAGATTATAGAGATATTGGTTATCCAAGAGAGACTGACAGGTGTTGATAGTTGCCAGGTCAATATCCATCTACTCTTTCCTTTAATATCAGAAAGCACTGAGGGATTGACAACAAGGAAACTTAAAACAACATCAAATATTTTATTGTCTCTTTTCTAGTTACATTGTAACCTTATGACAAAGTATCAGTCGTACAAGATATCATTCTCTTTTACCTCTATCTTTCTGCCAGAAATGTGGGCTTAATAGTGAGAACTCCAACAGCAATTTTTGCAACTGTGAATAAAAAGCCATGAAAACCTCTAAGATAGTTCACTTGACTTTCTTAAGACTCTGAACCAACACATTACATTTTTGCAACTGTGAATGAAAAGCCATGAAAACCTCTAAGATAGTTCACTTGACTTTCTTAAGACTCTGAACCAACACCAGAAAACACTCTCTGTAGTCTTCTTGTTAAATGAAAAATATGGTTAAACCACTTTTGACAGTCTACTACCTACAGCAAACTGTAAATCTTAATTGAAATATGTCCTCTCAGCTGTGCTTAAGCAACTGAGTCCTGAGCTTTTTAGGTTTTCAGTCTGAAAGAGTACACCTCGGGTGCTCTGAAAGGGAAGAGAAAGGACACCCTGTTCTCCATATAAATTAAAGAAGAGAAATCTGTGCATTTAAGTGGGCCATATAAAATTTATCAAGCAATTATCTCCTAACTCCTTCCTATCCAAATTACCTGATATGCTCTCCCTACTCCTTTATTCCACGTTACTGCCTTTTCCAGGATTCTGTATCACATCACAGCATGTCTTCTGTTATTTCCTTCTTGCAAGCTAGTTTTGTTTTCTCCATCTAAAAAAATCAACAATCATTGTGTATTTTAATTCCCATTTTCCTCAAATGCATTGATTCTTCTTATCTATTACTCTTTTCTCATACTCAGTGTCTTTGTCTTTATGGGGTTTGTACTTTGCTTTTCCCCATTCTTTACTGCCATTATATAATCAAATCTAATAACTTCTTAGAGAAAGTTAAAAATTCCTGCATAGCCACACGTGAACACAAAGTCACTGATTTTTAGCAAACCTATAAGATAGTCAGACATCCATTCAATTTCTTTTTAAGATTTTATTTATTTATTTGACAGAGAGGGATGAAAAGCAGGCAGAGAGGCAGGCAGAGAGAGAGGAGGAAGCAGGCTCCCTGCTGAGCAGAGAGCCTGATTTGGGGCTCGGTCCCAGGACCCTGGGATCATGACCTGAGCCGAAGGCAGCGGCTTAACCCACTGAGCCACCCAGGCGTCCCTCCATTCAATTTCTTAACTGAGTCCCAAATGCATCCTGACTTCTAACCTAAACCTAAGTTCTACTTCCTACACGTTGTTATATGACCAAATTCTTTCAGTTCAGTATTTTGTAACATTTAAATATTAGTCAATTGATGCTTTGTTTGTGTATTTCTATGAAAATAATTTGAATACTGTAGATTTATTGTTATATTTATAGGTTTATAATCAAAGTTTCATCAGTTGAAGTTTTTGGAAATTTCAGATATAATGATTAACCTAAAATGATACTGCCTCAAATCCCTCTGATATCAAGGCCCAACTCCTGATTATAGCCAAACCTGTGGTGGATAGTTCCATGGGAAATTGCAGTTACTTAACACTGATAGGATCTCATGTTCTCTCTCTCATTTTGGAATGTCTCCAACACAACCCAAAAGTGTAGGAGAGTTAATGTCCTCTGAGGACAGCTCTCAGTGAAGTGGAAATAAGAACCATAGGTAAAATTGTCAGTTTTCAGGTCTTCATGAGGACAACTTAAAGAAGTTTCTCAGGACCTTTCAGTAAAAGCAAGCCTTCATTTTCTATCCACAACAATTATATCAACAATGTACCTCTTTGACAAAGTTGCTTCTTCACTGTATCACTTTCCCATTCTTTTCTACCTTGGATAATCTCCCAGATAAACTAACAGTACTCAAATCCTTTGTCCTACTCTTTGCTCTCAGGATAAATGGAGCCAAAAGACTTAGATTAATATCAAGTTCTGAATGGGATCTTAGAGCTATTTCTGTCCAGATTTTCATAAACATAGGGACCTTTGAATTATCAGGCTATAAATAAGTTCTAAATGGAGGGGGCAAAAGCAAAAAGTAGAAATTTTTATGTTTGATTTTTAATCATGATTAATTGACTTTATTGATTATTAAAAATACTAACATTATAAAAGTGTGGATCTTTGTAAAACAATGTCTTAATGTAAGAAAGAAGTTGCATAGTCCTTTTGAGAATATTAAACCAAGTGTTCAGGTGCCATCTAATTTCTTGTTTAATCCAGAACTTTGGTGTGCATCATCTTGAGGAATAGGATTTTGAAGTCCAGACAGACTAACAGAAAACTGATCCAAATGTGTGTGTTTATATTTCTGCTTTTGTTGTAAAAATCAAAGTGTGATTGCTGGTTTAAAATGGTAAAACTAATAATGTTCATGGACTCGATTATAAATTTTCTAATTGTATGGGAAGAATCCAACAAAGATAGAATTAATTGATTTGCAAATCCTCAAAGAGCTACAGGATCAGGTAGTGGTATGTTCTGATTCAACAGCATCATAATGCAGCATTTTATATGTGTGGCTAATGGATATTTTCATGAATGTTTGCTAGCTAGTCAGCCAATACAGAGAAATATTAGGTAGGGTAATTACTCACAGTTGTGTTTAATATAATGAGAGAAAATTATCAAATGGCACTAATAATAATAATCCTATAGCAGGCTAAATAATTCAATGATAATTACAAGTATTAATCTAGCTTTCTTCCCTGATTATGACTCTTCTCTCCTTTATCATAATGGGAGTAGCACATTGTCTGCAATGAATTGTGAAAACCCAGCAGTGACTTTGGCAGTGAAGGCCTCCCATCAATTTTGATAGGTTAAAATGATTCTGGTTGGTCTTGAGCAAATGTGTCAATTTTTTTTTTCTGTGTGTGTCATAAAAGAAAGAAGCAATAGTAAATTCTTGCTGTTATTCCATGGAGCCAATAAAATCATACTGCTAACAAGAGGCTGTTGACACCATAGGTGTAGTTAACTGTCTTGAAATACTACGCCTGGAAATAAAATCCTAATATTTCACATAACCTCTTTTTTTAAAAGAAACAAAACAAAACAAAACAAAACAACTATACTGCTTACATTTAGGGCCCTGCTGTTGTGTAACTATTTTTGAACATGTCTTCTGTAAGTGTATATATATATATATATATATATATATATATATATATATACATATTTTTCTGTGCAATAAATTCATTTAGAGATAAATTTGGATTGCAAATTATTTTGGGGGAGGCGTGGTATTTGTGGCTAGTCTTACAAGTAAAAAGGACTAAAAGAAAGAAGAAAAACATTTTTTATTACAGCATATTTACATCTGTCCAAAGTACTTATCTACTATAATACTGACTAATGTATAATACTGTACACAAAGAAAGAAGCTAAATGAGTTATAATTCAGTCAGTGTATAGCTGGCCATTTTAAAACTTACCACTGAATCTTTCTGGTATGCAATGTGATATCTGGCAATCTGGTCCAGTTCATTACATCAGGTCATTTGTATGTTCTTATTACCATTTTGATAGCATAGCACATTTTATAACCCAGACATTTTACAATGGAACTATGATGCATGTATTTTCAAAAGTATAGACATACATGAAGCTATGAGGTCAAAAAAGATGAATGTCCGTAGTACCATATAGACTCAACAAATAAAAGTGTCCAAGGGTCTGAGTGTGACTTATGAATATTGTATAAGATTAGGCCAACATGTGGTTTTGATATAAATAATCTGTTCTTAAATTAGAATTACAATCGTTGAGTACAGTGTTGAAAATGGCAGATAGATTTTAGCTATCTTTGCTCACTAGGGAAAATGGAAAAATGTTTAGTTTGGTCAGATTTTCACTTAACTTCTGAAAAATCTTACGTTTGAGAGAACCCTTCTGAAATAAGAATCCTTAAAGACATAACCCCTTTGGCACAAGTTTTCAAGAAACTTGTTTGATGTTGTAGACAATTCTATGGCACACGTACTGTTCTAGATGTTTCATGCCAATAATATGTAAGCCATACCAAGGCTACATATACATATAGAGATGTTCCTCAGCTTACAAGGGGGCTATGTACAGAGAAACACATAAAAAATTGAAAATGCATTTAATACCCCTAAACAATCAAATATCATAGCTTACCTTAAGCTTATTTAAACATACTCAGAACACTTACATTTGCCTGCATTTGGGCAAAATCATCTTAAGCAAAGCCTATTTTATAACAAAGTATCAAATATCACATGCAATTTATTAAATATTACATTAAAAAAAGAAGAATATATATATTCTATATATATATTCTATATATAGAATGCTTGTAAGAATATCAGGTGTTCACCCCTGTAATCTTCTAGCTGACTGGGAGCTGTGGCTCACTGCCGCTGCCCAGCATCACAAGATGGCACCATATAGAACAAGAGTTTCAGGTGGTAGGTGTTGTAAATTTTACCCAAACTGACATTGGTCAAACTCGTTTTTGTCATCATATATATCAAGTAGTTTTCTCGGGTTTATTTTTAGAATATCCTTGTATAATGAATATTTACACTGATATCTAGTATAAAAATCTTGCAATTTAACAGTAGAAACATTAAGATATTGAAAATCAATCTATTTCTTTAATTCATTGAAGACATTTTTGGCTTGTTTCCAGTACTTTCTTACTGGTTAAAAAGTGAATTTGAAGTAGTCTGGATTTCATTATTATATGGCACTTTCCCTTTGATGAATACAAAGACGATATTCTATATTAGCTATCTGAGAAGAATTTATTTTTTTAATTTTATTTATTTGTAAGAGAGAGAGTGAGAGAGAGCACAAGCAGGGGGAGCAGCAGGATGAGGGAGAAGCAAACTCCCGGCTAAGCAGGAAATCTGTTGCAGAACTGAGTCCCAGGACCCTAAGATCATAACCCGAGCTAAAGGCTCAGGCGTTTAACTGACTGAGCCACCCAGGTGTCCCAATCTGAGAAGAGTTCTCTATGCTATTCCTATTAATATGCAGTTTAAAGTCTAGGTAATTAACTTAATATTTTAGTGGCTATTGTATAGATAGCACTATGTTCCAGGCAGAGAGTAAGAAAGAAATATTAAATCAACCATATTCTATGCATTCTAAAGGAAAATAATTAATCAATCATAATAAATCCTTCTATTTATGGAATATCAACTTATAAGCTTTCCTCCATATGAACAATGCCAAATACCAGAATAAAGGGTCATCTAATACAAATAAAGGATAGAATTAAAGAATTCTGGTAAGCCATTTAATTTTGAAAAATGGTGTTCTATTGTTGCTGAGTTGTGGTTTTCCGTTACATAATATCTGATAAGTGTAGAAGTAACATGAGTGTTACGTGAGATGAGAAATGGTATATAATTAAGATATTTTTAAAAGTACAGATAAATACAAATTTGTAAACATAGCATTATGGAGGAGTAAAAATAAATGATAGCTACACACTCTAAAGTGAATAAAACTTGGAAAGCTAATAGAGAAGTAAAACAAGGACAGTGCAAAAAGTATGGTACATTTTTATGAAGTTCAAACAAATTCTGTGAAACCATAGATGGACTTAAAGATACTATTATGTATCAAATATTGTAAAAATTAAGCAAGGAAATAGCAAACATAAAACAACCAAAGCATACAAACTTGGGTAGATACAAGAGGTGTGATCATGTTCTACTTCATAAAGAGATGAGTTAATAGATAAATACAAGTAACTAGACTTTTTAGAAGTTAATAAAACGTTGCCTGTTATTTCTTAGTAATATAAAATATATGGTTTTCTAACAAAAACGTTTATCTTAAAAATATTTAAAAATAAATTTCAGGCTACTCCTAAGGTTATATTTACTTTTCCACTGTGGGAAAAGCTGGTTGTTGTAGTTGTAGTTGTTTGTTTGTTTTAGTCTCCTCCTAGTTTTTATTATTATAATGTGGAATGAGGAATGTGAGATTGAAAAGTGAATTATTTTATAGACAAAAATCATTACTTGATTCACCTCCTGGTACAGCAGATGGAACTCCTGAAAATATGCCCTTTTGCCTTATGGAAGAGTAACAGTTATGCTTACTTCTGAAACATACTTGGTGGTGGCCCTAAATAGTGACACCATAGTAAACATTTTGAATATTTGCAATTAATTTTTATAGTCATAGGGCTCCAAAAGGCACTGCAGGTATCTTAGCAGGTATTTCAATAAGGCTAAAAGTTGCCTGACTGTTTAAAAATATTAGCAAGGCACAAAACATGGCAGAAGTATTGTCCTCAGATATTATTTTTTTCCATATGCTCCTGATTTCACACATGACAAGTTATTTTTTCAAATATTTATTATAAAAGTTTTTATTTATTTATTTGACAGAGATCACAATTAGGCAGAGTCAGGCAGAGAGAGAGAGGAGGAAGCAGGCTCCCTGCTGAGCTGAGAGCCCGATGTGGGCCTCGATTCAAGGATCCTAGGATCATGACCTGAGCCGAAGGCAGATGCTTTTACCTACTGAGCCACCCAGGCTCCCCCATGACAAGTTATTTTGATAGATGTATATACAGTGTATTTTCCAGTTATAAGAAAAATGGTTCTGCTATTTTTAACCTTTTTTTAAAATTAAATAATTTTTTTCATTGAAATTTTATTTTTTAATGTTTTACTTCTCTTTTCTTTTTTTTTAAAGATTTTATATATTTATTTGAGAGACAGAGATCACAAGTAGGCAGAGAGGCAGGCAGAGAGAGAGGGGGGGGAAGCAGGCTCCCTGCGGAGCAGAGAGCCAGATGCGGGGCTCAATCCAAGGACCCTGAGATCATGACCCGAGCTGAAGGCAGCAGCCCAACCCACTGCGCAACCCAGGTGCCCCAATGTTTTACTTTTCAATATACTACTTAGAATATAAAACCTATTCCATTTTGTAAGATGTTTACCATTTAAAAACTGGTAATTTTCTCATTGTGTCTTCCCCTCACATTGCTTTATTTTGAATAAAAAATTTCACAATAAACATAACTGATGCTTTCCTTCTGATGGTCCCTCTGTTGGTCATATTGTATATGAGCCATGACAATTAGTTTTACAAAATTTATTGATGTTTGTTGATATGTTTTATCATAACTAATTTTCCCTCCCTTATCTAGATTCCCCAGCTTTCAGACAGGTGGACACTTCAATAAACCATACCCAAGGGATGTATCAAGTACTTCTTAGACATTCTCTCAGATCCTTGAGGTGTCATTTTGCCTAGGGATTTGCAATAGGTTCTGCCAGAGGCACCACTGTGACAACTGATGTCCATGGTCTATCTCCTGCTAAGCTCAAGAGGTCACTGGTTTCCAAGTTTATCTATACAATTAATGCATACCAGCAAGTTCTTTTTTTTTAATATTAACAAACTTATTTTAAAGTTTATATGGAGAGGCAAAGACTCACAATAGTCAACATAGTGTTGAAGGAGAACAAAGACTGAGGACTGACTTCAAAGTTTACCATAACGATTGGGCGCCTGGGTGGCTCAGTGGGTTAAGCCTCTGCCTTCCGGCTCAGGTCATGATCCCAGGGGCCAGGGATCGAGTCCCGCATTGGGTTCTCTGCTCAGCAGGGAGCCTGCTTCTCCTCATCTCTCTTTCTGGCTGTCTCTCTGCCCATTTGTGATCTCTCTCTCTGTCAAATAAATAAATAAAATCTTAAAAAAAAGTTTACCATAACGATAATTGTAAGCATGATATTGTAATACCACAGAAAGACTAGATTAAAGCAACAGAATATATATTATCAATTATATTTTATATATAATAGAAAAGCAAAAGCAATACAAGAGAGCAAAATACAATCTTTTAAACAAATGGTTCTGTAGCAATGGTGAAGCTAAATCTAAAAATATAAAATAAAATAAATCCAGGCAGATATCCTACACTCTTCACAAAAATGAACTCAGATTGGATTATAAACCTAAACATGAAACATGTAGAAGGTAATATAGAAGAAAATTTAAATGACCTTGGTTTTCGCAATAACTTTAGCTAAAAAACACAAGCACTGAATTTAAAAATGTCTACTCTGTGAAACACAATGCCAAGAGAATGAAAAGGCAAAGCACAGACTATGAAAAAAAACTTGCAAAATACACATCTGGCAAAGGACTGTTAATCAAAAATACACAAAGACCCCTTAAAACTCAACAATGGGGGAAAAACCTGATTAAAAATGAGCCAAAGACCTTAGCAGATACCTCACAAAAGAAAATATTACAGATGGCAAATAAGCATATAAAAAGATGCTTCACATCAAAGGTCATCAGGAAAATGCAAATTAAAACAAAAAAGAGACACCAGTACATACCCAGAATCCAGAGCACTGACAACAGAACATGAAATGTTGGTGAGGATGTGGAGCAACAGGAATGTTCTTCCATGTATATTGAGAATAAAGAATGGAAAACAACTTGGCAGTTTCTTACATAACTAAACATATTCTTGCCAGATTATTCAGCAGTAGCAGCTCTTGGTATTTATCCAAAGAAGATGAAATCTATACCCACAAAGATGTCTATAGTAGTTTTATTCATAACTGACAAAAGCTTGGAAGCAACCAAGATATCCTTCCATAAGTGAAAGGTCAAAGAAAGTGTAGTACATGCAAACAATGGAATATTATTTAATGCTAGAGAAATGAATTACCAAGCTATGAAAAGATATGGATATAAATATTTAATAAATATTTGATTTTAGGCTTCTACAAGTCTATCAATGTTATTAGTATATTTTAACAGTGAATGCTCAGCATTCATGAATTTACCTAATAAAACATTTTGGGTTCAATATTTTAAATACTTCAACCTCTATGATTATATTCCTAATAATTTTGAATTGGGGTAAATAAACCTTAATTTTTTGTAACTTGTTTCTTATTGCAAGAGAGCTCAATGAAATTTTAGAAAATAAAAATTTACAAAAAAAAAGTTTAGTTTACTATTGCCAAATAATTTAAAACTTTATCTTATATTCAAATACATATATTTTTCTAAATTGATTTATATGCTACTAAAACCAAAAACTTTTAGTTATACTAGATTTCATATCCTGCAATCAATGCCAGAAATCCATCTGGCAATGATTTGTCTTAAATAGAGTTAAGATGGGTGTTATTACAATGCAAGATGGAAACAAAGATAGTATAACAATTGGTGTTACATAACTTTTCCGTTTTGATCAAGTTACTAATCTACAAAAGGCTTTTATCAGTGACAGACTTGGGACTTTAACAAAACTTTTAAACTAGCATGTGCGACTCATTCCTAGAAAACAACACAATCAATAACACTTTATTTAGATTAAATCATGACTATTTCTCCATTTGAATAAAAAAGGTAGCAACCCCAATAAGTTTACTGAACATGAAAAGTTGAAATGCTATAATGCTCCTAAGGAATTAAATGATCCAGTCAAGAATTACAAAAAAAGGATATAAATTACCAAAGTGTTTGTATAATTGTAATGTACAACTGCCCATTATCGTTCCATAGTGTAGGCTTGTACAAGAACTCTATAAAAGAACTCCACTTCTAAACTGTGGAAAATATGTTCCCTTTCCCCCTATATACAACTATTAAGCCATTCATTTAGCTTTTAAAATATCCACTTAATACAGGCTTTTTACACATTTGAACAGGCAGCAGGGCTCTATTCTTATCGCTTACATCTGAAGGATAGACTTCTAGCATAAGAGGTAAAGCCCATAAAGGAGCCCAATAATAACAACAAAATACAGTTTAGTGAGCCCTTACAATCTGCCAGCTACCTTTCTGAGAATACTTCAATTAATAAAACATATAAAATACCTGACCACAAAGAGCTTACATTCTTTTGAAATATAATAGTGAAATAAACCAATAATAGAGGGGCACCTGGGTGGCTCAGTCCATTGAGTGACTGCCTTTGGCTTGGGTCATGATCTCAGGGTCCTGGGATGTAACTCCCCAGCAGGCTTTCTAGGCAGTGGGGTGTTTTCTTCTTCCTCTGCGCACCCTCCCAATTCTCTCTCTCTCTGTCTCAAATAAGAAAATAAACCAGTAATAGAATAATGATTGATGGTTGATGGTGATAAGTGATACAAAGAAATACAAGAAAGGTAAAAGCCATTGGGGAATGCTGGGATGAAAGTTAATTTTATTTTGTTTTGGGTGGTTATATCTCATTTATGAGATGTTATTTGCACAAAGACCCAGGAAGTGAAGGAGAGTGTTATACAAATATTAAAGGAAAAGATTGCTCTAGGCAGAGCAAGTAAGTATATAGACTTTGTGTGAACAGCTTGTCTGTTACTTTTGAGGAAAAGCAAGGACGCCAATGAGGAGTTCATAGTGGTGGAGAGAGGAAGAACGTATTGATGTATGACCTTCTAGTACATTAAAACGCCTTCAGTTTTTATTTAATATGAAAGGGGAAGATACCAAAAGACCCTCAACAGCAGAATAAAATCATCTGACTTGATTTTTAGGTTAAATTGCTGTACCAAAATAAATTTGCAGGGAGAAAGGAGTGCAGTTTGTGTGGAAGTGGGGTTATCAATCAAGTCAATAATTCAGGAACATATGATGGTGTTTTTAGCATGCTGGGTGGTAATAGAAGTGGTGAGGTATGGTTTTCATTGTGTATATATTTTGATGGTGAATATTCTGGTGAACAGGATGGGGTATGTGCAGGACAGACATCAACATTTATTTTACCTGCACAAACAGTCTTCATTCCCTGATATGGAGAGAACTCTGAGTTCAAATGTTCTTTCTCATTAAATGGCATAGTGATGATGAGGATTTAGTCAGACAGTGAAAGAGAGCAGTAAGCATAGTGTTAAGCGGTAAGACATTATAATACATTGGAACATCAAAAAACGTTGTGTTGGATCATCTGTTTATGTGAGTAAATAAATAAATAAAGCTTCCTGGGGTTCTGATAGAGGTAAAGAAGACTGCTATATGATCCAAAGGGGCACGTGCACCAAATGTTTATAGCAGTAATATCCACAATAGGCAAACTATGGAAAGAACATAGATGTCCATCAACAAATGAATGATATATATATATATATATATATATATATATATATATATATACACAATGGAATACTACTCAGCCATCAAAAGAAATGAAATCTTGCCATTTGCGTTGACATGGATGGAACTGGAGGGTATTATGCTTAGCAAAATAAGTCAACCAGAGAAAGGCACTATCATATGATCTCCCTGATATGAGGAAATGGAGGTGCAATGTGGGGGGTTTGGGGAACAGGAAAAGAGTAAATGAAACAAGATGGGATCGGGAGGGAGACAAACCATAAGAGACTCTTAATCTCACAAAACAAACTGAGAGTTGCCGGGGGGGGGGGTGGGGAGGTTAGGGAGAGGGTGGTGGGGTTATGAACATTGGGGAGGGTATGTGCTGTGGTGAGTGCTGTGAAGTGTGTAAACCTGGTGATTCACAGACCTGTACCCCTGGGGCTAATAATACATTATATGTTAATGAAGAAGAAGAAGAAGAAGAAGAAGAAGAAGAAGAAGAAGAAGAAGAAGAAGAAGAAGACTACTATAAATCAAATGCTATGGTTTTCAGCATAGAGTGTGTAATCAGGCACATTTTATTAAAGTAACCAAGTAAAATGATGGTCGAAAACTGGAATAACAGAAAACATAAAAATCAGAGATTTTAAAAAGAGATATGGGACAGTGTAGAGAATATAGTCAATGATATTATAATAGTGTTATATGGTGACAGATGGCGGCTATATTTGTAGTGATCATAGAATAATGTATGGAGATATTGAAAACCTGAAACCAATGTAACACTGACTATCAACTACACTCAAATAAAAAAATAGTAAAAATAAAACATTTTAATTTAAAAAGATAAAAAGAGGGACAAGAATTTGAAAAGTGAATTTCAAAAAGAGTAAAGATGAGGCTAAGACATACTCTGAACCTTGAGGAAAACACCATTTTGAAAATTCTTCCCATTTTGAGAAAACTCAAATGAATCAATACCATAAAAGAACCCATTTTAACTGAGAGATGTAATGAATGCTCAAGAAATAATTTTATGACAGGATAATTCTTCCCTATGAAACAGCATACAGAAACCCGGGGAAACACCTGGAAGCCAAATAAACTATACTGAAAATAAGAATTAGGAAAAAGATAAATGATGAAAGATAAGAAAATTAGACCTGCGACAGAGACCTAGTGAAGAGAATTTTTAGCTTGTGGTTTAATGTTTTTGAGGATAATCTAGAGTTCATAACTGCCTTGAGGCAGGCTGGTTGTAGGCAGTTTAGGCAGACCCCTAAGAGAGGCCTACTTTGGGCAGGTGGTGTTGGAGGAGGCCATTGGGCTGGACAAAGACAAATCCAACCATTTGACTAAAGTGTCTGTGAAGATGTTGAAGTCAGATGCAGCAGAGAAAGACCTGTCAAACCTAATCTCAGAAATGGAGATGATGAAGATGATTGGACAGCACAAGGACACCATAAACCTGCTGGGTCCTGCACACAGGATGGTCCTTCGTACACTATCATGGAATATGCCTCCAAAGACAACATACAGGAGTACCTGCAGGCCCAGAGGCCTCCTGACCTGGAGTACTGTTACAATATCAGCCACAATGCAGCAGAGCAACTCTCCTCCAAGCACCCGGTATACTTTGCCTACCAGGTAGCCTGAGGCATGGAGTACCTTGCCTCCAAGAAGTGCATACACCAAGACCTGGCCACCAGGGAAGTGCTGGTGACAAAGGACAACATGATGAAGATCTCAGACTTCAGCCTTGCCAGAGATATCACCACATCAGTTACTATAAAATGAGAACCAACAGTGGACTGCCTGTGAAGTGGATGGTCCCTAAGGCCATGTTTGACCAGATCTACATCCACCAGAGTGACTTCTGGTCTTTTGGGGGTGATCCTGTGCAAAATTTTCACTCTGGAAGCCTCCCATATCCTGGAGTGCCTGTGGAGGTGGTTTTCAAGCTGCTGAAGGAGTCATTTGATGGATAAGCCAATAATTGCACCAGAGAGTTATACACAATAATGAGGGGTGGCTGGCATGTGGTACCTTCAAGCTGCTGGTAGAAGACCTGGATCATACTGTGGCCTTGACCTCCAACCAGGAGTACCCGGACCTGTCCTTGGCCCTGGAACAATACTGTCTATGCTTTCCCAACACCCAAAGCTTCACCTGCTCCTCAGAGAAGAATTCCACCTTCTCTCATGTGCCGTTGCCCAGGGAGGCCTATCTGCCCTGACACCCAGCCCAGCTTGCCAATGGTGGACTCAAATGACTAGTATCCCTATTACTCCTGTCCAGATTCCGTCATAAGCTGTAACCCTTACCCCCACCCTCCCTGCAAGACTCACTGCCTTCTCCTTTGTCCCTTTCCTACTGGCAGGAGCCAGCTGCCTACCTGAGGCCTTCACCCCTTGAAGTTCACCTCTCTTCCCCTTCCTCTTCCTCCTCCTTACAACCTGCTCATGAAAGAAAGGAACAGAGAGGCAGGTACTTGCTCGTGGCTACTTCCTTCCCTCCCATATGTTGGACCAAGACCCCTCCCTGTCATCTGGTACTGCCTAGACGTCGAGAGAGTTGGAGATGAGGCAGGCCAGTGAAAGCTGTTGGAGCTTTCCTGGTTTGGTTTTGTCTGCTTAGCATAACATGTAAGACTGAGTTCTGGTGGCAGGGACCTAGTCCTTGGGGCTATAGCACTAGCGAGGGGAGGTCAACTGCTCTGGGCCTTGGCTAAGAGCAAGCCCTGCTCCAGAGATATGGTGCCAAGGGCTTATTAATTTTGATACTAATTTGCTTTGCTGACCAAATACCTGGTATCAAAAGATGGGAAGGCAAAGACTGGAAGCAGTGTTGTGACCATGGGGTCCAGCCCCAAACTATGAAGAAAACACAAAGTGTATAAATCTGAGTAAGTATATATTTACACACATTTTTAAATAGGTTGTTATCAAAGATTTAATCAATGGGTAATATGCTCCTCGTGGCTGGGAAGCATCAGTTGCCATATATTAAAAACAAAGAAAAGAGGTGTCTGGGTGGCTTCCTCCAAGAAGTGTCCCTTCTTTTCAGGTCATGATCCCAGGGTCCTGGGATGGAGCCCCACATCAGGCTCTCTGCTCAGTGGGAAACCTGCTTCTCCTTTTCCCTCTGCCCTGCTTATAGTTCCTCTTCCTGTCTATCTGTCTGTCAAATAAATAAAATATTAAAAAAAAATCAAGAAAGAAACAAAATGTTTTTAAAAGGTCTTTTTTTTTTTAAATTTTCTAGGGGTGCCTGGATGACTTAGTTGTTTAAGCAGATGTTTGCCTTTGGCTGAGGTCATGATTCCAGTGTACAGGGATCCAGTCCTGCATGGGACTACTTGCACCCCAAGGAGCTTGCTTCTTCCTCTCCCTTTGCACATGATTCCCCCTGTTTGTGTGCTTCTTCTCTCTCTCTCTCTTTCTCTCTTGCTGTCATTAAATAAAATAAAATCTTTTACTAAATAAATAAAAAAATAAATAAATTTCTAAACCTACTTTCAGTTTAGGTCCCTTAACAATAATTGCTACTGCTTCATTAAAAAAAAAAAAAAGATAATTTAGAAAGATGCTCCCAGAGTTAAAAAGTTGTTTTGTTTCTTTGTCAGGATTCAATATAGAAGTGCTTTAAAAAGTAAAAGAAAAAATATGCTATATTAACTCTAATCACACTATAACTTTGGTGGTTATATCAAGATAATGAAAAGTGATTTTAAAGCAAATTTCATTATTAGACATAAAGATCAAGTCAAAATTACAGAAGAGTAAAAGGATGAATTCATCAGGGAGTATAATAATTCTTTTTTTTTTAAAGATTTTATTTATTTATTTGACAGAGAGAGATCACAAGTAGGCAGAGAGGCAGGCAGAGAGAGAGAGAGAGGAGGAAGCAGGCTCCCTGCTGAGCAGAGAGCCCGATGCAGGACTCGATCCCAGGACCCTGAGATCATGACCTGAGCCTAAGGCAGCGGCCTAACCCACTGAGCCACCCAGGCGCCCCGGGAGTATAATAATTCTTGAATTTTAATACGTAACAACAGATTTGGGGATATATAGGGAAAAACTAAGAACAAAAATCATAACTTCTACCTTGGACGACAAATGGAAAATAATTTCAACACCCTTATTTTAAGATTACATAGACAAATGGTCATCATATTGGTAAGATATGTAAGACTTGAACAAAATGATCAACTAACTAGATATGCTTGATATTACATTACAGTAACTGAACTAACTGAGGTCAGTCTTTGGTGAATCACAGAAAAAGGTGGAGTTGTCAAACAAAGGAATCTTTGTTTACAACATACAAGGAGTTCACAGGGAATAAGTTCCAAAGCCTTGACTGTTTGAACAGGAGAGAGATTTTTATTTAGTATTTAAGATGAATACTCAGAAGGGAGAGTTTTATTATCCCGTGTATGGTTGGTCATAAGGTTGTGGATGCATGCACATCCACATATGTATTTGTGCAATATGTATTGCATGTTCACCTGAATGAAGCTTGTATTCCACCGAGGGCAGAAACTTCAACGTTAGAATAAAGCAGAGGTAACTGTTGGACAAGGGAAAGGAACTCTGCAGGCTTCAAGAGCAGATAGAAACTAGATGGGGTCTTGGGCTCATTTTCTGGGACAAGGAATGAAAGGCCTTGATTGCTTTTGAAATAGCACTAGGAGTTTTACCACTGATTTATTGTCTCAATAGCTTAGGCTATTTCCTGCTCTGGTGGTGACTGTTAGTTTTCCCATTGCCTTGTTCCCTCAAAATCCTTAGGAGTGAGGTTTTTGCATTTCTTTGTAAGAACCTCCCAGGAATTTTTGGAAGAAGTGTGCTTGGGCAAGTACACAGGTGGGGTATAGATCATTGAAAATAGCTGGGGACAAAAAATGACTTTTCTTATGTCAGGAAAACTATATCTCTTCTTTAATTTTCTACGAACCTCTAACTCTTTCTGCTGATGTTACCAGCAGGCATCTGAGATATTACTGATTGTTCTCTTGAACCTAAGGAAAAGGAAATGTAGAAAGCAAAAGACAAAACTTTAAAATCTATCCTGCAACTCATCAATTCACTGCAGCCACCTCTCTGTCTTTCCCTTTCTCTTTTTCTCTCTTTCTCTTTCTCTCTCACTTTCTCTCTCACATACGCACAACACACGCAAATCGACTTAAAGCAATTTTTAATTTTCCCTATTCCATTTTAATATACTTGAGGCATGATCATTTTCTTAGTAAATACAAGGAAAAAAAATCTAGGATTCCATCATTCTGTGTGATTAAAGTATTGAGGAATTTACTTCCAATAGCACTTATAAAAACATATTTTATTTAAGGAATATTATATAATCAGGTGCCTGCATTTTTCTTATTCTCTAACTAGTGTTATTTGGCAATTAATATTTTGTCAATCAATATTCCCCTATACCTGAATGTGTGGGCAGTGAGAGATGAGTTAGAGGCAAGGATGGTGAACACTCCCAACAACTGCAGACTACATATATCTTAAGCCATGATTTTCTTTGCAAAGGTCAACATTGATAATGTTCTAGTCATACCTCCGTGTACCAGGAAAGAAGTAGCATATTTCTTGAAAGACACAGCTATCAAAGCTCCATTGAGAATCCGTAAAGATGGAGAAGGGATTTGCAAATTAAATATCTGATAATGGACATCTACTCTGATTATTTAAAAATGAATAAAAATAAAAAACCTTACTAATAACCAAACAGAGTATCCAATTTTACATGTGAAGGAAATAATGGAAGAGACATGTCACCAAAAGTATATGGATGGCTTATAAGCACATGGCCAATTTCTCAACATTTAAACATTAAAGAAATACAAATTAAAATCATAATGAGACATGCTTACATATCTATTAGAATGGCTAAAATTATAAAGGCTAATTGTACTTGGTCTGAGCTAGATTGAGAAGAAACAAAAAATCTAAACTGTTGTTGGCATATATCATGATACAACCACTTTGGAAAATAGATTCAAAAATTTTTAAATGAAAAATATGTTGCAGTTACACAAATAGCCATTTTATTCTAGGCATTTAACCAAGAAAAACAAACCCTATGTTCATACAAGGACTTGTATGTGAATTTCATATCAGCTTTATTTTTAAGAATTGAAAACAGTGGAAATGTTCATCAATGTCCATCAATAGAGCAAAGACAATTGGAGATTCTCAAAGTAATGATGCTGAGAAAAGAAATGCCAGGCAATGAATAGTATATACTGTGTGATTCCATGACTACAAAAAATCTAGAAAATACAAATTTATATATAGTCACAGTCATCAAATATATGGTGTGATTTTAGTGCCTTCTTCTGTGCTCCCATAGCTTCCTACACTTGTATCTCCGAGCATTTGTTACACCATGTGAAAATATGAACTCTTTCTCTTTATTCTGTCTTACTAGAATAAGAATCCTTGAAAGTTTATGGACAATTGAACTCTCAGTTATTAGCAGAAATTCTATCACACAGTAAGTTTCCAAATATAAAAGCCAGAGTTTTACAATGACTTCGAAGCTTTTACATGATCTAGCCACTCATTTAACCTCTGTGACCTCTTTCCCTGCTACTCTTCAGTCACTCACAGTGGCCTCCTTGCTATTCCTCAGATATGCCAGGCATGATCCAACCTTATGGCCTTCAAGATAGCCAATTCCTTTGTCTGGAGTGACCTTATTGCTGATAGTTCTGCGCAAATTCATCACCTTTCCATACATTTGTTCAATTGTCAGCTTCATTGTAACTACCCTGATCTTTCTATTAAAAGATTTAACTCCCCATCCCCTGCCTAGCAACCTTGATTTTTCTCACCCTGATCGAATTTTTCTTTTTCCCCATTGTAGTCTTTCTTTTTGAATGCACTATGCCATTTTTATTAAGGTTTATAGCTTTGAATTGTCTCACCCATTAAAATAAAAGTTCTACAAAGCCAATTATTTCATTTACCAGTGTAGTCTGAAGTAATATCTGCCATATAATAGTTCAGTAGACAACTGGTAAATTTCAAAATAAATTAATGTTGAGAGTATACTGAATTTCATAAGTCATTTCAATATTTTTTTCCAAAAAATAAACTACATAAAACATACCTTAAATTTACTTTCAAAATATTTTATAGCATATAATGGACAATATACATAAGCCTAAAGAAACAATCCTATAATTAACCATTTCATACCTACTTAAAAACTGCATAATACCACACTCTTAGATCCTCTTTGAATGCTCTAAAATAACCCTTCAAAGGAAATACATTTTTAAAACTCACAGATTTTTTGGCAAATAATTTAATAAAATAAAAGTTTCATTCATCTATGTAGATCAAAATAAATATTTTTAATAAGCATGAAATTATAACTCTGAAGTGTGCTAAAATGAAACCACCTGCTAAGGGTGAGAGAACAAAAATAAACATCCTTTTTCCAAATAAGAGGAATTTATTACCTTTGAATCAAAGCATGTGGATTTGTTTTAACTGGCAATAAAGCAATATGGAGACACAAACAATAGAAAGTCATATTTTAGATTTCCAAAAGACTTCTAAGTGAAGAGTATACATTTTTTAATTGCTACATAATGCTACATAATGACAAGATGACAGGTTGTGGCAAATAGCATTTTAAAAGCTCTACTCATAATGGAACGGAAGATGTCATTTCCCTATAATTTTATATATGTCTTTAATTTACTATATCTGGATACAACATATTACCAAACAGATGTTCATCAAAGACTAAATCATTTTTAATGGAACATAATAATTTGAACCTACATCTATTAATCATTTTTTTCGATCTAACATTTATAGTCTCGCTAAACATTTTATCAGTTGTTGACAAAATTCAAAATAAATAGGATAAAAAGTCGTGTTTGGAAAAGTAGATTTCTTTTCAAATTGGCATTTAAATGAAAATATTTGCTGATATTTTTAAAACTTTAAATGTAATTTTATATATATCTGACCTATCAGATGATATAAAATTTTTGGAGAAAATATGACATATTTTTTGATCTTGGTTGAAGGTATTAATAAAGAGCAACTGTTTGTATTATTTGTATTGTGATATCTTAGTTAATAAACATGAATAACTGGTATAAAATATGTTTTTTTAAAAATTTTATTTATTTACTTGACAGAGATCATAGGAAGGTAGAGAGGCAGCCAGAGAGAGAGGAATGGAAGCATGCTCCCAGCTGAGAAGAGAGCCCACTGTGGGACTCAATCCCAGGAACCTGGAATCATGACCTGAGCCGAAGGCAGAGATTTTAACCCACTGAGCCACCCAGGCGCCCTAAAATATGTTTTTTTTTTTAATATAGAAGTATAGTTCTTGCCAAAATATGGAACTAGCTGGAACTGAATGCCTCCTTCAAAGTCAGCTCTGGAGAAATTATGCAAGTGTAATATGGAACTATTTCAGATATTAACCAAAAACAAAGAAATGATGATAAACGCCTTAAAATACTCAAAGTTGCCCTTGACTGGTATGTTTCAAGCTCTATTCCTGGTTTGAAGACAGGTTTTAACAGGCCTGTCACTGTAGAAATCCGCTGGATGTTTAGAGGCTATCAGAACTGTACAAAACCTTGAAGGGGTAAAGACTTGAAAATTCTTTAGAGAGATTAGCTCCCTAAGGCATTATTCCTCCACACATTTTCCTCCAATCAATTAAGACTGATGGATGAGGGGCACCTGAGTGGCTCTCTCATCACGTGGGTGGTGGGTTAAGCCTCTGCCTTCATCTCAAGTCATGGTCTCTGGGTCCTGGGATCCAGCCCCACATCGGGCACTGCTCAAAAGGAAGCCTGCTTCCCTCCCTGCTTGCCTGCCTCTCTGCTTACTTGTGATCTCTCTCTCTCGCTCTCTTTCTCTCTCTCTGTGTCCAATAAATAAATAAAATCTTTTAAAAAAGGCTGATGGATGATAAATTATGAAAACTGCTCCCTCCAAATGATGCTTCTTCATAAGGATTTAAGAATTTAAAATTGAAACTTGACCGTAGGATTTATCTTATAGAATAATATAGTTTTGTTCAATTGAATTTGGACAGATGTTTTAATAGTCACTTCTAGAGTTGGACCTGGAGAATATCTTCCTTTTTTTCTCTTCCCGATTCTCTGAAAAACCCTGACTAATTCACATTATCACAGTAATATCATAATTCAAGTTTTTCCAAACACTATAGCTGCAAAATAGAAGGAAGCTACTCAGAATGGAATACTATTGTGAATGATTGAGAAAGAAAACATTATTATAATTAAGCTACCAGGTTTCAATGTATTTTATTGTTGCTTAGAAAATCCTAGCATACCCAGACTTTACAGAGAAGTGATGATCCTAAGAAGAGCTGAACTCATGGACCAAAATAACTATGCACATAAAAAGTACAATTACTTACCTAAAAAATATGATGTGGTTAACTTTATATGCCAATCCAAGTGTTATGGGAACAGAAATTAAAAAAATAGCTTAGGGGCGCCTAGGTGGCTCAGTGGATTAAGCCACTGCCTTCAGCTCAGGTCATAATCTCAGGGTCCTGGGATCAAGTCCTGCATCAGGCTCTCTGCTCAGCAGGGAGTCTGCTTCCCTCTCTTTCTCTCTGCCTGCCCTCTGTCTACTTGTGATCTCTCTCTGTCAAATAAATAAATAAATAAAATCTTAAAAAAAAAAAGAATGACTGTACTTTTAAAAAATAGCTTAAAAGGAGCGCCTGGGTGGCTCAGTGGGTTAAGCCGCTGCCTTCCGTTCAGGTCATGATCTCAGGGTCCTGGGATCAAGCCCCACATCAGGCTTTCTGCTCAGCAGGTAGCCTGCTTCTCTTCCTCTCTCTCTGCCCACCTCTCTGCCTACTTGTGATCTCTCACTGTCAAATAAATAAATAAAATATTTTTAAAAATAGCTTAAAAGTATATGATAAAATAATGATATACATATACAAGGAAAAGAAAGATACTATACTGTGAATATAAATTAAGTGAAAATTGTTGAAATAAAGAATACAATAAATGGAGACTAAGATGAATATAGCTGTAAAATGAATAAATGAGTTGGGAAAAACAAACAAACAAATTAATGACTTCTGCCCAAATACAGCAGAAGAGAAAAAAAAATAAAGAAAATATTTAAATAAGTACTGAGATAAATTTTGGAGAATTAAAGAAAGATAAAAGATACCAGACTTAAAATGATGCCAAACACGAGATATCAGAAACAAAACAAAACAAAACAAAAACTACACACACTAAAAACCACTCGTATACATTATGGTGAGTTTTAAGAATATCAAAAACAGAGAAGTGCATAAATGATGCCCAAGAGAAGAACAGATCACCTAAAATGTACAAGAATAATACTGACAGCACAATTCTCAATAGTAATAGCATATAAAGAGACAGCTGGGAGTTTTTATAGATGGAAAAGATATTTGAAACTAGGTATTATACATCAATCCAAATTATTGATTAAATTTGAGAGCACAGTAAAAATACAATGAAGCATGTTAGGTCTTAGAACATTTATCACACAGAGACACACATTTTGGAAAACTTCCTTGGAAGACAGCTCAATTGAGATCGAGAAAACAGAATTATGTACTCAAAGGCACATTTTGAAGGAAGGATTGAATATAGTCTGCACTGCAAATATTCTTTAATCGTATGTTCTGAATTTCCTAAATTTAAGAAGTATTTGTTCAAATATTTACCTTTAAATAAATCCTAGGAGACTTTTTCTTGGATTCTGGAAAATCAGTCCATTTGGATACAAATCTTTTTGTCACTGATGGAAATTTTGATAGCCCTTAACTGTGGAATGCCTAATGTATTGTTACAGCAATTGTGATTTGCCAATACATGGGTGATGTGTGTGTGTTGTGTGTGTTTATTTTTATTTTTGATGGTTTAACTCTTCTATGAGATTTTTAAGTAGACATGATTTTAATAAATTATGATTTGTTGAAATTTATCTGAGGTTATATATAATAAAATGAAATTTGTGTGAACTAAAGAAGTGCATCTCCATTTTTTTTGTTTTAAGAGTAGACTGGTCTTTAAAAATTGTCCAAAGAAGTACATTATATTCATTATTAAATTTGATAATATACTATAAAGTATTTATGGTCATATTGGACCATATCAAATTCTACTATTAATTCATATTAATAATTACCATAAGAGGAAAAAGGGATATTTTTCAAAATAAAAATTAGCGTATTTTTCAGAATATGATATAGTGTTATTCACTGAACTGAGGGAACAAATGTCAAAGTCTAACACAGTTTACAGAATGTTTTAACATAAATTGAAATTTAAATCTGACCAAATTTCACAGTTTTAAGTAAAATGATAGCACTTTATATCCTTGAAAAGTGGTAAGTGACCCAAAACATGGCTTAGAAAAACAAATTTAACACTACACTAGTCTGAGATGGTTAAGTTATGGTACAACTTGCCATTGTGTATCATCAAATGGTATATTTTTTTCTTTTGGGCTTGTCATTATATTTTATTTTAGCCATTCTGGTAAGTGTGTAGTGATATCTCAGTGTCATTTTTTTTTTAAAGATTTTATTTGTTTATTTGACAGAGAGAAATCACAAGTAGATGGAGAGGCAGGCAGAGAGAGAGAGGGGGAAGCAGGCTCCCTGCTGAGCAGAGAGCCCGATGCGGGACTCGATCCCAGGACCCTGAGATCATGACCTGAGCCGAAGGCAGCGGCTTAACCCACTGAGCCACCCAGGCGCCCTCTCAGTGTCATTTTAATTGCATTTCCTTGATGTCTAATTGTGTCAAAATATATTACTTTGATGTTTAATGCTCTGAGCTTTCTCAGTTCAGGACCATGAAGCCACTTAGGAAAAATACAGTTGCAGAGGCACTCATAGACCAACTCTTATTTCGAAATAAGAAGAAACATTACTACCCATTCCAACAAAAAATAGATTTGTTATGCAGCAGGGATTTTATAAATTACCTGACACAACTTATATAGTAAGATGAAATGGGACAGGCGGCTTCTTGCAGCTATATACAACATCATTTTAATTTCAATTTTCAGTATAATTTTTCCAAGGTATACACAGAATATATATTTAATGTAAATTGTGAACATTTTAAACTCTGTATATGGAAATTAGTCAATTTTAAGTTTATAACAATCAAAATTAACGGAAGTTTATTTTAAATTAGTTAGCTTTCTCTGCATTGCAAGACAGAATAATCAAGAATTGGTAAGAAAAAAGTAATCTCTGTAAAATTACCGGGGGTGCATTATAAAGTGTTCGGTAACTGATCAAACTCACAATTTGGATTGAATGGCAAGTGATTTTTAAAATCTGGAACTCATTGTCAATTTTTTTTTCTTCATTGTGTCTTAATAATTTACTGTGTTCATTTGCATGGAAGTGAAGAAAAATGCATGACATTTCATCTCAACACTAACACCTTTAACTGGCAACTCTAAATGTACTTTACAGAAGTGTAACAAAGTAAAGATCAATGATGTTTCATGAAATATCTGTTATAATTCTCAAGGAGATAGGGAGTTTGTACAAAAATGCAAATCACTTTGCGACTAAACACATTGTTTATTTCAGCTTATTTTAAGAAAATATGCTGAGAATCTCTCAAAAAAGGAAGCAATGATTTAGGTTTGCCTTCAAACTCCTTATCTAATCCTGAACCAACAGCACATAGTTCAAAGAGCAACTAATTTGAGTAGCTCCAATTTACACATTTCCTAACAATGCTTAATTTAGTGGAATTTCTGTCCAATTATGTTAATTTGATGTAATGAAAGACAAAAGTTCAAAAAGATCATCCTTAATTTATATAGATGCCAAAATCTGCATTTTCTGAATGACGCCCAGGAACGTATTTTCAAAAACAAACAAACAATGCCAGAACCACTATTAGGTCATCTCTAGGCAGAAAGTGACTCAGAGCTTACATTACTCTCTCCCTGAAAGTATACTGTAGGCACTGAAACTACTACCCTGAGTCTGTGCTATCAAATTCCTTAAGTTAGAAAGTTTTAAAACCCGTCTGTGTGGGAGTATTTCATTTACAGATAGAGATTTGGTTGTTTATACATTTTCATACTTGATTTTTAGGGTGTAATAACTATGTTTTAAAATTCATGGTGGTTTTGAATACTGTTGGATAATTGAGCTAAAATGGTATATCCATTCCTCCTAGGAAACAGAAATTATAGAAAGGTAGTGCTTTTCAAATCTGACATCTTTGAGTCATTGTAGTTTCATATAAATGCAATAGGAAAAGTGTCATTCATGTTTATGATATTTTCTATAAGTAAATTAGAATGTACTGGAGGCCTGATATAAAGTGGGATGCCTAAACTTCAGTAAGATCTTGTTTTCAATTCAAAATAAATTTTATTTTTTATTTTTTTATAATGTCCCTCAATTTCAGATAAGCACCCCCATAAGGTCCACTCCGTTTTTTTTAAGATTTTATTTATTTTATTTGACAGATAGAGATCACAAGTAGGCAGAGAGGCAGGCAGAGAGAGAGGGAAGAGGAAGCAGGCTCCCTGCTAGGCAGAGAGCCCGATGCGGGGCTCGATCCCAGGACCCTGGGATCATGACCTGAGCCAAAGGCAGAGGCTTTAACCCACTGAGCCACCCAGGCGCCCCCAAAATAAATTTTAAATTGAATTATGCACCTCTAAGTTCAGAGACAATAAACATCAACCAACACAATTAATAAGTTCTATTTCTTGAAATTTCGGGAACATTGATAGTCTCATCTCCTGGAAGAACAACAGCTAAAATTTTAGGTCATGGATTCCTGCTAAAATATCACTTTCCCAAAGAAAATTAATGTTAGGAATTTTCATTGATTGTTATTGATCATGAAGAATATAACAACCACGATAAAAAGAGTAGGAAAAACATGATATCTCATCTGTAAGGGCATGTGGAAAGTAGGAAATGCTAATAAAAATAACTACCATTATTTCCTAAGTTAACATAATACAACAGAACAAAAATATTTCAAAACAATGTTTTCTTTTTTTTTTAATTTTATTTATTTATTTGACAGAGAGAGATCACAAGTAGGCAGAGAGGCAGGCAGAGAGAGAGGAAGAAGCAGGCACCCTGCTGAGCAGAGAGCCCAATGTGGGACTCAATCCCAGGACTCTGAGATTATGACCTGAGCCGAAGGCAGCGGCTTAACCCACTGAGCCACCCAGGCGCCCCCATAACAATATTTTCTAGGCTCATTCTGATAACTCTTTTCTACATTCAAATTTAAAGGTTGAGGCATGTGATATATATTACACAAAAAACATCCCAAGGCATTCGTTAAAAAAAAAAAAACTCTTAATAAAGAACAAATCCAAAGGAATTTCTTTTCTAATTTAATTAACAAATTATGAATTGACTTACCTATTTTATCACAGTGTATCAGGCACCAATAATATTTTTTAATCGTCACACCTGATGCAATAGTTACCATCTTTCAAACATACTGATCACGAACAAGCAAATAAACAAGAGCACCGTAGCTTAAGATCTACCTGCATAAATATAGGCTACTTCAGACAATCTCTTCACCACAACATAGCAATGAATAGAAATCATACATGCTCTGTATTGACATACAGATGAGATAGAATGGGATGATGTTAATATATGCAGAATCTTTATTAATTACATTGTAAACCATAATATGGAAAAACAGAATACAATTTTAGAAATACCCAGGTCACCATCATTGTTTTATTTTTATATGTGTAGATAAGGAGTTTAATAAACAATCCATGACTATTCAACTCCTTATATTTTGAAAATTTTAGCAAAAGTAACAAACCTAGCACCTAGAAAATTGTACCTATCTGCAATATACAGCTTTGCCAGCATGGTAGAAGAAAAGCAAAACAAAATAAGTAAGAAAAGTTTAACATTTCACAAGAGATTTGCTTTTATTTTTTTATTTTTTAATTTTTATTTTTCATTTATTATTTACTTCTATTTTCTACTTTATTTTAATGAAAATGTCATGACCATAACATAAGAGCAGAATTAAACCAACATGAGAAATTATTTTTTCATAAGTTAAAATAAACTAGCTTGGTGATTAATTCAAAATTATATTACAAACTTCAGTGTTCTTGCAGTAAGTATCACTGCATAAACAAATCAGTCAGGAGTCATAAACTAATGATGATTCTAAATGTTATTTAGAGAGACATTCTGTTCTTAATATATTTCAAATATTCTACACAAGGCAAAGTGGATCCAAGTAATCTGTAGGCAAAATAAGATTTTAGAGAAGTATATATTTCCAGCAGTATTTATAAAATATTACCTTTATGTAAGGCATCATCCTGGACTTTGTGGAAAACACACAAAGGAGTAAGAAGTGGCCCTTCAAGAAACATATACAATATCAAGGTTTAACATGAAGCAGCATGTCTTCTCTAATTAAAAAAAAAAAACATTGTACCAACTGACTTTACTGAAACTTTATATTTATTGCTCTCATTTTAGGTCATAGTGTCCTTCTGCATGCAGGCTGCTATAACGGACATGATATAGACTTAATAGCTTATAAAGAACAGGAATTTATTTCTCACAGTTCTAGAATGGAGAAGTTCAAGATTAAGGAATGGGCAGATCCAGGGAGAGCCCACTTCCTCATAGATGGCTATCTTCTCACTGTAAACGTACATGATGAATGAATCAAGAGAACTCACTGGGGTCTCCTTTAAAAGGACTGTAATCCCACTTATGACCTAATCACCTCCCAAAGGCCCCTATGTTTTAATACTAGCACTTACAGAGTTAGATTTCATAATATGATTTTGGGAGACATAAACATTCACACCATAGTATATATAAACAAAAAAAGACACAAAAACAACAAACAAAAAAATTATTTTAACTACCTATTATTTTCAACTACATAAACTTTTAATTTGTTTCTATATAATATTAAATAACTCATTTGAGTGATTCACTTATATCCAATGCATCTGAGTGCAATTAAATTTGCTTACCCAGCATATCCAGAAGCATATTTCTTCAGACTATCCCATTCCCCACCTTACAGGATTTACCACAATTAGAAGACATGGGATAGAGGATAGATAGATAGATGTATACATAAACACACTGTACATACCCATATGCATATTTTTTCCTGTTAATGATACTCATGCAAATAAAATTTAAGCTCAAGGAAACCTGTCTTGTGTGTTACTTAATATCCAGTTTTTAGTCAACATCCAAAAACAAATAATCCAATAAAAACATGGATAGAAGACATGAACAAGTGTTTCCCCAAAGAACACATTCAAATGTTCAGTAGATACATGAAAAGATGTCCATCATCATGTATCATCAGGAAATTGCAAAGCAAAACTAGAAAGAGATACCACCTCACACCTGTCAGAATGGCTAAAATCAACACTACAATAAACAAAAGGTGTTGGAGAGGATGTGAAAAAGTAACACTTGTGGGGGCTGCCTGGGTGGCTCAGTGGGTTAAGCCTCTGCCTTCAGCTCAGGCCATGATCTCAGGGTCCTGGGATCAAGTCCCACATCGGGCTCTCTGCCAGGCATGGAGCCTGCTCCCTCCTCTGTCTCTCTCTACTGTGATCTCTCTCTGTCAAATGAATAAAATCTTAAAAAAAAAAAGAAAAAGTAACAATTGTGAACTGTTGGTGGTGATGCAAACTGATACAGCCATATCTGAAAACAGTATGGAATTTCCATAAAATTTAAAAATAGAAGTCCTGGGGCGCCTGGGTGGCTCAGTGGATTAAGCCGCTGCCTTCAGCTCAGGTCATGATCTCAGGGTCCTGGGATCGGGTCCCGCATGGAGCTCTCTGCTCGGCAGGGAGCTTGCTTCCCTCTCTCTCTCTCTCTCTGGCTGCCTCTCTGTCTACTTGTGATTTCTCCCTGTCAAATAAATAAATCTTTAAAAAAAAAAAATAAAAATAGAAGTCCTTTTTGATCCAACAAACCTGTTGGTGTGTATTTACCCAATGAATATAAGAAAACTTATTCAAAGGGATTCTAGCACCCCTATGTTTATAGCAGCATTATTTATAAAGCTAAGATATGGAAAGCGCCCAAGTATCCATCAATTGATGAATAAAGAATAAGTGGTATGTATATACAATGGAATATTATTCTGCCATAAAAAAGACTGAAATCTTGCCATTTGCAATAACATGGTTGGAACTAGACAGTATAATGCTAAAAGTGAAATAAGTCAGTCAGAGAAAGACAAATACCTTTACTCATATATGGAATAAAAGAAACAAAACAAACAAGCAAAGGGGAAATAATAAGACATAGAAAGAGAAACAAAGCAAGAAACAGACATTTCATTACGGAGAACAAACTGATGGTTACTTGACGGGATCTGAAAGGAGTGATGGATTAAATAAGTGATGGGGGTTAATTAGAGCACTTGTCATGATGAGCACTGAGTGCTATATGTTATATTGTACACATGAATCTAATACAACCATATATGTTAACTAACTGGATTTCAAATGAACATTTTTTAAAATCCCAGTTTTTAGCTCACATTCTGGCTTACAAAAGGGATTTAGTCAGGAATTTGGAGATTAGTTAATGAACAAAAAAGGGGTGAACAGGCAGTTGTTAGATAAAATTACTATCCTTTCTGGCATGATCTTATACCTTTTATCTAGAAGTATTTTTAGCACTTTAGACTCTTCCTATTTTATTTTGAATCATTAAACAAAAATTTCCTCAAAGGACCTTAGACTCCATCCAATTTGAGCAACAGTTTGAGAGAGGAAATGGTGTCCAGGAGGAAAAAAAAAAAAGATGAAACTACTATTGTTTACTAGTGAATGCATAGTTCTTCCACAGAAGAAGCTCTAAATGGAAAGGGCTCCAGCTTTATATGTGCTCAGTCATATGTTCAGAAGTAGGTAACACTATCAAAAAATATAAAGCATCTGAGATTATTTTCCCTTATTTGAAAGCTGGTGTATGAGTCTGCCGTAGTTTCTTGGGTGTTGATAGAAGACACAGACTCATGTTTCAGAAATAATATAGTTTATTATTCACAGCAATAGAGGTAGCCAGAATATTAACATTATTTGTGTGTGTGTGTGTGTGTGTGTGTGTGTGTGTGTTTGTTTGTGTGTGTGTGTGTTTGTGTGTGTGTAGGGATGGGAGTTATATATCAGTTCTGAGCCTCAGTTCCCACAAGAAGAATCAAAACAGAGGCAGATAATATTTGCAAACACAACAGGTTAAGTTAAAAAAAAAGATACTATTTCTGTCTTCCAAGTCTATTCAATACAACCATCTTCAAAGGATGGCCTAGAACAAATAATAAATGCAGAAATGTAAGCAACCAATTGAAAAGTGTCTCCCAAGAAACACACTTTGAGAGTCTTCATTTGACAAAAATACTATAGGATATTACATGGATCAGGTGCATTGAATACTGGAAGGTTAAAATTACAAGGGACCAAATATTTTTAAGCAGTTCTGGCATCCAGTAGAGTTCAAATAGGTTTTATAAGATTGAGGAAAGAAGCCATCAAAACCTGGGCCCAGGGGCACCTGTGTAGCTCAGTGGGTTAAGCCTCTGCCTTCGGCTCAGGCCATGATCTCAGAGCCCTGGGATCGAGCTCTGCATCAGGCTCTCTGTTCAGCAGGGAGCCTGCTTCCCCCCCCCCCCCGCTATTTGCTTACTTGTGGTCTCTGTCTGTCAAATAAATAAATAAAATCTTAAAACTAAACAAAACAAAACAAAACAAAAATCCTGGGCCCAATTTTCCCAAAAGTATGATTCTGATTCTAGTCTCTATGATGTTATCCCTTGAAGACAATGTCTCTAATTGAGTTGAATTAGTTTACTAAAGAGCATACCCCCATTTGTTGTAGGAGATGAACAATATGCAAGAGGCAAAATGCCACATGGAAGCCACCTTGTCTTCAGTGGAACATAGAATCAGTTCCTTTGGGATGAATTTGTTCCACATTTGACTTCCCACTTAAGGGAAAATAAGAGTGCCTTCTAATAGATTTTAAATAGGAAATGACAACGGAAGCTTATACAAGATTATAAAATGGGAAATTTCATTTAGATAAGCAATCATTTCAAAGTCATCTTCTTAATATTACAGACTCTTCACATAATCATAATTTTATTTTGGTATTATATGGTAATTTCAAATATAGTAAATATAAAGAATTTACCTCTGTAATTATAGCGAGTCTGGTCGTAGTTTAATGGCAACAAATCTTCAATTTAGAAGTATGGTCTACCAATTATTAATACATTTGGAAATGGTGTGTCATCTTCACTCCACTTGTCTCACTAAAACAGTGAGCCAAAAAAAGTAGGTCCAAGCTGTTTACTATGGTCAAAATGGGTTGCTTTTGCACTTGGTAAAGAAGCAGTCATATTTTGGAAGAAGAAACTGAGGCTATTAATATTTTCAACTTATTTTCAGAAAAGGAAAGAAAGGATAATCTAACCTAAAGCCAAAATCTTACACAAGGTGGCTGGACAATGGTCTTTTCCCAGATAAAGGGTTTTTCAACTTAGCCATGTTAGGAGGAAGAAGAGATGAGACATTGTGGACTTGACTAACGTTTGTACACTGTTCAAAAAGTTTTCAAAATAATGTGTATTATTTTTCTTCTTTTAGTTGAGACAAAAACAAACAAACAAACAAACAAAAAAAAACACTAATGAGCTTACTCTTAAAAGGAGGTAAACAAGAAACTAGCAAAGATTGAGTGTTAGGTATTGTCCCCCTCCTTTTTTTTTTTAAATTATGTTATGTTAGTTACCATACAATACATCATTAGTTTTTGAAGTAGTGTTCCATGATTCATTGTTTGTGTAAAACACCCAGTGCCCCATGCAATATGTGCCCTCCTTAATACCCATCACCAGGCTCACCCATCCCCACATCCTTCTCATCTTTAAAACCCTCAGTTTGTTTCTTGGAGTCCATAGTTTTTCATGTTTCATTTCCCCCTCCAATACCCCCACTTCATTTTTCCTTTCCTTCTCCTAATGTCCTCCATGCTATTCCTTAGGTTCCACAAATAAGTGAAACCATATGATGATTGACTTTCACTGCTTGACTTATTTCACTTAACATAATCTCCTACAGTCCCATCCATGTTGATGCAAAAGTTGGGTATTCATCCTTTCTGATGGCTGAGTGATATTCCATTGTATCCATAGATCACATCTTCTTTATCCGTTTGTCTGTTGTAGGGGATCTTGACTCTTTCAACAGAATGGCTATAGTGGACATTGCTGCTATGAACACTGGGGTGCATATGGCCCTTCTTTCCAGTAAAATAGAGCTAGCCTATGACCCAGCGATTGCACTACTGAGTATTGACCTCAAAGATACAGATGTAGTGAAAAGAATTAGGTATTGTTAAAGCACAAATGCAGGGGATAGAAGTTATGGTACAGAAGAGGGAAGGGCAACCATATGGCAGAGTAGAATAAAGTAGCTCAGGAAGAAATTAGTCATATCCAGATATTGTAAGGCATGTGGGGTTGGCAGGGAGAGCATGAGAAATCATGAGAGAAGAGAGAGAAAATGGACCAGGCAGGAGAGGTTTATAACATTTTAACATCTAAGGTAAGCATATGCAAAGCAGAATAGGGAAAGAAATAAAAGTTTTTATAAGACTCAATACATAAGGAATAACGTGGAGGACACTGGGAGATGGAGAGAAGTGTGCTGGGGGAAATCGGAGGGAGAGACAAACCATGAGAGACTGTGGACTCTGAGAAACAAACTGAGGGTCTTGAAGAGGAGGGTGGCAGGTGGTTGGGTGAGCCCAGTGGTGGGTATTAAGGAGGGAATTTATTACATGAAGCACTGGGTGTGGTGCATAAACAATAAATTTTGGATCCCTGAAAATAAACTAAAAGAAAAAAAAGACTGACTACAGACATGGACCTCAGTGTAACACAGATATGGAACTCACTGTAATACCAGCCACTTCCCACCGACACACACAGACTATGATAATAATAAATAATAATGGAATTAAGAAAATTGCCTGCCAAATAATTTTTCCTCTTTTTTATTTTTATGATTATTATTTTTATTTTATTTTTAAAGTTTTTATTTAAATTGTAGTTAGTTAAAATAAGGTTAATATTACTTTCAGGTGTACAATATAGTAATCAACACTGCCATACAATGGCTTAAATAAAAAAATGAAAAAAAAATTTTTAAAGATTTTATTTTTAAATAAAACCTCTACACCCAAGGTGGATTTCAAACGTACAACCCCACGATCAAGATTTACATATTTTACTGACTGTTCCAGCCAGGCACCCCAACAAATAAAAATTTTATAAAATTGTTGAGTTTGTGGGAGTCTCATTTGCTTAGTCAGTTAAGTGTCTGCCTTTGGCTCAGATCAGGATCTCAAGAGTCCTGGCATCGAGCCCCATATTGCTCATGCTCTCTCTCTCTCTCTCTGGCTTTTGCTCTTAAATAAATAAATAAAATATTTTTAAAAAAATTGTTGAGTTTGTTTAACTAGTTTTAAACTAGTAGACAGAGATGAAGATAAAGTATGATGTAATGGCACGGAAAAATACAACTTACACGTTTTAAAAAAAAATGTGCAATGCAAGTTACCTCACTTCTTTTATCACCACACTGGGACTTTCCCTACTGAGTTGTTGTAATGTAAGGACCTATTTTATATTTTTATATTTTAGCAAGAGGCTTTCATTGAGGTTAACCCTTAAACTGTCCTTGTTCCCCTTCCCCCAGGGGATTCACTTAAAAACAAGTCCTGGAAATCAGCTCCAGGTAACAAAGCCCATATACAAGGGTGGGTCAGGCCAGGTGGAGACATCAATCAGCGGGAGGGGGGCGGTGTTTGCATATTGTCTCCCTAGATACTAAGGAGTATGCCCCACTCCTCCGCCCTTTGGGAACCTTTTTTGCACCAATCCTAATCAAGGTGTAATAGGCTGGGTCAAATGTCTATACTAGGGTAAATTGAACCTCAATTGGTCACCTAGCCTCACTGTGGAGTTTCCTGTGTGTGTTAAAATCTCATTGGTCACCTGTGCGTGGCCAGGCCTGACTGCATGGCCTTTGCCCTTAAAAGCTAGACTGTGAAACAGCAAAGGGTTGCCTTCTCTCATAAGAGGTGTGGCCCCGAACGTTTGGTTAGATTCTTGATGCTTGGCATGAAATAAAGCTTTGCTTGACCTTTGCTTTACATCAGTCTCGCTCCTTTAATCATAGACCCATTATTGGGGCATAACAGTATTAATCTTAAAGTTATAAGTCCACAATGCATCCATCATCCATTCTACCCCTTAACATTCCCCTTTGGACAGACCCATGATCTAGAACAAGCCTTATTTTATAGTGCCTTGTAGGAGATTTTTGCTGCTGCCTAAATTGCCTACTTTCCTCTCACCATTACCACGGAAATTGGGTCCACTGAAACAAAGGGGTAGTGTAAGAAATTAACACTTCCATAAATCTCTTTAAATAATAAAGTATAAGATAGTGATACCTTTTTTTCTGCCACATAACCAATTCTTGCAAGAATAAGGTCATATAAAAGAATTTACAACACATGCTATCATTATCCTACTGGACCCAGACCATTTGTATGTTTCTCTGTCTCTGAGAAATGTAGTTATTTACATGACTGAAACCTAAAAATTGTTTGATATGACCACTAATATCACCTACATTATTTTAAAGCCTGTTTAAGGCTTCTGTAATACATAGGCTTTGTAAACACTTATTAAGCATCTTGTATATATCAAACACTTTAAAAATCTCTGCTTAAAAAAAAAAAAAAACTCTACCTCAATGGAACTTTGAGTCTGAAAAAGATACAGGCAATATACAAGGCAACAGATAGAATAATTACATATTTGATTATATACTCTGAGGATGTCACCTTAAATTGATATGAAAATGATCAGAAGGATCTGGATTTCTGTCAAAATTTTTTGCCTTAAAAAGAAATTGATATTTAGGGAAAGTTGTTACTGAAAGAGGTCCTGTGTCAACCAAAAATGTTAAACCATGATCTCGCTAAATTTTCCAGTTGTGATTATTGCTTTGCTTAGCTGTCTTCTATTAAGACTGAATTTAGTGGGCGCCTGGGTGGCTCAGTGGGTTAAGCCGCTGCCTTCGGCTCAGGTCATGATCTCAGAGTCCTGGGATCGAGTCCCGCATCCGGCTCTCTGCTGAGCAGAGAGCCTGCTTCCCTCTCTCTCTCCCTCTCTGCCTGCCTCTCCATCTACTTGTGATTTCTCTCTGTCAAATAAATAAATAAAATCTTTAAAAAAAAAAAAGACTGAATTTAGTAATTCAGTCTCAGATTTCAGTAAGTCTTTTTTTTAAAGATTTTATTTATTTATTAGAGAGAGAGAGGGAGGGGCAGAGGGAGAGGAAGAACCAGACTCCTTGCTGAGCAGGCAGCTGATGCAGGACTGGATCCTAGTACCCTGGCATCATGACCTAAGCTGAAGGAAGACACTTAACCAACTGAGCCACCCAGGCACTCTAGACTGTAAACTTCTTAAAGGTAAAAAAGTTTATTCTTCTAGTAGTTCCACAGACATTTCTAACATCCATAAGAAAGCATGTACTGATGTAAAATGCCAGCAAATCAAATTATTTAAAAAAGAAAAAAAGAAAGAAAAGATATATCTGGATAAAGAGAAAAACAGAAAATCTAATAATACATTGAATTATTAGAGCAAAGAGTGGAGGAAGAGAAAATAAATATGAAATAGAGATTTCCACTAAAAGAAAAAAATTGAATAAGGCAGGAGATTTAGAAAATTATTATGACAGACTTGAGAAAAAAATAAAATAGGAATTTTTAGAAAATAGCAATGAATGAAAAGGTAAATTGTTCCTACCTCTATAATATTAGCTGTTTGTTGTTGTTGTTGTTGCTAATTTACCTATTTAATCTAATAAACAAAGAAAGGTTTCATTTAGGGATAAGGTTTCTCTCTCTATATATATATTTTTTCCATTTAGGGATAAGGTATATATATATATACATAGATATATATGTATATATATATTTTTTAATTTTAATTGTTGGAAAATGTGTCACAGAATGTGTTTAAACTTTAAGATACAGATGCAACATGTAATGAACTGCATTGTTTGAACGTCTAATTTGTAAATGCTGTTAGAGGAAACTTGGTGGAAATGTTCTTATGTGCTTGTGTTTCTGGAACTAAGTATATTTATTAATAAGGAATAGTTTAAAATTATGAAATGACCAGGAGTGGACAATTTTCCTAATCCTATCAGCTCTTTGCAGCTCTTTTATTAGCCCCCTTCAGGAATATCAGCTTTTTTATCTAATTAAATTTTATATTAATGTGCTTTTGACTTTTGGCCTTTCTCTTCCTTCTGTTCTTTTTTTTCCCCTAAATTACATGTTTCTGTTTAACAGCTACTATCAATTCTTTGATATGAATTCTCAACATCAATTTACTAACTCCAGAGATGAAGGAGCATCAATATTTAGAAGCGAAGAATACAAAGCCTTGGGCATCTGGATGGCTCAGTCACTTAAGCATCTGCCTTCGACTCAGGTGGTGATCCCAGGGTCGTGGGATGGAACCCCAGGTTGAACTTTCTACTCAGCTGGGAGCCTACTTCTCCCTCTCCTTCTGCCTGCAGCTCCCTTTGCTTGCGTTCTCCCTCTCTTTGTCAAGTAAATAAAATAAAATAAAATAATGTAAATAATACATTTATTTATTTATTAAAATGCAATTATTACACAATACATAATGTATTGCATAATTATAATAATGATTAAATAATTTATTAAATATTTATATTAAATATATCAATTTAATTAAATAAATATTTTTAGAATTTAAAATATTTCAAATTTAGATTATTAAATATTAAATCATTAATTAAATAAATAAATATCTAAACATAATTAAATAAAATAATTTATTTATTAAAATGAATAAAATAATGTTGTCATTATCTCAGCATGTATTTTTAAATAGTCTAAAAAAAAATCTAATAAAGTCTAAATACATTGAGTTCAGATATTTATACAAGTTAACCCAGACACTGAACCCACAGTTTCAAAACTTTTGTTTTTATCTACTACTCAAAATACGATTTTAATGTATTTATTTGTAACTTTGACATAGCAAGGAAACTTGGAGGAAAAGGAGACATTTGCTTTTAATATTTGAAAATTATTTTGTTGATTTAAAAAAATAAAAACCTTAACACGTGAGCATTTCTTCTTAAATAACACTGTGAAGTTTCTGAGTCGCATTCTATTAAAAGTGCTGATAAAATGGCCTCAGTTACTCATTTAAATTATCAGCTGAATGGGTAACAAATGAAGTAGAGAGCTTTTTAATTATTTATGAATGTATTGCTTGTGGATGGAGTGCCACATAGAGTTACCTCTCTTTTTGGCTTTGTTTTGTGAGCAGCAGTGGAATCTATGAATGAGATTAAACATAAGGACATTCACAGAAATTCTTAATGAACTTCTGGGGAAGGGCAATAAGTGCAAGGAAAAACTGCAGCAAGACTAATTACAAATTTCAAGTGGTCATCGCTTAATTATAGAAGCTTTTAAGTTCAAGTAATATATCTTTTTCATGAGCCTATCATATTGTATTAATTACCACAAACTGCACTCTTGAACACTTATCTTTTCACATATTTCTTATTCTTAGTACTTAAAATTACCCTTATGATTGATAAGTAAATGGATTTTACAGACAATGCATTTATTTACATAAATAAATAATGCTGTTTATATATATAAAAACAATTGAATATGTGTATGTGTTCAATGAATTTTTTTTCAAATTAACATCTTAATTCTACCACATTAGTTACAAATAGATATAGACTTTATAGATTCATCAAATATTTTATTCTCAAATTTATATGTCCTTTGTGAAGTAAATGAAACTGTATATATTAAATATAATCCTATCACATGTAACAGTTACTAGTGCATCCCAGGACATACATAGGTCAGGTCCTACTCAAGGCATCACGGATAACTGGATTTAACTTTCTATCCTAGGAGTCTTCTGTATATTTCTGTGGCTTTTATACTACAATCAGGAGGAAGAATTCTTTTGCTAAAAGCTTCCAAATGACTATGCGAGTAGATTATTTGTAGACTAGTGATATAATATTATAGTTTAATATGTGAAGCATGATAAAATAAAATGCCATTGCCATATTTAATTTGTTCAGTAAAGCATTCATTTAGTTATCAAGCATTCATTTTCTTTTTTTAAAGATTTTATTTATTTATTTGACAGACAGAGATCACAAGTAGACAGAGAGGCAGGGAGAGAGAAAGGAAGGGAAGCAGGGTCCCTGCTGAGCAGAGAGCCTGATGTGGGGCTCTATCTCAGGACTCTGGGATCATGACCTGAGCAGAAGGCAGAGGCTTTAACACACTGAGCCACCCAAGAGCCCCAAGCATTCATTTTCTTTATACAGAAGAGATAGAACAATATTATATAGTAGAAAATACAGTAAATAATCTAGAAACCTTGATCATTTTGTTTTGGCAATTTTAGAACATAAAATTAGCTAAAGCTCAAGTGCAAGTTATATTTGTATCATAGGAGGAAAAGTTAATTAAAAGTTTGTTTATTACCATAGTTTAACACTTCAACGAAATGATAACGAGTCCAAAATCAATGAATATATGAAGTATACAATAAAAACAATAATCTTGAGTGTATGTGACTCACTGTAGGTATTGATAGGCTAGAAATCAAAGGGAAAGTATCTATAGGGTTTGTTCAGTTCCATGCTCATCAGATTAATAGGCTTTCTCATATTGCTTCCTTCACCACATTAATTTGTCTAATGAAGTTTTCAAGAGTTAAAGACAGTGATAGGTTCATGGCTGGAGAGAAGGTACAGAATCTAAGATAGTTCAGCAGTGCTTATTATTTAAGAGAAAGACAGCATGGGAGGTGAGGGGTATATCATGCATCCTGTTTTCACTCCCTTTGTGGAGCACCTACCCTGGAGGTCATGTAATAATAACCAATGACCAAAAAACAATAAAAAAACCCAAACATCCATGTGGAAGTGCCATCCCTGCCTGGAGATGAGTAGACTGCTCAAACAGATCCTGGGCAGGCATCTCAGCCCAGGCCTGTGTTGGGGAAGCTGGTTCCTGGCTTTGGGCGCAATCTGGAAGCCAGCAAACTGACGGGAGAGTGCAGCCAGGGTTAACAGGACTGATGATCTTTTTGCAGCCAGGCCGCGGGTGGACACCCGCTCAAGGAGCCAGGCTAGGAGGCTGCCCAGCGCCAGCGCTGGTCAAGCTTGTAGCCCCCGGGGCTTCCCCCGCGCCCCAGCCAGGGCGGGGCCTCAGGAGGGAGGGGGCGGGGGCAGGGCAGAGAAGGGGCTTTGCTAATTGCCAAAGCGAAAAGGGAGCTCGCGGAGGACTCAGGAGGGAGGGGGGCGGGGGCGGGTGGAGGGCGGCGGGGAGAAGGCGCTTTGCTAATTGCCTAAGCTGGAAGTGAGCTCACAGAGGATGTGGCTGAGAGTCTGGGAGGAGGTGGAGGGGCTGGCGGAGGAGGGGCGGGCAGCGCCGCGGTGCTGTGCTGCGGCCCAGTCGGGACTGCAGGACCCACCGGACTCGCCACCCGTTCGCTCCCATGTGAGGCTCCGCTGTCCCGCTCCTGCTGCCTGCTGCCCCTCCCCGCCCCAAGGCTTCTCCGGACCACCCTCTGCACAGGGGTAAAGTGACACCGCGCCGCGCCCTCACCTGGAGCAGAAAGCGCGGACCCGACCTGGGGGCGAAGAGGGGGGTTGTGGAGGCCCAGCCTCCCGCGAACCCCAGGGCACCGGGACCACCCCGGACGCTGCGCCAAACCCGGGTCCTCATGGGGTCGGGCTGGGGACAGCGCCTTGCGAGGTGCCCCCCGCCAGCAGGCACGCTAGCCCCCATCTTTCCGCAGCCCCATGCGCCCGTGCTGAGGACCCCCTTCCCTCCCCCGCCGTGGCCCCGCTGCTTTTGTTCTGGACTTGGGATCCCAGGTGGAAACTAGTCCCTCAGACCTCCCTGGCAGCAAGGAGGGCAGGGAGGGATTCTTGGTTTCCTGCCCTGGGTCCTCCTCTCTCCCCATTCACAAGCCTTCTGGCTTCCCTTTACTCTCCTCATTGTCAGTTTTCTGAAATGGTTTTCTTCTGCATGTTGACCCAAAGAGCTATTTCATGAATGAATATACACGAAACTGAGTTGGAGCCCACCTGTAGAGGCCTTTCATTAGAATGGTCTCTGGTTCTAGCCTCAGTTCAGAATACTGCATGTACCTGAGGACCAAGTCCAGATGTTTCTTTCATCTCTGACTTGAATTTGAAATCCTCCTCAGACTTCAGCTTCCAGGATTTCTCCAGTCCTTGCTCTCCCACTGTCTTGCTGGGGATCCGCCATGAGTGTTGAACACAGGAATGAATGAATGATATATACCCCAGACTGCTGGGGCTTTGTCTTCTTTTGCTGAGGTTGGAAATGCTTGGGAGAGACCCCCTGTATGCAGATAGAGAGCTGCATGCAATTGCTTAGATAAACGTGTTCCCCACTTAATTGCTTGGGCATTGAACATTTCGCCCTTAACCAGTGGCTTGAGCAGTTAGGAGGAGACAATCTGGAGGTGAATCAGAAGATGGCTGAATCCACATGGTGGTGGTCTGGGTTTGGGAGATTTTCCTGGAGATTCAAAGGAAAGATATAAATTCTTCCAGTGTGGAGTGGTAAACATTTTATCGATGGGAGATGGAAAATAAATGGTCTGGTTAAACTTTCCCGCCCCCTCAAAACCCATTATTTGAAAACACAAAAAGGGAAGTGAAGGGAGAAATCCTCCCACTCCCATTCCCACTCACCTCCATAGCCATCTCCCCTTCCAAGAACCTAACAGACAAGGTGCCAAGAAGTGTTAGGTACCAGCAGTGGTCTCAGATCTCATTCAAGAATCATGGTGAAAGGCATTCAAAGAGATTGTGGGGGCACAGGGATCCAATTAAGGGGGACAAGTTTAAGGTTTGCCTGTTCCCCTAAAAACTAATGGCACTAGAGAAGATGACCTTTGGGAACTATAGCATAATGGATACAATGTGTAAAAAGCTTCAGTGAGTCATGGTGGGAAGAGGCCAAGAGGGCAGCAAACACAGTCTTAGATGATGTTATTAATAGCACTACAGGCTCTAGATTTCCTGTGGTGGTGTTCTTGGCAAGACCAGCCCGGCCAAAGTGGATACTCTCAACCTGGAACAGAGGGTCTTGGAGATGCCAGCACGTGAGGTATGATGAGAGGGTAAAATGATAGGAGGTGTCCTTTGGAAGGACTGACTCCTTGACTTTAAAAGGGAGAACCCAAATCTGTAGGTGAAATCTTTCTGGCTACAAAGAGGGCCAAGGCCTCCTAAGGTCAAGGTCTCCTCGTCACTTGCAAAGATGTGGAAGAACATATTCAGACATTTCAAAGATGTCCTCATATCATTGGTTCCCACTCTGGAATTCTATCAATAAGGTGAGAGTTCCTCTAGTTGAAAAAGAGATCTAAAAAGACTTCCCTTTCTCATGTAATTTCTGTAACCTCCAGGACACACCCACCTCCCCCTTCCAGCTCTGTAATGAAGCCACAGCTGGTGCCAATTTGTGGAACTCCTTAAAGGCTATTCTCCCTTATATACCCCGGGACCAAGTTCCCATGCTCCCTCACCCGATTTCCTGCACTCACCTCCCACCTGGTGTGTTCACACCTGCAAGTGCCTTTTACCAACCCCTTTGCCAAAAGGCAGCCAGAGTGACCTTTCAAAGACCTATCAGTTCCTGGCATTTGTCTCCATAGAAATCTGCACTGATCTTCTAACAAATTCTCAGTCCTCCAAAGGCACCCATAATCCTCCCATCAGTCTATTCATACCCGTCCAACTGACTGATGCCTGTTCTGCCCCATCTCTCTGCCCTTCAACCACACTGCCTCCTTCTTCCTGTGGAGACCTCTCATGGCACCTGCCTCCAAGCACAGGTGATTCCCATTGATGGGAAGACCCTCTTCTCTCCCCCATCTCCCCACTCCAGTTACTCCCACTTATTCGTGAGCTCACAAGCCCCATGGTACACACTCTCCATGCAGCCTGCTCTCTCTTTTCTAGCACTGGCCTCCGTTTCTAGCTGTGCTTGTGTCATGGATGTCCCTCCCCAGCCAGCCTCCAAGCTCTCCTTCCCTTTAGCTCCAACACCTGACACAGTGCCTGGCACGTAGTAAGCCCTGGCTAGCTTCTAAGAGCCTCACTGAGGGACTGAAAGCATTTTAAAAATGTCACCACGTAGGCTCGAAACTGTAGGCAGAAAAAGCTTTGCCTGGATTGACATTTTAGAGACGTATTCGTCAAGTTGGATATGTTCACTGACTTTACCTTGTAAAATTTAACAAAAAAAAAAAAAGGACCTCTGTATCACTTCACATCTAAGGAAGGCGCATGTATACTATTAGACCACGTTATGAGCTTAATGGAAGGAGACAAGATGTTTTCGCTAAGAAAATGTATAAGACTGTTGAGGTCAAGTGGGAGGAAACAGTCCGTTTGTTGGAGCATTGCTATCTTACTCTATCACAGCCACTCATAAAAATCTGACACGGGGTGAGTCAGAATTGTCTGTCGGAGAGGAGTTAGATCTGGCTCATGTTCCTACACACATGAAAGCCAGAAACGAAGAAGGAGGCTTTAAAAGCGTGGGTTGAGGAGGCGGTGTGGTTCACTGCGATGAGCTAAGTGCCCAGGGCCACCAGCAGACATGCTGGCCTGTGTCCGTCCTTTGTTCTGGGGTCCCTCTTGCACCATGTGGTGAGGCTGGTGGCTGGGAGAAGCTCAGGACAGGACCCGGTGGCATCTTATTTCTCCCACCCTCCTGTGGGCTCCAGTGGGCTCCAGTAGGTCCCAAGGGACAGCCTGCCTTCCTTGCAAAGCCCAGTAGCACTGGGAGCAGAAACTGGGGCCAAAGAGTGAGCACCCTGTTTGACAAGCTGGACCAGCCACCTCTTCTTCAGATGCAGGGGGAGCCCTGGCATGCTGACTCCTCCCTTCTCCCTTTCCCCTTTCCTCTTTCCTCCCTCTTTCCTTCCCCTCTCTCCTTCCCTGGTGGTGCCCTTTCCCAATGCCCACTTCATCCCTTTTCCTTTCTACATGGCTGTCTTCTAGAGTTTCTTCTCTTTCCTCCCCATTACTTCCCTTCATCTGAATCTCCTCTTTGGTCCCTTTGTCCCTGCTCTCTGCTCCTCCTCCCCTTCCCTGGCCCCTGTTCAGCTCCATACTGAATGCAGGCAGAGCTGGACTAACATGCTCACTTGCTTGCTCAGCCAACCTCCAGAGAAGTCACTCTTCGGTGGCCACCTTCCTGACCCCCTGGTCGCTTCTCCACTTGTTCAGATATTGCTCTGAAGTCTGAGGAGGACAGAGCGGGGCTGCCACAGAAGCAGGCCAGAGGAGAAACCAAACCATGTGTCCACACTGTCCCCCAGCACTGCTGCTCTGAGAGCTTTCGGAGTCCTCAACAGGGTTAGGATTTAGGGGCTTCTTCAGAACCGGGAGTGAAAACAAGCATAGGTCAAAAGAAAAGCGATGGCCCCCACACAAAAATAATAATCACAAATGAAAACTATGTTAACTCTGAAGTCCCAAAGTCGAAGAATTGCCTTGAATCTGTCACTAGAAAGCACCCAAGGCCTCACTCTCTGGGTTCTGGGTGCCCTGGGAATGGCAGGAGGCTCTGACATGCACGTGGGGGTGCCGAACTATGAGGGCTAGCCTGCCCGCTGGCAGGGGGGGGGGTACCTCCTGTGGCGCTGTCCTGGCACGACCCCCTGCGTAGGGGGTGTGGCGCGGCGTCCTGGGTGGTCCTGGTGCCCTCGGGTTGCTGGAAGCCTGGGCCCCAACCACTCCACCCTCCCCCCCCCTCCTGTCCTGCGTTTTCTGCTTCAGGTGAGGGCGCGTCGAGGTGTCACTTTACCTGTGAGCAGAGGGTCCTCCAGAGAAGTCATGGGGCAGGGAGGGGCAGCAGGCAGCAGGAATGAGAACGGGACACCGTGGCCTCTGGGGCTAAGTTGGAGCGTGGGAGCGCAGGGGCAGCGAGTATGGTGGGTCCTGCAGTTCCGAATGGGCTGCAGCACAGCACCCTGGAGCTGTGTGCCCCTCCTTCCCGCCTGGGCAATTAGCAAAGCCCCTTCTCCTGGCCCCCCCCCGCCCCGCCCCCGCCCCCCTCCCTCCTGAGTCCTCTGAGAGCTCACTTCCAGCTTTGGAAATTAGCAAAGACCCTTCTTTGCGCCGGCCCTGCCCCCTCACTCCAGGGGCCTGAACCCTGGCTGGGGTGCAGGGCTATGCCCTAGCATGCTGCCCCATTGCCAGCGCCTGCGCTGGGCAGACTCATAGCCTGGCTTTCTGAGCAGGTGTCCACGGGCAGCCTGGCTGCGAAAAGATCATCAGTCCTAAAGGCCAGCTGCACTCTTGGGTCAGTTTGCTGGCTTCCAGATTGCGCCCAAAGCCAGGAACCAGCTTCCCCAGCAGAGGCCTGGGCTGAGATGCCTGCCTGGGATCTGTCTGAGCAGTCTCCTCCACTCCAGGCAGGGATGGCACTTCAACCTGGATGTTTGGGTTTTTGGTTTGTTTTTTTGGTCATTGGTTATTACATGACCTCCAGGGTAGGTGCTCCACAAAGGGAGTGAAAACAGGACGCCTGATATATATGCATATGGCCATTCTAGAAAAATAGCTTGGGGTTCTCTCGGAAACGCTGCATTGGTCCTTGCACTATGGTTTAATAGAAAAGGGATTATGCACCAAGTTACTTAAATGAGCATAGGTTGAAATCGTTTACTGAGAGTAAATATTTTAAATAGTTATATTTTAACTAAATCTATCATCAATCATAAATCTATTACACGAAGGTTACAGGCAATTTAAAAGCAAGAGCACTCTCTTCAGGGTTTTAAATAATCCCTGTCTGTCTTGGCACATGAGAATGCAAAGATAGGAAATGGTTTGTAAAAGATCATATAATAGCTTTTACTAATTCTATTTATTTGACAGACAGAGATCACAAGTAGGCAGAGAGGCAGGCAGAGAGAAAGATGGGGAAGCAGGCTCCCCGCCAAGCAGAGAGCCTGATGAAGGGCTCGATCCCAGGACCCTGAGATCATGACCTGAGCCCAAGGCAGAGGCTTAACACACGGAGCCACCCAGGCGCCCCCAGATGAAATACATTTCTGACTTAGAAACTTCAGATAGAATTATTTTGTTCATGATGACAACTGAAGAAAATGTGTCATCCCTAAACCTAACCTTAAAACCTACCAACACTGAAACCTAAGCTGACCTTAAAGCCCAAACTAGAACCCTGAATCCCAAACCTGGAATGGAACCCAAAGCCTGTACCTGAGCCCTGGATCCAAGCCCTGAACCACGAACCCAAACCCTAAACCAGACCTCCAAGTCATGAAACCTGAACCCAAATCTCAGCTTGAAGTCAAACCCCAAATTTGACCTTGAACTTTATCCCATAAGCCCTGAGTCTTAAAGCCTAAATCATAAACTTAAAGCCCTAAACTATAACTCTGTTCCCTTGTCCTTCACTCTAAACCCTCACCCTAACACTAAACCCAAAGCCTGATTAGAACTCTGACTAGAACCTGAACCTGAACCCAAATTCAAACCCTTCACCACACTTTGCTTATGCACTTGCCATTGATGGATATTTGCAGTTTGTACCTCTTGATTCTTGTGAACATTGTTTGGGTTGGGGGCTAGGGTTAGGGTCTTGGATTAGGGTAGGGTCCAGGCTTGAGACCAAGTTGAGGTCAGAGTGTGGGTCTGCATCAGGGCCATGTTCAGTGACACTGTTTGGGTCAAGGACTGTTGTAATTCCACATTGTTTCCAATTCATTGTTCCTTAGCTATTTGGGGGGAAGTTGGGGGGTATTGGGCTCCATGCAGCTTGAATTTCCGGAATGAAATGGCATCAGCTGGACCCGGGGAGGGAGCATGACCTTCCACTGAAGGGTGAGCTCCCACAGTCCTGCACTGCCTTCCACCGCCTGCAGAGGGCGACAGACCCCAGCACCCGCCCTGAGCCCAGGCTGCACAGCCACAGCTGTGACCTGAGCCCTGCCTTTTCAGGACCCACTGTGGAGACTTCTGGAGAATGTGGGGCGCCTCCCACCCTGACAGGACAAGCTGAGGAGGGTGTGGCTCTGCATCCACACTGACCGGACCCGTTGTGGAGGACGCGCCCACACTGGCAGCAGTCCAACCTCCTAAGGACCAGACGCTGGAGGAGGTGAGGAGAAGTCCCTTAGTGGACTGTCAAGGGGTTCGTGGTCTCAGGACCCCACAGAGAAAGGGCGCCCTGTGTAGACACTGGGGCTTCCGTCGTTTTGTGTGAGGAGACGTGGCCTCCTGCTGTGCTGTGCGCGGGGCTGTGGGGTCCCCCCTTTCTGGGCTCGGGTGATCCTTGGTCCTTGTCTGTGTTTGTGTGCTCGCGGATTCGGTTCCTTGGGCTCCTCAGATGGTCTGCAGTCAGGGAGCGTCCCCCTGCTTTGGTGCTCGTGCTCTCCCCACCTCAGCCCTGCGGGGTCCTTCCCGTGTCCACACCCACTCCAGGCTTGCGCCTAGTCCGGAAATTCGGGAGCCAAAGTGAGGACTCTGTAGCCGGTTTTGGGGGAGAGTAGGTATTTTCCCAGTGTGGGTTCTTCCCTGAGCACAGTGCCTCCCCATCTCCGTGTGTACCCCTCCCTGTCTGTCGTCATTGTTGCAGGGCTGTCACTTTCTTGGTTCAGGGGCCTCCTGGGTATCTTGCTATCTTGGATGCAGGTGTAAATGAGATCGTTCTCAGCAGTCTATTTCTGATGGGTCCTTCCGAGCACCTAGGAGTGCCACTAATTTGTGCATATTGATTTTGTTCCTTGCAAGTTCTTGAATTTATTAGTTCGATTGGCCTTAAACTTAATCTGCCAGTTATTTGACCAGCAGCATGGGTTTAATTGGGAAGAGCAGAGAATGGCAGTCTGGGCTGAGCAAGCTAAGGTCCCATCACAGGCAAGTGCGAGAAACAAAGGAGAGGAACATTATTTCATGGAGGAGGAAGAAGTTGGGAAGGGTGCTTGAAGGAAAGTCCCTTGGAGAAAGGCAGGGTGATGGAGAATTCTCACCAGCTGAGCTGCAAAGATCCTACAAAAAGTCAGGAGATGAACCTGCAGCTTCCCCTGTGGGGCCTAAAATTGGTGAGTCTCTCCTGTGGGGGATTGCAATGTGGGGTCTGTAATGGGCACTGAGCACCAGGCGCCCCCTTCCAGCCTCCCCTTCTGGCATCCCCAGTCCACTTTACTGGGGCTTCCCTTCCTGCTTTTGCACAGTTCTAACCAGCTTGTGGTGGAACGTTGTGGAAAAACTGAAATTCCAAATCCAGTGCTTCTACTGCACCTGAGATACAGGGGCCCATGATTTAATCCTCCCACGAGTCTCTTGCTAGCCCCACCTGTCCGTTACTCATTTTGAGAGTTGATATTACCAAAGTACTGTAATTCTAAAAATTTCTGAATTAGCTGTATTATTTCTTTTTAGGTATGAAGTTAACTTCCAATTATATGAATTTAATATTTTGGTCATTGTTTTCTAATTTTATTGCCTTATTCTTGGAAAATATAGCCTGATATTTAACTCTAGGAATTTATTGGCATATACTTCTGGCCTAAATAATGGCCTGTTTGTGTAAATGTTCAACTTATGCTTATATACTTACTGAAGACTCTTGTTTTGGGGTTAGGATGGCTACATTTATTAATAGATCAGGACTATTAGATTCTCTAAATTTTGATGTCTCTTAATTTAATCTAATTAAATTATCAGTTAATGAAAGAAGTTAAATTTTTTATGTACTACTGCATCTAAACTTATCAAAGTCTTTGCTATAATTAGACAAGTATGTCATCCTGTTTTTATACCAAGTCTCACATTAAAAAAATCATACTATCTGAAATATTATTTATTTTTATTATTATTTATTTTTTTAATAGATTGTATTTATTGGGGTACCTGAGTTAAGTGTCTACCTATAGCTCAGGTCATAATGCCCGGGTCCTGGGATAGAGCCCCACAGGGGGTTCCCTGCTCAGTGGCGTGCTTCTCCCTCTCCCTCTGTTATTCCCTCTGCTGTGTGCATGTTTTTCTTTTCTCACTCTCTCTCAAATAAATAAGTAAAATTTAAAGATTATCTCTCTCAAATAAATAAGTCAAATGTTTTTTCTCAATGGGAGGGAGAAGCAGACTCTCCACTGAGCAGGGAGCCTGATGCAGGGCTCAATACCAGGACCCTGGGATCATCACCTGAGCTGAAGGCAGACACTTGAACCGACTAAGTCACCCAGGCACTCCAGCTGTTTATTTATTTATTTATTTTTATTATGCATATGTTTTATCTCTCTTTTCTACAAGTCTTTTTTTTGATCTTTTTACTTTTTTCATAAAACTGAATTATTTCAAGATGACTTGGTCATCCTCTTTTCCCCAACCTCAAAGATCATAGAGTATATTTTAACTGTTAAAATGATATTAGTATTTAAGTGCTGCCTACACAAATTAAGGCAAATTATCTGTGATCTGTATTCCTGAAAATATTTTTTTTATTATGCCTTCCTATGCCAATGACATTTTATAAGGATCTAAATGTTTCCATTTGTGATTTTTTTCAAGATAATAAAGCTATTACTTCATTCTTTTTTATATCTGATGTTATTTAAAAAATTTCTGTCAGTCTGATTCTTGTTTCTTTATTAATGAATTATTTTTTTTCTCTCTAACACTTGTGATTTTTTTTGTGTGTCTTTGGTATGTATGCCCTAGTTTGGGATTCATAGAGTCAACTCTAGTTATGAATATTTTCTTTCTTTTCTTGTATGTAAGTTTTAATCCAGTGTCTTGACTATTTTATGCTTGAGAAATAGATGTACATTAATATTCAAATATTTCTTTCCTTTTTCTTCTTTCATTTAAAAAAAGTCATTTATTTTATTTTATTTAAAAATATTTATTTATTTATTTGGAGTAGAGAGAGAGGGTCATGAAGAGTGGCTGATTATATACTTTCAATTTGGGAGGAGGTTAGGGATAGCACAAGCCTCCAAGGTATTTTATAAACAAGGTTTCCAGGACCTTGAGGGGGCTAGCTATTGTTAGGGAAAGGTCATTTATTACTATTTAGTAAAAACTCAGGGAAGAGACTCTTCTGATGTGTATCAGTGGGTATATGCTTGGGAGATGATTGCCAATGTATATCTTGAGGGCAGGGGTGGGGAGTAGAGATAAAGAAGTTTCCAAAGTAATTTTTACATGTGAAAGTAGATTTTCAGTATCCTGGGGGGTGGACTAAGAATGCTTTTTGCCCTGAGTGGATGTGTCCACATGGAAGCAGCTGAGTCCCCAGAGGAGCTTCAAGGACTTGTCAACAGGCTATGAGTAGTAAGGAAATCTAATTTCTTCTCTAGCTTTTGTTCCACACACATCACCTACATCTTACACCTCTTTTATATTGATAATTTTAATGCTTTGCTGGTATCCAGATGACTATATCCTTAAGTGACTTCTTATCTCTATTGAATCCATTACGTATTCTATCCATTGTATTCTTAATTCAACTAGATTACATATATTTAATCTATTAGTACCACTAGGTTCTTATTCTTGTTTTTATTTCAAAATCTTTCCTTATTTCCTTACATTATTTATTGGGTATATTTTAAATCCCTGAAATACTCACTTATTATATATAAGCTGTCAACCGTATTCTTATTTTGAGGTAGCTATATCTTTTTGGGTTTTAGGACATCATACCAACAATGCCAAATAATTTTCAGACAACAGCAGGATCTCCAAGAATTCAACTAAATTCTGACACTATCTACCTGAACATAGTGTAAGATTTCATCAGTTAATGGATCAGTCCTCCAAGACTATCTCCAACCCCACCTCAGATGCCAGTCTCACTGTAGGCCCCAGGTTATTACCTGTGCTTGTGACTGAGCAACTACAGGTTGGAGGTCCCAGTGGCCTACTTCTTACGTTCTTTTAATTTGCTACAGGGACTCACAAAACTCAGAAAAATACTTACTTTATGTTTGCCAGCTTATTAAAAGATATAATAGAAGATTTAAATCAATAGATAGATAAAGAAGTGCACAGGGCAAGGTATGGAGAATGGGCACAGAGCTTCTATTACCTTCTGTAAGACTGCCACTCTTCCTGCCTTTTCATACATTTAACAAACTAAAAGCTTTCTGAACCCAGTCCTTTCAGCTTTTCTGTGGAGGCTTCATGACTTAGTCATGACTGACTAAATCATTGTCATTTGCTGATCTAATCTCCAGATCCTCTTCCCTCCCCAGATAATCCTGTATTGGGAGGAAGGGGAGGCAAAAAGTTGTGAAGGCTTTCACCAAGTGGTTGGTCCTTCAGGCAAACAGCCCTTGCCTTGAGTGAGGTCTGAAGGTCACTTCATTAACAGAACAAAACACACCTCTCTCACCCTTATCACAGGAAATCCCAAGAGTTTTAGGAGCTGTGAGTCAGTAGCCATGGTTGAAAACCAAATATTCAGATGACCAAAATATATTTCTTGTAAACCACTATATTACACTACATGCTTAAGTATTTAATTATGTGATCTTTTAAACTAATATTTTTCTAAGAGTATAAACTGTTCTGGCAGTAATCTGGATTGGGGAGTGATGTATTGCCAAATTTCTGTCGTTTTAGTCCAGGAAGTCAAAGAGAAAGAACAGGAGAGCCCCTTAGGGCAGGAAGTTCAAAGTAACAATGTTAACTACTACTACCTTTTCTTGATTTTTTTTTTTTAAACAAGCAAATCTTCTCTTCAGAGTTGCAGTTTAAAGCCAAGAACATGCAGAATTGGGAGAAAAAATAGTTAAATTTGGAGACTTGCAGAGGTAGAATCAGAGTAGTGAAAGCCATTACAGCAACTGAACTAACTGAGGTCAGTCTTTGGTGAATCACAGAAACAGGTGGAGTTGTCAAACAAAGGAATCTTTGTTTACAACATACAAGGAGATCACAGGGAATAAGTTCCAAAGCCTTGACTGTTTGAACAGGAGAGAGATTTTTATTTAGTATTTAAGATGAATACTCAGAAGGGAGAGTTTTATTATTCCGTGTATGGTTGGTCATAAGGTTGTGGATGCATGCACATCCACATATGTATTTGTGCAATATGTATTGCATGTTCACCTGAATGAAGCTTGTATTCCACCGAGGGCAGAAACTTCAACGTTAGAATAAAGCAGAGGTAACTGTTGGACAAGGGAAAGGGACTCTGCAGGCTTCAAGAGCAGATAGAAACTAGATGGGGTCTTGGGCTCATTTTCTGGGACAAGGAATGAAAGGCCTTGATTGCTTTTGAAATAGCACTAGGAGTTTTACCACTGATTTATTGTCTCAATAGCTTAGGCTATTTCCTGGTCTGGTGGTGACTGTTAGTTTTCCCATTGCCTTGTTCCCTCAAAATCCTTAAGGAGTGAGGTTTTTGCATTTCTTTGTAAGAACCTCCCAGGAAGTTTTGGAAGAAGTGTGCTTGGGCAAGTACACAGGTGGGGTATAGATCATTGAAAATAGCTGGGGACAAAAAATGATTTTCTTATGTCAGGAAAACTATATGTCATCTTAATTTTCTGGGAACCTCTAATTCTTTCTGCTGATGTTACCAGCAGGCTTCTGAGATATTACTGATTGTTCTCTTGTACCTAAGGAAAAAGAAACGTAGAAAGCAAAAGACAAAACTTTAAAATCTATCCTCCAACTCATCAATTCACTGCAGCCACCTCTCTGTCTTTCCCTTTCTCTTTTTCTTTATCTTTCTCTCTCACTTTCTCTCTCACATACGCACAACACACACAAATCATCTTAAAACAATTTTTAATTTTCCCTATTCCATTTTAATATACTTGAGGCATGATCATTTTCTTAGTAAATACAAGAAAAAAAAATCTAGGATTCCATCATTCTGTGTGATTAAAGTATTGAGGAATTTACTTCCAATAGCACTTATAAAAACACATTTTATTTATGTAATATTATATAATCAGGTGCCTGCATTTTTCTTATTCTCTAACTAGTGTTATTTGGCAATTAATATTTTGTCAATCAATATTCCCCTATATCTGAATGTGTGGGCAGTGAGAGATGAGTTAGAGGCAAGGATGGTGAACACTCCCAACAACTGCAGACTACATATATCTTAAGCCATGATTTTCTTTGCAAAGGTCAACATTGATAATGTTCTAGTCATACCTCCGTGTACCAGGAAAGAAGTAGCATATTTCTTGAAAGACACAGCTATCAAAGCTCCATTGAGAAACTGTAAAGATGGACAAGCGATTTCCAAATTACATGTCACCAAAAGTATATGGATGGCTTATAGGCACATTACAAATTTCTCAACATTTAGACATTAAAGAAATACAAATTAAAATCATAATGAGACATGCTTACATATCTATTAGAATGGCTAAAATTATAAAGGCTAATTGTACTTGGTCTGAGCTAGATTGAGAAGCAACAAAAAATCTAAACTGTTGTTGGCATATATCATGATACAACCACTTTGGAAAATAGTTTGAAAATTTTTTTAAATGCAAAATATGTTGCAGTTACAAAAATAGCCATTTTACTTCTAGGCATTTAACCAAGAGAAACAAGCCCTATGTTCATACAGGGACTTGTATATGAATTTCATAGCAGCTTTATTTTTAAGAATTGAAAACAGTGGAAATGTTCATCAATGTCCATCCATAGAGCAAAGAAAAATTATGATCTATTCATTAAAGAGATTACTATTCAACATCAAAATGAACTATTTACAATTGGAGATTCTCAAAGTAATGATGCTGAGAAAAGAAAAGCCAGGCAATGAATAGTATATACAGTGTCATTCCATGACTATCTAGAAAATACAAATTTATATATAGTCACAGTCATCAAATATATTGGTGTGATTTTAGTGCCTTCTTCTGTGATCCTATAGCTTCCTACACTTGCATCTCTGAGCATTTGTTACACCATGTGAAAATATGAACTCTTTCTCTTCATTCTGTCTTACTAGAATAAGAGTCCTTGAAATTTTATGGACAATTGAACTCTCAGTTATTAGCAGAAATTCTATCACACAGTAAGTTTCCAAATATAAAAGCCAGAGTTTTACAATGACTTCTAAGCTTTTACATGATCTAGCCACTCATTTAACCTCTGTGACCTCTTTCCCTGCTACACTTCAGTCACTCACAGTGGCCTCCTTGCTATTCCTCAGATATGCCAGGCATGATCCAACCTTATGGCCTTCAAGATAGCCAATTCCTTTGTCTGGAGTGACCTTATTGCTGATAGTTCTGCGCAAATTCATCACCTTTCCATACCTTTGTTCAATTGTCAGCTTCATTGTAACTACCCTGATCTTCCTATTAAAAATTTTAACTCCCCATCCCCTGCCTAGCAACCTTGATTTTTCTCACCCTGATCGAGTTTTTCTTTTTCCCCATTGTACTCATCCTTTTTGAATGCACTATGCCATTTTTATTAAGGTTTATAGCTTTGAATTGTCTCACCCATTAAAATAAAAGTTCTACAAAGCCAAGTATTTCATTTACCAGTGTAGTCTGAAGTAATATCTGCCATATAATAGTTCAGTAGACAACTGGTAAATTTCAAAATAAATTAATGTTGAGAATATACTGAATTTCACAAGTCATTTCAATATTTATTTCCAAAAAATAAACTATGTAAAACATACCTTAAATTTACTTTCAAAATATTTTATAGCATATAATGGACAATATACATAAGCCTTAAAGAAACAATCCTATAAATAACCATTTCATACCTACTTAAAAACTACATAATACCACACTCCTAGATCCTCTCTGAACGCTCTAAAATAACCCTAAAGGAAATACATTTTTAAAAATAACAGATTTTTTGTCAAATAATTTAATAAAATAAAAGTTTCATTCATCTATGTAGATCATAATAAATGTTTTTAATAAGCATGAAATTATAACTCTGAAGTGTGCTAAAATGAAACCACCTGCTAAGGGTGAGAGAATAAAAATAAACATCATGTTTCCAAATAAGAGGAATTTATTACCTTTGAATCAAAGCATGTGGATTTGTTCAAACTGGCAATAAAGGAATATGGAGACACAAACCATAGAAAGTCATATTTTAGATTTCTAAAAGACTTCGAAGTGAAAAGTATACATTCACTTCTCACTTATTGCTCCTACATATTCATGAATTTGAGAGAAAATATAGGCCCTGTGTGTCTTAGCAACTAATGGGATATTTTTTGATATTTACATGCTTACACATAGTATGTGTTATAGTCTTCTCTTTTACATGCTGTAAAAAGGTTAACCCCTTTTCTGCAGAGATCTGAAAATGTGAAACAGTGCCTGAGTAGCTGAATTCATCTAATTCAAATTTCTTGCAGGTCTAAGACCTATTGATTTTCACTTGACTGCCTCCTTTTTCATCTGTCAATTGGTTACAAATTCTGGTACTGAAGAGAATACATTGGGGCTGGTGGCTCAGTGTGTTAAAGCCTCTGCCTTCAGTTCAGGTCATTATCTCAGGATCCTGGGATCGAGCTCCACATCGGGACATAATGTAATGACAGATAGTTTATATGGGAGCCCTTTGGGTACTCTGGTGGATGAATGTTTTTAAATTAGTTTTTCATGGACATGGGGAGTTAGAGACGAGAAGGGAGGTGGGGGAAATTGGAAGGGGAGCTGAATCATGAGAGACTATGGACTCTGAAAAACAATCTGAGGGTTTTGAAGGGGCGGGGGATTTGGAGGTTGGGGTACCAGGTGTTGGGTATCATAGAGGGCACTGCTTGCATGGAGCACTGGGTGTGGTGCAAAAAGAATGAATACTGTTATGCTGAAAATAAATAAAAAATTAATTTAAAAAATATTAGTTTTTCGTAAACTACAAAAAAAAAAAAAGAAAGAAAAGCGCTCCCATTTATAGCGTACACTTTATGGTTCACAAAGCACGTGCCAACAATAAAAATAATAATGGGTTACCGTTACACTTCATAGAAAAGGAGGTACATGGAAATTGAATGAAAGGGAATAACAAAGTAGGTTCATAAGTCAATCTTCCTTGTAAAAAAATTAACCTGAAAGTGCGTTTCTGCCACCTCTCTCCTGTGTGACATTTTATCGATGGGAGATGGAAAATAAATGGTCTGGTTAACCTTTCCCTCCCCCTCAAAACCCATTATTTGAAAACACAAAAAGGGAAGTGAAGGGAGAAATCCTCCCACTCCCATTCCCACTCACCTCCATAGCCACCTCCTCTTCCAAGAACCTAGCAGACAAGGTGCCAAGAAGTGTTAGGTACCAGCAGTGGTCTCAGATCTCATTCAAGAATCATGGTGAAAGGCATTCAAAGAGATTGTGAGGGCACAGGGATCCAATTAAGGGGGACAAGTTTAAGGTTTGCCTGGTCCCCTAAAAACTAATGGCACTAGAGAAGATGAGCTTTGGGAACTATAGCATAATGGATACAATGTGTAAAAAGCTTCAGTGAGTCATGGTGGGAAGAGGCCAAGAGGGTAGCAAACACAGTCTTAGATGATGTTATTAATAGCACTATAGGCTCTAGATTTCCTGTTGTGGTGTTCTTTGCAAGACCAGCCCGGCCAAAGTGGATACTCTCAACCTGGAACAGAGGGTCTTGGAGATGCCAGCACGTGAGGTATGATGAGAGGGTAAAATGATAGGAGGTGTCCTTTGGAAGGACTGACTCCTTGACTTTAAAAGGGAGAACCCAAATCTGTAGGTGAAATCTTTCTGGCTACAAAGAGGGCCAAGGCCTCCTAAGGTCAAGGTCTCCTCGTCACTTGCAAAGATGTGGAAGAACATATTCAGACATTTCAAAGATGTCCTCATATCATTGGTTCCCACTCTGGAATTCTATCAATAAGGTGAGAGTTCCTCTAGTTGAAAAAGAGATCTAAAAAGACTTCCCTTTCTCATGTAATTTCTGTAACCTCCAGGACACACCCACCTCCCCCTTCCAGCTCTGTAATGAAGCCACAGCTGGTGCCAATTTGTGGAACTCCTTAAAGGCTATTCTCCCTTATATACCCCGGGACCAAGTTCCCATGCTCCCTCACCCGATTTCCTGCACTCACCTCCCACCTGGTGTGTTCACACCTGCAAGTGCCTTTTACCAACCCCTTTGCCAAAAGGCAGCCAGAGTGACCTTTCAAAGACCTATCAGTTCCTGGCATTTGTCTCCATAGAAATCTGCACTGATCTTCTAACAAATTCTCAGTCCTCCAAAGGCACCCATAATCCTCCCATCAGTCTATTCATACCCGTCCAACTGACTGATGCCTGTTCTGCCCCATCTCTCTGCCCTTCAACCACACTGCCTCCTTCTTCCTGTGGAGACCTCTCATGCCACCTGCCTCCAAGCACAGGTGATTCCCATTGATGGGAAGACCCTCTTCTCTCCCCCATCTCCCCACTCCAGTTACTCCCACTTATTCGTGAGCTCACAAGCCCCATGGTACACACTCTCCATGCAGCCTGCTCTCTCTTTTCTAGCATTGGCCTCCGTTTCTAGCTGTGCTTGTGTCATGGATGTCCTTCCCCAGCCAGCCTCCAAGCTCTCCTTCCCTTTAGCTCCAACACGTGACACAGTGCCTGGCACGTAGTAAGCCCTGGCTAGCTTCTAAGAGCCTCACTGAGGGACTGAAAGCATTTTAAAAATGTCACCACGTAGGCTCGAAACTGTAGACAGAAAAAGCTTTGCCTGGATTGACATTTTAGAGACGTATTCGTCAAGTTGGATATGTTCACTGACTTTACCTTGTAAAATTAAAAAAAAAAAAGGACCTCTGTATCGCTTCGCATCTAAGGAAGGCGCATGTATACTATTAGACCACGTTATGAGCTTAATGGAAGGAGACAAGATGTTTTCGCTAAGAAAATGTATAAGACTGTTGAGGTCAAGTGGGAGGAAACAGTCCGTTTGTTGGAGCATTGCTATCTTACTCTATCACAGCCACTCATAAAAATCTGACACGGGGTGAGTCAGAATTGTCTGTCGGAGATGAGTTAGATCTGGCTCATGTTCCTACAGACATGAAAGCCAGAAGCGAAGAAGGAGGCTTTGAAAGCGTGGGTTGAGGAGGCCGTGTGGTTCACTGCGATGAGCTAAGTGCCCAGGGCCACCAGCAGACATGCTGGACTGTGTCCGTCCTTTGTTCTGGGGTCCCTCTTGCACCATGTGGTGAGGCTGGTGGCTGGGAGAAGCTCAGGACAGGACCTGGTGGCATCTTACCTCTCCCACCCTCCTGTGGGCTCCAGTGGGCTCCAGTAGGTCCCAAGGGACAGCCTGCCTTCCTTGAAAAGCCCAGTAGCACTGGGAGCAGAAACTGGGGCCAAAGAGTGAGCACCCTGTTTGACAAGCTGGACCAGCCACCTCTTCTTCAGATGCAGGGGGAGCCCTGGCATGCTGACTCCTCCCTTCTCCCTTTCCCCTTTCCTCTTTCCTCCCTCTTTTCTTCCCCTCTCTCCTTCCCTGGTGGTGCCCTTTCCCAATGCCCACTTCATCCCTTTTCCTTTCTACATACCTGTCTTCTAGAGTTTCTTCTCTTTCCTCCCCATTACTTCCCTTCATCTGAATCTCCTCTTTGGTCCCTTTGTCTCTGCTCTCTGCTCCTCCTCCCCTTCCCTGGCCCCTGTTCAGCTCCATACTGAATGCAGGCAGAGCTGGACTAACATGCTCACTTGCTAGCTCAGCCACCCTCCAGAGAAGTCACTCTTCGGTGGCCACCTTCCTGACCCCCTGGTTGCTTCTCCACTTGTTCAGATATTGCTCTGAAGTCTGAGGAGGACAGAGCGGGGCTGCCACAGAAGCAGGCCAGAGGAGAAACCAAACCATGTGTCCACACTGTCCCCCAGCACTGCTGCTCTGAGAGCTTTCGGAGTCCTCAAAGGGTTAGGATTTAGGGGCTTCTTCAGAACCGGGAGTGAAAACAAGCATAGGTCAAAAGAAAAGCGACGGCCCCCACACAAAAATAATAATCACAAATGAAAACTATGTTAACTCTGAGTCCCAAAGTCGAAAAATTGCCTTGAATCTGTCACTAGAGAACACCCAAGGCCTCACTCTCTGGGTTCTGGGTGCCCTGGGAATGGCAGGAGGCTCTGAAAAGCGCGTGGGGGTGCAGAACTATGGGGGCTAGCCTGCCCGCTGGCAGGGGGGGGGTTCCTCCTGTGGCGCTGTCCCGGCCTGACCCCCTGCGGACAGGGTGTGGCGCAGCGTCTGGGGTGGTCCTGGTGCCCTGGGGTTGGCGGGAGGCTGCGCCCAGCTCCTGGACTGCGTTTTCTGCTTCAGGTGAGGGCCTGTCGTGGTGTCACTTTACCTGTGAGCAGAGGGTCCTCCAGAGAAGCCATGGGTCGGGGAGGGGCAGCAGGCGGCGGGAACGGGAACAGGACACCGCGGCCTCAGGGGCTAGGCTGGAGCATGGGAGTGCAGGGGCAGCGAGTATGGTGGGTCCTGCAGTCCCAAATGGGCTGCAGCACAGCACACTGGCGCTGCGCGCCCCTCCTTCCCGCCTGGGCAATTAGCAAAGCCCCTCTCCCGGCCGCCCCCGCCCCCCTCCCTCCTGAGTCCTCTGAGAGCTCACTTCCAGCTTTGGAAATTAGCAAAGACCCTTCTCTGCGCTGCCCCCGCCCCCTCACTTCTGAGGCCGGAGCCTATGCTGGGGTGCGGGGCTAAGCCCTGGCATGCTGCTGCATTGCCAGCGCCTGCCCTGGGCAGCCTCCTAGCCTGGCTCCCTGAGCGGGTGTCCACGCGCAGCCTGGCTGCGAAAAGATCATCAGTCCTAAACGCCAGCTGCACTCTTGGGTCAGTTTGCTGGCTTCCAGATTGCGCCCAAAGCCAGGAACCAGCTTCCCCAGCACAGGCCTGGGCTGAGATGCCTGCCTGGGATCTGTCTGAGCAGTCTCCTCCACTCCAGGCAGGGATGGCACTTCAACCTGGATGTTTGGGTTTCTTGTTTGTTTTTTTGGTCATTGGTTATTACATGACCTCCAGGGTAGGTGCTCCACAAAGGGAGTGAAAACAGGACACCATATATAGCATACAGCCATTCTAGAAAAATAGCTTGGGGTTCTCTCGGAAACGCTGCATTGGTCCTTGCACTATGGTTTAATAGAAAAGGGATTATGCACCAAGTTACTTAAATGAGCATAGGTTGAAATCGTTTACTGAGAGTAAATATTTTAAATAGTTATATTTTAACTAAATCTATCATCAATCATAAATCTATTACACGAAGGTTACAGGCAATTTAAAAGCAAGAGCACTCTCTTCAGGGTTTTAAATAATCCCTGTCTGTCTTGGCACATGAGAATGCAAAGATAGGAAATGGTTTGTAAAAGATCATATAATAGCTTTTACTAATTCTATTTATTTGACAGACAGAGATCACAAGTAGGCAGAGAGGCAGGCAGAGAGAAAGATGGGGAAGCAGGCTCCCCGCCAAGCAGAGAGCCTGATGAAGGGCTCGATCCCAGGACCCTGAGATCATGACCTGAGCCCAAGGCAGAGGCTTAACACACGGAGCCACCCAGGCGCCCCCAAATGAAATACATTTCTGACTTAGAAACTTCAGATAGAATTATTTTGTCCATGATGACAACTGAAGAAAATGTGTCATCCCTAAACCTAACCTTAAACCCTACCAACACTGAAACCTAAGCTGACCTTAAAGCCCAAACTAGAACCCTGAATCCCAAACCTGGAATGGAACCCAAAGCCTGTACCTGAGCCCTGGATCCAAGCCCTGAACCACGAACCCAAACCCTAAACCAGACCTCCAAGTCATGAAACCTGAACCCAAATCTCAGCATGAAGTCAAACCCCAAATTTGACCTTGAACTTTATCCCATAAGCCCTGAGTCTTAAAGCCTAAATCATAAACTTAAAGCCCTAAACTATAACTCTGTTCCCTTGTCCTTCACTCTAAACCCTCACCCTAACACTAAACCCAAAGCCTGATTAGAACTCTGACTAGAACCTGAACCTGAACCCAAATTCAAACCCTTCACCACACTTTGCTTATGCACTTGCCATTGATGGATATTTGCAGTTTGTACCTCTTGATTCTTGTGAACATTGTTTGGGTTGGGGGCTAGGGTTAGGGTCTTGGATTAGGGTAGGGTCCAGGCTTGAGACCAAGTTGAGGTCAGAGTGTGGGTCTGCATCAGGGCCATGTTCAGTGACACTGTTTGGGTCAAGGACTGTTGTAATTCCACATTGTTTCCAATTCATTGTTCCTTAGCTATTTGGGGGGAAGTTGGGGGGTATTGGGCTCCATGCAGCTTGAATTTCCGGAATGAAATGGCATCAGCTGGACCCCAGGAGGGAGCAGGACCTTCCACTGAAGGGTGAGCTCCCACAGTCCTGCACTGCCTGCACCGCCTGCAGAGGGCGCCAGACCCCAGCTCCGCCCTGAGCCAAGGCTGCACAGCCACAGCTGGGACCAGAGCCCCGCCTCTTCAGGACCCACTGTGGAGACTTCTGGAGAATGTGGGGCGCCTCCCACCCTGACAGGACAAGCTGAGGAGGGTGTGGCTCTGCATCCACACTGACCGGACCCGTTGTGGAGGACGCGCCCACACTGGCAGCAGTCCAACCTCCTAAGGACCAGATGCTGGAGGAGCTGAGGAGAAGCCGCCTGAGTGCACTGTCAAGGGGTTCGTGGTCTCAGGACCCCACAGAGGAAGGGCGCCCTGTGTAGACACTGGGGCTTCCGTCGTTTTGTGTGAGGAGACGTGGCCTCCTGCTGTGCTGTGCGCGGGGCTGTCGGGTCCCCCCTTTCTGGGCTCGGGTGCACCTAGGTCCTCATCTGTGTTTGTGTGCTCCCGGATTAGGTTCCTTGGGCTCCTCAGATGGTCTGCAGTCAGGGAGCGTCCCCCTGCTTCGGTGCTTGTGCTCTCCCCACCTCAGCCCTGCGGGGTCCTTCCCGTGTCCACACCCACTCCAGGCTTGCACCGAGTCCGGAAATTCGGGAGCCAGAGTGAGGACTCTGTAGACGGTTTTGGGGAGAGTAGGTATTTTCCCAGTGTGGGTTCTTCCCTGAGCACAGTGCCTCCCCATCTCTGTGTGTACCCCTCCCTGTCTGTCGTCATTGTTGCAGGGCTGTCAGAGGACAGGTCTGTCACCTTCTTTGTTCAGGGGCCTCCCAGGTATCTTGCTGTCTTGGATGCAGGTGTAAATGAGATCGTTCTCAGCAGTCTATTTCTGATGGGTCCTTCCGAGCACCTAGGAGTGCCACTAATTTGTGCATATTGATTTTGTTCCTTGCAAGTTCTTGAATTTATTAGTTCAATTGGCCTTAAACTCAATCTGCCAGTTATTTGACCAGCAGCATGGGTTTAATTGGGAAGAGCAGAGAATGGCAGTCTGGGCTGAGCAAGCTAAGGTCCCAACACAGGCAAGTGCGAGAAACAAAGGAGAGGAACATTATTTCATGGAGGAGGAAGAAGTTGGGAAGGGTGCTTGAAGAAAAGTCCCTTGGAGAAAGGCAGGGTGATGGAGAATTCTCACCAGCTGAGCTGCAAAGATCCTACAAAAAGTCAGGAGATGAACCTCCAGCTTCCCCTGTGGGGCCTAAAATTGGTGAGTCTCTCCTGTGAGGGATTGCAATGTGGGGTCTGTAATGGGCACTGAGCAGCAGGCGCCCCCTTCCAGCCTCCCCTTCTGGCATCCCCAGTCCACTTTACTGGGGCTTCCCTTCCTGCTTTTGCACAGTTCTAACCAGCTTGTGGTGGAACGTTGTGGAAAAACTGAAATTCCAAATCCAGTGCTTCTACTGCACCTGAGATACAGGGGCCCATGATTTAATCCTCCCACGAGTCTCTTGCTAGCCCCACCTGTCCGTTACTCATTTTGAGAGTTGATATTACCAAAGTACTGTAATTCTAAAAATTTCTGAATTAGCTGTATTATTTCTTTTTAGGTATGAAGTTAACTTCCAATTATATGAATTTAATATTTTGGTCATTGTTTTCTAATTTTATTGCCTTATTCTTGGAAAATATAGCCTGATATTTAACTCTAGGAATTTATTGGCATATACTTCTGGCCTAAATAATGGCCTGTTTGTGTAAATGTTCAACTTATGCTTATATACTTACTGAAGACTCTTGTTTTGGGGTTAGGATGGCTACATTTATTAATAGATCAGGACTATTAGATTCTCTAAATTTTGATGTCTCTTAATTTAATCTAATTAAATTATCAGTTAATGAAAGAAGTTAAATTTTTTATGTACTACTGCATCTAAACTTATCAAAGTCTTTGCTATAATTAGACAAGTATGTCATCCTGTTTTTATACCAAGTCTCACATTAAAAAAATCATACTATCTGAAATATTATTTATTTTTATTATTATTTATTTTTTTTAAAAGATTGTATTTATTGGGGTACCTGAGTTAAGTGTCTACCTATAGCTCAGGTCATAATGCCCGGGTCCTGGGATAGAGCCCCGCAGGGGGTTCCCTGCTCAGTGGCGTGCTTCTCCCTCTCCCTCTGTTATTCCCTCTGCTGTGTGCATGTTTTTCTTTTCTCACTCTCTCTCAAATAAATAAGTAAAATTTAAAGATTATCTCTCTCAAATAAATAAGTCAATTTTTTTTTCTCAATGGGAGGGAGAAGCAGAATCTCCACTGAGCAGGGAGCCTGATGCAGGGCTCAATACCAGGACCCTGGGATCATCACCTGAGCTGAAGGCAGACACTTGAACCGACTAAGTCACTCAGGCACTCCAGCTGTTTATTTATTTATTTATTTTTATTATGCATATGTTTTATCTCTCTTTTCTACAAGTCTTTTTTTTGATCTTTTTACTTTTTTCATAAAACTGAATTATTTCAAGATGACTTGGTCATCCTCTTTTCCCCAACCTCAAAGATCATAGAGTATATTTTAACTGTTAAAATAATATTAGTATTTAAGTGCTGCCTACACAAATTAAGGCAAATTATCTGTGATCTGTATTCCTGAAAATATTTTTTTATTATGCCTTCCTATGCCAATGACATTTTATAAGGATCTAAATGTTTCCATTTGTGATTTTTTTTTCAAGATAATAAAGCTATTACTTCATTCTTTTTTATATCTGATGTTATTTAAAAAAATTCTGTCAATCTGATTCTTGTTTGTTTATTAATGAATTATTTTTTTTCTCTCTAACACTTGTGATTTTTTTTGTGTGTCTTTGGTATGTATGCCCTAGTTTGGGATTCATAGAGTCAACTCTAGTTATGAATATTTTCTTTCTTTTCTTGTATGTAAGTTTTAATCCAGTGTCTTGACTATTTTATGCTTGAGAAATAGATGTACATTAATATTCAAATATTTCTTTCCTTTTTCTTCTTTCATTTAAAAAAAGTCATTTATTTTATTTTATTTAAAAATATTTATTTATTTATTTGGAGTAGAGAGAGAGGGTCATGAAGAGTGGCTGATTATATACTTTCAATTTGGGAGGAGGTTAGGGATAGCACAAGCCTCCAAGGTATTTTATAAACAAGGTTTCCAGGACCTTGAGGGGGCTAGCTATTGTTAGGGAAAGGTCATTTATTACTATTTAGTAAAAACTCAGGGAAGAGACTCTTCTGATGTGTATCAGTGGGTATATGCTTGAGAGATGATTGCCAATGTATATCTTGAGGGCAGGGGTGGGGAGTAGAGATAAAGAAGTTTCCAAAGTAATTTTTACATGTGAAAGTAGATTTTCAGTATCCTGGGGGGTGGACTAAGAATGCTTTTTGCCCTGAGTGGATGTGTCCACATGGAAGCAGCTGAGTCCCCAGAGGAGCTTCAAGGACTTGTCAACAGGCTATGAGTAGTAAGAAAATCTAATTTCTTCTCTAGCTTTTGTTCCACACACATCACCTACATCTTACACCTCTTTTATATTGATAATTTTAATGCTTTGCTGGTATCCAGATGACTATATCCTTAAGTGACTTCTTATCTCTATTGAATCCATTACGTATTCTATCCATTGTATTCTTAATTCAACTAGATTACATATATTTAATCTATTAGTACCACTAGGTTCTTATTCTTGTTTTTATTTCAAAATCTTTCCTTATTTCCTTACATTATTTATTGGGTATATTTTAAATCCCTGAAATACTCACTTATTATATATAAGCTGTCAACCGTATTCTTATTTTGAGGTAGCTATATCTTTTTGGGTTTTAGGACATCATACCAACAATGCCAAATAATTTTCAGACAACAGCAGGATCTCCAAGAATTCAACTAAATTCTGACACTATCTACCTGAACATAGTGTAAGATTTCATCAGTTAATGGATCAGTCCTCCAAGACTATCTCCAACCCCACCTCAGATGCCAGTCTCACTGTAGGCCCCAGGTTATTACCTGTGCTTGTGACTGAGCAACTACAGGTTGGAGGTCCCAGTGGCCTACTTCTTACGTTCTTTTAATTTGCTACAGGGACTCACAAAACTCAGAAAAATACTTACTTTATGTTTGCCAGCTTATTAAAAGATATAATAGAAGATTTAAATCAATAGATAGATAAAGAAGTGCACAGGGCAAGGTATGGAGAATGGGCACAGAGCTTCTATTACCTTCTGTAAGACTGCCACTCTTCCTGCCTTTTCATACATTTAACAAACTAAAAGCTTTCTGAACCCAGTCCTTTCAGCTTTTCTGTGGAGGCTTCATGACTTAGTCATGACTGACTAAATCATTGTCATTTGCTGATCTAATCTCCAGATCCTCTTCCCTCCCCAGATAATCCTGTATTGGGAGGAAGGGGAGGCAAAAAGTTGTGAAGGCTTTCACCAAGTGGTTGGTCCTTCAGGCAAACAGCCCTTGCCTTGAGTGAGGTCTGAAGGTCACTTCATTAACAGAACAAAACACACCTCTCTCACCCTTATCACAGGAAATCCCAAGAGTTTTAGGAGCTGTGAGTCAGTAGCCATGGTTGAAAACCAAATATTCAGATGACCAAAATATATTTCTTGTAAACCACTATATTACACTACATGCTTAAGTATTTAATTATGTGATCTCTTAAACTAATATTTTTCTAAGAGTATAAACTGTTCTGGCAGTAATCTTGATTGGGGAGTGATGTATTGCCAAATTTCTGTCGTTTTAGTCCAGGAAGTTCAAGAGAAAGAACAGGAGAGCCCCTTAGGGCAGGAAGTTCAAAGTAACAATGTTAACTACTACTACCTTTTCTTGATTTTTTTTTTTAAACAAGCAAATCTTCTCTTCAGAGTTGCAGTTTAAAGCCAAGAACATGCAGAATTGGGAGAAAAAATAGTTAAATTTGGAGACTTGCATAGGTAGAATCAGAGTAGTGAAAGCCATTACAGCAACTGAACTAACTGAGGTCAGTCTTTGGTGAATCACAGAAACAGGTGGAGTTGTCAAACAAAGGAATCTTTGTTTACAACATACAAGGAGATCACAGGGAATAAGTTCCAAAGCCTTGACTGTTTGAACAGGAGAGAGATTTTTATTTAGTATTTAAGATGAATACTCAGAAGGGAGAGTTTTATTATTCCGTGTATGGTTGGTCATAAGGTTGTGGATGCATGCACATCCACATATGTATTTGTGCAATATGTATTGCATGTTCACCTGAATGAAGCTTGTATTCCACCGAGGGCAGAAACTTCAACGTTAGAATAAAGCAGAGGTAACTGTTGGACAAGGGAAAGGGACTCTGCAGGCTTCAAGAGCAGATAGAAACTAGATGGGGTCTTGGGCTCATTTTCTGGGACAAGGAATGAAAGGCCTTGATTGCTTTTGAAATAGCACTAGGAGTTTTACCACTGATTTATTGTCTCAATAGCTTAGGCTATTTCCTGGTCTGGTGGTGACTGTTAGTTTTCCCATTGCCTTGTTCCCTCAAAATCCTTAAGGAGTGAGGTTTTTGCATTTCTTTGTAAGAACCTCCCAGGAAGTTTTGGAAGAAGTGTGCTTGGGCAAGTACACAGGTGGGGTATAGATCATTGAAAATAGCTGGGGACAAAAAATGATTTTCTTATGTCAGGAAAACTATATGTCATCTTAATTTTCTGGGAACCTCTAATTCTTTCTGCTGATGTTACCAGCAGGCTTCTGAGATATTACTGATTGTTCTCTTGTACCTAAGGAAAAAGAAATGTAGAAAGCAAAAGACAAAACTTTAAAATCTATCCTCCAACTCATCAATTCACTGCAGCCACCTCTCTGTCTTTCCCTTTCTCTTTTTCTTTATCTTTCTCTCTCACTTTCTCTCTCACATACGCACAACACATGCAAATCATCTTAAAACAATTTTTAATTTTCCCTATTCCATTTTAATATACTTGAGGCATGATCATTTTCTTAGTAAATACAAGAAAAAAAAATCTAGGATTCCATCATTCTGTGTGATTAAAGTATTGAGGAATTTACTTCCAATAGCACTTATAAAAACACATTTATTTATGTAATATTATATAATCAGGTGCCTGCATTTTTCTTATTCTCTAACTAGTGTTATTTGGCAATTAATATTTTGTCAATCAATATTCCCCTATATCTGAATGTGTGGGCAGTGAGAGATGAGTTAGAGGCAAGGATGGTGAACACTCCCAACAACTGCAGACTACATATATCTTAAGCCATGATTTTCTTTGCAAAGGTCAACATTGATAATGTTCTAGTCATACCTCCGTGTACCAGGAAAGAAGTAGCATATTTCTTGAAAGACACAGCTATCAAAGCTCCATTGAGAAACTGTAAAGATGGACAAGCGATTTCCAAATTACATATCTGATAATGGACATCTACTCTGATTATTTAAATATGAATAAAAATAAAAAACCTTACTAATAACCAAACAGAGTATCCAATTTTACATGTGAAGGAAATAATGGAAGAGACATGTCACCAAAAGTATATGGATGGCTTATAGGCACATGACAAATTTCTCAACATTTAGACATTAAAGAAATACAAATTAAAATCATAATGAGACATGCTTACATATCTATTAGAATGGCTAAAATTATAAAGGCTAATTGTACTTGGTCTGAGCTAGATTGAGAAGCAACAAAAAATCTAAACTGTTGTTGGCATATATCATGATACAACCACTTTGGAAAATAGTTTGAAAATTTTTTTAAATGCAAAATATGTTGCAGTTACAAAAATAGCCATTTTACTTCTAGGCATTTAACCAAGAGAAACAAGCCCTATGTTCATACAGGGACTTGTATATGAATTTCATAGCAGCTTTATTTTTAAGAATTGAAAACAGTGGAAATGTTCATCAATGTCCATCCATAGAGCAAAGAAAAATTATGATCTATTCATTAAAGAGATTACTATTCAACATCAAAATGAACTATTTACAATTGGAGATTCTCAAAGTAATGATGCTGAGAAAAGAAAAGCCAGGCAATGAATAGTATATACAGTGTGATTCCATGACTATAAAAAATCTAGAAAATACAAATTTATATATAGTCACAGTCATCAAATATATTGGTGTGATTTTAGTGCCTTCTTCTGTGATCCTATAGCTTCCTACACTTGCATCTCTGAGCATTTGTTACACCATGTGAAAATATGAACTCTTTCTCTTCATTCTGTCTTACTAGAATAAGAGTCCTTGAAATTTTATGGACAATTGAACTCTCAGTTATTAGCAGAAATTCTATCACACAGTAATTTTCCAAATATAAAAGCCAGAGTTTTACAATGACTTCTAAGCTTTTACATGATCTAGCCACTCATTTAACCTCTGTGACCTCTTTCCCTGCTACTCTTCAGTCACTCACAGTGGCCTCCTTGCTATTCCTCAGATATGCCAGGCATGATCCAACCTTATGGCCTTCAAGATAGCCAATTCCTTTGTCTGGAGTGACCTTATTGCTGATAGTTCTGCGCAAATTCATCACCTTTCCATACCTTTGTTCAATTGTCAGCTTCATTGTAACTACCCTGATCTTCCTATTAAAAATTTTAACTCCCCATCCCCTGCCTAGCAACCTTGATTTTTCTCACCCTGATCGAGTTTTTCTTTTTCCCCATTGTACTCATCCTTTTTGAATGCACTATGCCATTTTTATTAAGGTTTATAGCTTTGAATTGTCTCACCCATTAAAATAAAAGTTCTACAAAGCCAAGTATTTCATTTACCAGTGTAGTCTGAAGTAATATCTGCCATATAATAGTTCAGTAGACAACTGGTAAATTTCAAAATAAATTAATGTTGAGAATATACTGAATTTCACAAGTCATTTCAATATTTATTTCCAAAAAATAAACTATGTAAAACATACCTTAAATTTACTTTCAAAATATTTTATAGCATATAATGGACAATATACATAAGCCTTAAAGAAACAATCCTATAAATAACCATTTCATACCTACTTAAAAACTACATAATACCACACTCCTAGATCCTCTCTGAACGCTCTAAAATAACCCTAAAGGAAATACATTTTTAAAAATAACAGATTTTTTGTCAAATAATTTAATAAAATAAAAGTTTCATTCATCTATGTAGATCATAATAAATGTTTTTAATAAGCATGAAATTATAACTCTGAAGTGTGCTAAAATGAAACCACCTGCTAAGGGTGAGAGAATAAAAATAAACATCATGTTTCCAAATAAGAGGAATTTATTACCTTTGAATCAAAGCATGTGGATTTGTTCAAACTGGCAATAAAGGAATATGGAGACACAAACCATAGAAAGTCATTTTTTAGATTTCTAAAAGACTTCGAAGTGAAAAGTATACATTCACTTCTCACTTATTGCTCCTACATATTCATGAATTTGAGAGAAAATATAGGCCCTGTGTGTCTTAGCAACTAATGGGATATTTTTTGATATTTACATGCTTACACATAGTATGTGTTATAGTCTTCTCTTTTACATGCTGTAAAAAGGTTAACCCCTTTTCTGCAGAGATCTGAAAATGTGAAACAGTGCCTGAGTAGCTGAATTCATCTAATTCAAATTTCTTGCAGGTCTAAGACCTATTGATTTTCACTTGACTGCCTCCTTTTTCATCTGTCAATTGGTTACAAATTCTGGTACTGAAGAGAATACATTGGGGCTGGTGGCTCAGTGTGTTAAAGCCTCTGCCTTCAGTTCAGGTCATGATCTCAGGATCCTGGGATCGAGCTCCACATCGGGACATAATGTAACGACAGATAGTTTATATGGGAGCCCTTTGGGTACTCTGGTGGATGAATGTTTTTAAATTAGTTTTTCATGGACATGGGGAGTTAGAGACGAGAAGGGAGGTGGGGGAAATTGGAAGGGGAGCTGAATCATGAGAGACTATGGACTCTGAAAAACAATCTGAGGGTTTTGAAGGGGCGGGGGATTTGGAGGTTGGGGTACCAGGTGTTGGGTATCATAGAGGGCACTGCTTGCATGGAGCACTGGGTGTGGTGCAAAAAGAATGAATACTGTTATGCTGAAAATAAATAAAAAATTAATTTAAAAAATATTAGTTTTTCGTAAACTACAAAAAAAAAAAAGAAAAGCGCTCCCATTTATAGTGTACACTTTATGGTTCACAAAGCACGTGCCAACAATAAAAATAATAATGGGTTACCGTTACACTTCATAGAAAAGGAGGTACAGGGAAATTGAATGAAAGGAAATAACAAAGTAGGTTCATAAGTCAATCTTCCTTGTAAAAAAATTAACCTGAAAGTGCGTTTCTGCCACCTCTCTCCTGTGTGACATTTTATCGATGGGAGATGGAAAATAAATGGTCTGGTTAACCTTTCCCTCCCACTCAAAACCCATTATTTGAAAACACAAAAAGGGAAGTGAAGGGAGAAATCCTCCCACTCCCATTCCCACTCACCTCCATAGCCACCTCCTCTTCCAAGAACCTAGCAGACAAGGTGCCAAGAAGTGTTAGGTACCAGCAGTGGTCTCAGATCTCATTCAAGAATCATGGTGAAAGGCATTCAAAGAGATTGTGGGGGCACAGGGATCCAATTAAGGGGGACAAGTTTAAGGTTTGCCTGGTCCCCTAAAAACTAATGGCACTAGAGAAGATGAGCTTTGGGAACTATAGCATAATGGATACAATGTGTAAAAAGCTTCAGTGAGTCATGGTGGGAAGAGGCCAAGAGGGTAGCAAACACAGTCTTAGATGATGTTATTAATAGCACTATAGGCTCTAGATTTCCTGTTGTGGTGTTCTTTGCAAGACCAGCCCGGCCAAAGTGGATACTCTCAACCTGGAACAGAGGGTCTTGGAGATGCCAGCACGTGAGGTATGATGAGAGGGTAAAATGATAGGAGGTGTCCTTTGGAAGGACTGACTCCTTGACTTTAAAAGGGAGAACCCAAATCTGTAGGTGAAATCTTTCTGGCTACAAAGAGGGCCAAGGCCTCCTAAGGTCAAGGTCTCCTCGTCACTTGCAAAGATGTGGAAGAACATATTCAGACATTTCAAAGATGTCCTCATATCATTGGTTCCCACTCTGGAATTCTATCAATAAGGTGAGAGTTCCTCTAGTTGAAAAAGAGATCTAAAAAGACTTCCCTTTCTCATGTAATTTCTGTAACCTCCAGGACACACCCACCTCCCCCTTCCAGCTCTGTAATGAAGCCACAGCTGGTGCCAATTTGTGGAACTCCTTAAAGGCTATTCTCCCTTATATACCCCGGGACCAAGTTCCCATGCTCCCTCACCCGATTTCCTGCACTCACCTCCCACCTGGTGTGTTCACACCTGCAAGTGCCTTTTACTAACCCCTTTGCCAAAAGGCAGCCAGAGTGACCTTTCAAAGACCTATCAGTTCCTGGCATTTGTCTCCATAGAAATCTGCACTGATCTTCTAACAAATTCTCAGTCCTCCAAAGGCACCCATAATCCTCCCATCAGTCTATTCATACCCCTCCAACTGACTGATGCCTGTTCTGCCCCATCTCTCTGCCCTTCAACCACACTGCCTCCTTCTTCCTGTGGAGACCTCTCATGCCACCTGCCTCCAAGCACAGGTGATTCCCATTGATGGGAAGACCCTCTTCTCTCCCCCATCTCCCCACTCCAGTTACTCCCACTTATTCGTGAGCTCACAAGCCCCATGGTACACACTCTCCATGCAGCCTGCTCTCTCTTTTCTAGCACTGGCCTCCGTTTCTAGCTGTGGTTGTGTCATGGATGTCCTTCCCCAGCCAGCCTCCAAGCTCTCCTTCCCTTTAGCTCCAACACCTGACACAGTGCCTGGCACGTAGTAAGCCCTGGCTAGCTTCTAAGAGCCTCACTGAGGGACTGAAAGCATTTTAAAAATGTCACCACGTAGGCTCGAAACTGTAGGCAGAAAAAGCTTTGCCTGGATTGACATTTTAGAGACGTATTCGTCAAGTTGGATATGTTCACTGACTTTACCTTGTAAAATTAAAAAAAAAAAAGGACCTCTGTATCGCTTCGCATCTAAGGAAGGCGCATGTATACTATTAGACCACGTTATGAGCTTAATGGAAGGAGACAAGATGTTTTCGCTAAGAAAATGTCTAAGACTGTTGAGGTCAAGTGGGAGGAAACAGTCCGTTTGTTGGAGCATTGCTATCTTACTCTATCACAGCCACTCATAAAAATCTGACACGGGGTGAGTCAGAATTGTCTGTCGGAGATGAGTTAGATCTGGCTCATGTTCCTACAGACATGAAAGCCAGAAGCGAAGAAGGAGGCTTTGAAAGCATGGGTTGAGGAGGCCGTGTGGTTCACTGCGATGAGCTAAGTGCCCAGGGCCACCAGCAGACATGCTGGACTGTGTCCGTCCTTTGTTCTGGGGTCCCTCTTGCACCATGTGGTGAGGCTGGTGGCTGGGAGCAGCTCAGGACAGGACCTGGTGGCATCTTACCTCTCCCACCCTCCTGTGGGAGATGTGGCAGCACAAGCCTGCCTTCACCCTCTCATGACCATCCCCCAAATGGTTACATGCGATAAGCAAACAGTGCCTCTTGAGGAAGATGGGCATGTTCCAATGGAGCCCCGAGAGGATGCACAATGTGTTAACAAGGGGTCAGTACAGCACGACAGACAGCGGATGCTGCAGGTTGGTGAGGAGATCCAGGAAGGCAAAGAACAGGAGAATGAACAAGGAAGCTCCAAGCGAAGGTCGGGCATTTTAGGATGGTGGGAGGTTCTCTATACCTGGCTGCCCTCCATAGGAACCTAGGTCCAAATTCAATAAAACATCCTTTGGCCCCAGTCAATTATTGTGCACTGTTTTTGTCTTTGTTATCTTATCGAACATGCACATGCACGTTTGGACAGAGAGGCAGAGAGATCCCAATCAGGGGGTGGAGCTGGAGAGGGAGAAGCTTACTTGCCCCTGAGCAGAGAACCTGAGAACAGAGTCAATGCCAAGGCCCTGGAATCATGAGTTGATCTGAAGGCCGCGTCTGAACTGATGGACACAACCCGGGACCCAACAATTGACTTCTGAATACCTCCTGGTTCTAGACAGAACCGCTGCTCTGTCATTGTTCAGAAATGCAGGGGATAAGGATTTTGGCTTGGCTGCTGTTGCTTGAGCTATCCGGCCTGCTTCGAGAGCTGGTATAGCTTTTCCTCTTGAAGTCAGTGACTGGGCTATGGACAAACTATTCTCCGATGCCTATTTGCCTAAAGAGAATACCTCCATGCCTAGATTTTCCGGGGGGAATGGCACTATGTCTTTAGGTGCTCCGCTTCTGTGGAAGGTGTTGGGAGTCCTCTGTGCCTCTGATTCTGGACCACTTTCTCTGCTCCCAGATGAGGGTCCTTTCCAGCCCCGAGTTCTCTAATCTAGGATCAGCCCTCTTTTCTTTCTCTCACTCTTAATTCACCTACAAGAGGCACCTCTTTCATTTCCTTAGAGATTCCCTAAGCTCACTATCATGTTCCATCATTCTGCCTTCTCTCTTAGAATTTGCATCCTTATTTTCTAGGCTTGTTCTTCTCGGTTCCTAATTGGATCCTCCACTTCTACCATGTTCCCGAACTTTGCATCCAGTCTCCTGCCAATCTTCTCTTCAGGAGTTCTTTAGGTGTTTTTATCTTTATCAGTTTTATCTCTGTGTTTCGAGACTCTCTGATATCTCCTATGTTTTCTGATGTACAGCGAGTATCCAGGCCACAGCTTTCTATCCCGCATCGGGCGTGCTCTATGTAGAGGTTTCACTCTGACTGCCTAGTCGTAATCACTCCTTCTTCCTTTACCTGGGAATCAATTGATTCTTCCATCTTTGCATTGGATCTAAGTCTCTGTCACCTCTCTGTATTCGTTAAACTCATTCTGTTTTCTAACCTGAGGGTAATTTATTTAGGAGGAAGTGATCCGTGAGTGACCCAGGGCTCGCCCTTAAGGTTTGTTGAGTGCATGCGTGTGTGTGTGTTTGTGAGAGTGTATGTGGCATGCATGCCACTGCTGTTTGTGTTGTGGCTGACCCTGTCCTGGAGGCCAGTCATTTGCAGTAGCTCTCCTTTCCGGCCGTTTGTTGTTTTTAGGGTCCGGGCTGAATATGCTGAGGTTTACCTTGGTGGGCTCTGGTGTGCCTGTGAAAGGAGAAACTCTACCAACTCAACAGAACACAGGCCTGCAGAATGCTGTGTTCAGAAGAGAACATGTGGTCAAAGCTTTCTTCTCGTCCCGTATGGGAGAGTCTGTTCTCCTTGGACTAAGCATCTTGGACTGAGGAAGGCAATCCTCCAAGTGTTCCACTGTTGGTATTTTGTGTTGGCTGGCTAGGGAGTCTCTGTCCTCACATACCTGTCTTGGCCAAGCTCTGTGTTGATGCTGCTGTTGTGAGAGCCAAAATTTATTATGTCCACATTGAGTCATCTCCACGAACACTGCCTTTCACGGAATCACTCCCACGACTCATCATCTTCCCACTGCGTCTCTTGGTATTGTCTCTCTCTGATCATTGTCTCCAGGCTGTCTGCTCCTGGTCGCTTGTTGGTGTCATATGCAGGAAAAAGATGGTGTTCTTTCAAGTTGATGTCTGCCAAGCCTGCTGATAGGAAAACTTCAGCCCTCAACACTTGTGTTGTCAAGTACTCGTGCCCTTCAGACCCTCTGCGTCTCACAGTCAAGGGCACTGGGAAACAGGTTCCTTGTGTGTTCCCAGGGTGCCCTGCTCTCCTGTGCTTTGGTCCTCTTCATGGACTCCAGCCCTCTGATCCACGAACCAACCAAATCTCCCCTGAGCCATGTCTCCAACCTTCTCCCATCATCTCTGCAACTTCCGTTCTCTTTCGCTGTGGAGTTTACCTTGTAGGCTTCAGGTCAATTTCCACCCCACTGCAGTTGTTGTGGTCATCTTTTTGTTGCCTTCATGGTTGAAGAAGCATGAGGTTATTAGACACTACTACCATCTCAGTGTCTTCATGTCACCACAATTTGTACTGTGACATAAGCAAGAAGGAATTCTTCCACATGTCTCTTATGGCAGTCTTGCGGAGAGCATTGGACTTTGTCACATCTATCATTCTCAGAAAGACAATAAACAGACGATTTCACTAACTCATGACAGTCAAGAAACATACGAAAAAGAAAGGGTATTGGGACAAACATTATGACTCTAATGAGGAATTCAAATGGTGCTGTTTGTTGGAAGGCCGTTTTGTGAGAACACGGGATTCTTGAAGAGGACAAGAGATGACATTCCTTTAAGGAGATTTCCTGAAACTAATGGAATGTGAGATTTCAAGGCATGTCAAATTGAATTGCTACCCACAAGAGACCGAATTCCATTCTCTCGTATTTTAATAATAATTGTGATGTGAAACACACACACACCACACAGCATTAACACATGCACATGCAAACACACAAAGATAAGACATGCAAAATATGGGAAGGAAGCGAGGAATCGTACCAATGAAGCAACCCCAAGAAAATACCATATAGGTGAAAGGCAAATAGAATCCAAGTCAGAAGCCAACCGAAATGAGAAAGTGAACTATTACCTGTCAATAATACATTCAGTACTCAGGACTAAAGACTCCCGTCAATACAAACAGTTTGTAACAGTGGTTGAAATTCCAAATCAAAAAAAAAAAAAAAAAAAATAGAAACATCCATAAGAAAACAGCAAATATTAAACAGGCTCGTCCTTCTGTTGCCCATAGGAGATTTCCTTCGACTATAAAGATACTCATAGCTTGCAAGTGAAGAAACAGGGAAGATGTAGGTTATGCTATTCCCAAGGAGAAGAGAGCCAAAGTGTTTGTGCCTAAGTCAGCGAGAGTCATTTTATGCCTTCGAGAGAAAAAAGCTAAGCGGAAGGTGTTTTGTCTTGATGGAGCATCAAAACATCATAAACCTGGAAGAATTGCCAACATATCCACCATGAAAAAAGGTGTATCTAAACGTTGGAAGCCTATGAACACACAGGAATGGAGATGGCGACGTTTATCCAATACTGTTGGCAACTATGATATCCAGGTTAAGCACAGGACAGATTATCTGGATGGGAAGGTGCTAAGGAATAACAGACGTCCACATGGGCATTCGAGACCACCTGAACTTTGGGGGGTCCATGAGTAAGATTGCGTCTCTGAGGACAATAAGATATGTTCTTCCCAGCAGCAGACCTAACTTTGTCTATCGCAGGTCATGAGCTCGAGTCCAAATCCAGTCATAATTCATGGAAGAGAAGTCAAAACCTATCCTGTGCACTTATCATCACGAAGGTATGAAAACAGGAAGATATCACTTTCAAATTGGAAATACAGCCAGACACTAAAGTGGAAAACACAACACATTCACGAACTGCAATGAATGCAAGAAAGAAAATCCAAAGGAAAAGAAGAGCCATGAACGAAGGAATTCTAAGAAACTTAGAGGAGGATGCCAAAACATTTTATGGGGAAACAATATAGGGTTAAATGTGTGCATTTCCAAAATTTAAAAACACCGAAAAAGAAAGCCACCTAAAAGGACGACTGAAGGAACAAGATGAAGAAAAACCGAACTCCAAAGTTAACAGAAAAATTGAAATCAGACATGTGATTATCAAAATTAAGGAAATACAAACAAACCAATAGGAAAAAAATCAGGAGATCTCACACTTGAGTTTTGACAACAGGAACAAACCGCAGAAGCCATTACTGGGATAAAACAGGGAGACAAGCACACAGCTGCAAGTATGAAACCACATCACAACTGGTAGCAAGGAAAAAAGAATAACCGAAAAGGCATAGCCACACATTTATGCTAGCAAATCCAAGAACTGAGAGAAAAGGATAAATTCCCAGACACATAGAAACTTCCAAGATTAGGTCAGGAAACCTACAAAATCTCAGCTCTCTAGTTTAGACGGAAGCCTTTGAAGCAGTAATCCAACCCCTGCCAACACACAGAAGGCCAGGTCAAGTCATTTGCTTGGGCCACTCTTCTATGTATTTAGTGAAGGCATTGTCATGTCCTCTCATCAAATCCAGAGATGGAAGAGGTGGGTAAACTCTAATTTACAAGGATAAAGACCCAATTCAAAGAAGGACATTTTAGGAAACCCACCCATGTCATTTCAATAAGGAAAGATAATAAACAATATAATTCTTTCCTTTTCTCCCTGTGACTTCCTTTGGTTTTGAGAGGGCCACATTGTTTTCCTATGAATTGATGTTGTTCTTGTTGCTGTTCTGTTGAGAAAGCCTGCCTATCATCCATCATCCATTTTTGACAAGAGTATTCACGGATGCTTTAGTTGCATGGACGTCCTAGTGCTCCTCCTAATATATGCCACAACTCCTGACCACCCATTAATCAGTTCTCTTTTCGGTAGCCCTCAGCTGGATTCTCAGAGTCCTGAGTCACTCCTGGTGGGTCTCCTTCTCTGACTTCTTGCCCTTTATTATTCCCTTCCTTAAGTGGGCCAAGGTATTCCTCCCGAGGCACATATTGTGGGTAGCCGTATGACATTTCCCTTTGTTTGCTTGCCTTTTCCATTTCCCAACAGCAGGGCATGGGACATTCATGTCAAGGCAAGGTCCAGGGGTTCATTCACTCGACGGCAGAGGAATACTGTGGTGCCGAAATGGACCCAAACTTTCTGATCCACTAGTCCTTGCAAGGGCATTGCGACTCACTCCAAAGTTCTGCTCGAATGGGCCTTGCAAGCCTTCGGTATAGGCCGTCCCTTTCCTTCTGACTAAAGAGTCTTGGTCCACATGTTTATACCCGTTACCACAACAAGTACAGTTAACTAATAATAACAACGGGTTCGGTCCAGGCCTCTTCATTGAGAGTTAGCTCAGATGCAGAATATCACTCTCCTCAAAGACTTTGCAAAGGTATTTAAGGGAAAGCCAGGTAGACAGAGGCCTCATCCCTTAGCCGCGTGTTTCAGAACACTAGGAGACGAGGCCACAGACAGCACCATATAGCGATGCCCTCACCTTTTACCTCCGAAAGGGACTTTCCGTATCTTAGTCATCACTGACCCATAGGCAAAAGACGCTGACAAAGTACGCTCTCACCCACAGGACGACAAACCCCACGGAGAGCTGCTTATACCCGCGAGGCCTCACCTTTTCTTGAGATATCTAGAAATTGTAGTGTAAAAGGACACCTTGCCGTCTCTGGGGATATGTTGGCCTAAAGGAAGGTATACTGAATGTCATTTTCCTTCCTCTATGTCTCCAGAAAGGGGAAGTTGGACATTAACCCACAAGACATCCTGAGTTCTTGATCAGGTTCAGAGGGCTCTTGTTCTGTCCTTCCCGGGGCTTCCTACTTAAAGCCATAGGACACCAAGGTCATGGGAGAGGGACAGCTGCTTCAGTGAAGCCAGCATCTGTGATGTCACAAAGCCTTGAGGTCATAGCAACCACTCCTCATCAACCCAGGCCTGATCACTACACTTGACTGGAGTAGTCATGGGTGGGCCAAGAGGACCCCAAGCCATCCCAAACCGCTGGAGCCGCCTGGGTCTCTCACCAAGGCAGTTTGCGAAGCGAGTCGGTGTCAACTTCTCCATGGCCCAATTCGTAGTATTTGGTCGTGAGTGTCAGCACCAGCCCTCTGGACCTCGGAGAAAGGCAAGGATCCCTCATTCCATCTTAGCCACGACAGGCCAAGAAACTAACAGACCACAAGCAAAGCCTCAGGGGAGGAAATCCGAGCCCTGCGTAAGGGTGAGACCCTCCCACCAAATCATGGAGCATCTCAACAGGAAAAGGTCCACCCAAGGGAAGCTCAAAGTGAACCCCCGCAACCGTGCCAAAGACATGTCTGGAATCTTCCACAGCAAGCACACGAGTACCTCGATGGTCTCCAGAAACGGTGCCAACAAGGCCTCCCAATCTTCCAAAAACACCATTCATCCAAGGCAGACTCTACACCCTAGAACCTTAGGTCCAGGACGGACTCATGTTCTTGGAGTCCACAGAAGCCAACGGAGAGCATGTTGGAAGAGACCCAAGCCCAAGTGAAGCCATCTGAAAGACTTCGGTGCCCATTTCAGGAAGACAACTTGTATGTGCAAAAGGACGCATTGAAGAGGATTCGAATGTGGAAGAACCTTGAGCACTCCCTCATGGTGGATCAGCTACCCTCTGTGGAACTGCATGGAGATGTGGCAGCACAAGCCTGCCTTCACCCTCTCATGACCATCCCCCAAATGGTTACATGCGATAAGCAAACAGTGCCTCTTGAGGAAGATGGGCATGTTCCAATGGAGCCCCGAGAGGATGCACAATGTGTTAACAAGGGGTCAGTACAGCACGACAGACAGCGGATGCTGCAGGTTGGTGAGGAGATCCAGGAAGGCAAAGAACAGGAGAATGAACAAGGAAGCTCCAAGCGAAGGTCGGGCATTTTAGGATGGTGGGAGGTTCTCTATACCTGGCTGCCCTCCATAGGAACCTAGGTCCAAATTCAATAAAACATCCTTTGGCCCCAGTCAATTATTGTGCACTGTTTTTGTCTTTGTTATCTTATCGAACATGCACATGCACGTTTGGACAGAGAGGCAGAGAGATCCCAATCAGGGGGTGGAGCTGGAGAGGGAGAAGCTTACTTGCCCCTGAGCAGAGAACCTGAGAACAGAGTCAATGCCAAGGCCCTGGAATCATGAGTTGATCTGAAGGCCGCGTCTGAACTGATGGACACAACCCGGGACCCAACAATTGACTTCTGAATACCTCCTGGTTCTAGACAGAACCGCTGCTCTGTCATTGTTCAGAAATGCAGGGGATAAGGATTTTGGCTTGGCTGCTGTTGCTTGAGCTATCCGGCCTGCTTCGAGAGCTGGTATAGCTTTTCCTCTTGAAGTCAGTGACTGGGCTATGGACAAACTATTCTCCGATGCCTATTTGCCTAAAGAGAATACCTCCATGCCTAGATTTTCAGGGGTAATGGCACTATGTCTTTAGGTGCTCCGCTTCTGTGGAAGGTGTTGGGAGTCCTCTGTGCCTCTGATTCTGGACCACTTTCTCTGCTCCCAGATGAGGGTCCTTTTCAGCCCCGAGTTCTCCAATCTAGGATAAGCCCTCTTTTCTTTCTCTCACTCTTAATTCACCTACAAGAGGCACCTCTTTCATTAACTTGGTGATTCCCTAAGCTCACTATCATGTTCCATCAAAGAATACATTCAAATGGCCAACAGACACATGAAAAAATGCTCCACATCACTCGGCATCAGGGAAATACAAATCAAAACCAGAATGAGATACCACCTCACACCGTTCAGAATGGCTAAAATGAACAAGTCAGTCAATGACAGATGCTGGCGAGGATGTGGAGAAAGGGCAACCCTCCTACACTGTATGTGGGAATGCAAGCTAGTGCAACCACTCTGGAAAACAGCGTGGACGTGCCTCAAAAAGCTGAAAATAGAACTACCCTATGACCCAGTGCTTGTAGTACTGGGTATATACCCTACAGATACAAACGTGGCATTCTGAAGGGGCACATGCACCCAAATGTTTATAGCAGCAATGTCCACAATAGTTAAACTATGGAAAGAAACTAAATGTCCTTCAACAGATGAATCAATAAATAAGATGTGGTATATATGTTCAATGGAATACTATGCAGCCATCAAAAAAAAATGAAATCCTGCTATTTGTGATGACGTGGATGGAACTAGAGGGTATTATGCTTGGCGAAATAAATCAATCTGAGAAAGACAACTATCATATGATCTCCCTGATATGATGAAGTGGAGATGCAACATAGGCAGTTTCGGGCGTACGAAAAAAAAATAAAAAAAGATGGTATTAGGAGGGAGACAAACCATAAAAGACTGAATCTCACAAAACAGACTGAGGGTTGCTGGGGGGAGGTGTGTTGGGAGAGGATGGTGGGGGTATGGACATTGGAGAGGGCAGGTGCTATGGTGAGTGATGGTGAGTGCTGTGAATCACAGACCTGTACCCCTAGGGATAAAAACACATTATATAAAAAATTTTAAAAAATAATTTAAAAAACCCATTAAAGAAAAAACACAGATTGCAAGCCCAGAGCTAATCTCATATTCAATCAAAACTTTTGAAAGTTTTCCCCTTAAAGATCAGAAGAAAGACAAGTGTGTCCATTTTCACTACTCTCATTTGACACAGTAGTGGATGTCCTAGCCAGAGAAACAAGGAACACAAAGAAATAAGAGACTCCAAAAAAAAAAAAAAAAAAAAGGAAGAAGTAAAATTTTCTTTTTTTGGATAACATGAACTTACATGTTAAAAAATCCTAAAAAATTCACAAAAAATTTGAATAAACAAATTTAGTAAAATTACCAAATACAAGATCAATATATAAAAGAAAAGAATTTTGTTTTGTTTCTTTTTTTTTTTATGGACTGCTTCCCAGTTTGTCATGTCATCCTTGTTCAGTGATCACGCTAATCTTCTCTGCATCATTCCAATTTTAGTATATGTGCTGCCAAAGTAAGCACAAGACAGGAGCATTTTAACATTCTAATGATGAACTATCTGAAAAAATAAAGAAAACAATCTAATTCACAATAGCATCAAAAATAATAAAATACTTAGGAATAGATTTAACTAAGAAGATGAAAGATCTGTACTCCATAAACTATGACATTGATAAAGAAATTGAAGGTGACAGAAATGGAAAGATAGCTCATATTTATGAATGGTAAGAATTAACATTGTTAAAATGTCCATACTACCGTAAACCATCTGTAAATCCAATTCCTATCAAAAATCCAATGTTAGGGGCGCCTGGGTGGCTCAGTGGGTTAAGCCGCTGCCTTCGGCTCTGGTCATGATCCCAGGGTCCTGGGATCGAGCCCCGCATCAGGCTCTCTGCTCAGCAGGAAGCCTGCTTCCTCTTCTCTCTCTGCCTGCCTCTCTGCCTGCTTGTCATCTCTCTCTGTCAAATAAATAAATTAAAAATCTTAAAAAAAATCCAATATTATTGTTTTACAGAAGTAAGTAAAGAATCCTAAAGTTTATATGAGACCATAAAAGACAACAAATAATCAAAGCAGTTCTGAGAAAGAATGAAGAAGGGAGATTACACTTCTTGATTTGAAACTATACTACAAAGCCCTCATGCTCAAAACAATAAAGTAAACTGGCATAAAAACAGACCAATAAACAAGTAGAACAGAATTGAGAGTCCAGAAATAAATCCTTTCATACAGTCACCTAATATTTGACAGGGGCCAACATATGTAATGGGGAAAGATAGTCTGTTCAATAAATGATGTTTAAAACTGAATAGTCACATAAACAGTATGAAAAGGGAACCTTATATCACTCATAAGTCTGAACTTGAAATAGATTAAAGACTTAAAGGTGATGCATGAAACTAAATTTCCTAAAGGAAAACATAGGAAAAATTCTCCTTGACATTGGTATTGCCAATAGTTTTTTGGATACCAGACCAAAAACACAAGCAAAAAAAGCAAAAATAAATAAATGGTATTACATCAAACTAACGTTTCTGCATTGCCAAAAAAAGGGAGAGAGAATGAAAACACAATCCACAGAATGTAAGAAAATACTTACGAATCTTATATCTGAAAAGAGGTTAATAACCAACAGATACAAATAGAAAAAAAATATATGATTAAAAAAATAGCAAAAGGATCTCAATAGACTTTTTTTTTCAAAAAAGTTATATAAATGACCAACAGGAGCATTAAAAAGTGCTCAACGTAAAAATCTCAGGGCAAAGTCCTTATGTTGTTGTTGTTGTTGTTTACCTCTGAAAAACACAGCAAGATATTAGAATATATACTACCAAAAAATTGAAACTAACCAATTTTGGTAAATATTGGGGAAAACGGGGAACTTATGCACTGTAATAGGGATATAAATTTGTATGGAAAACAGTATGGAGATTATTCATATTATTAAAAGTAAAATTACCATATGATTCAGTAATCCCACTTCTAGGTATCTATCTAAAGAAAACGAAGTTCACTGTTCAAAGACATATCTGCACTCTTATGTTTATTATAAAATTATTAACTCTAAGCAAGAGATGGAAATAACTTCAGTATCCATTAATGGATGAATGAGTAAAATAAGTATGGTAAATATATACTACGGAATACTACTTAACCATGAAAAATTAAGAAATACTGCCATTTACAACAGCATGGATGGATCTTGAAGGTATTATTCTAAGTGAAATATTTCAAAGATTTTGTATATTTTTTAAATTTATGTATTATGATATCCCTTACATACAGAATCTGAGGAAAAGGAAAACTAATGGAAACTTAGAGTTGAGTTGACAAGGGGTGAACCTGGGGTGGAGTAAGGTGGTCCAAGGGTGCAAACTTGCAACTATAATATGAAAAAGTTCTGGGGATCTAATGTACAGCATGATGATCATAGTTAATAAGATATACATACTTTTTTTTATTGTGCTTCCCTTTATTAAACTTTGCATATATCACATTCTTACAAGTTGAAAGTTTATAGCAATCTTGTATAAAAGAGGTCTGCTGCCACCATTTTTCTAACAACATTTGTTCATTTTGTGTCTCTTTGTCACATGTTGGTAATTCTTGCAATATATCAAGTTTTTTCATTATTATTGTATTTGTTATGGTGATCTGTGATCAGTAATTATGACCCACTGAAAACTCAGAACTAGTGTACTTAAGGTATATACATTGTTTTTCTTTAAAAACATAATGCTTTTGAACAGTGCAGTATAGTTTTTATTTTTTATATGCACTGGGAAACATAATTTTTTATATGCACTGGGAAACCAAAAAATATAATAATTTGACTTAGTTTATTGAGATAATCACTTTATTGAGGCAGTCTGGAACAAAACCCACAAGACCTCTGAAGTTTATCTCTACTATACTATATACATAAAAGTTGCTAAGAGAGTAGATCTTAAAATTCCTTATGATAAATGCATAAAAAACAGTGGCAACTATACGAGATAGTAGATGTATTAACATTTTTATGTAGATTATATTGCAATAAAGATGTATACCAATTTATCAAATTGTACAAAATTTACACAATGTTAAAGGTTTGCAATGTTATAAGAAATCATTTCTTAAATTTACAAATATGTCGATTTTTTTCAATAAACCTGGAAAAAACTTTTTGTAGAATTAATCTATTTTTCAAAAAATGAAGTAAGGCAGTAGAAACTGCAACTAACTCTGAAATAATAGAATATAAAATCCATTTTCATTATATACACTGTGACAAAAAGTATTACTTAGTTTACAATGGAGGAGTACTTATGAAACATGAAGGATGGTCTATAAAAAAGGCTGAAAGAGCTCAGTTTTAAGGTTTAAATTTAAAATCTTCTTTTGAAATACTAAACTGACCACCCAGTGTTCCAAACATCAATGTCTTAACTGCATGAATTTATTTCATACAACTCTATAATCTAGTTTCATAAGAAAACAGCATGCAAATTTTGAATAAGACAGACTTGCTTAAGTTTCATGTTCAACAGTAAAGGATACCTCCCTAAAAACAAATAGAAGACAAATCAGCATATTTATTATGATAATTATTATTCATAAAGAGATTCATATTGAATTAGGGAATATATATCCTCAGAGGGGGTAAAGTAAAATGAAATTTATGTTGGTAAATGTGTCTATGAATAGTCAATACAATGCCTCAATATAAATGAATATTACCATTTTGAACAATTTAATTACTATTACTAGAATTATTATAAGTATAAAAATAGCTATCATTTTAGCATGGAATATGAGATTCTCATGCTCCATGCTTCATCACATACACACAACAACGCAGCATAATAAGTATTATCATCACCATTTCATGGGTGAAAAAACTGAGGCTAACACATTTGGATAACTGGTTTATGATTACATGGGTAGCAAAAATGCATCACACTAATTTAGGCTTTATGATTTCAGAATTGTACTCTTACCATTGCACATTCTATTACTCTGTAAATACTTGGCCTGTTTTCATTTGGTTCTTTAATTTTATTCATGTGGTGATGGCTTAAAGCTTCATTTAAAGGAAGCTTAAAAATTTCATTTAACCAAAAGCTCCCAAGAATTAAAAATGTCATTGATCTAATGTAGACATGGATATCATTAGTTAATGGGTAACTATATATTTTCCACTCTAGTGAGATAAAAGAGTATTTTTCTAAGTTTTAGTCTCTCAGTGTTAAAAAGGACTTTGTTAAAATAGAAATATTTAGACAAAGGTGATCAAAAGTCTGGATCAGGTCACCTTAAGGTAAATATTAGGAAACTGAGGAAACAAATGGAGATTTGAACACTGAGCTATGATATAATGAATGGTTTCAAGTATTTAGTAGAGTATAGAAAAGCCCTTTAAAGCCTGGTCTTAGCCTAGCATTGCAGCTTCTGGGATATCTATCTATCATCTATCTATCTAGATATAATGTGAAAACTTTTTTAACTTAAAGATTTTGAGAAATAGAACATAATCAGCACCATAGAAGATCTGTTTATGATAACAACCTAGCCCCTCCTCCCAGTTTGTTAATATTCTCTCTTATTTAATGTAACATTGTGCAAATAGACCACTACTGATCTGCTGTTATGAATGAAATAGCTATAATCATCTGTTTGCATATCCTGGTGAAAATATTCATTTAGTTCCATGTTGTATTTCTAGGAATGGACCAAATTTTTATTTTTATTTTTAAGTTTTCTAAATATTGTCCAACTTACCTCAAATGTTTTTATTATGGGCACTTTCATTCTTTCACATTCTTGCAAGGCAATTTTACTGTTGCCCAATATGGTAAGTGTGTAATAGTATGTCATTTTAGGTTTTAATTTATTATTAATTTAATTTAATTTAATTCCAGATTCATAATAAAGATAAACAGTTTTTATATATGAGTGGCCATTTGGATTACCCTTTCTGTAAAGTGCATGCTCAAATCTTTTGATATCTTAACATTGTGTCATACTGACTTCTTTAATAGTAGATTTTCTGAATGAACTTTAAGCTGTGTAGGTCTTCTCTATTTTATTTTGAACTTGTTTTCATTTCAAAATCTTTATATTTATTTTCATAATCTGCTTTTATTTTTCTTTGTCTATTATCTATCTATCTATCTATTTATTTGCAAGCAAGAGAGAGCGAGCAAGTGAGAGTGCAGGGAGGGATAGAAAAAGAAGGGAAAAGAATCTTAAGCAGACTCCAGGCTCAGCACAGAGCCCAACTCTGGGCTCTATTTCACAACCCTGACATCATGACCTGAGCCAAATGAAAGAGATAAAATAAAATTAAGGTGTTAAAAAAAAAAGGAAAAAGAATTGGAGGTTTAATTAAGTGAGCCACCCAGGCACCCCTGTGGTACCTTAAATTAGCTGTCATATCTTTAAAGTTCTAGAGTATCCATTTGGTTCATTTATAAAACCTTTCTCAATATCATTTTTAGTGTCAGTTTTTGGTTCAATTTGCTTCCCCTCTCATTTCTTTGAGCAGAGTAATCAAGCCATTTTACAATCTTTATTGATCATTTTAACATCATACTTAATCCCATTTTGTCTATCAAATCTTGTTAATGGTTTTTCTTTGTGTGCTTTGTTACATTTTGCTATGTTCAAGACATTATATTTGAAACTCTTATTGAGTAGGGATAATTAAGAGCTATAATAATGGTATGGTCCTCCTTGGTAGGATTTTCTCTTATATCTGAGACTCTACAAGACAATCATACTCCAAATTCAGTGATTGACTTTCTCAGTTTACACAGAAGGCAAGGTAGGCTATAGTCTTATTTCTGCTTCTCCTTGTGCTTTGGGGATCTCAAGTTAAATTTGGGTTGTACCAAAGTCCTCAAATTTGATTGCTGCTGGATTTTGAATTTTGTTTCTCTAGTATCAAGAGTCTATGAACAACACAGCTCAGTGTGTTTTAGCAGTTTCAAATGCTCTCATAGCTAAAATGGCTTCAGGGCATATATCTCTAGGCTCTCATTGTATTTCGTATTTTGGCCCAGTAATCCCTCACTTATTTTTATAATCATTCTGATATTTTTAACTTTAAAAGCTATTTTGTCTGGATTTTTAGTTGTCTTAAGTAGGAGTTTTTAGATCACCATTACTAGAAGCAACAACAAATATACATGAAAATATCTGCAGTAGTTTATCACATCTTTATGGCTTTGAACTTCCATAAGCTGAGGCATCCTTCTCTAATCACTTAGGCAAACTCCAATTTACCCTTTAAAACAACCCAAGAATTGCTTCATTTAAGAACATGTTCAGGCATGACTCTTCCCCACTGTTCTTACCAACATTCCCACACACTCTTTGCTACCCAAAGCTTGTTTATGAACTTTCGTTAGGTATATCAGCGTGACCAGAATTTTGCTCTATTGTATTTTTGTCCTTTAGAGCTTTAATTAAATATGAATTCCATAGAAAGTCTGTCCCTTTTCTTTCAAACCTGGGTTAGTTATTTCTTCTCATTCTTTGTCAGAAGTTACTTTATTAGAGAAACTTATAGCTCTATTGTGACTTTGGAGCCTTTACAGTTTTTCGACTGGAAAAATCACCCATCCCTGAGATTTTTACGCAGCTTCCTAGCTGATATTATTCAGAAATCTGTTCAAAACAGACTTTTTCAGGGAGGCCCTTTTGGACCACTCAGTTTAAAAACCTCTTCTCAATCACTGCTCTTTTAAAAATGTGCTTATTTAGTTCAAATATGCATCTCTATTAAAGAAAAATCAGTACGTTTTTTTTTTTAAAGTTGGCTTACCTATTATCTATCTCTCCCATTAAAATGATTCCTCTGGGCTGGGGTTTTGTTGTGCTCATCTTAGGCCAGGCACTCAATAAATTGTCTCTGAATGATTGAATTGTTTGACTCCCTTGCTAGATTCTCAACTTCATGAGGCCAAGGATTGTTCTATTCAGTCCTTCTTTATCCTCAATGTCTGTTATATTGCAGTCACTTACATGACTAATGGGAAAAATCACAGAAAGAAAGAGTTAAAACTACATAAAAACCCCGTAGGTTCAATAACACAAAGCTTTCTAAAATTATTTAGCCCAGGAATTGAATACTGGCTGCACTTTTGATTTTTTTTAAATGGTATTGAATTTAATTTAAATGGAAATACTGGAATGGTAGAATAATAAAAAAATTATAAAAGCAACTTGCTCCTTAAAGTAAGAATTATATAGGGCATCTCTTCTAGAAGCAAAATTTTCAAATGACAAACATCTGAAAGCATAGAAGGAGAAGTAAGAGTGTGAATTGTACTTCAATGCTCTTTTCTTTATATTCAACAAACAGCTTCATTCACACACCTTTCCAATTTTTTCAACTCTTTTGACAAAGCCTTCAGAGGAGTTACTGCTGATGACAACCATCACAGCCTAACAGGAGAAATTTTATAAAGAAAAATAATAGCATGTTTTTCCCAAATTGTTAAGGATATGGTGAAGCTCTGTCGGATTCAAAGGAGGAATGTGCAATTCCATGCTATATATAATAATAACTTGTTTTAATAGTGGCTTTGCAATTTTTCAGATATATCCATTTACTGAAACCACTATCAAATAAACAAAAACAAACAAATGAACAGGGGTTCGAGACAGAAATTATCTAATCTAAAAATAGCACATGTTCACAGAATACACAACACATATCCCAAGTACTACTATAGGTTTCAAGTAATAGTCAAAACAATAGTAAACATGATTCAGACCCTACCAGTCAAATCATAAATGGGACCTTAACTGTAAATCCTTATCTTTAGATCAAAGCGGGTAATTGGGGGCTGAAGATACATTATAGAACTAATATGTTATAGAACTCCTCTGAAATGAGTCATTTATTCCATCACTTTTCCTGCACAGCTGCTGACCCATGTTTTGGTTCCTGGAAATAGCTGCTACCCTGTCATACTTCTTAAAAGCACATATATTGATAACTCTACTCATTCCTCCATTCCTCTGTGACTGTCACTGTGTTAAAATGTGGAGTCAGCTGACTCACTTGTGATGGTAATAAAGTAGATGAGTTTGCAAAGTATTTTGTTATTTCTAAAAATGCAAAAACCAAATTACATTGAAATCATAAGGGGTGTTTCAGGGAGAGCTGTAGGATGTGGTTTCTTGTGTAATCCACAGAGATTAGCTCCAACACATATTTAAACTCTCCTCTAGGAGCAACCTTAGTGGTAAAGCAAGAAGATAAACAGATGTATACACACCCTGGCACAAAATTATCACTTATGTTTGGCTTCCTAGTCTCCTCGTGTTACTTATTTATCTTAACTTCTCTCTGAAATCAGGGAACACAGAATCTCAATCAGTAGACATTTTTCTACTGAATTACCCAATAGTCCGATCATACCCCTAATACTTTTTAAAATTATTTCACTCATAATCCCAAATCTGCTTTGCTTCCTCATCTTAGTACACTGTAATTTGATTTCAAAATGAGGACAGTTGTCAGTAATGCCACATTCATTCATCTATTTTACAATTCCATGTGCTTATAACTATGAAGATATGTTAATAACATCCATTCCAATAAGCCACCCTAAATTTATTATCATGAAACAAGACCTCAAGAAAGAGAATTCAAAATCATCCATGTATTTGCAACTTATTGCAATAAAGCCTTTATCAATAGACTTCCCTGTGCACATGGTGGTCAAATTGCTGGTGAAAACCAGCCAGATCTATTACAAGCTTTCTCATGGCTTCTAGGTAACCCAAGTGAGCCTTTATTGATACTGGGAAGGGATAAAGCAGGGAAGGGATAAACAGTGCTATAAGATTTGGCTAGACAAAAGTAATGACTCTCATTACAAAGTGAGTATTTTTTTTTCAAGCTTTAGTTCAGTTTATTTTTCTTGTATAAAACTATGTAGTAGCCACAGCTGGAGCCTGGGTCCTCTGAACAGAGACTCTGGTGTGGGTCTTCACAAGATGGTCCGTGAACTCCTGATAGGGAGACTTGGTGAACACAGCTGTAGGTCTTGGAGATGGCATCGAAAGTAGCCTTGGCAAAGTTCCCTAGGGTGGCAGTGCAGCCCCTGGCCGAGGTGTAGCAGTCGTCAATACCAGCCATCATCAGCAGTTTCTTGGGCACAGGGGCCGAGACAATGCCAGTGCCTCTGGGGGCGGGGATGAGACGCACCAGCACAGAGCCACAGCGGCCAGTCACCTTGCACGGGACAGTGTGGGGCTTGCCGATCTTGTTCCCCCAGTAGCCTCGCCGCACAGGGACAATGGAAAGCTTCGCCAGAATGATGGCTCCGCGGATGGCAGTGGCTACCTCCTTGGAACACTTGACATCCAAACCGACGTGTCCATTGTAATCTCCGATGGCGACAAATGCCTTGAACCTGGTCCGCTGGCCCGCGCGCGTCTGCTTCTGCACAGGCATGATCTTCAAAACCTCGTCCTTGAGGGAGGCTCCCAGGAAGAAGTCGATGATCTCAGACTCCTTGATGGGCAGGGAGAAGAGATAGATCTCCTCCAGGGACTTGATCTTCATGTCTTTGACCAGGCGGCCCAGCTTGGTGACGGGGATCCACTCCTTGTCCGCGGCCTTGCCCCCGCGAGCTCCGCGGCCTCGGCCCCGGCCCCGACCACGTCCCCGGCCCGCCCCGGCCCCGGATGCCGCTGCCGAAGCCACCGCGGAAACCGCCGCGGCCTCCCATTCCAGGGCCCCCGGGCCCTCCGGGCCCTCCCGCAGCACCGGCGTCATCCGCCATTTGGTGTTCTCTCGGAGAGGAAACAAAGTGAGTCTTTTAAAGCAAAAGAGCCTGTTGGGAATATTGTTTTATAAAATAGTGGTTTTTTTTATTAACTTTTTAAAATTCAATTAGGTAACATATAGTGTACCAATAGTTTCAAATGTAGATTTCAGTTATTCATCCATAGCATATAATAGCTAATGCTCAGTACTTACTGTTATAGCTTCTTGAAAGCAGAATTTTAACCCACTGAGCCACCCAGGCGCCCTTGAAAGCAGAATTTTAGATCACATTTTCTGATTACTTCCATGTCGTACAACACTTTCCTGCTAGCAACCTTCAAAACATACTGTTTGTTAGAGGAATTTCTTTAATAATAAATAAATAGGAATTCATTTAAATTTATAAATATATAAAATAAATAGGAATTTATTTAAATTTATTTAAATATTACACACTGTTTCATTGTTCATAAATAAGGTGATGATATTATAGCCATTAGTTGGTAGCACTGATATATCACTATCTTTTTACTTCTCAGTGCATTCTCTTTACACAAATAGATATATATTTTAAAAAATGTGAATCTGTGGCAAACTTGTAAAAAACCCTATACAGTAAAGTTTATCATTTTAAGTAATCTCAATTATCTTCCTCAATTGTGATAGTATATCCTTCTATCTAGGCCAGATATTGTATGAGGGATTTGAAGAGACATACTTTTCTAAATTTCACTTTTCTCATCTGCAAAATGCTTATCATGATCCTACAAAAAAATACACTTATAATTTTTTGATGAAAATTTATTTATTTATTTTAAGATTTTATTTCTTTATCAGAGAGAGTGGGCGAGAGAGCAAGCACAGGCAGACAGAATGGCAGGCAGAGGTAGAGGGAGAAGCAGGCTCCGGCCGAGCAAGGAGCCAGATGCGGGACTCGATCCCAGGATGCTGGGATCATGACCTGAGCCAAAGGCAGCTGCTTAACCAACTGAGCCACCCAGGCGTCCCTTTTGATGAAAATTTAATCTGTATAAACAATATATTTGCTGTAATGCGTGGTTCATGGAAAACATCTTTTTTAATTATAAGCAGTATTAGAAATTAAGTAAATGTGTCTATAATATTTAAAGTTTTAACACATAATTCCACTGCTTTGCCTTATTTTCTCAAATCCCTTTACCACTTTCACTGACAGAGTCAAATGTACTTTTTCTACTAGTAGCCAGCTCTTTGTCTTTTGTCAGAAAGATGCCCTTGTGAATTATTTATAATAGAGATATTAGCAATAATAATAATAATAATAATAATAAATAGCCATGAAAATGTTAAAAAAAAAGTTTTCTTAACTAATTAGGGTTCTTAGACATCAATTAGAGGAACCACCTCGGGCAAGCAAATTAATCTGCAAGACATTCCCAGAATTAACAAGTCAGTCAGATACAGGGTTGTCTGTAGACTGAAAAGAACTAGGTTTGGAAAATAGGTAAGGACAGTGAAAAAAGTGATCAAATTTTTGGGCAAAATAAACTCTTAGGTGTCCTTTCAATGGAGTCCTGTTCATTATGTAGCAGAAACTCTGGAGATTATCTCAATCCATTGGAGTCACCCCGTTTATTAGCTTGCTATTGACAAAGTTATTTACAAACTGTAGAGCAAGAGGTTATAATGGAGAAAACTGATGGTAATGCACAGGATTCTTGTTAACAATAATGCAAGTTAGTGATTTTTCATTAGAAAACATAAATTCTATAACCCAAATTATGGGCCCAGAGCACTTCTGCTGCACAACTCTGCTTATATCCCAAATAACCATGTGAACTAGTTTTAATATCTGCTTCTCTTATTAATTTTTGAATAAAAATTCTTGACACAAGTATTTTATAATTGTGTGATAATCATGAATTTAATTTTTGGAGAACAAAACACACTTTAGCATAACTAGGTTTGTTCACAGAACCAGCCTTGGTAACACACTTCTATATGTTAGAAATGATGTAATAAATGTAGAATATTGGGCACTTGTTTGGTATTCTTTGCCATGTTTTGCACTATCTAAAAAGAGATCAGTGAACTTGGACTGGAGTTAGTAGACATGGAAGAAAATAAAATATTACAGAGAAGAATACTCTGTGGTCCACAACCTAAACGGCCTGGGATTCCCATCATTTGGATCCCTGTAGCTTTACAGAAGTCAATTAAATTTTTGTATCTCTGATTAAAGTTGTTTCCCCAGTACTTTTTCAAACATCTCTTGTAAAGTATTGTTTCCCAGAAAAAAAGGGATTTTGCACATGTATCTGCCTTTGTCTCTGGTCATGATCTCAGTCAGTATCCTGGGATCGAGCCCCATATCGGGCTTCCTGCTCATTAGGGAGTATACTTCTCAGTCTCTCTCTGCAGCTACATCCCCCTGCCCCACTCATGCTCTCTCTCTCTCAAATAAATAAATACAATCTTTAATTTTTTAATTAAAAATAAGATAAATAAATTAAAATAAAAAGTCTGGGCTTACTGCCCCATTTAGCTCCTTTTGTTTTTTTGAGTTGTATTTAAAGCAGCATGAGAGAACATGAGGCTCTCAAACTTAAAAAAAAAAGGAAAAAATTGAGTTTTGTTAGGATTTAAGATCTTGTCTGCTAGACAAAAACGTTGGCTTTGTTAACATGTGAAAATTATCAAAAGGGAATAAGATAGAATTCTAATAATTTTTGTAGAAATTAAAAATTTTCTCCAACCCAATTACATACAGACCCATTAAGTAAATTCATTCCAATGTCCCAAACCAACCTTTTCTAATAGTAATGCATCTGTGTAAACAGGGTCAACCCAAGGAATAAATAAATATTATTATTTTTTTCCTGTCTCTTCCACAGTCTCATCTGGGTATATTGGTAGCAAGCCAATTATCTATCTTATAAGACATGATATCATAAGGAAGGGTATTCTGTCCATTTGGAACAACTGAAAATCATTGTAATTTTATCTTGGTGCAGTAACTTGAGATGGCACAGTGTGGTTTATGAATATATTTTATTTTTTTTTTTACTGGGAAGAAGAGATTATAGAGATATTGGTTATCCAAGAGAGACTGACAGGTGTTGATAGTTGCCAGGTCAATATCCATCTACTTTTTCCTTTAGTATCAGAAAGCACTGAGGGATTGACAACAAGGAAACTTAAAACAACATCAAATATTTTATTGTCTCTTTTCTAGTTACATTGTAACCATATGACAAAGTATCAGTCGTACAAGATATCATTCTCTTTTACCTCTATCTTTCTGCCAGAAATGTGGGCTTAATAGTGAGAACTCCAACAGCAATTTTTGCAACTGTGAATAAAAAGCCATGAAAACCTCTAAGATAGTTCACTTGACTTTCTTAAGACTCTGAACCAACACCAGAAAACACTCTCTGTAGTCTTCTTGTTAAATGAAAAATATGGTTAAACCACTTTTGACAGTCTACTACCTACAGCAAACTGTAAATCTTAATTGAAATATGTCCTCTCAGCTGTGCTTAAGCAACTGAGTCCTGAGCTTTTCAGGTTTTCAGTCTGAAAGAGTACACCTCGGGTGCTCTGAAAGGGAAGAGAAACGACACCCTGTTCTCCATATAAATTAAAGAAGAGAAATCTGTGCATTTAAGTGGGCCATATAAAATTTATCAAGCAGTTATCTCCTAACTCCTTCCTATCCAAATTACCTGATATGCTCTCCCTACTCCTTTATTCCACGTTACTGCCTTTTCACAACATGTCTTCTGTTATTTCCTTCATGCAAGCTAGTTTTGATTTCTGCATCTAAAAAAATCAACAATCATTGTGTATTTCAATTCCCATTTTCCTCAAATGCATTGATTCTTCTTATCTATTACTCTTTTCTCATACTCAGTGTCTTTGTCTTTATGGGGTTTGTACTTTGCTTTTCCCCATCCTTTACTGCCATTATATAATCAATCTAATAACTTCTTAGAGAAAGTTAAAAATTCCCGCATAGCCACACGTGAACACAAAGTCACTGATTTTTAGCAAACCTATAAGATAGTCAGACATCCATTCAATTTCTTTTTTTTTAAGATTTTATTTATTTATTTGACAGAGAGAGATGACAAGCAGGCAGAGAGGCAGGCAGAGAGAGAGGAGGAAGCAGTCTCCCTGCTGAGCAGAGAGCCTGATTTGGGGCTCGGTCCCAGGACCCTGGGATCATGACCTGAGCCGAAGGCAGTGGCTTTACCCACTGAGCCACCCAGGCGTCCCTCCATTCAATTTCTTAACTGAGTCCCAAATGCATCCTGACTTCTAACCTAAACCTAAGCTCTACTTCTTACACGTTGTTATATGACCAAATTCTTTCAGTTCAGTATTTTGTAACATTTAAATATTAATCAGTTGATGCTTTGTTTGTGTATTTCTATGAAAATAATTTGAATACTGTAGATTTATTGTTATATTTATAGGTTTATAATCAAAGTTTCATCAGTTGAAGTTTTTGGAAATTTCAGATATAATGATTAACCTAAAATGATACTGCCTCAAATCCCTCTGATATCAAGGCCCAACACCTGATTATAGCCAAACCTGTGGTGGATAGTTCCATGGGAAATTGCAGTTACTTAACACTGATAGCATCTCATGTTCTCTCTCTCATTTTGGAATGTCTCCAACACAACCCGAAAGTGTAGGAGAGTTAATGTCCTCTGAGGACAGCTCTCAGTGAAGTGGAAATAAGAACCATAGGTAAAATTGTCAGTTTTCAGGTCTTCATGAGGACAACTTAAAGAAGTTTCTCAGGACCTTTCAGTAAAAGCAAGCCTTCATTTTCTATCCACAACAATTATATCAACAATGTACCTCTTTGACAAAGTTGCTTCTTCACTGTATCACTTTCCCATTCTTTTCTACCTTGGATAATCTCCCAGATAAACTAACAGTACTCAAATCCTTTGTCCTACTCTTTGCTCTCAGGATAAATGGAGCCAAAAGACTTAGATTAATATCAAGTTCTGAATGGGATCTTAGAGCTATTTCTGTCCAGATTTTCATAAACATAGGGACCTTTGAATTATCAGGCTATAAATAAGTTCTAAATGGAGGGGGCAAAAGCAAAAAGTAGAAATTTTTATGTTTGATTTTTAATCATGACTAATTGACTTTATTGATTATTATAAATACTAACATTATAAAAGTGTGGATCTTTGTAAAACAATGTCATATTGTAAGAAAGAAGTTGCATAGTCCTTTTGAGAATATTAAACCAAGTGTTCAGGTGCCATCTAATTTCTTGTTTAATCCAGAACTTTGGTGTGCATCATCTTGAGGAATAGGATTTTGAAGTCCAGACAGACTAAGAGAAAACTGATCCAAATGTGTGTGTTTATATTTCTGCTTTTGTTGTAAAAATCAAAGTGTGATTGCTGGTTTAAAATGGTAAAACTAATAATGTTCATGGACTCGATTATAAATTTTCTAATTGTATGGGAAGAATCCAATAAACATAGAATTAATTGATTTGCAAATCCTCAAAGAGCTACAGGATCAGGTAGTGGTATGTTCTGATTCAACAGCATCATAATGCAGCATTTTATATGTGTGGCTAATGGATATTTTCATGAATGTTTGCTAGCTAGTCAGCCAATACAGAGAAATATTAGGTAGCGTAATTACTCACAGTTGTGTTTAATAAAATGAGAGAAAATTATCAAATGACACTAATAATAATAATCCTATAGCAGGCTAAATAATTCAATGATAATTACAAGTATTAATCTAGCTTTCTTCCCTGATTATGACTCTGCTCTCCTTTATCATAATGGGAGTAGCAGATTGTCTGCAGTGAATTGTGAAAACGCAGCAGTGACTTTGGCAGTGAAGGCCTCCCATCAATTTTGATAGGTTAAAATGATTCTGGTTGGTCTTGAGCAAATGTGTCAATTTTTTTTTCTGTGTGTGTCATAAAAGAAAGAAGCAATAGTAAATTCTTGCTGTTATTCCATGGAGCCAATAAAATCATACTGCCAACAAGAGGCTGTTGACACCATAGGTGTAGTTAACTGTCTTGAAATACTACGCCTGGAAATAAAATCCTAATATTTCACATAACCTCTTTTTTTAAAAGAAATAAAACAAAACAAAACAAAACAACTATACTGCTTACATTTAGGGCCCTGCTGTTGTGTAACTATTTTTGAACATGTCTTCTGTAAGTGTATATATATATATATATATACATATTTTTCTGTGCAATAAATTCATTTAGAGATAAATTTGGATTGCAAATTATTTTGGGGGAGGCGTGGTATTTGTGGCTAGTCTTACAAGTAAAAAGGACTAAAAGAAAGAAGAAAAACATTTTTTATTACAGCATATTTACATCTGTCCAAAGTACTTATCTACTATAATACTGACTAATGTATAATACTGTACACAAAGAAAGAAGCTAAATGAGTTATAATTCAGTCAGTGTATAGCTGGCCATTTTAAAACTTACCACTGAATCTTTCTGGTATGCAATGTGATATCTGGCAATCTGGTCCAGTTCATTACATCAGGTCATTTGTATGTTCTTATTACCATTTTGATAGCATAGCACATTTTATAACCCAGACATTTTACAATGGAACTATGATGCATGTATTTTCAAAAGTATAGACATACATGAAGCTATGAGGTCAAAAAAGATGAATGTCCGTAGTACCATATAGACTCAACAAATAAAAGTGTCCAAGGGTCTGAGTGTGACTTATGAATATTGTATAAGTTTAGGCCAACATGTGGTTTTGATATAAATAATCTGTTCTTAAATTAGAATTACAATCGTTGAGTACAGTGTTGAAAATGGCAGATAGATTTTAGCTATCTTTGCTCACTAGGGAAAATGGAAAAATGTTTAGTTTGGTCAGATTTTCACTTAACTTCTGAAAAATCTTACGTTTGAGAGAACCCTTCTGAAATAAGAATCCTTAAAGACATAACCCCTTTGGCACAAGTTTTCAAGAAACTTGTTTGATGTTGTAGACAATTCTATGGCACACGTACTGTTCTAGATGTTTCATGCCAATAATATGTAAGCCATACCAAGGCTACATATACATATAGAGATGTTCCTCAGCTTACAAGGGGGCTATGTACAGAGAAACACATAAAAAATTGAAAATGCATTTAATACCCCAAAACTATCAAATATCATAGCTTACCTTAAGCTTATTTAAACATACTCAGAACACTTACATTTGCCTGCATTTGGGCAAAATCATCTTAAGCAAAGCCTATTTTATAACAAAGTATCAAATATCACATGCAATTTATTAAATATTACACTAAAAAAAGAAGAATATATATATTCTATATATATATTCTATATATAGAATGCTTGTAAGAATATCAGGTGTTCACCCCTGTAATCTTCTAGCTGACTGGAAGCTGTGGCTCACTGCCGCTGCCCAGCATCACAAGATGGCACCATATAGAACAAGAGTTTCAGGTGGTAGGTGTTGTAAGTTTTACCCAAACTGACATTGGTTTTTGTCATCATATATGTCAAGTAGTTTTCTCAGGTTTATTTTTAGAATATCCTTGTATAATGAATATTTACACTGATATCTAGTATAAAAATCTTGCAATTTAACATTAGAAACATTAAGATATTGAAAATCAATCTATTTCTTTAATTCATTGAAGACATTTTTGGCTTGTTTCCAGTACTTTCTTACTGGTTAAAAAATGAATTTGAAGTAGTCTGGATTTCATTATTATATGGCACTTTCCCTTTGATGAATACAAAGACGATATTCTATATTAGCTATCTGAGAAGAATTTATTTTTTTAATTTTATTTATTTGTAAGAGAGAGAGTGAGAGAGAGCACAAGCAGGGGGAGCAGCAGGATGAGGGAGAAGCAAACTCCCGGCTAAGCAGGGAATCTGTTGCAGAACTGAGTCCCAGGACCCTAAGATCATGACCCGAGCTAAAGGCTCAGGCGTTTAACTGACTGAGCCACCCAGGTGTCCCAATCTGAGAAGAGTTCTGTATGCTATTCCTATTAATATGCAGTTTAAAGTCTAGGTAATTAACTTAATATTTTAGTGGCTATTGCATAGATAGCACTATGTTCCAGGCAGAGAGTAAGAAAGAAATATTAAATCAACCATATTCTATGCATTCTAAATGAAAATAATTAATCGATCATAAAAATCCTTCTATTTATGGAATATCAACTTATAAGCTTTCCTCCATATGAACAATGCCAAATACCAGAATAAAGGGTCATCTAATACAAATAAAGGATAGAATTAAAGAATTCTGGTAAGCCATTTAATTTTGAAAAATGGTGTTCTATTGTTGCTGAGTTGTGGTTTTCCGTTACATAATATCTGATAAGTGTAGAAGTAACATGAGTGTTACGTGAGATGAGAAATGGTATATAATTAAGATATTTTTAAAAGTACAGATAAATACAAATTTGTAAACATAGCATTATGGAGGAGTAAAAATAAATGATAGCTACACACTCTAAAGTGAATAAAACTTGGAAAGCTAATAGAGAAGTAAAACAAGGACAGTGCAAAAAGTATGGTACATTTTTATGAAGTTCAAACAAATTCTGTGAAATCATAGATGGACTTAAAGATACTATTATGTATCAAATATTGTAAAAATTAAGCAAGGAAATAGCAAACATAAAACAACCAAAGCATACAAACTTGGGTAGATACAAGAGGTGTGATCATGTTCTACTTCATAAAGAGATGAGTTAATAGATAAATACAAGTAACTAGACTTTTTAGAAGTTAATAAAACGTTGCCTGTTATTTCTTAGTAATATAAAATATATGGTTTTCTAACAAAAACGTTTATCTTAAAATATTTAAAAATAAATTTTAGGCTACTCCTAAGGTTATATTTACTTTTCCACTGTAGGAAAAGCTGGTTGTTGTAGTTGTATTTGTTTGTTTGTTTTAGTCTCCTCCTAGTTTTTATTATTATAATGTGGAATGAGGAATGTTAGATTGAAAAGTGAATTATTTTATAGACAAAAATCATTACTTGATTCACCTCCTGGTACAGCAGATGGAACTCCTGAAAATATGCCCTTTTGCCTTATGGAAGAGTAACAGTTATGCTTACTTCTGAAACATACTTGGTGGTGGCCCTAAATAGTGACACCATAGTAAACATTTTGAATATTTGCAATTAATTTTTATAGTCATAGGGCTCCAAAAGGCACTGCAGGTATCTTAGCAGGTATTTCAATAAGGCTAAAATTTGCCTGACTGTTTAAAAATATTAGCAAGGCACAAAACATGGCAGAAGTATTGTCCTCAGATATTATTTTTTTCCATATGCTCCTGATTCCAGACATGACAAGTTATTTTTCAAATATTTATTATAAAAGTTTTTATTTATTTATTTGACAGAGATCACAATAAGGCAGAGTCAGGCAGAGAGAGAGAGGAGGAAGCAGGCTCCCTGCTGAGCTGAGAGCCCGATGTGGGCCTCGATCCAAGGATCCTGGAATCATGACCTGAGCCGAAGGCAGATGCTTTTACCTACTGAGCCACCCAGGCTCCCCCATGACAAGTTATTTTGATAGATGTATATACAGTGTATTTTCCAGTTATAAGAAAAATGGTTCTGCTATTTTTAACCTTTTTAAAAATTAAATAATTTTTTTCATTGAAATTTTATTTTTTAATGTTTTACTTTTCTTTTCTTTTTTTTTTAAAGATTTTATTTATTTATTTGAGAGACAGAGATCACAAGTAGGCAGAGAGGCAGGCAGTGAGAGAGAGAGAGAGAGGGGGAAGCAGGCTCCCTGCGGAGCAGAGAGCCCGATGCGGGGCTCAATCCAAGGACCCTGAGATCATGACCCGAGCTGAAGGCAGCAGCCCAACCCACTGCGCCACCCAGGCGCCCCAATGTTTTACTTTTCAATATACTACTTAGAATATAAAACCTATTCCATTTTGTAAGATGTTTACCATTTAAAAACTGGTAATTTTCTCATTGTGTCTTCCCCTCACATTGCTTTATTTTGAATAAAAAATTTCACAATAAACATAACTGATGCTTTCCTTCTGATGGTCCCTCTGTTGGTCATATTGTATATGAGCCATGACAATTAGTTTTACAAAATTTATTGATGTTTGTTGATATGTTTTATCATAACTAATTTTCCCTCCCTTATCTAGATTCCCCAGCTTTCAGACAGGTGGACACTTCAATAAACCATACCCAAGGGATGTATCAAGTACTTCTTAGACATTCTCTCAGATCCTTGAGGTCTCATTTTGCCTAGGGATTTGCAATAGGTTCTGCCAGAGGCACCACTGTGACAACTGATGTCCATGGTCTATCTCCTGCTAAGCTCAAGAGGTCACTGGTTTCCAAGTTTATCTATAAAATTAATGCATTCCAGCAAGTTCTTTTTTTTAATATTAACAAACTTATTTTAAAGTTTATATGGAGAGGCAAAGACTCACAATAGTCAACATAGTGTTGAAGGAGAACAAAGACTGAGGACTGACTTCAAAGTTTACTAAAGCGATTGGGCACCTGGGTGGCTCAGTTGGTTAAGCCTCTGCCTTCCGGCTCAGGTCATGATCCCAGGGGCCAGGGATCGAGTCCGGCATTGGGTTCTCTGCTCAGCAGGGAGCCTGCTTCTCCTCATCTCTCTCTCTGGCTGTCTCTCTGCCCATTTGTGATCTCTCTCTCTGTCAAATAAATAAATAAAATCTTAAAAAAAAGTTTACCATAACGATAATTGTAAGCATGATATTGTAATACCACAGAGAGACTAGATTAAAGCAACAGAATATATATTATCAATTATATTTTATATTTAATAGAAAAGCAAAAGCAATACAAGAGAGCAAAATACAATCTTTTAAACAAATGGTTCTGTAGCAATGGTGAAGCTAAATCTAAAAATATAAAATAAAATAAATCCAGGCAGATATCCTACACTCTTCACAAAAATGAACTCAGATTGGATTATAAACCTAAACATGAAACATGTAGAAGGTAATATAGAAGAAAATTTAAATGACCTTGGTTTTCGCAATAACTTTAGCTACAAAAGCACAAGCACTGAATTTAAAAATGTCTACTCTGTGAAACACAATGCCAAGAGAATGAAAAGGCAAAGCACAGAGTATGAGAAAAAATTTGCAAAATACACATCTGGCAAAGGACTGTTAATCAAAAATACACAAAGACCCCTAAAAACTCAACAATGGGGGAAAGACCGGATTAAAAATGAGCCAAAGGCCTTAGCAGATACCTCACCAAAGAAAATATTACAGATGGCAAATAAGCATATAAAAAGATGCTTCACATCATATGTCATCAGGAAAATGCAAATTAAAACAAAAAAGAGACACCAGTACATACCCAGAATCCAGAGCACTGACAACAGAACACGAAATGTTGGTGAGGATGTGGAGCAACAGGAATGTTCTTCCATGTGTATTGAGAATAAAGAATGGAAAACAACTTGGCAGTTTCTTACAAAACTAAACATATTCTTGCCAGATGATTCAGCAGTAGCAGCTCTTGGTATTTATCCAAAGAAGATGAAATCTATACCCACAAAGATGTCTATAGTAGTTTTATTCATAACTGACAAAAGCTTGGAAGCAACCAAGATATCCTTCCATAAGTGAAAGGTCAAAGAAAGTGTAGTACATGCAAACAATGGAATATTATTTAATGCTAGAGAAATGAATTACCAAGCTATGAAAAGATATGGATATAAATATTTAATAAATATTTGATTTTAGGCTTCTACAAGTCTATCAATGTTATTAGTATATTTTAACAGTGAATGCTCAGCATTCATGAATTTACCTAATAAAACATTTTGGGTTCAATATTTTAAATACTTCAACCTCTATGATTATATTCCTAAGAATTTTGAATTGGGGTAAATAAACCTTAATTTTTTGTAACTTGTTTCTTATTGCAAGAGAGCTCAATGAAATTTTAGAAAATAAAAATTTACAAAAAAAAAGTTTAGTTTATTATTGCCAAATAATTTAAAACTTTATCTTATATTCAAATACATATATTTTTCTAAATTGATTTATATGCTACTAAAACCAAAAACTTTTAGTTATACTAGATTTCATATCCTGCAATCAATGCCAGAAATCCATCTGGCAATGATTTGTCTTAAATAGAGTTAAGATGGGTGTTATTACAATGCAAGATGGAAACAAAGATAGTATAACAATTGGTGTTACATAACTTTTCCGTTTTGATCAAGTTACTAATCTACAAAAGGCTTTTATCAGTGACAGACTTGGGACTTTAACAAAACTTTTAAACTAGCATGTGCGACTCATTCCTAGAAAACAACACAATCAATAACACTTTATTTAGATTAAATCATGACTATTTCTCCATTTGAATAAAAAAGGTAGCAACCCCAATAAGTTTATTGAACATGAAAAGTTGAAATGCTATAATGCTCCTAAGGAATTAAATGATCCAGTCAAGAATTACTAAAAAAGGATATAAATTACCAAAGTGTTTGTATAATTGTAATGTACAACTGCCCATTATCGTTCCATAGTGTAGGCTTGTACAAGAACTCTATAAAAGAACTCCACTTCTAAACTGTGGAAAATATGTTCCCTTTCCCCCTATATACAACTATTAAGCCATTCATTTAGCTTTTAAAATATCCACTTAATACAGGCTTTTTACACATTTGAACAGGCAGCAGGGCTCTATTCTTATCGCTTACATCTGAAGGATAGACTTCTAGCGTAAGAGGTAAAGCCCATAAAGGAGCCCAATAATAACAACAAAATACAGTTTAGTGAGCCCTTACAATCTGCCAGCTACCTTTCTGAGAATACTTCAATTAATAAAACATATAAAATACCTGACCACAAAGAGCTCACATTCTTTTGAAATATAATAGTGAAATAAACCAATAATAGAGGGGCACCTGGGTGGCTCAGTCCATTGAGTGACTGCCTTTGGCTTGGGTCATGATCTCAGGGTCCTGGGATGTAACTCCCCAGCAGGCTTTCTAGGCAGTGGGGTGTTTTCTTCTTCCTCTGCGCACCCTCCCAATTCTCTCTCTCTCTGTCTCAAAAAAGAAAATAAACCAGTAATAGAATAATGATTGATGGTTGATGGTGATAAGTGATACAAAGAAATACAAGAAAGGTAAAAGCCATTGGGGAATGCTGGGATGAAAGTTAATTTTATTTTGTTTTGGGTGGTTATATCTCATTTATGAGATGTTATTTGCACAAAGACCCAGGAAGTGAAGGAGAGTGTTATACAAATATTAAAGGAAAAGATTGCTCTAGGCAGAGCAAGTAAGTATATAGACTTTGTGTGAACAGCTTGTCTGTTACTTTTGAGGAAAAGCAAGGAGGCCAATGAGGAGTTCATAGTGGTGGAGAGAGGAAGAACGTATTGATGTATGACCTTCTAGTACATTGAAACGCCTTCAGTTTTTATTTAATATGAAAGGGGAAGATACCAAAAGTCTTTCAACAGCAGAATAAAATCATATGACTTGATTTTTAGGTTAAATTGCTGTACCAAAATAAATTTGCATGGAGAAAGGAGTGCAGTATGTGTGGAAGTGGGGTTATCAATCAAGTCAATAATTCAGGAACATATGATGGTGTTTTTAGCATGCTGGGTGGTAATAGAAGTGGTGAGGTATGGTTTTCATTGTGTATATATTTTGATGGTGAATATTCTGGTGAACAGGATGGGGTATGTGCAGGACAGACATCAACATTTATTTTACCTGCACAAACAGAAGGGTGGAGTCTTCATTCCCTGATATGGAGAGAACTCTGAGTTCAAATGTTCTTTCGCATTAAATGGCATAGTGATGATGAGGATTTAGTCAGACAGTGAAAGAGAGCAGTAAGCATAGTGTTAAGCGGTAAGACATTATAATACATTGGAACATCAAAAAACGTTGTGTTGGATCATCTGTTTATGTGAGTAAATAAATAAATAAAGCTTCCTGGGGTTCTGATAGAGGTAAAGAAGACTGTATATGATCCAAAGGGGCACGTGCACCAAATGTTTATAGCATTAATATCCACAATAGGCAAACTATGGAAAGAACCTAGATGTCCATCAACAAATGAAATATATATATATATATATATATATATATATATATATATATATATATATATATATACACACACAATGGAATACTATTCAGCCATCAAAAGAAATGAATTCTTGCCATTTGCGTTGACATGGATGGAACTGGAGGGTATTATGCTTAGCAAAATAAGTCAACCAGAGAAAGTCACTATCATATGATCTCCCTGATATGAGGAAATGGAGGTGCAATGTGGGGGGTTTGGGGAACAGGAAAAGAGTAAATGAAACAAGATGGGATCGGGAGGGAGACAAACCATAAGAGACTCTTAATCTCACAAAACAAACTGAGAGTTGCCGGGGGGGGGTGGGGAGGTTATGGAGAGGGTGGTGGGGTTATGAACATTGGGGAGGGTATGTGCTGTGGTGAGTGCTGTGAAGTGTGTAAACCTGGCGATTCACAGACCTGTACCCCTGGGGCTAATAATACATTATATGTTAATTAAGAAGAAGAAGAAGAAGAAGAAGAAGAAGAAGAAGAAGAAGAAGACTACTATAAATCAAATGCTATGGTTTTCAGCATAGAGTGTGTAATCAGGCATATTTTATTAAAGTAACCAAGTAAAATGAGGTCGAAAATTGGAATAACAGAAAACATAAAAATCAGAGATTTTAAAAAGAGATATGGGACAGTGTAGAGAATATAGTCAATGATATTATAATAGTGTTATATGGTGACAGATGGTGGCTATATTTGTAGTGATCATAGAATAATGTATGGAGATCTTGAAAACCTGAAACCAATGTAACACTGACTATCAACTACACTCAAATAAAAAAATAGTAAAAGGAAACATTTTAATTTAAAAAGATAAAAAGAGGGACAAGAATTTGAAAAGTGAATTTCAAAAAGAGTAAAGATGAGGCTAAGACATACTCTGAACCTTGAGGAAAACACCATTTTGAAAATTCTTCCCATTTTGAGAAAACTCAAATGAATCAATACCATAAAAGAACCCATTTTAACCGAGAGATGTAATGAATGCTCAAGAAATAATTTTATGACAGGATAATTCTTCCCTATGAAACAGCATACAGAAACCCGGGGAAACACCTGGAAGCCAAATAAACTATACTGAAAATAAGAATTAGGAAAAAGATAAATGATGAAAGATAAGAAAATTAGACCTGCGACAGAGACCTAGTGAAGAGAATTTTTAGCTTGTGGTTTAATGTTTTTGAGGATAATCTAGAGTTCATAACTGCCTTGAGGCAGGCTGGTTGTAGGCAGTTTAGGCAGACCCCTAAGAGAGGCCTACTTTGGGCTGGACAAAGACAAATCCAACCATTTGACTAAAGTGTCTGTGAAGATGTTGAAGTCAGATGCAGCAGAGAAAGACCTGTCAAACCTAATCTCAGAAATGGAGATGATGAAGATGATTGGACAGCACAAGGACACCATCAACCTGCTGGGTCCTGCACACAGGATGGTCCTTCGTACACTATCATGGAATATGCCTCCAAAGACAACATACAGGAGTACCTGCAGGCCCAGAGGCCTCCTGACCTGGAGTACTGTTACAATATCAGCCACAATGCAGCAGAGCAACTCTCCTCCAAGCACCCGGTATACTTTGCCTACCAGGTAGCCTGAGGCATGGAGTACCTTGCCTCCAAGAAGTGCATACACCAAGACCTGGCCACCAGGGAAGTGCTGGTGACAAAGGACAACATGATGAAGATCTCAGACTTCAGCCTTGCCAGAGATATCACCACATCAGTTACTATAAAATGAGAACCAACAGTGGACTGCCTGTGAAGTGGATGGTCCCTAAGGCCATGTTTGACCAGATCTACATCCACCAGAGTGACTTCTGGTCTTTTGGGGGTGATCCTGTGCAAAATTTTCACTCTGGAAGCCTCCCATATCCTGGAGTGCCTGTGGAGGTGGTTTTCAAGCTGCTGAAGGAGTCATTTGATGGATAAGCCAATAAGTGCACCAGAGAGTTATACACAATAATGAGGGGTGGCTGGCATGTGGTACCTTCAAGCTGCTGGTAGAAGACCTGGATCATACTGTGGCCTTGACCTCCAACCAGGAGTACCCGGACCTGTCCTTGGCCCTGGAACAATACTGTCTATGCTTTCCCAACACCCAAAGCTTCACCTGCTCCTCAGAGAAGAATTCCACCTTCTCTCATGTGCCGTTGCCCAGGGAGGCCTATCTGCCCTGACACCCAGCCCAGCTTGCCAATGGTGGACTCAAATGACTAGTATCCCTATTACTCCTGTCCAGATTCCGTCATAAGCTGTAACCCTTACCCCCCACCCTCCCTGCAAGACTCACTGCCTTCTCCTTTGTCCCTTTCCTACTGGCAGGAGCCAGCTGCCTACCTGAGGCCTTCACCCCTTGAAGTTCACCTCTCTTCCCCTTCCTCTTCCTCCTCCTTACAACCTGCTCATGAAAGAAAGGAACAGAGAGGCAGGTACTTGCTCGTGGCTACTTCCTTCCCTCCCATATGTTGGACCAAGACCCCTCCCTGTCATCTGGTACTGCCTAGACGTCGAGAGAGTTGGAGATGAGGCATGCCAGTGAAAGCTGTCGGAGCTTTCCTGGTTTGGTTTTGTCTGCTTAGCATAACATGTAAGACTGAGTTCTGGTGGCAGGGACCTAGTCCTTGGGGCTATAGCACTAGTGAGGGGAGGTCAACTGCTCTGGGCCTTGGCTAAGAGCAAGCCCTGCTCCAGAGATATGGTGCCAAGGGCTTATCAATTTTGATACTAATTTGCTTTGCTGACCAAATACCTGGTATCAAAAGATGGGAAGGCAAAGACTGGAAGCAGTGTTGTGACCATGGGGTCCAGCCCCAAACTATGAAGAAAACACAAAGTGTATAAATCTGAGTAAGTATATATTTACACACCTTTTTAAATAGGTTGTTATCAAAGATTTAATCAATGGGTAATATGCTCCTCGTGGCTGGGAAGCATCAGTTGCCATATATTAAAAACAAAGAAAAGAGGTGTCTGGGTGGCTTCCTCCAAGAAGTGTCCCTTCTTTTCAGGTCATGATCCCAGGGTCCTGGGATGAAGCCCCACATCAGGCTCTCTGCACAGTGGGGAACCTGCTTCTCCTTTTCCCTCTGCCCTGCTTATAGTTCCTCTTCCTGTCTCTCTGTCTGTCAAATAAATAAAATATTTAAAAAAAAAAAAGAAAGAAACAAAATGTTTTAAAAGGCCTTTTTTTTTTTTAAATTTTCTAGGGGTGCCTGGATGACTTAGTTGTTTAAGCAGATGTTTGCCTTTGGCTGAGGTCATGATTCCAGTGTACAGGGATCCAGCCCTGCATGGGACTACTTGCACCCCAAGGAGCTTGCTTCTTCCTCTCCCTTTGCACATGATTCCCCCTGTTTGTGTGCTTCTTCTCTCTCTCTCTCTCTCTCTTGCTGTCAATAAATAAAATAAAATCTTTTACTAAATAAATAAAAAAATAAATAAATTTCTAAACCTACTTTCAGTTTAGGTCCCTTAACAAAAATTGCTACTGCTTCATTAAAAAAAAAAAAAAAGGATAATTTAGAAAGATGCTTCCAGAGTTAAAAAGTTGTTTTGTTTCTTTGTCAGGATTCAATATAGAAGTGCTTTAAAAAGTAAAAGAAAAAATATGCTATATTAACTCTAATCACACTATAACTTTGGTGGTTATATCAAGATAATGAAAAGTGATTTTAAAGCAAATTTCATTATCAGACATAAAGATCAAGTCAAAATTACAGAAGAGTAAAAGGATGAATTCATCAGGGAGTATAATAATTCTTTTTTTTTTAAAGATTTTATTTATTTATTTGACAGAGAGAGATCACAAGTAGGCAGAGAGGCAGGCAGAGACAGAGAGAGGAGGAAGCAGGCTCCCTGCTGAGCAGAGAGCCCGATGCGGGACTCGATCCCAGGACCCTGAGATCATGACCTGATCCTAAGGCAGCGGCCTAACCCACTGAGCCACCCAGGCGCCCCGGGAGTATAATAATTCTTGAATTTTAATACGTAACAACAGATTTGGGGATATATAGGGAAAAACTAAGAACAAAAATCATAACTTCTACCTTGGACGACAAATGGAAAATAATTTCAACACCCTTATTTTAAGATTACATAGACAAATGGTCATCATATTGGTAAGATATGTAAGACTTGAACAAAATGATCAACTAACTAGATATGCTTGATATTACATTACAGTAACTGAACTAACTGAGGTCAGTCTTTGGTGAATCACAGAAACAGGTGGAGTTGTCAAACAAAGGAATCTTTGTTTACAACATACAAGGAGTTCACAGGGAATAAGTTCCAAAGCCTTGACTGTTTGAACAGGAGAGAGATTTTTATTTAGTATTTAAGATGAATACTCAGAAGGGAGAGTTTTATTATCCCATGTATGGTTGGTCATAAGGTTGTGGATGCATGCACATCCACATATGTATTTGTGCAATATGTATTGCATGTTCACCTGAATGAAGCTTGTATTCCACCGAGGGCAGAAACTTCAACGTTAGAATAAAGCAGAGGTAACTGTTGGACAAGGGAAAGGAACTCTGCAGGCTTCAAGAGCAGATAGAAACTAGATGGGATCTTGGGCTCATTTTCTGGGACAAGGAATGAAAGGCCTTGATTGCTTTTGAAATAGCACTAGGAGTTTTACCACTGATTTATTGTCTCAATAGCTTAGGCTATTTCCTGGTCTGGTGGTGACTGTTAGTTTTCCCATTGCCTTGTTCCCTCAAAATCCTTAGGAGTGAGGTTTTTGCATTTCTTTGTAAGAACCTCCCAGGAATTTTTGGAAGAAGTGTGCTGGGGCAAGTACACAGGTGGGGTATAGATCATTGAAAATAGCTGGGGACAAAAAATGACTTTTCTTATGTCAGGAAAACTATATCTCTTCTTTAATTTTCTAGGAACCTCTAACTCTTTCTGCTGATGTTACCAGCAGGCATCTGAGATATTACTGATTGTTCTCTTGAACCTAAGGAAAAGGAAATGTAGAAAGCAAAAGAAAAAACTTTAAAATCTATCCTGCAACTCATCAATTCACTGCAGCCACCTCTCTGTCTTTCCCTTTCTCTTTTTCTCTCTTTCTCTTTCTCTCTCACTTTCTCTCTCACATACGCACAACACACGCAAATCGACTTAAAGCAATTTTTAATTTTCCCTATTCCATTTTAATATACTTGAGGCATGATCATTTTCTTAGTAAATACAAGGAAAAAAAATCTAGGATTCCATCATTCTGTGTGATTAAAGTATTGAGGAATTTACTTCCAATAGCACTTATAAAAACATATTTTATTTAAGGAATATTATATAATCAGGTGCCTGCATTTTTCTTATTCTCTAACTAGTGTTATTTGGCAATTAATATTTTGTCAATCAATATTCCCCTATACCTGAATGTGTGGGCAGTGAGAGATGAGTTAGAGGCAAGGATGGTGAACACTCCCAACAACTGCAGACTACATATATCTTAAGCCATGATTTTCTTTGCAAAGGTCAACATTGATAATGTTCTAGTCATACCTCCGTGTACCAGGAAAGAAGTAGCATATTTCTTGAAAGACACAGCTATCAAAGCTCCATTGAGAATCCGTAAAGATGGAGAAGGGATTTGCAAATTAAATATCTGATAATGGACATCTACTCTGATTATTTAAAAATGAATAAAAATAAAAAACCTTACTAATAACCAAACAGAGTATCCAATTTTACATGTGAAGGAAATAATGGAAGAGACATGTCACCAAAAGTATATGGATGGCTTATAAGCACATGGCCAATTTCTCAACATTTAAACATTAAAGAAATACAAATTAAAATCATAATGAGACATGCTTACATATCTATTAGAATGGCTAAAATTATAAAGGCTAATTGTACTTGGTCTGAGCTAGATTGAGAAGAAACAAAAAATCTAAACTGTTGTTGGCATATATCATGATACAACCACTTTGGAAAATAGTTTCAAAATTTTTTTAAATGAAAAATATGTTGCAGTTACACAAATAGCCATTTTATTCTAGGCATTTCACCAAGAGAAACAATCCCTATGTTCATACAAGGACTTGTATGTGAATTTCATAGCAGCTTTATTTTTAAGAATTGAAAACAGTGGAAATGTTCATCAATGTCCATCAATAGAGCAAAGACAATTGGAGATTCTCAAAGTAATGATGCCGAGAAAAGAAAATCCAGGCCATGAATAGTATATACTGTGTGATTCCATGACTACAAAAAATCTAGAAAATACAAATTTATATATAGTCACAGTCATCAAATATATGGTGTGATTTTAGTGCCTTCTTCTGTGCTCCCATAGCTTCCTACACTTGTATCTCCGAGCATTTGTTACACCATGTGAAAATATGAACTCTTTCTCTTTATTCTGTCTTACTAGAATAAGAATCCTTGAAATTTTATGGACATTTGAACTCTCAGTTATTAGCAAAAATTCTATCACACAGTAAGTTTCCAAATATAAAAGCCAGAGTTTTACAATGACTTCGAAGCTTTTACATGATCTAGCCACTCATTTAACCTCTGTGACCTCTTTCCCTGCTACTCTTCAGTCACTCACAGTGGCCTCCTTGCTATTCCTCAGATATGCCAGGCATGATCCAACCTTATGGCCTTCAAGATAGCCAATTCCTTTGTCTGGAGTGACCTTATTGCTGATAGTTCTGCGCAAATTCATCACCTTTCCATACCTTTGTTCAATTGTCAGCTTCATTGTAACTACCCTGATCTTCCTATTAAAAATTTTAACTCCCCATCCCCTGCCTAGCAACCTTGATTTTTCTCACCCTGATCGAATTTTTCTTTTTCCCCATTGTACTCTTCCTTTTTGAATGCACTATGCCATTTTTATTAAGGTTTATAGCTTTGAATTGTCTCACCCATTAAAATAAAAGTTCTACAAAGCCAAGTATTTCATTTACCAGTGTAGTCTGAAGTAATATCTGCCATATAATAGTTCAGTAGACAACTGGTAAATTTCAAAATAAATCAATGTTGAGAGTATACTGAATTTCATAAGTCATTTCAATATTTTTTCCAAAAAATAAACTACATAAAACATACCTTAAATTTACTTTCAAAATATTTTATAGCATATAATGGACAATATACATAAGCCTTAAGAAACAATCCTATAATTAACCATTTCATACCTACTTAAAAACTGCATAATACCACACTCTTAGATCCTCTTTGAATGCTCTAAAATAACCCTTCAAAGGAAATACATTTTTAAAACTCACAGATTTTTTGGCAAATAATTTAATAAAATAAAAGTTTCATTCATCTATGTAGATCAAAATAAATATTTTTAATAATCATGAAATTATAACTCTGAAGTGTGCTAAAATGAAACCACCTGCTAAGGGAGAGAGAACAAAAATAAACATCCTTTTTCCAAATAAGAGGAATTTATTACCTTTGAATCAAAGCATGTGGATTTGTTTTAACTGGCAATAAAGCAATATGGAGACACAAACCATAGAAAGTCATATTTTAGATTTCCAAAAGACTTCTAAGTGAAGAGTATACATTTTTTAATTGCTACATAATGCTACATAATGACAAGATGACAGGATGTGACAAATAGCATTTTAAAAGCTCTACTCATAATGGAACGAAAGATGTCATTTCCCTATAATTTTATATATGTCTTTAATTTACTATATCTGGATCAACATATTACCAAACAGATGTTCATCAAAGACTAAATCATTTTTAATGGAACATAATAATTTGAACCTACATCTATTAATCATTTTTTTCGATCTAACATTTATAGTCTCGCTAAACATTTTATCAGTTGTTGACAAAATTCAAAATAAATAGGATAAAAAGTCGTGTTTGGAAAAGTAGATTTTTTTTCAAATTTGCATTTAAATGAAAATATTTGCTGATATTTTTAAAACTTTAAAAGTAATTTTATATATATATCTGACCTATCAGATGATATAAAATTTTTGGAGAAAATATGACATATTTTTTGATCTTGGTTGAAGGTATTAATAAAGAGCAACTGTTTGTATTATTTGTATTGTGATATCTTAGTTAATAAACATGGATAACTGGTATAAAATATGTTTTTTTAAAAATTTTATTTATTTACTTGACAGAGATCATAGGAAGGCAGAGAGGCAGCCAGAGAGAGAGGAATGGAAGCATGCTCCCAGCTGAGAAGAGAGCCCACTGTAGGACTCAATCCTAGGAACCTGGAATCATGACCTGAGCCGAAGGAAGAGATTTTAACCCACTGAGCCACCCAGGTGCCCTAAAATATGTTTTTTTTTTAATATAGAAGTATAGTTCTTGCCAAAATATGGAACTAGCTGGAACTGAATGCCTCCTTCAAAGTCAGCTCTGGAGAAATTATGCCAGTGTAATATGGAACTATTTCAGATATTAACCAAAAACAAAGAAATGATGATAAACGCCTTAAAATACTCAAAGTTGCCCTTGACTGGTATGTTTCAAGCTCTATTCCTGGTTTGAAGACAGGTTTTAACAGGCCTGTCACTGTAGAAATCCGCTGGATGTTTAGAGGCTATCAGAACTGTACAAAACCTTGAAGGGGTAAAGACTTGAAAATTCTTTAGAGAGATTAGCTCCCTAAGGCATTATTCCTCCACACATTTTCCTCCAATCAATTAAGACTGATGGATGAGGGGCACCTGAGTGGCTCTCTCATCACGTGGGTGGTGGGTTAAGCCTCTGCCTTCATCTCAAGTCATGGTCTCTGGGTCCTGGGATCCAGCCCCACATCGGGCTCTGCTCAAAAAGAAGCCTGCTTCCCTCCCTGCTTGCCTGCCTCTCTGCTTACTTGTGATCTCTCTCTCTCTCTCTTTCTCTCTCTCTGTGTCCAATAAATAAATAAAATCTTTAAAAAAAAGCTGATGGATGATAAATTATGAAAACTGCTCCCTCCAAATGATGCTTCTTCATAAGGATTTAAGAATTTAAAATTGTAAGAATTTAAAATTGAAACTTGATCATAGGATTTATCTTATAGAATAAAATCAAGTGAAGGCAGTTATTATTAGTTCTGAAGTATTGGTGATTCTGAATTCTTGGCCTCATTAGTAAATTTATTTTTAAATTCTCCCATGGAGTGGTGATTGGCCTTCAGTCTTTCATTGATATACATCATTGGGTCAAATGAGATGTGTGTGCCCAGAACTATATATAATCTTTTTTGTATTTCACTGGAGATGGCATTTCTGAGTTTTGTTCAATTGAATTTGGACAGATGTTTTAATAGTCACTTCTAGAGTTGGCCCTGGAGAATATCTTCCTTTTTTTCTCTTCCCGATTCTCTGAAAAACCCTGACTAATTCACATTATCACAGTAATATCACATTTCAAGTTTTTCCAAACACTAAAGCTGCAAAATAGAAGGAAGCTACTCAGAATGGAATACTATTATGAATGATTGAGAAAGAAAACATTATTATAATTAAGCTACCAGGTTTCAATGTATTTTATTGTTGCTTAGAAAATCCTAGCATACCCAGACTTTACAGAGATTTGATGATCCTAAGAAGAGCTGAACTCATGGACCAAAATAACTATGCACATAAAAAGTACAATTACTTACCTAAAAAATATGATGTGGTTAACTTTATATGCCAATCCAAGTGTTATTGGAACAGGAATTAAAAAAATAGCTTAGGGGCGCCTAGGTGGCACAGTGGATTAAGCCACTGCCTTCAGCTCAGGTCATAATCTCAGGGTCCTGGGATCAAGTCCTGCATCAGGCTCTCTGCTCAGCAGGGAGTCTGCTTCCCTCTCTCTCTCTCTGCCTGCCCTCTGTCTACTTGTGATCTCTCTCTGTCAAATAAATAAATAAATAAAATCTTAAAAAAAAAAAAAAGAATGACTGTACTTTTAAAAAATAGCTTAAAAGGAGCGCCTGGGTGGCTCAGTGGGTTAAGCCGCTGCCTTCCGTTCAGGTCATGATCTCAGGGTCCTGGGATCAAGCCCCACATCGGGCTTTCTGCTCAGCAGGTAGCCTGCTTCTCTTCCTCTCTCTCTGCCCACCTCTCTGCCTACTTGTGATCTCTCACTGTCAAATAAATAAATAAAATATTTTTAAAAATAGCTTAAAAGTATATGATAAAATAATGATATACATATACAAGGAAAAGAAAGATACTATACTGTGAATATAAATTAAGTGAAAATTGTTGAAATAAAGAATACAATAAATGGAGACTAAGATGAATATAGCTGTAAAATGAATAAATGAGTTGGGAAAAACAAACAAACAAATTCATGACTTCTGCCCAAATACAGCAGAAGAGAAAAAAAAATAAAGAAAATATTTAAATAAGTACTGAGATAAATTTTGGAGAATTAAAGAAAGATAAAAGATACCAGACTTAAAATGATGCCAAACATGAGATATCAGAAACAAAACAAAACAAAAACTACACACACTAAAAACTACTCGTATACATTATGGTGAGTTTTAAGAATATCAAAAACAGAGAAGAGCATAAATGATGCCCAAGAGAAGAACAGATCACCTAAAATGTACAAGAATAATACTGACAGCACAATTCTCAATAGTAATAGCATATAAAGAGACAGCTGGGAGTTTTTATAGATGGAAAAGATATTTGAAACTAGGTATTATACATCAATCCAAATTATTGATTAAATTTGAGAGCACAGTAAAAATACAATGAAGCATGTTAGGTCTTAGAACATTTATCACACAGAGACACACATTTTGGAAAACTTCCTTGGAAGACAGCTCAATTTAGATCGAGAAAACAGAATTATGTACTCAAAGGCACATTTTGAAGGAAGGATTGAATATAGTCTGCACTGCAAATATTCTTTAATCGTATGTTCTGAATTTCCTAAATTTAAGAAGTATTTGTTCAAATATTTATCTTTAAATAAATCCTAGGAGACTTTTTCTTGGATTCTGGAAAATCAGTCCATTTGGATACAAATCTTTTTGTCACTGATGGAAATTTTGATAGCCCTTAACTGTGGAATGCCTAATGTATTGTTACAGCAATTGTGATTTGCCAATACATGGGTGATGTGTGTGTGTTGTGTGTGTTTATTTTTATTTTTGATGGTTTAACTCTTCTATGAGATTTTTAAGTAGACATGATTTTAATAAATTATGATTTGTTGAAATTTATCTGAGGTCATATATAATAAAATGAAATTTGTGTGAACTAAAGAAGTGCATCTCCATTTTTTTTGTTTTAAGAGTAGACTGGTCTTTAAAAATTGTCCAAAGAAGTACATTATATTCATTATTAAATTTGATAATATACAATAAAGTATTTATGGTCATACTGGACCATATCAAATTCTACTATTAATTCATATTCATAATTACCATAAGAGGAAAAAGGGATATTTTTCAAAATAATAAAAAATTAGCGTATTTTTCAGAATATGATATAGTGTTATTCACTGAACTGAGGGAACAAATGTCAAAGTCTAACACAGTTTACAGAATGTTTTAACATAAATTGAAATTTAAATCTGACCAAATTTCACAGTTTTAAGTAAAATGATAGCACTTTATATCCTTGAAAAGTGGTAAGTGACCCAAAACATGGCTTAGAAAAACAAATTTAACACTACACTAGTCTGAGATGGTTAAGTTATGGTACAACTTGCCATTGTGTATCATCAAATGGTATATTTTTTTCTTTTGGGCTTGTCATTATATTTTATTTTAGCCATTCTGGTAAGTGTGTAGTGATATCTCAGTGTCATTTTAATTGCATTTCCTTGATGTCTAATTATGTCAAAATATATTACTTTGATGTTTAATGCTCTGAACTTTCTCAGTTCAAGACCATGAAGCCACTTAGGAAAAATACAGTTGCAGAGGCACTCATAGACCAACTCTTATTTCGAAATAAGAAGAAACATTACTACCCATTCCAACAAAAAATAGATTTGTTATGCAGCAGGGATTTTATAAATTACCTGACACAACTTATATAGTAAGATGAAATGGGACAGGCGGCTTCTTGCAGCTATATACAACATCATTTTAATTTCAATTTTCAGTATAATTTTTCCAAGGTATACACAGAATATATATTTAATGTAAATTGTGAACATTTTAAACTCTGTATATGGAAATTAGTCAATTTTAAGTTTATAACAATCAAAATTAACGGAAGTTTATTTTAAATTAGTTAGCTTTCTCTGCATTGCAAGACAGAATAATCAAGAATTGGTAAGAAAAAAGTAATCTCTGTAAAATTACCGGGGGTGCATTATAAAGTGTTCGGTAACCGATCAAACTCACAATTTGGATTGAATGGCAAGTGATTTTTAAAATCTGGAACTCATTGTCAATTTTTTTTTCTTCATTGTGTCTTAATAAATTACTGTGTTCATTTGCATGGAAGTGAAGAAAAATGCATGACATTTCATCTCAACACTAACACCTTTAACTGGCAACTCTGAATGTACTTTACAGCAGTGTAACAAAGTAAAGATCAATGATGTTTCATGAAATATCTGTTATAATTCTCAAGGAGATAGGGAGTTTGTGCAAAAATGCAAATCACTTTGCGACTAAACACATTGTTTATTTCAGCTAATTTTAAGAAAATATGCTGAGAATCTCTCAAAAAAGGAAGCAATGATTTAGGTTTGCCTTCAAACTCCTTATCTAATCCTGAACCAACAGCCATAGTTCAAAGAGCAACTAATTTGAGTAGCTCCAATTTACACATTTCCTAACAATGCTTAATTTAGTGGAATTTCTGTCCAATTATGTTAATTTGATGTAATGAAAGACAAAAGTTCAAAAAGATCATCCTTAATTTATATAGATGCCAAAATCTGCATTTTCTGAATGACGCCCAGGAACGTATTTTCAAAAACAAACAAACAATGCCAGAACCACTATTAGGTCATCTCTAGGCAGAAAGTGACTCAGAGCTTACATTACTCTCTCCCTGAAAGTATACTGTAGGCACTGAAACTACTACCCTGAGTCTGTGCTATCAAATTCCTTAAGTTAGAAAGTTTTAAAACCCGTCTGCGTGGGAGTACTTCATTTACAGATAGAGATTTGGTTGTTTATACATTTTCATACTTGATTTTTAGGGTGTAATAACTATGTTTTAAAATTCATGGTGGTTTTGAATACTGTTGGATAATTGAGCTAAAATGGTATATCCATTCCTCCTAGGAAACAGAAATTATAGAAAGGTAGTGCTTTTCAAATCTGACATCTTTGAGTCATTGTAGTTTCATATAAATGCAATAGGAAAAGTGTCATTCATGTTTATGATATTTTCTATAAATAAATTAGAATGTACTGGAGGCCTGATATAAAGTGGGATGCCTAAACTTCAGTAAGATCTTGTTTTCAATTCAAAATAAATTTTATTTTTTATTTTTTTATAATGTCCCTCAATTTCAGATAAGCACCCCCATAATGTCCACTCCGGTTTTTTTAAGATTTTATTTATTTTATTTGACAGATAGAGATCACAAGTAGGCAGAGAGGCAGGCAGAGAGAGAGGGAAGAGGAAGCAGGCTCCCTGCTAGGCAGAGAGCCCGATGCGGGGCTCGATCCCAGGACCCTGGGATCATGACCTGAGCCAAAGGCAGAGGCTTTAACCCACTGAGCCACCCAGGTGCCCCCAAAATAAATTTTAAATTGAATTATGCACCTCTAAGTTCAGAGACAATAAACATCAACCAACACAATTAATAAGTTCTATTTCTTGAAATTTCGGGAACATTGATAGTCTCATCTCCTGGAAGAACAACAGCTAAAATTTTTGGTCATGGATTCTTGCTAAAATATCACTTTCCCAAAGAAAATTAATGTTGTGAATTTTTATTGATTGTTATTGATCATGAAGAATATAACAACCACGATAAAAAGAGTAGGAAAAACATGATATCTCATCTGTAAGGGCATGTGGAAAGTAGGAAATGCTAATAAAAATAACTACCATTATTTCCTAAGTTAACATAATATAACAGAACAAAAATATTTCAAAACAATGTTTTCTTTTTTTTAAGATTTTGTTTATTTATTTGACAGAGAGAGATCACAAGGAGGCAGAGAGGCAGGCAGAAAGAGAGGAGGAAGCAGGCACCCTGCTGAGCAGAGAGCCCAATGTGGGACTCGATCCCAGGACTCTGAGATTATGACCTGAGCCAAAGGCAGCGGCTTAACCCCCTGAGCCACCCAGGCGCCCCCATAACAATATTTTCTAGGCTCATTCTGATAACTCTTTTCTACATTCAAATTTAAAGGTTGAGGCATGTGATATATATTACACAAAAAACATCCCAAGGAATTCGTTAAAAAAAAACTTTAATAAAGAACAAATCCAAAGGAATTTCTTTTCTAATTTAATTAACAAATTATGAATTGACTTACCTATTTCATCACAGTGTATCAGGCACCAATAATATTTTTTAATCGTCACACCTGATGCAATAGTTATCATCTTTCAGACATACTGATCACGAACAAGCAAATAAACAAGAGCACCGTAGCTTAAGATCTACCTGCATAAATATAGGCTACTTCAGACAATCTCTTCACCACAACATAGAAATGAATAGAAATCATACATGCTCTGTATGGACATACAGATGAGATAGAAGGGGATGGATGTTAATATATGCAGAATCTTTATTAATTACATTGTAAACCATAATATGGAAAAACAGAATACAATTTTAGAAATACCCAGGTCACCATCATTGTTTTATTTTTATATGTGTAGATAAGGAGTTTAATAAACAATCCATGACTATTCAACTCTTTATATTTTGAAAATTTTAGTAAAAGTAACAAACCTACCACCTAGAAAATTATACTTATCTGCAACATACAGCTTTGCCAGCATGGTAGAGGAAAAGCAAAACAAAATAAGTAAGAAAAGTTTAACATTTCACAAGAGATTTGCTTTTATTTTTTATTTATTATTTTTTATTTTTCATTAATTATTTACTTCTATTTTCTACTTTATTTTAATGAAAATGTCATGACCATAACATAAGAGCAGAATTAAACCAACATGAGAAATTATTTTTTCATAAGTTAAAATAAACTAGCTTGGTGATTAATTCAAAATTATATTACAAATTTCAGTGTTCTTGAAGTAAGTATCACTGCATAAACAAATGAGTCAGGAGTCATAAACTAATGATGATTCTAAATGTTATTTAGAGAGACATTCTGTACTTAATATATTTCAAATATTCTACACAAGGCAAAGTGGATCCAAGTAATCTGTAGGCAAAATAAGATTTTAGAGAAGTATATATTTCCAACAGTATTTATAAAATATTACCTTTATGTAAGGCATCATCCTGGACTTTGTGGAAAACACACAAAGGAGTAAGAAGTGGCCCTTCAAGAAACATATACAATATCAAGGTTTAACATGAAGCAGCATGTCTTCTCTAAGTAAAAAAAAAAAAACATTGTACCAACTGACTTTACTGAAACTTTATATTTATTGCTCTCATTTTAGGTCATAGTGTCCTTCTGCATGGAGGCTGCTATAACGGACATGATATAGACTTAATAGCTTATAAAGAACAGGAATTTATTTCTCACAGTTCTAGAACGGAGAAGTTCAAGATTAAGGAATGGGCAGATCCAGGGAGAGCCCACTTCCTCATAGATGGCTATCTTCTCACTGTAAACGTACATGATGAATGAATCAAGAGAACTCTCTGGGGTCTCCTTTAAAAGGACTGTAATCCCACTTATGACCTAATCACCTCCCAAAGGCCCCTAAGTTTTAATACTATCACTTCCAGAGTTAGATTCCATAATATGATTTTGGGAGACATAAACATTCACACCATAGTATATATAAACAAAAAAAGACACAAAAACAACAAACAAAAAAATTATTTTAACTACCTATTATTTTCAACTACATAAACTTTTAATTTGTTTCTATATAATATTAAATAACTCATTTGAGTGATTCACTTATATCCAATGCATCTGAGTGCAATTAAATTTGCTTACCCAGCATATCCAGAAGCATATTTCTTCAGACTATCCCATTCCCCACCTTACAGGATTTACCACAATTAGAAGACATGGGATAGAGGATAGATAGATAGATGTATACATAAACACACTTGTACATACACATATGCATATTTTTTCCTGTTAATGATACTCATGCAAATAAAATTTAAGCTCAAGAAACCTGTCTTGTGTGTTACTTAATATCCAGTTTTTAGTCAACATCCAAAAACAAATAATCCAATAAAACCATGGATAGAAGACATGAACAAGTGTTTCCCCAAAGCACACATTCAAATGTTCAGTAGATACATGAAAAGATGTCCATCATCATGTATCATCAGGAAATTGCAAAGCAAAACTAGAAAGAGATACCACCTCACACCTGTCAGAATGGCTAAAATCAACACTACAAGAAACAAAAGGTGTTGGAGAGGATGTGAAAAAGTAACACTTGTGGGGGCTGCCTGGGTGGCTCAGTGGGTTAAGCCTCTGCCTTCAGCTCAGGTCATGATCTCAGGGTCCTGGGATCAAGTCCCACATCGGGCTCTCTGCCAGGCATGGAGCCTGCTCCCTCCTCTCTCTCTCTCTACTTGTGATCTCTCTCTGTCAAATGAATAAAATCTTAAAAAAAAAAGTAACAATTGTGAACTGTTGGTGGTGATGCAAACTGATACAGCCATATTTGAAAACAGTATGGAATTTCCATAAAATTTAAAAATAGAAGTCCTTTGTGATCCAACAATCCTGTTGGTGTGTATATACCCAATGAATATAAGAAAACTTATTCAAAGGGATTCTAGCACCCCTATGTTTATAGCAGCATTATTTATAAAGCTAAGATATGGAAAGCACCCAAGTATCCATCAATTGATGAATAAATAAAGAATAAGTGGTATGTATATACAATGGAATATTATTCTGCCATAAAAAAGACTGAAATCTTGCCATTTGCAATAACATGGTTGGAACTAGACAGTATAATGCTAAAAGTGAAATAAGTCAGTCAGAGAAAGACAAATACCTTTACTCATATATGGAATAAAAGAAACAAAACAAACAAGCAAAGGGGAAATAATAAGACATAGAAAGAGAAACAAAGCAAGAAACAGACATTTCATTACAGAGAACAAACTGATGGTTACTTGACGGGATCTGAAAGGAGTGATGGATTAAATAAGTGATGGGGGTTAATTAGAGCACTTGTCATGATGAGCACTGAGTGCTATATGTTATATTGTACACATGAAACTAATACAACCATATATGTTAACTAACTGGATTTCAAATGAAAATTTTTTAAAATCCCAGTTTTTAGCTCACATTCTGCCTTACAAAAGGGATTTAGTCAGGAATTTGGAGATTAGTTAATGAACAAAAAAGGGGTGAACAGGCAGTTGTTAGATAAAATTACTATCCTTTCTGGCATTATCTTATACCTTTTATCTAGAAGTATTTTTAGCACTTTAGACTCTTCCTATTTTATTTTGAGTCATTAAACAAAAATTTCCTCAAAGGACCTTAGACTCCATCCAATTTGAGCAACAGTGTGAGAGAGGAAATGGTGTCAGGAGGAAAAAAAAAAAAAGATAAATCTACTTTTGTTTACTAGTGAATGCATAGTTCTTCCACAGAAGAAGCTCTAAATGGAAAGGGCTCCAGCTTTATATGTGTTCAGTCATATGTTCAGAAGTAGGTAACACTATCAAAAAATATAAAGCATCTGAGATTATTTTCCCTTATTTGAAAGCTGGTGTATGAGTCTGCCGTAGTTTCTTGGGTGTTGATAGAAGACGCAGACTCATGGTTCAGAAATAATATAGTTTATTATTCACAGCAATAGAGGTAGCCAGAATATTAACAGTATTTGTGTGTGTGTGTGTATTTGTGTGTGTGTGTGTGTGTGTGTGTGTGTAGGGGTGGGAGTTATATATCAGTTCTGAGCCTCAGTTCCCACAAGAAGAATCAAAACAGAGGCAGATAATATTTGCAAACACAACAGGTTAAGTTAAAAAAAAAGATACTATTTCTGTCTTCCAAGTCTATTCAATACAACCATCTTCAAAGGATGGCCTAGAACAAATAATAAATGCAGAAATGTAAGCAACCAATTGAAAAGTGTCTCCCAAGAAACACACTTTGAGAGTCTTCATTTGACAAAAATACTATAGGATATTACATGGATCAGGTGCATTGAATACTGGAAGGTTAAAATTACAAGGGACCAAATATTTTTAAGCAGTTCTGGCATCCAGTAGAGTTCAAATAGGTTTTATAAGATTGAGGAAAGAAGCCATCAAAACCTGGGCCCAGGGGCCCCTGGGTAGCTCAGTGGGTTAAGCCTCTGCCTTCGGCTCAGGCCATGATCTCAGGATCCTGGGATCAAGCTCTGCATCAGGCTCTCTGTTCAGCAGGGAGCCTGCTTCCCCCCCCCCCCCCCGCCTCTTTGCCTACTTGTGGTCTCTGCCTGTCAAATAAATAAATAAAATCTTAAAACAAAACAAAACAAAAATCCTGGGCCCAATTTTCCCAAAAGTATGATTCTGATTCTAGTCTCTATGATGTTATCCCTTGAAGACAATGCCTCTAATTGAGTTGAATTAGTTTACTAAAGAGCATACCCCCATTTGTTGTAGGAGATGAACAATATGCAAGAGGCAAAATGCCACATGGAAGCCACCTGGTCTTCAGTGGAATATAGAATCAGTTCCTTTGGGATGAATTTGTTCCACATTTGACTTCCCACTTAAGGGAAAATAAGAGTGCCTTCTAATAGATTTTAAATAGGAAATGACAACGGAAGCTTATACAAGATTATAAAATGGGAAATTTCATTTAGATAAGCAATCATTTCAAAGTCATCTTCTTAATATTACAGACTCTTCACATAATCATAATTTTATTTTGGTATTATATGGTAATTTCAAATATAGTAAATATAAAGAATTTACCTCTGTAATTATAGCGAGTCTGGTCATAGTTTAATGGCAACAAATCTTCAATTTAGAAGTATGGTCTACCAATTATTAATACATTTGGAAATGGTGTGTCATCTTCACTCCACTTGTCTCACTAAAACAGTGAGCCAAAAAAAGTAGGTCCAAGCTGTTTACTATGGTCAAAATGGGTTGCTTTTGCACTTGGTAAAGAAGCAGTCATATTTTGGAAGAAGAAACTGAGGCTATTAATATTTTCAACTTATTTTCAGAAAAGGAAAGAAAGGATAATCTAAGCTAAAGCCAAAATCTTACACAAGGTGGCAGGAGAATGATCTTTTCCCAGATAAAGGGTTTTTCATCTTAGCCATGTTAGGAGGAAGAAGAGATGAGACATTGTGGACTTGACTAACATTTGTACACTGTTCAAAAAGTTTTCAAAATAATGTGTATTATTTTTCTTCTTTTAGTTGAGACAAAAACAAACAAACAAACAAAAAACACTAATGAGCTTACTCTTAAAAGGAGGTAAACAAGAAACTAGCAAAGATTGAGTGTTAGGTATTGTCCCCCTCCTTTTCTTTTTAATTATGTTATGTTAGTTACCATACAATACATCATTAGTTTTTGACGTAGTGTTCCATGATTCATTGTTTGTGTAAAACACCCAATGCCCCATGCAATATGTGCACTCCTTAGTACCCATCACCAGTCTCACCCATCCCCACATCCTTCTCATCTTTAAAACCCTCAGTTTGTTTCTTGGAGTCCATAGTTTTTCATGTTTCATTTCCCCTTCCAATCCCCCCACTTCATTTTTCCTTTCCTTCTCCTAATGTCCTCAATGCTATTCCTTAGGTTCCACAAATAAGTGAAACCATATGATGATTGACTTTCACTGCTTGACTTATTTCACTTAACATAATCTCCTACATTCCCATCCATGTTGATGCAAAAGTTGGGTATTCATCCTTTCTGATGGCTGAGTGATATTCCATTGTATCCATAGATCACATCTTCTTTATCCGTTTGTCTGTTGAAGGGGATCTTGGCTCTTTCAACAGAATGGCTATAGTGGACATTGCTGCTATGAACACTGGGGTGCATATGGCCCTTCTTTCCAGTAAAATAGAGCTAGCCTATGACCCAGCGATTGCACTACTGAGTATTGACCTTAAAGATACAGATGCAGTGAAAAGAATTAGGTATTGTTAAAGCACAAATGCAGGGGATAGAAGTTATGGTACAGAAGAGGGAAGGGCAACCATATGGCAGAGTAGAATAAAGTAGCTCAGGAAGAAATTAGTCATATCCAGATATTGTAAGGCATGTGGGGTTGGCAGGGAGAGCATGAGAAATCATGAGAGAAGAGAGAGAAAATGGACCAGGCAGGAGAGGTTTATAACATTTTAACATCTAAGGTAAGCATATGCAAAGCAGAATAGGGAAAGAAATAAAAGTTCTTATAAGAATCAATACATAAGGAATAACGTGGAGGACACTGGGAGATGGAGAGAAGTGTGCTGGGGGAAATCGGAGGGAGAGACAAACCATGAGAGACTGTGGACTCTGAGAAACAAACTGAGGGTTTTGAAGAGGAGGGTGGCAGGTGGTTGGGTGAGCCCAGTGGTGGGTATTAAGGAGGGAATTTATTACATGAAGCACTGGGTGTGGTGCATAAACAATGAATTTTGGATCCCTGAAAATAAACTAAAAGAAAAAAAAGACTGACTACAGACATGGAACTCAGTGTAACACAGATATGGAACTCACTGTAATACCAGCCACTTCCCACCGACACACACAGACTATGATAATAATAAATAATAATGCAATTAAGAAAATTTCCTGCCAAATAATTTTTCCTCTTTTTTATTTTTATGATTATTATTTTTATTTTATTTTTAAAGTTTTTATTTAAATTCCAGTTAGTTAAAATAAGGTTAATATTAGTTTCAGGTGTACAATATAGTGATCAACACTGCCATACAATGGCTTAAATAAAAAAATGAAAAAAATTTTTTTAAAGATTTTATTTTTAAATAAAACCTCTACACCCAAGGTGGATTTCAAACGTACAACTCCAAGATCAAGATTTATATATTTTACTGACTGTTCCAGCCAGGCACCCCAACAAATAAAAATTTTATAAAATTGTTGAGTTTGTGGGAGTCTCATTTGCTTAGTCAGTTAAGTGTCTGCCTTTGGTTCAGATCAGGATCTCAAGAGTCCTGGGATCGAGCCCCATATTGCTCATGCTCTCTCTCTCTCTCTCTCTCTGGCTTTTGCTCTTAAATAAATAAATAAAATATTTTTAAAAAAATTGTTGAATTTGTTTAACTAGTTTTAAACTAGTAGACAGAGATGAAGATAAAGTATGATGTCATGGCACGGAATAATACAACTTACACTTTTTTAAAAAAAATGTGCAATGCAAGGTACCTCACTTCTTTTATCACCACACTGGGACTTTCCCTACTGAGTTGTTGTAATGTAAGGACCTATTTTATATTTTTATATTTTAGCAAGAGGCTTTCATTGAGGTTAACCCTTAAACTGTCCTTGCTCCCCTTCCCCCAGGGGATTCACTTAAAAACAAGTCCTGGAAATCAGCTCCAGGTAACAAAGCCCATATACAAGGGTGGGTCAGGCCAGGTGGAGACATCAATGAGCAGAAGGGGGGGGGCGGCGTTTGCATATTGTCTCCCTAGATACTAATGAGTATGCCCCACTCCTCTGCTCTTTGGGAACCTTTTTGGCACTAATCCTAATCAAGGTGTAATAGGCTGGGTCAAATGTCTATACTAGGGTAAATTGAACCTCAATTGGTCACCTAGCCTCACTGTGGAGTTTCCTGTGTGTGTTAAAATCTCATTGGTCACCTGTGCGTGGCCAGGCCTGACTGCATGGCCTTTGCCCTTAAAAGCTAGACTGTGAAACAGCAAAGGGTTGCCTTCTCTCATAAGAGGTGTGGCCCCAAACGTTCGGTTAGATTCTTGATGCTTGGCATGAAATAAAGCTTTGCTTGACCTTTGCTTTACATCAGTCTCGCTCCTTTAATCATAGACCCATTATTGGGGCATAACAGTATTAATCTTAAAGTTATAAGTCCACAATGCATCCATCATCCATTCTACCCCTTAACATTCCCCTTTGGACAAACCCATGATCTAGAACAAGCCTTATTTTATAGTGCCTTGTAGGTGATTTTGGCTGCTGCCTAAATTGCCTACTTTCCTCTCACCATTACCACGGAAATTGGGTCCACTGAAACAAAGGGGTAGTGTAAGAAATTAACACTTCCATAAATCTCTTTAAATAATAAAGTATAAGATAGTGATACCTTTTTTTCTGCCACATAACCAATTCTTGCAAGAATAAGGTCATATAAAAGAATTTACAACACATGCTAGCATTATCCTACTGGACCCAGATCATTTGTATGTTTCTCTGTCTCTGAGAAATGTAGTTATTTACATGACTGAAACCTGAAAATTGTTTGATATGACCACTAATATCACCTTCTTTTTTTAAAGCCTGTTTAAGGCTTCTGTAATACATAGGTCTTTTAAAAACTTATTAAGCATATTGTATATATCAAACACTTTAAAAATCTCTGCTTTAAAAAAAAAAAAAACTCTACCTCAATGGAACTTTGAGTCTGAAAAAGCTACAGGCAATATACAAGGCAACAGATAGAATAATTACATATTTGATTATATACTCTGAGGATGTCACATTAAATTGATATGAAAACGATCAGAAGGATCTGGATTTCTTGTCAAAATTTTTTGCCTTACAAAGAAATTGATATTTAGGGAAAGTTGTTACTGAAAGAGGTCCTGTGTCAACCAAAAATGTTAAATCATGATCTCGCTAAATTTTCCAGTTGTGATCATTGCTTTGTTTAGCTGTCTTCTATTAAGACTGAATTTAGTAATTCAGTCTCAGATTTCAGTAAGTCTTTTTTTAAAAGATTTTATTTATTTATTAGAGAGAGAGAGGGAGGGGCAGAGGGAGAGGAAGAACCAGACTCCTTGCTGAGCAGGCAGCTGATGCAGGACTGGATCCTAGTACCCTGGCATCATGACCTAAGCTGAAGGAAGACACTTAACCAACTGAGCCACCCAGGCACTCTAGACTGTAAACTTCTTAAAGGTAAAAAAGTTTATTCTTCTAGTAGTTCCACAGACATTTCTAACATCCATAAGAAAGCATGTACTGATGTAAAATGCCAGCAAATCAAATTATTTAAAAAAGAAAGAAAGAAAGAAAAGATATATCTGGATAAAGAGAAAAACAGAAAATCTAATAATACATTGAATTATTAGAGCAAAGAGTGGAGGAAGAGAAAATAAATATGAAATAGAGATTTCCACTAAAAGAAAAAAATTGAATAAGGCAGGAGATTTAGAAAATTATTATGACAGACTTGAGAAAAAAATAAAATAGGAATTTTTAGAAAATAGCAATGAATGAAAAGGTCAATTGTACCTACCTCTATAATATTAGCTGTTTGTTGTTGTTGTTGTTGCTAATTTACCTATTTATGCTAATAAACAAAGAAAGGTTTCATTTAGGGATAAGGTTTCTCTCTCTATATATATATTTTTTCCATTTATGGATAAGGTATATGTATATATACATAAATATATATGTATATATATATATTTTTAATTTTAATTGTTAGAAAATGTGTCACAGAAAGTGTTTAAACTTTAAGATACAGATGCAACATGTAATGAACTGCATTGTTTGAACGTCTAATTTGTAAATGCTGTTAGAGGAAACTTGGTGGAAATGTTCTTATGTGCTTGTGTTTCTGGAACTAAGTATATTTATTAATAAGGAATAGTTTAAAATTATGAAATGACCAGGAGCGGACAATTTTCCTAATCCTATCAGCTCTTTGCAGCTCTTTTATTAGCCCCCTTCAGGAATATCAGCTTTTTTATCTAATTAAATTTTATATTAATGTGCTTTTTTACTTTTGGCCTTTCTCTTCCTTCTGCTCTTTTTTTCCCCCTAAATTACATGTTTCTGTTTAACAGCTACTATCAATTCTTTGATATGAATTCTCAACATCAATTTACTAACTCCAGAGATGAAGGAGCATCAATATTTAGAAGCGAAGAATACAAAGCCTTGGGCATCTGGATGGCTCAGTCACTTAAGCATCTGCCTTCGACTCAGGTGGTGATCCCAGGGTCGTGGGATGGAACCCCAGGTTGAACTTTCTGCTCAGCTGGGAGCCTACTTCTCCCTCTCCTTTTGCCTGCAGCTCCCTTTGTTTGCGTTCTCCCTCTCTTTGTCAACGAAATAAAATATAATAAAATAATGTAAATAATACATTTATTTATTTATTAAAATGCAATTATTACACAATACATAATGTATTGCATAATTATAATAATGATTAAATAATTTATTAAATATTTATATTAAATATATCAATTTAATTAAATAAATATTTTTAGAATTTAAAATATTTCAAATTTAGATTATTAAATATTAAATCATTAATTTAATAAATAAATATCTAAACATAATTAAATAAAATAATTTATTTATTAAAATGAATAAAATAATGTTGTCATTATCTCAGCATGTATTTTTAAATAGTCTAAAAAAAATCTAATAAAGTCTAAATACATTGAGTTCAGATATTTATACAAGTTAACCCAGACACTCAACCCACAGTTTCAAAACTTTTGTTTTTATCTACTACTCAAAATACAATTTTAATGTATTTATTTGTAACTTTGACATAGCAAGGAAACTTGGAGGAAAAGGAGACATTTGCTTTTAATATTTGAAAATTATTTTGTTGATTTAAAAAAATAAAAACCTTAACACGTGAGCATTTCTTCTTAAATAACACTGTGAAGTTTCTGAGTCGCATTCTATTAAAAGTGCTGATAAAATGGCCTCAGTTACTCATTTAAATTATCAGCTGAATGGGTAACAAATGAAGTAGAGAGCTTTTTAATTATTTATGAATGTATTGCTTGTGGATGGAGTGCCACATAGAGTTACCTCTCTTTTTGGCTTTGTTTTGTGAGCAGCAGTGGAATCTATGAATGAGATTAAACATAAGGACATTCACAGAAATTCTTAATGAACTTCTGGGGAAGGGCAATAAGTGCAAGGAAAAACTGCAGCAAGACTAATTACAAATTTCAAGTGGTCATCGCTTAATTATAGAAGCTTTTAAGTTCAAGTAATATATCATTTTTATGAGCCTATCATATTGTATTAATTACCACAAACTGCACTCTTGAACACTTATCTTTTCACATATTTCTTATTCTTAGTACTTAAAATTACCCTTATGATTGATAAGTAAATGGATTTTACTGACAATGCATTTATTTACATAAATAAATAATGCTGTTTATATATATAAAAACAATTGAATGTGTTCAATGAATTTTTTTTCAAATTAACATCTTAATTCTACCACATTAGTTACAAATAGATATAGACTTTATAGATTCATCAAATATTTTATTCTCAAATTTATATGTCCTTTGTGAAGTAAATGAAACTGTATATATTAAATATAATCCTATCACATGTAACAGTTACTAGTGCATCCCAGGACATACATAGGTCAGGTCCTCCTCAAGGCATCACGGATAACTGGATTTAACTTTCTATCCTAGGAGTCTTCTGTATATTTCTGTGGCTTTTATACTACAATCAGGAGGAAGAATTCTTTTGCTAAAAGCTTCCAAATGACTATGCGAGTAGATTATTTGTAGACTAGTGATATAATATTATTGTTTAATATGTGAAGCATGATAAAATAAAATGCTATTGCCATATTTAATTTGTTCAGTAAAGCATTCATTTAGTTATCAAGCATTCATTTTCTTTTTTTAAAGATTTTATTTATTTATTTGACAGACAGAGATCACAAGTAGACAGAGAGGCAGGCAGAGAGAAAGGAAGGGAAGCAGGGTCCCTGCTGAGCAGAGAGCCTGATGTGGGGCTCTATCCCAGGACTCTGGGATCATGACCTGAGCAGAAGGCAGAGGCTTTAACACACTGAGCCACCCAAGAGCCCCAAGCATTCATTTTCTTTATACAGAAGATATACAGATAGAACAATATTATATAGTAGAAAATACAGTAAATAATCTAGAAACCTTGATCATTTTGTTTTGGCAATTTTAGAACATAAAATTAGCTAAAGCTCAAGTGCAAGTTATATTTGTATCATAGGAGGAAAAGTTAATTAAAAGTTTGTTTATTACCATAGTTTAACACTTCAACGAAATGATAACGAGTCCAAAATCAATGAATATATGAAGTATACAATAAAAACAATAATCTTGAGTGTATGTGACTCACTGTAGGTATTGATAGGCTAGAAATCAAAGGGAAAGTATCTATAGGGTTTGTTCAGTTCCATGCTCATCAGATTAATAGGCTTTCTCATATTGCTTCCTTCACCACATTAATTTGTCTAATGAAGTTTTCAAGAGTTAAAGACAGTGATAGGTTCATGGCTGGAGAGAAGGTACAGAATCTAAGATAGTTCAGCAGTGCTTATTATTTAAGAGAAAGACAGCATGGGAGGTGAGGGGTATATCATGCATCCTGTTTTCACTCCCTTTGTGGAGCACCTACCCTGGAGGTCATGTAATAATAACCAATGACCAAAAAACAATAAAAAAACCCAAACATCCATGTGGAAGTGCCATCCCTGCCTGGAGATGAGTAGACTGCTCAAACAGATCCTGGGCAGGCATCTCAGCCCAGGCCTGTGCTGGGGAAGCTGGTTCATGGCTTTGGGCGCAATCAGGAAGCCAGCAAACTGACGGGAGAGTGCAGCCAGGGTTAACAGGACTGATGATCTTTTTGCAGCCAGGCCGCGGGTGGACACCCGCTCAAGGAGCCAGGCTAGGAGGCTGCCCAGCGCCAGCGCTGGCAAAGCTTGCAGCCCCCGGGGCTTCCCCCAGCGCCCCAGCCAGGGCGGGGCCTCAGGAGGGAGGGGGGCGGGGCGGCGCGGAGAAGGGGCTTTGCTAATTGCCAAAGCGAAAAGGGAGCTCGCGGAGGACTCAGGAGGGAGGGGGGCGGGGGCGGGTGGAGGGCGGCGGGGAGAAGGCGCTTTGCTAATTGCCTAAGCTGGAAGTGAGCTCACAGAGGATGTGGCTGAGAGTCTGGGAGGAGGTGGAGGGGCTGGCGGAGGAGGGGCGGGCAGCGCCGCGGTGCTGTGCTGCGGCCCAGTCGGGACTGCAGGACCCACCGGACTCGCCGCCCGTACGCTCCCATGTGAGGCTCCGCTGTCCCGCTCCTGCTGCCTGCTGCCCCTCCCCGCCCCAAGGCTTCTCCGGACCACCCTCTGCACAGGGGTAAAGTGACACCGCGCCGCGCCCTCACCTGGAGCAGAAAGCACGGACCAGACCTGGGGGCGGAGAGGGAGGTTGTGGAGGCCCAGCCTCCCGGAACCCCAGGGCACCGGGACCACCCCGGACGCTGCGCCAAACCCGGGTCCTCATGGGGTCGGGCTGGGGACAGCGCCTTGGGAGGTGCCCCCCGCCAGCAGGCACGCTAGCCCCCATCTTTCCGCAGCCCCATGCGCCCGTGCTGAGGACCCCCTTCCCTCCCCTGCCTTGGCCCCGCTGCTTTTGTTCTGGACTTGGGATCCCAGGTGGAAACTAGTCCCTCAGACCTCCCTGGCAGCAAGGAGGGCAGGGAGGGATTCTTGGTTTTCTGCCCTGGCTCCTCCTCTCTCCCCATTCACAAGCCTTTTGGCTTCCCTTTCCTCTCCTCATTGTCAGTTTTCTGAAATGGTTTTCTTCTGCATGTTGACCCAAAGAGCTATTTCATGAATGAATATACACGAAACTGAGTTGGGGCCCACCTGTGAGAGCCCACCTGTAGAGGCCTTTCATTAGAATGGTCTCTGGTTCTAGCCTCAGTTCAGAATACTGCATGTACCTGAGGACCAAGTCCAGATGTTTCTTTCATCTCTGACTTGAATTTGAAATCCTCCTCAGACTTCAGCTTCCAGGATTTCTCCAGTCCTTGCTCTCCCACTGTCTTGGTGGGGATCCGCCATGAGTGTTGAACACAGGAATGAATGAATGATATATACCCCAGACTGCTGGGGCTTTGTCTTCTTTTGCTGAGGTTGGAAAGGCTTGGGAGAGACCCCCTGTATGCAGATAGAGAGCTGCATGCAATTGCTTAGATAAACGTGTTCCCCACTTAATTGCTTGGGCATTGAACATTTCGCCCTTAACCTGTGGCTTGAGCAGTTAGGAGGAGACAATCTGGAGGTGAATCAGAAGATGGCTGAATCCACATGGTGGTGGTCTGGGTTTGGGAGATTTTCCTGTAGATTCAAAGGAAAGATATAAATTCTTCCAGTGGGGAGTGGTAAACTTTTTATCGATGGGAGATGGAAAATAAACGGTCTGGTTAAACTTTCCCGCCCCCTCAAAACCCATTATTTGAAAACACAAAAAGCAAAGTGAAGGGAGAAATCCTCCCACTCCCATTCCCACTCACCTCCATAGCCATCTCCTCTTCCAAGAACCTAACAGACAAGGTGCCAAGAAGTGTTAGGTACCAGCAGTGGTCTCAGATCTCATTCAAGAATCATGGTGAAAGGCTTTCAAATAGATTGTGGGGGAACAGGGGTCCAATTAGGGGGGACAAGTTTAAGGTTTGCCTGGTCCCCTAAAAATTAATGGCACTAGAGAAGATGACCTTTGGGAACTATAGCTTAATGGATACAATGTGTTAAAAGCTTCAGTGAGTCATGGTGGGAAGAAGCCATGAGGGCAGCAATCACAGTCTTAGATGATGTTATTAATAGCACTACAGGCTCTAGATTTCCTGTGGTGGTGTTCTTGGCAAGACCAGCCCGGCCAAAGTGGATACTCTCAACCTGGAACAGAGGGTCTTGGAGATGCCAGCACGTGAGGTATGATGAGAGGGTAAAATGATAGGAGGTGTCCTTTGGAAGGACTGACTCCTTGACTTTAAAAGGGAGAACCCAAATCTGTAGGTGAAATCTTTCTGGCTACAAAGAGGGCCAAGGCCTCCTAAGGCCAAGGTCTCCTCGTCACTTGCAAAGATGTCGAAGAACATATTCAGACATTTCAAAGATGTCCTCATATCATTGGTTCTCACTCTGGAATTCTATCAATAAGGTGAGAGTTCCTGTAGTTGAAAAAGAGATCTAAAAAGACTTCCCTTTCTCATGTAATTTCTGTAACCTCCAGGACACACCCACCTCCCCCTTCCAGCTCTGTAATGAAGCCACAGCTGGTGCCAATTTGTGGAACTCCTTAAAGGCTATTCTCCCTTATATACCCCCGGACCAAGTTCCCATGCTCCCTCACCCGATTTCCTGCACTCACCTCCCACCTGGTGTGTTCACACCTGCAAGTGCCTTTTACCAACCCCTTTGCCAAAAGGCAGCCAGAGTGACCTTTCAAAGACCTATCAGTTCCTGGCATTTGTCTCCATAGAAATCTGCACTGATCTTCTAACAAATTCTCAGTCCTCCAAAGGCACCCATAATCCTCCCATCAGTCTATTCATACCCCTCCAACTGACTGATGCCTGTTCTGCCCCATCTCTCTGCCCTTCAACCACACTGCCTCCTTCTTCCTGTGGAGACCTCTCATGGCACCTGCCTCCAAGCACAGGTGATTCCCATTGATGGGAAGACCCTCTTCTCTCCCCCATCTCCCCACTCCAGTTACTCCCACTTATTCGTGAGCTCACAAGCCCCATGGTACACACTCTCCATGCAGCCTGCTCTCTCTTTTCTAGCACTGGCCTCCGTTTCTAGCTGTGGTTGTGTCATGGATGTCCTTCCCCAGCCAGCCTCCAAGCTCTCCTTCCCTTTAGCTCCAACACCTGACACAGTGCCTGGCACGTAGTAAGCCCTGGCTAGCTTCTAAGAGCCTCACTGAGGGACTGAAAGCATTTTAAAAATGTCACTACGTAGGCTCCAAACTGTAGGCAGAAAAAGCTTTGCCTGGATTGACATTTTAGAGACGTATTGGTCAAGTTGGATGTGTTCACTGACTTTGCCTTGTAAAATTAAAAAAAAAAAAAAGGACCTCTGTATCGCTTCGCATCTAAGGAAGGCGCATGTATACTACTAGACCACGTTATGAGCTTAATGGAAGGAGACAAGATGTTTTCGCTAAGAAAATGTATAAGACTGTTGAGGTCAAGTGGGAGGAAACAGTCCGTTTGTTGGAGCATTGCTATCTTACTCTATCACAGCCACTCATAAAAATCTGACACGGGGTGAGTCAGAATTGTCTGTCGGAGACGAGTTAGATCTGGCTCATGTTCCTACAGACATGAAAGCCAGAAACGAAGAAGGAGGCTTTGAAAGCGTGGGTTGAGGAGGCCGTGTGGTTCACTGCGATGAGCTAAGTGCCCAGGGCCACCAGCAGACATGCTGGCCTGTGTCCCTCCTTTGTTCTGGGGTCCCTCTTGCACCATGTGGTGAGGCTGGTGGCTGGGAGCAGCTCAGGACAGGACCTGGTGGCATCTTACCTCTCCCACCCTCCTGTGGGCTCCAATGGGTCCCAAGGGACAGCCTGCCTTCCTTGAAAAGCCCAGTAGCACTGGGAGCAGAAACTGGGGCCAAAGAGTGAGCACCCTGTTTGACAAGCTGGACCAGCCACCTCTTCTTCAGATGCAGGGGGAGCCCTGGCATGCTGACTCCTCCCTTCTCCCTTTCCCCTTTCCTCTCTTCCTCCCTCTTTCCTTCCCCTCTCTCCTTCCCTGGTGGTGCCCTTTCCCAATGCCCACTTCATCCCTTTTCCTTTCTACATGCCTGTCTTCTAGAGTTTCTTCTCTTTCCTCCCCATTACTTCCCTTCATCTGAATCTCCTCTTTGGTTCCTTTGTCCCTGCTCTCTGCTCCTCCTCCCCTTCCCTGGCTCCTGTTCAGCTCCATTGCTAATGCAGGCAGAGCTGGATTAACATGCTCACTTGCTAGCTCAGCCACCCTCCAGAGAAGTCACTCTTCGGTGGCCACCTTCCTGACCCCCTGGTCGCTTCTCCACTTGTTCAGATATTGCTCTGAAGTCTGAGGAGGACAGAGCGGGGCTGCCACAGAAGCAGGCCAGAGGAGAAACCAAACCATGTGTCCACACTGTCCCCCAGCACTGCTGCTCTGAGAGCTTTCTGAGTCCTCAACATGGTTAGGATTTAGGGGCTTCTTCAGAACCGGGAGTGAAAACAACCATAGGTCAAAAGAAAAGCTACGGCCCCCACACAAAAATAATAATCACAAATGAAAACTATGTTAACTCTGAGTCCCAAAGTCGAAAAATTGCCTTGAATCTGTCACTAGAAAGCACCCAAGGCCTCACTCTCTGGGTTCTGGGTGCCCTGGGAATGGCAGGAGGCTCTGACAGGCGCGTGGGAGTGCGGAACTATGGGGGCTAGCCTGCCGGCTGGCGGGGGGGGGGGGGGGGGGGGAGGAGGGGGTACCTCCTGTGGCGCCGTCCTGGCCCGACCCCCTGCGGACAGGGTGTGGTGCGGCGTCCGGGGTGGTCCTGGTGCCCTGGGGTTGGCGGGAGGCTGGGCCCCGACCACCCCACACCCCGCTCCTGTCCTGCGTTTTCTGCTTCAGGTGAGGGCGCGTCGCGGTGTCACTTTACCTGTGAGCAGAGGGTCCTCCAGAGAAGCCATGGGGCGGGGAGGGGCAGCAGGCGGCCTGAAGGCCTGAACGGGAACGGGACACCGCTGCGTCAGGGGCTAGGCTGCAGCGTCGGAGCACAGGGGCAGCGAGTATGGTGTGTCCTGCAGTCCCGAATGGGCTGCAGCACAGCACCCTGGCGCTGTGCGCCCCTCCTTCCCGCCTGGGCAATTAGCAAAACCCCTGCTCAAGGCCGCCCCCGACCCGCCCCCCCCTTCCCTCCTGAGTCCTCTGAGAGCTCACTTCCAGCTTCAGAAATTAGCAAAGACCCTTCTCTGCTCCGGCCCCGCCCCCTAACTTCTGAAACCTGAGCCATGGCTGCGGTGCGGGGCTAAGCCCTGGCATGCTACTGCATTGCCAGCGCCAGCGCTGGGCAGCCTCCTAGCCAGGCTCCCTGAGCGGGTGTCCACGTGCAGCCTGGCTGCGAATAGATCATCAGTCTTAAACGCCGGCTGCACTCTTGGGTCAGTTTGCTGGCTTCCAGATTGCGCCCAAAGCCAGGAACCAGCTTCCCCAGCACAGGCCTGGGCTGAGATGCCTGCCTGGGATCTGTCTGAGCAGTCTCCTCCACTCCAGGCAGGGATGGCACTTCGACCTGGATGTTTGGGTTTTTTGTTTGTTTTTTTTGGTCATTGGTTATTACATGACCTCCAGGGTAGGTGCTCCACAAAGGGAGTGAAAACAGGACGCCATATATAAGCATACAGCCATTCTAGAAAAATAGCTTGGGGTTCTCCTGGAAACGCTGCATTGGTCCTTGCACTATGGTTTAATAGAAAAGGGATTATGCACCAAGTTACTTAAATGAGCATAGGTTGAAATCGTTTACTGAGAGTAAATATTTTAAATAGTTATATTTTAACTAAATCTATCATCAATCATAAATCTATTACACGAAGGTTACAGGAAATTTAAAAGCAAGAGCACTCTCTTCAGGGTTTTAAATAATCCCTGTCTGTCTTGGCACATGAGAATGCAAAGATAGGAAATGGTTTGTAAAAGATCATATAATAGCTTTTACTAATTCTATTTATTTGACAGACAGAGATCACAAGTAGGCAGAGAGGCAGGCAGAGAGAAAGATGGGGAAGCAGGCTCCCCGTCAAGCAGAGAGCCTGATGAAGGGCTCGATCCCAGGACCCTGAGATCATGACCTGAGCCCAAGGCAGAGGCTTAACACACGGAGCCACCCAGGCGCCCCCAGATGAAATACATTTCTGACTTAGAAACTTCAGATAGAATTATTTTGTCCATGATGACAACTGAAAAAAATGTGTCATCCCTAAACCTAACCTTAAACCCTACCAACGCTGAAACCTAAGCTGACCTTAAAGCCCAAACTAGAACCCTGAATCCCAAACCTGGAATGGAACCCAAAGCCTGTACCTGAGCCCTGGATCCAAGCCCTGAACCACGAACCCAAACCCTAAACCAGACCTCCAAGTCATGAAACCTGAACCCAAATCTCAGCATGAAGTCAAACCCCAAATTTGACCTTGAACTTTATCCCATAAGCCCTGAGTCTTAAAGCCTAAATCATAAACTTAAAGCCCTAAACTATAACTCTGTTCCCTTGTCCTTCACTCTAAACCCTCACCCTAACACTAAACCCAAAGCCTGATCTAGAACTCTGACTAAAACCTGAACCTGTACCCAAATTCAAATGCTTCACCACACTTTGCTTAGGCACTTGCCATTGATGGATATTTGCAGTTTCTACCTTTTGATTCTTGTGAACATTGTTTGGGTTGGGGGCTAGGGTTAGGGTCTTGGATTAGGGTAGGGTCCAGGCTTGAGACCAAGTTGAGGTCAGAGTGTGGGTCTGCATCAGGGCCATGTTCAGTGACACTGTTTGGGTCAAGGACTGTTGTAATTCCACATTGTTTCCAATTCATTGTTCCTTAGCTATTTGGGGGGAAGTTGGGGGGTATTGGGCTCCATGCAGCTTGAATTTCCGGAATGAAATGGCATCAGCTGGACCCCAGGAGGGAGCAGGACCTTCCACTGAAGGGTGAGCTCCCACAGTCCTGCACTGCCTTGCACCGCCTGCAGAGGGCGCGAGACCCCAGCTCCGCCCTGAGCCAAGGCTGCACAGCCACAGCTGGGACCAGAGCCCCGCCTCTTCAGGACCCACTGTGGAGACTTCTGGAGAATGTGGGGCGCCTCCCACCCTGACAGGACAAGCTGAGGAGGGTGTGGCTCTGCATCCACACTGACCGGACCCGTTGTGGAGGACGCGCCCACACTGGCAGCAGTCCAACCTCCTAAGGACCAGATGCTGGAGGAGCTGAGGAGAAGCCGCCTGAGTGCACTGTCAAGGGTTTCGTGGTCTCAGGACCCCACAGAGGAAGGGCGCCCTGTGTAGACACTGGGGCTTCCCTCGTTTTGTGTGAGGAGACGTGGCCTCCTGCTGTGCTGTGCACGGGGCTGTGGGGTCCCCCCTTTCTGGGCTCGGGTGCTCCTCGGTCCTCGTCTGTGTTTGTGTGCTCGCGGATTCGGTTCCTTGGGCTCCTCAGATGGTCTGCAGTCAGGGAGCATCAGCCTTCTTCGGTGTTTGTGCTCTCCCCACCTCAGCCCTGCGGGGTCCTTCCCGTGTCCACACCCACTCCAGGCTTGCGCCGAGTCCAGAAATTCGGGAGCCAGAGTGAGGACTCTGTAGACGGTTTTGGGGAGAGTAGGTATTTTCCCAGTGTGGGTTCTACCCTGAGCACAGTGCCTCCCCATCTCCGTGTGTACCCCTCCCTGTCTGTCGTCATTGTTGCAGGGCTGTCAGATGACAGGTCTGTCACCTTCTTGGTTCAGGGGCCTCCCGGGTATCTTGCTGTCTTGGATGCAGGTGTAAATGAGATCGTTCTCCGCAGTCTCTTTTTGATGGTTCCTTCCGAGCACCTAGGAGTGCCACTAATTTGTGCATATTGATTTTGTTCCTTGCAAGATCTTGAATTTATTTGTTCGATTGGCCTTAAACTCAATCTGCCAGTTATTTGACCAGCAGCATGGATTTAATTGGGAAGAGCAGAGAATGGCAGTCTGGGCTGAGCAAGCTAAGGTCCCATCACAGGCAAGTGCGAGAAACAAAGGAGAGGAACATTATTTCATGGAGGAGGAAGAAGTTGGGAAGGGTGCTTGAAGGAAAGTCCCTTGGAGAAAGGCAGGGTGATGGAGAATTCTCACCAGCTGAGCTGCAAAGCTCCTACAAAAAGTCAGGAGATGAACCTCCAGCTTCCCGTGTGGGGCCTGGAATTGGTGAGTCTCTCCTGTGGGGGATTGCAATGTGGAGTCTGTAATGGGCACTGAGCAGCAGGCGCCCCCTTCCAGCCTCCCCTTCTGGCATCCCCAGTCCACTTTACTGGGGCTTCCCTTCCTGCTTTTGCACAGTTCTAACCAGCTTGTGGTGGAACGTTGTGGAAAAACTGAAATTCCAAATCCACTGCTTCTACTGCACCTGTGATACAGGGGCCCATGATTTAATTCTCCCACGAGTCTCTTGCTAACATGTGTCCTCTCCATGTTGGGTGACCTGGATCTGGGAGGGCTTGGACTCCATCCCAAAGTCTGATGTTCTCTCCGCTTCCGTGTCGTCGTGCTAACATGGTTGTTTGGAAGATTCATTTCCTCTGTGGTGATTTCAAAGTGCAGTCAGCTTGTTATAGCAGCACAAATACGTGCTGTCTCCACACTTAGATTCCCCAGCCGTCATTTCTTTACCACGTTTGCCACTTCACACGGGATGCTTCAGTGTGTTTGATCCCACACCAGGACAATGTCCTGCAGAACCACCACATAACCTGAAATGAGGAGATCATTACAGAACCCATCCAAGGGTTAGTGTTAGGAACCAGGGACATGGCAGGCCTGACCTGAAGACCCCATGGAGAGCTGTCAGGGTGGCTGAGTTGACAGTGGAGGTGAGGGTGAGTGTCTGGCTCTGGCTTTGTGTCCAGGAGTCAGCTCTGTGTGGGTGTGTCCTTAGCTAGGCATGCAGATTTCTGCTCCTCTGAATCCTTTCCGGAGTTCCAAATGGCACAGTTTCCTTCTGGGCAGCAGGCTGAGTCCTCTGGGATTGCCCATGTGTCCCCAAATTGTAGGGCACCTACTGCAAGGCCTTTGGGGTCACAATCCTGAGAACCGAACCAAACCAAAGGTTATGGTTAGGGCCCACCACATGGCAGGCCCGATCTGCCAGCACTCTGTCCATCTTTCTGGGGGAGGAAGCAGTCGAGGGATTTGTTCAGGGTGAGTGTCAAGCTCCAGGTTTGCATCCAGGGGCCTGCTGAATATGGGGCTGTCCAGAGGTAGGAATGCAGATTTCAGTTCCTCTGAATCCTTTCTGGAGTTCCAAATGGCATGGTTCCTTTCAGGGTGGCAGGGTGAGTCCTATGGTGTTCCTCACTGTCCCCAATCTTTGAGGATTTGGAGCCAGGCCGTCGGGGACACACCTCTCAGGACAGAATCTAGGCTTAAGAGTTTGTGCCTATGGGCATGGCTGCACTGATCTGAAAGCACTGTGGCGAGGATCACAGGGGTCTGAGTTGAGAGCATGGTTCAGGATCAGTATCAAGGTCTGGGTTTGTGTCCAGTGGACCGCTGAATGTGGGGGTGGTCTCAGATGTCCAAGACGATTTCCCCTACTCTGAATCCTTTCCAGCATTCCAAATAGCCTGGTTTCCTTCTGGGTGGCAAGCTGAAATCTCTGGGATTTCTCAGGTCTTGCCATTGCCCTTGCAAGGGCAAGATACTTTTTACAGTAAAAGAATTCACCAGATGAGCTGAACAGCAGAAAAGACACAGCTCAAGAGTTAATCAGTGAACAGGAATATCATGCCAAAAACTTCTTTGATAACACACTACAGAGCAAGGGAAGATAGGAGAGAAAGCTGAGATATAAAGGACAAACCCTCCAACTTTACAACATCATTCCCTACTTGTTTATTTCCATTGCTGTCAGCTCCTTCCCAGTCAAAAATATGTCACCTGAGCCAGCCTTTTTTCTTCCTGAGATTGGGGCACTGCAAAGCCCACCAGAGGGGCCAAGGGCACCCCTATACCTGCTGAGCTGAGCCCATTTGTACCCCAACCGTGAGGAGGTACCAGCCTGTCCCCCTGGTGCTCCATGGTCTGTGGCAGTCCTTCCTTCTGGACCCTGCTTTGCTGCTCTATTTTCGCTAACCCTGGTCTCAAACTAGGGATTGCTTCTGGAAGAGGAACTCAGGGAGATGAGGCTCAGGAGGGTCTCCCTGCCTGGAATCTTCGTGTGAGGAGTGCACAGCCAACAGATTTTGCCCAGGGACTTGCAAAATGCAGAGAGGCAGATTTCTTTTCTCTCTTTCTCTCTCTCTCTAGCCTCATACTAACCAGGAGTTCTTAGAACTTTCTTCAGTGACTTCTAGGTGTAGCTTGGCCACTTTTTCACAGAAAGGCCACTTGAGCATGATGAAACACACGTATAAGCAATTACATTAAAAAAAAAAAACAATAAGCCAATGCACACAGACCTTTGACAGCAGCACAGGACACTCAAGGGACCAGAGTCCCTACCTTGGGCAATAGTGGTAGAGGCCGGGTTCTGCCATGCAGGTCCCTAGACCTTTGGCAGTTTCCACGATTGAAAATCCAGACATGCAGAATCCTGAGGGACAACCTACTAACTGCAAAAGAGCAAAAATTCATCAGGATTCAGAGAGTGGAAATCCATTTGTACTGGAAAAGAAAGAAGTAGGCTTGCTGTGAATCCAGCAGGGAGGACAGGCATAGATAAAGGCTGGTGTATGGGTCACGGAAACTATTGTTTCTCAAGGGTCCTGCTGTCTCTGTAAAATGCTATGAGGACTGTCTCTTGGGGACCTCCTGCTTTCCTACCAGTGACACCCCCAGATTCTGCTTTGCTAGTCCCATGGATTCCTGGGGATACCCAGTTGATAAGCTATGCTGTCCTCATGACAACACTTGCTAATGGACTGAATGTTTGTGTCTTGTCCCAATTCAGATGTTGAAGCCCTGACCCTCAAGGAGTGCCATCAGGAGGTATGGGCTTTGAGAGGTGGTGAGGTCATGAGATTGGAACACTTGTGAATGAGATAAAAGCACTTCTGAGAAACGACCTGAGAGATTGTTCTGCCAGCTGTCATCCATGCAAGTCTACAACAGAAATATGGGCATTTGTAGATAATGAAGCAGTCTCTTGCTAGATATCAGATCTCCAAGGATCTTGCTTTTGGACTTCTCAGTCTCTAGAACTGCAAGGAATAGTACATGTTTTGCTGTTTCAGCCACCCAGTCTGTCATCATTTGTTGCAGCAACTTGAACTGAATAAAGCAGAGCCCAAGTCCTGGTTAATCCCTGCTTCTACTCATTTCCCCTCAGAAAGAGCTTCTAATCCAGAACTGACCTCTGCTTTCCATACACGTGCTTCAGACTCCTTCTGTGAGAGCCCAGACTTTGTAAAAGACTCCTCCCTCATGGCAACCAGCATTCTGTGACTCCTGAGGACTGTCCTCCCTGACTGTATTGAGTCAATCAAACTGATTTTGATTCTGGAGTCCCAGGATCAAGGACTGCATCAGGCTCCCAGCTTCATGGGGAGTCCGCTTCTCCCTCTGACCTTCTCCCCTCTCATGCTCTCTCTCTCTCTCTCTCTCTCTCTCAAATAAATAAATAAAAATCTTTTAAAAATCTGATTTTAACAGACCATAAGCTTGTTCTTGCTGGTCTTTGGAAGATTAGGCATTAGCCCTTCGGAGAAAGTTCTGAATGGCTGCTTCATGAAGGGGTGAACTGTGTCCCCAAAGTCTCTTTTTGCTGCCTTCTAATCACAGATGCTGAGACAAATCCTCCCAGGTGCTGGTTTTTCAAAGCACTTAATGCTTTGGCTTTGAAGTTCCTCACTTGACAGTTCTGCTTTAATCAGTTTGTGACAAAACAGCCAATTGGTGGTGGATGCAAAGTGCACTGATAAAGTTAATATCAGGGAACAACTTTTTGAGTGTCATGCATGTGCACGTGTGTGCACACACATATCCATGTGCTAAGCATTATGGTAAATGTCTGACAAGAACTAAAAGATCAAAAAGTCAGGATACCCCATTAGCTGATATTTTTATTATTCCTACATCCTAATCTATGAAAAACAGGGTCAGAGAATAAGAAGTGGCAAAAAGAATCAAGATTTGAGGCAGTTCGATTTCTCAGCCAGCCTTGATCAATAGGCATGTACACCTGTGTCTAGTTTCAGGTCTGTGTAACCTTGCCATAACCTTGGATAAGCCATTCATCTCTCAAGTTCAGGTTCTTGGTCCAAGGAGGGAAGGGGCACAGGTTGAGTACCTCCAGTGGGACTTCCTGGCAGGCTTGTTCATCCAAGCATTCCTGTTTCAGTTTGAGTAATTGAAGCCAGTCTTTGTTTTACCGAAGGCCAAGCTTGTCCAGTGTGTCCATGCCACCAGCCAACAGCATTTGTCCATGCCATGTAACAACTGAGCAACATTCATAGGAATGGGGGGAGGAAAAGATGTCCACAGGTGTTGACAGATGTTCTGCATGGAGGAACAGGAGCTGGGGCCATCACCTGCTGTTTCTAGTGGCCTTCTCTGTCGAGTTAAAATAAATGGCAATTATTTGCAATGACAGGGGTGAAAGTAGAGGGTATTATGCCAAGCGAAATAAGTCAGTCAGAGAAAGACAATTATCATATGATGTCACTCATATGTGGAGTTCAAGAAACAAACCAGAATCATAGGGGAGTAAAGGAAAAAAATAAAACAAGATGAAGTCAAAGAGGGAGACAAACCAGAAGAGACTTTAAAAAAAAAAATTTTTATTTACTTATTTGACAAACAGAGATCACAAGTAGGCAGAGAGGCAGGAAGAGCGAGAGAGGAGGATGCAGACTCCCCAGGGAGCAGAGAGCCTGATGTGGGGCTCGATCCCAGGACCCTGAGATCATAACCTGAGTTGAAGGCAGAGGCTTTAACCCACTGAGCCAGCCAGGTACCCCTCAGAAGAGACTCTTAATCACAGTAAACAAACTGAGGGTTCTTGGAGGGGAGAGGGATGGGTGGATGGGGTAACTGGGTGATGGACATTAATGAAGGCATGTGATACAGTGAGCACTGGGTGTTACAAAAGACTGATGAATCACTAACCTGTATGTCTGAAACTAGTATTATATGTTAATTAATTGTATTTAGATTAAAATTTTCTTTAAAAATAATTTTAAAATAAAATAAGTAACAATCCAATAATGATCAGAGTTATCCAGCAGGGAGTATCAGATCTAGAAGTCAGTTAAATTTAAGGGGCTTGCCGAAGTTTAGGAGAGTCACGCTAGGTCATTTTCCTGTGTGGGGAAGTCTTCAGGGGCAGTTCCAAAGACAAAGATTATTAATATTTCTCCTTCCCCCATTCCTCCTAGAGCCAAAGATGTTTCCTCCACTCACCCACTGGCCCTGTATGTAGGTGTTGCTTTCTCTCTACCAATCAAAAAATCAGTGAGTAACTATAACTTCACCTTTTCCAATATCCCCCTACCCCCGACCTTTGGTCTTTAATGGCCATGGGCAACAGGGACAAAGACATTTTTTAAAAACTTACAGAGATCTATTATGCTCTACTACCTTGGCCCGCATGGGCCACTGCAAAGGGATTCTGTGAACCGTGTACTCAGATGAATGGTCATTATCTTCAAAAAGGCAGGGGCAGTGATAGACACAGGAACCAAAAAAGCAAGAGTTAACGGACCATCAGAATAATGGAGTACCAACACTTTTATGTCCTTGGCTTGAATCCTCAAGGTCCAGTGTCTCAACAGAATTTTCATTTTGGTCTCATCTGCCTCACTTGTCCACCCCTGGGCCAGTTGGCAGTTATACTGAGAACCGGAAATTTTCCTTAGAAGAGAGAAAGCGTATTTGTCAGGTAAACCAAAGAAATGTCCATTATAGGAAGTTAGGCCTTTTGTCATGGTACTCCATTAGCACCCTCCTGACTGTTAAAGAAAAAAAAAATATTGTGACACCCATTAAAGAGAGTAAGGAAGATTTTATTCAAGGGATGCTACTATGATGAGATTTTATTGTATAGTATGGGAGAGAAATCTGGCTCAGCTCAGACAAATGGAGATTTACAGCTAAAGAGCATGGTGGGGATCACTGAATGTAAAATTAAGATGGAACATCAAGGGTAAGGATGAAGGGATTCTGGCTAAACCATCTGGACAGTAATATTGTTGAAGGAAGGCTAGGGTCATAAACTATTGAGATCAGGGGATAAGGAATTTTTTAAAAGACTTATTAATACATTTTAGAGAGAGGGAGCAGGGGTAGGGGTAGAGGGAGAGGGAAAGAGAATTTTAATCAGACTCTTCACTGAGCATAGAGCCTGAGGTGAGGCTTAATCTCAGGACCGTGAGATCATGACCAGAGTAGAAACCAAGAGTCAAACGTTCAACCAGCTGCACCAACCAGGTGCCCTGGGAATAAGGGATTGGATCAGATATTAAGGGTTATAGATACTGAAGCACCTGGGTGGCTTAGTTGGTTAAATCTCTGGCTTTGGCTTGGTCATGATCTGATCCCAGGATCAAGCCTGGCATTGGGCTTGCTGCTCAGTGGGGAGTCTGGTTCTCTCTCTCCCTCTGCTATTCCCCCTGCTCAGGCTCTCTCTCTGTCAAAATAAATAAATCTTAAAAAAAAAAAAAAGTGGTAAGATACCAGGGGTGAGAGATAAGGAATTTGATCAGATATCAAGAGTAGGATAGAAGATTGCTGAAAAATGACCAAGCAGATTTCTTGCTAAAACTGGGCTAAGTGGGCGGAGCCTAAGGTCAAGGCTAGACAGAAAGAGGACTCAGAGGAACTTGACTCGAGTCTGGTCAAGGAGAAAATCTTCATCATCCATGACCATTGTATTTTCTGCAGTCACACATTTTATTAATTCTTTTATCAGACATTCAGTGAACGAGAAACATGAACGCAGCAGCAATAATATAACAAATGTAAGCGCTCTAGAAGAGACAAAGGCAGTATGGGAATCCACCTCATCAGATTTAGAATATGCATGACTCCATGACTGAATTACTACCACTGCTTGACTGTTGAGATTAAGATGTAGTACAGAGGATCAGAGGGAAGGGAGGGAAATCTGAATGGGAGTCATCAGAAAGGGAGACAAGCCATGAGGCACCTTTAACTATAGGAAACAAACTGAGAGTTGCTGGGGGGGAGGGGAGTGGGAGACATGGAGAAACTGGGTGATAGGCATTAAGGAGGACACGTGATGTGATGAGCACCAAGGGTTATCCACAACTGATGAGTTACTGAATTCTCTGAAACCAATGATGTACTATCTAATGGCTAATTGAATTTAAATATCTAAAAAAGGCACTTCAAAAAAAAAGATGTAGCATAACTCACAATATCCTTTGAGTGGAAGAATGTGCGGACTTTCCACACCTCTGCTGTCCAAGTCCCATGGCTAGTAGCCACATGTGGCTAATGACCACTTAAAAGGTGGCCAATTCAAATGGAGAAATGCTGTAAAAGCAGAATAAACACTGGCTTTCAAAGACATATTGTAACCAAAAGTCAGAGAGTATTGCCACCCTCACATCACAAACATCGCATGACTTCTACAGCTAATGAGAGTGGGACCCAAGATGAGAGAGGTCAACCTGAAAGTCCATGATGTCAGAAAGAACATGGAGAAGAAAGAGTCACAATCCTGGAGTGGATGGGCTGAGGACTGTCAGAATGCCTTTTTTTTTTTTTTTTTTTTGGTGATTCTGTATACGGACAAGGAGAATTCATTGGAGATGACATCTGTATGCCTCACATTTTCAAGGGAAAATTATGAAAACGCATATAGACCCACAGCCATAGTTTAATTATGTTTGAAATATATTCAGAACTACTCCAGTCAGTAAATTGCATATTTTCACATTTAGCTTCTCAATTTTCTCTTCGGCACCTCCCATTCTTGAAATCCCAACACAAATCACATCTCTTGCCTAAGGACCATAAACTACCTCACTATCAAAGGCTACAGTTCATTCATTCATTTGATTCATTCAAAGCAACCTAATCTTGAGTGATGTCTTAGGCGCTCTTCTAGGGACTGGTGACACGGTGAACAAAATAGGTAAAAATCTCACTTTCATGGAGCCTCTCTGGTATTTAGGGGAAAATCTTTCCTTATCAACATGAAAATACTTTTTATGGATGTTGCTTAGAATTTCAGTTTTTTTTTTCTTGACAGTATCTCAGGTGATCATCTTTGAGGTGGTTCTCCTGAAAATATTTTTGGGGGGTACTGACTCGACTTTCTGAGTCAGACACTTTCCTAAAGACAGGGGTCAAAGGAAAAGTGACAACTGTCACTCTTGCAGTAAGAACAGGGATCACAATGCTTGAAACAGATATGCTGCTCAGCTGTCAGAAAGTCCACAAGGCTCCAAATGTGTGTGGCCAACTAACAGAACCTGTAACTCAGTGGTTATCATCCTGAGAGCAATGGGAAATCCCTCTAGTTAAGGACTCTCCTTGACGGAAGCTTGACAATGGCCTTGATTTACTTACTATGATGTTTAGGTAATTATACACATTAAGAAAAGTGCACAAGGCACTTACATTTCCATGATACCATCAAAGATATTGTTGTTTTATTAAAATGTTACATCTAGAGTTGTAACGTATAGAGTAGTTAAGTCAATCACTATGAGGTACAGGTGAGACTATTGTAACAGCCATACTTCCATAAAAAAGAAAAATTTTTTGTGGTTTCTGATCTAGGAATCAGCCAGTGAATAATTCTATATCAGTGTCCAGTTACCGGGCTAAACATGTAATCTATTTATATTTCTGAGGGTAAGCAGAATTGTGATCACTGAGCCAGCTGTATTCTAGTAACTACTCATTTACCCAACATAACAGATATAAGAAGGTAAAAGGCTTCTAAGGAGACTGGTTACTTATATTTTGAACCACATTTTGGCAGGTATAACTTGCAACTTGTGCTTAGTGGTAAGATTTCTGATATTTACTTTCTCCTTCCTTTGGCAAGTCAAGTTAGTTAAAAAGTAATTAGAGTAGAGTCCATTGTTTTTCTTAAATGCTTACAGAGATATAGAACTCTCAAGTTTCTTTACTAGACAGGATTAGATCACATTAGTGATAAAGATCAGAATGATTTACATTGCTAAAACGAGAACTTCCTGTCAGTTTGGAGAAAGCTCATTTTTATAACCAACATATTGGCTGGGCTAGAGATTAATGAGTGCTATGGGTGGGGTGATGAATGTGATATATTCAATGACCTGTGGAATTTGTTCTGTAATTTCCCCACTCCTCTGGTCAGCAGAGCGTCTTCTTCAGTACCCAGCACTGCCCATAACTGCATTCAGAAAATCACTCTCCAAAAATGGTTATTTGTTTTGCCTTTTTTATAATTTTTTAAAACATTTGATTTATTTACATGTCAGAGAGAGGGAATGAGAGCACAAGCAGGGGGAGCAGGAGAGGGAAGGGGAGAAGCAAGCTTCCTGCTTGGTGGGATTGCACAAGGGCTGAAGAAGACAGAATGGGAAGGGGACAAGGAGAATAGTGGGTTTCAGATTCTTGGGAACAGAGCCCACATCTATTTCTATGTTTATCTCACTGCTATAAACCCAGGTCACAGCAGAGTGCCTGCAGCAGAGTCATGGAAGTGCTCCAGAACTGATAACTATTGCTATTTATACTACTAACATTCCTCCACAAAGGGCCAAGTGTCATAGCTTCTCCCAGTTCCCCACACTGAACGCAATGAAGAATCAAACTATCGGGTGAAGGATGGCGAGGGGCATTTAACAGGACCCAGATCACAGGAGCCATATTGTATTGCAGGACCAGGGGTCTTACCAGTGACTAGGTATTCACTCCTCTTGAGAGGCTAGCTCCTTGGATCTCCCTCTTCAATCCTCTGAACCCATGTCTGGCATCAGAAACAAAAGTAAACATAACGTATCGCCCTTGTTTATTTTTTACTATTATTTGTTACAGAGGAAGAGAGAGATCACAAGCAAGGGGAGCTGCAGGCAGAGGGAAGGCAGGCCCCCCACTAGAGCCTGGTATGGGATCCAATCCCAGGACCCTGGGATCATGACCTGATCCAAAGGTAGATGCTTAACTGAGTAAGCTACCCAGGCGTCCCTTATTGTCCTTCTTTAAAATTTAATGTATTCTCTCTCCCTCTCTCTTTGTCCCCACTCTGTCACTCATACTCACACAATCACAGAGTCACAGACAATAGCAAGGCATTTCCCATTCTAATTCGCTAAGGCACTGTGAGCTTAAGCTCAACAGAATCACTTTGCCAGCTGCTGCTCTACCGTGCCCTGATCCCTTCTCTATCCCCAAGCTCGATCTGTAACTCAAGTGTCATGGTGGTGGCTCTTTCTGCCCTCCCTCCACAAGGCTGTCATCAGCACACTCTTCCCCGTGGCTCCACTCTCCAGCACTGGCTGCCTTTGGTCTACGGGTATGCCCTCTCCTAGAGCTTTTCCACTCTCCCTGAGGGGAAGACAACCCTTACTTCTCCCCGGTGGCTGTCACGTGTCCGCTATATATTGTGACGATCAGCCCGATTAAGAGATTGGGAACTAAAAGACCGGCTTCTGCTTATGGATCAAACTAACTCTGGGGCTTGGCACACATGACAGCAGCACATGGTGGTAGAACTGAGATGGTTAGGGAGTTAATCTGCATTTTCACATCTGGTCAGCAGCAGAACAAAGAAGACACCCCAGATCTCCTATCTCCCAGAACAGTACTCTTCAAGTAACTTACAGCACCATCCTTCTCCAGCTTTGGAAGTGGCACTTTTCCAACCCCAAAGTCTTGATTCTAGGCAGCACTCCGAGAGATACTCCCTCCAGAATCACCCCTGGCTGGAAGTAGTGGTCGGCCAAGGCCTCCCAAATATCTTCCCTTCAGAGTTGCGCTTGCATCAAACTCAAAACTGTGGCACGTACGGGACTTTCCTGTTAGCCTCTAGCTCTAATGACCTATTGGACTTCAGAGGTGCTCTTTTATACCCACTTACCTTATAACATCAACGTGTGACTCCTCTAGAATTCTCTCCATGGCTTTTCTCCTGTACTAATTGTTATGGACTGAATTGTGTCCCCACAAAAGTCATATGAAGAATTCCTAATCTCCAGTGTGACTGCATCTGGAGATAGGGCCTACCTAGAAGGAGGTACTGAAGGCTTGGTGAGGTCACAGGAGTCCTAATCTGCTAGGACTGGTGTCCTCATAAGGGTGAAACACATGAAAGCACTCCCCCTACCTCCCCTCTGGGGGCCCACAGAGAAGAGGTCATCTGAGGGCACAGTTGAAAAGGTAGTGATCTATAGAACAACAAGAAAAAGCTCACTGGAGACCAACCTTGCTGGCACCTTGATCTGGAACTTCTGGCCTCCAGATCTGTGCGAAAATACATTTCTGACATTAAAGCTCTCCAGCCTGTGTTTGTCTGTCCCCGACGGCCTGGCTCCAAAGCCTCAGAGATTGGGGACAGTGAGGAACACCATAGGACTAACCCTGCCACCCTGAAAGGAACCATGCCATTTGGAACTCCAGAAAGGATTCAGAGGAACTGAAATCTGCATTCCTACCTCTGGACAGCCCCATATTCAGCAGGCCCCTGGATGCAAACCTGGAGCTTGACACTCAACCTGAACAAATCCCTCGACTGCCCCCTCCCCCAGAAAGATGGACAGAGTGCTGGCAGATCGGGCCTGCCATGTGGTGGTCCCTAACCATAACCTTTGGTTTGCTTTTCAAGATTCTGACCCCAAAGGCCTTGCAGTAGGTGCCCTACAATTTGGGGACACATGGGCAATCCCAGAGGACTCAGCCTGCTGCCCAGAAGGAAACTGTGCCATTTGGAACTCCGGAAAGGATTCAGAGGAGCAGAAATCTGCATGCCTAGCTAAGGACACACCCACACAGAGCTGACTCCTGGACACAAAGCCAGAGCCAGACACTCACCCTCACCTCCACTGTCAACTCAGCCACCCAGACAGCTCTCCATGGGGTCTTCAGATCAGCCCTGCCATGTCCCTGGTTCCTAACACTAACCCTTGGATGGTTTCTGTAATGATCTCCTCATTTCAGGTTATGTGGTGGTTCTGCAGGACATTGTCCTGGTGTGGGATCAAACACACTGAAGCATCCCGTGTGAAGTGGCAAACGTGGTAAAGAAATGACGGCTGGGGAATCTGAGTGTGGAGACAGCACGTATTTGTGCTGCTATAACAAGCTGACTGCACTTTGAAATCACCACAGAGGAAATGAATCTTCCAAATATCCATGTTAGCACGATGACACGGAAGCAGCGAGAACATCAGACTTTGGGATGGAGGCCAAGCCCTCCCAAATCCAGGTCACCCAACATGGAGAGGACACATGTTAGCAAGAGACTCGTGGGAGAATTAAATCATGGGCCCCTGTATCTCAGGTGCAGTAGAAGCAGTGGATTTGGAATTTCAGTTTTTCCACAACGTTCCACCACAAGCTGGTTAGAACTGTGCAAAAGCAGGAAGGGAAGCCCCAGTAAAGTGGACTGGGGATGCCAGAAGGGGAGGCTGGAAGGGAGCGCCTGGTGCTCAGTGCCCATTACAGACCCCACATTGCAATCCCCCACAGGAGAGACTCACCAATTCCAGGCCTCACACGGGAAGCTGGAGGTTCATCTCCTGACTTTTTGTAGGAGCTTTGCAGCTCAGCTGGTGAGAATTCTCCATCACCCTGCCTTTCTCCAAGGGACTTTCCTTCAAGCACCCTTCCCAACTTCTTCCTCCTCCATGAAATAATGTTCCTCTCCTTTGTTTCTCGCACTTGCCTGTGATGGGACCTTAGCTTGCTCAGCCCAGACTGCCATTCTCTGCTCTTCCCAATTAAACCCATGCTGCTGGTCAAATAACTGGCAGATTGAGTTTAAGGCCAATTGAACTAATAAATTCAAAAACTTGCAAGGAACAAAATCAATATGCACAAATTAGTGGCACTCCTACGTGCTCGGAAGGAACCATCAAAAAGAGACTGCTGAGAACGATCTCATTTACACCTGCATCCAAGACAGCAAGATACCCGGGAGGCCCCTGAACCAAGAAGGTGACAGACCTGTCATCTGACAGCCCTGCAACAATGACGACAGACAGGGAGGGGTACACACGGAGATGGGGAGGCACTGTGCTCAGGGTAGAACCCACACTGGGAAAATACCTACTCTCCCCAAAACCGTCTACAGAGTCCTCACTCTGGCTCCCGAATTTCCGGACTCGGCGCAAGCCTGGAGTGGGTGTGGACACGGGAAGGACCCCGCAGGGCTGAGGTGGGGAGAGCACAAGCACCGAAGCAGGCGGACGCTCCCTGACCTCAGACCATCTGAGGAGCCCCAGGAACCGAATCCGCGAGCACACAAACACAGATGAGGACCTAGGAGCACCCGAGCCCAGAAAGGGGGGACCCCACAGCCCCGCGCACAGCACAGCAGGAGTCCACGTCTCCTCACACAAAACGACGGAAGCCCCAGTGTCTACATAGGGCTCCCTTTCTCTGTGGGGTCCTGAGACCACGAACCCCTTGACAGTGCACTCAGGCGGCTTCTCCTCAGCTCCTCCAGCATCTGGTCCTTAGGAGGTTGGACTGCTGCCAGTGTGGGCGCGTCCTCCACAACGGGTCCGGTCAGTGTGGATGCAGAGCCACACCCTCCTCAGCTTGTCCTGTCTGGGTGGGAGGCGCCCCACATTCTCCAGAAGTCTCCACAGTGGGTCCTGAAGAGGCGGGGCTCTGGTCCCAGCTGTGGCTGTGCAGCCTGGGCTCAGGGCGGGAGCTGGGGTCTGGCGCCCTCTGCAGGCGGTGCAAGGCAGTGCAGGACTGTGGGAGCTCACCCTTCAGTGGAAGGTCCTGCTCCCTCCTGGGGTCCAGCTGATGCCATTTCATTCCGGAAATTCAAGCTGCATGGAGCCCAATACCCCCCAACTTCCCCCCAAATAGCTAAGGAACAATGAATTGGAAACAATGTGGAATTACAACAGTCCTTGACCCAAACAGTGTCACTGAACATGGCCCTGATGCAGACCCACACTCTGACCTCAACTTGGTCTCAAGCCTGGACCCTACCCTAATCCAAGACCCTAACCCTAGCCCCCAACCCAAACAATGTTCACAAGAATCAAAAGGTAGAAACTGCAAATATCCATCAATGGCAAGTGCCTAAGCAAAGTGTGGTGAAGCATTTGAATTTGGGTACAGGTTCAGGTTTTAGTCAGAGTTCTAGATCAGGCTTTGGGTTTAGTGTTAGGGTGAGGGTTTAGAGTGAAGGACAGGGAACAGAGTTATAGTTTAGGGCTTTAAGTTTATGATTTAGGCTTTAAGACTCAGGGCTTATGGGATAAAGTTCAAGGTCAAATTTGGGGTTTGACTTCATGCTGAGATTTGGGTTCAGGTTTCATGACTTGGAGGTCTGGTTTAGGGTTTGGGTTCTTGGTTCAGGGCTTGGATCCAGGGCTCAGGTACAGGCTTTGGGTTCCATTCCAGGTTTGGGATTCAGGGTTCTAGTTTGGGCTTTAAGGTCAGCTTAGGTTTCAGCGTTGGTAGGGTTTAAGGTTAGGTTTAGGGATGACACATTTTCTTCAGTTGTCATCATGGACAAAATAATTCTATCTGAAGTTTCTAAGTCAGACATGTATTTCATCTGGGGGCGCCTGGGTGGCTCCGTGTGTTAAGCCTCTGCCTTGGGCTCAGGTCATGATCTCAGGGTCCTGGGATCGAGCCCTTCATCAGACTCTCTGCTTGACCGGGAGCCTGCTTCCCCATCTTTCTCTCTGCCTGCCTCTCTGCCTACTTGTGATCTCTGTCTGTCAAATAAATAGAATTAGTAAAATCTATTATATGATCTTTTACAAACCATTTCCTATCTTTGCATTTCTTGTGCCAAGACAGACAGGGGTTATTTAAAACCCTGAAGAGAGTGCTCTTGCTTTTAAATTGCCTGTAACCTTCGTGTAATAGATTTATGATTGATAATAGATTTAGTTAAAATATAACTATTTAAAATATTTACTCTCAGTAAACGATTTCAACCTATGCTCATTTAAGTAACTTGGTGCATAATCCCTTTTCTATTAAACCATACTGCAAGGACCAATGCCGCGTTCCCGAGAGAACCCCAAGCTATTTTTCTAGAATGGCTGTATGCTATATATGGCGTCCTGTTTTCACTCCCTTTGTGGAGCACCTACCCTGGAGGTCATGTAATAACCAATGACCAAAAAAACAAACCAAAAACCCAAACATCCAGGTCGAAGTGCCATCCCTGCCTGGAGTGGAGGAGACTGCTCAGACAGATCCCAGGCAGGCATCTCAGCCCAGGCCTGTGTTGGGGAAGCTGGTTCCTGGCTTTGGGCGCAAACTGGAAGCCAGCAAACTGACCCAAGAGTGCAGCCGGCCTTTAGGACTGATGATCTTTTGGCAGCCAGGCTGCGCGTGGACACCCGCTCAGGGAGCCAGGCTAGGCGGCTGCCCAGCGCAGGCGCTGGCAATGCAGCAGCATGCCAGGGCTTAGCCCCGCACCCCAGCATGGGCTCCGGCCTCAGAAGTGAGGGGGTGGGGCCAGCGTAGAGAAGGGTCTTTGCTAATTTCCAAAGCTGGAAGTGAGCTCTCAGAGGACTCAGGAGGGAGGGGGGCGGGGGCGGGGGCGGGTCGGGGGCGGCCGGGAGAAGGGGCTTTGCTAATTGCCCAGGCGGGAAGGAGGGGCGCGCAGCGCCAGGGTGCTGTGCTGCAGCCCATTCGGGACTGCAGGACCCACCATACTCGCTGCCCCTGCACTCTCATGCTCCAGCCTAGCCCATGAGGCCGTGGTGTCCTGTTCCAGTTCCCGCCGCCTGCTGCCCCTCCCCGCCCAATGGCTTCTCTGGAGGACCCTCTGCTCACAGGTAAAGTGACACCACGATGCGCCCTCACCTGAAGCAGAAAACGCGGTCCAGAAGCTGGGCGTGGGATGTTTGGGCCCCAGCCTCCCGCCAACCCCAGGGCACCAGGACCACCCCAGACGCTGTGCCACACCCTGTCCGCAGGGGGTCAGGCCGGGACAGCGCCACAGGAGGTACCCCCCCCCCTGCCAGAGGGCAGGCTAGCCCCCATAGTTCGGCACCCCCACGCGCTTTTCAGAGCCTCCTGCCATTTCCAGGGCACCCAGAACCCAGAGAGTGAGGCCTTGGGTGCTTTCTAGAGACAGATTCAAGGCAATTTTTCGACTTTGGGACTCAGAGTTAACATAGTTTTCATTTGTGATTATTATTTTATGTGGGTGCCATAGCTTTTCTTTTGACCTATGGTTGTTTTCACTCCCGGTTCTGAAGAAGCCCCTAAATCCTAACCCTGTTGAGGACTCTGAAAGCTCTCAGAGCAGCAGTGCTGGGGGACAGTGTGGACACATGTTTTGGTTTCTCCTCTGGCCTGCTTCTGTGGCAGCCCCGCTCTGTCCTCCTCAGACTTCAGAGCAATATCTGAACAAGTGGAGAAGCGACCAGGGGGTCAGGAAGGTGGCCACCGAAGAGTGACTTCTCTGGAGGGTGGCTGAGCTAGCAAGTGAGCATGTTAGTCCAGCTCTGCCTGCATTCAGTATGGAGCTGAACAGGGGCCAGGGAAGGGGAGGAGGAGCAGAGAGCAGGGACAAAGGGACCAAAGAGGAGATTCAGATGAAGGGAAGTAATGGGGAGGAAAGAGAAGAAACTCTAGAAGACAGGCATGTAGAAAGGAAAAGGGATGAAGTGGGCATTGGGAAAGGGCAGCACCAGGGAAGGAGAGAGGGGAAGGAAAGAGGGAGGAAGAGAGGAAAGGGGAAAGGGAGAAGGGAGGAGTCAGCATGCCAGGGCTCCCCCTGCATCTGAAGAAGAGGTGGCTGGTCCAGCTTGTCAAACAGGGTGCTCACTCTTTGGCCCCAGTTTCTGCTCCCAGTGCTACTGGGCTTTTCAAGGAAGGCAGGCTGTCCCTTGGGACCTACTGGAGCCCACTGGAGCCCACAGGAGGGTGGGAGAATTAAGATGCCACCGGGTCCTGTCCTGAGCTGCTCCCAGCCACCAGCCTCACCACATGGTGCAAGAGGGACCCCAGAACAAAGGAAGGATACAGGCCAGCATGTCTGCTGGTGGCCCTGGGCACTTAGCTCATCGCAGTGAACCACACGGCCTCCTCAACCCACGCTTTCAAAGCCTCCTTCTTCGTTTCTGGCTTTCATGTCTGTAGGAACATGAGCCAGATCTAACTCCTCTCCGACAGACAATTCTGACTCACCCCGTGTCAGATTTTTATGAGTGGCTGTGATAGAGTAAGATAGCAATGCTCCAACAAACGGACTGTTTCCTCCCACTTGACCTCAACAGTCTTATACATTTTCTTAGCGAAAACATCTTGTCTCCTTCCATTAAGCTCATAACGTGGTCTAGGAGTATACATGCGCCTTCGGTAGATGCGAAGCGATACAGAGGTCCTTTTTTTTTTTTTAATTTTACAAGGTAAAGTCAGTGAACATATCCAACTTGACGAATACGTCTCTAAAATGTCAATCCAGGCAAAGCTTTTTCTGCCTACAGTTTGGAGCCTACGTGGTGACATTTTTAAAATGCTTTCAGTCCCTCAGTGAGGCTCTTAGAAGCTAGCCAGGGCTTACTACGTGCCAGGCACTGTGTCAGGTGTTGGAGCTAAAGGGAAGGAGAGCTTGGAGGCTGTCTGGGGAAGGACATCCATGACACAAGCACAGCTAGAAATGGAGGCCAGTGCTAGAAAAGAGAGAGCAGGCTGCATGGAGAGTGTGTACCATGGGGCTTGTGAGCTCACGAATAAGTGGGAGTAACTGGAGTGGGGAGATGGGGGAGAGAAGAGGGTCTTCCCATCAATGGGAATCACCTGTGCTTGGAGGCAGGTGCCATGAGAGGTCTCCACAGGAAGAAGGAGGCAGTGTGGTTGAAGGGCAGAGAGATGGGGCAGAACAGGCATCAGTCAGTTGGACGGGTATGAATAGACTGATGGGAGGATTATGGGTGCCTTTGGAGGACTGAGAATTTGTTAGAAGATCAGTGCAGATTTCTATGGAGACAAATGCCAGGAACTGATAGGTCTTTGAAAGGTCACTCTGGCTGCCTTTTGGCAAAGGGGTTGGTAAAAGGCACTTGCAGGTGTGAACACACCAGGTGGGAGGTGAGTGCAGGAAATCGGGTGAGGGAGCATGGGAACTTGGTCCGGGGGTATATAAGGGAGAATAGCCTTTAAGGAGTTCCACAAATTGGCACCAGCTGTGGCTTCATTACAGAGCTGGAAGGGGGAGGTGGGTGTGTCCTGGAGGTTACAGAAATTACATGAGAAAGGGAAGTCTTTTTAGATCTCTTTTTCAACTAGAGGAACTCTCACCTTATTGATAGAATTCCAGAGTGGGAACCAATGATATGAGGACATCTTTGAAATGTCTGAATATGTTCTTCGACATCTTTGCAAGTGACGAGGAGACCTTGGCCTTAGGAGGCCTTGGCCCTCTTTGTAGCCAGAAAGATTTCACCTACAGATTTGGGTTCTCCCTTTTAAAGTCAAGGAGTCAGTCCTTCCAAAGGACACCTCCTATCATTTTACCCTCTCATCATACCTCACGTGCTGGCATCTCCAAGACCCTCTGTTCCAGGTTGAGAGTATCCACTTTGGCCGGGCTGGTCTTGCCAAGAACACCACCACAGGAAATCTAGAGCCTGTAGTGCTATTAATAACATCATCTAAGACTGTGTTTGCTGCCCTCTTGGCCTCTTCCCACCATGACTCACTGAAGCTTTTTACACATTGTATCCATTATGCTATAGTTCCCAAAGGTCATCTTCTCTAGTGCCATTAGTTTTTAGGGGAACAGGCAAACCTTAAACTTGTCCCCCTTAATTGGATCCCTGTGCCCCCACAATCTCTTTGAATGCCTTTCACCATGATCCTTGAATGAGATCTGAGACCACTGCTGGTACCTAACACTTCTTGGCACCTTGTCTGCTAGGTTCTTGGAAGAGGAGGTGGCTATGGAGGTGAGTGGGAATGGGAGTGGGAGGATTTCTCCCTTCACTTCCCTTTTTGTGTTTTCAAATAATTGGTTTTGAGGGGGAGGGAAAGGTTAACCAGACCATTTATTTTCCATCTCCCATCGATAAAATGTCACACAGGAGAGAGGTGGCAGAAACGCACTTTCAGGTTAATTATTTTACAAGGAAGATTGACTTATGAACCTACTTTGTTATTCCCTTTCATTCAATTTCCCTGTACCTCCTTTTCTATGAAGTGTAACGGTAACCCATTATTATTTTTATTGTTGGCACGTGCTTTGTGAACCATAAAGTGTACGCTATAAATGGGAGCGCTTTTCTTTTTTTTTTTTTTTGTAGTTTACGAAAAACTAATATTTTTTAAATTAATTTTTTATTTATTTTCAGCATAACAGTATTCATTCTTTTTGCACCACACCCAGTGCTCCATGCAAGCAGTGCCCTCTATGATACCCAACACCTGGTACCCCAACCTCCAAATCCCCCGCCCCTTCAAAACCCTCAGATTGTTTTTCAGAGTCCATAGTCTCTCATGATTCAGCTCCCCTTCCAATTTCCCCCACCTCCCTTCTCGTCTCTAACTCCCCATGTCCATGAAAAACTAATTTAAAAACATTCATCCACCAGAGTACCCAAAGGGCTCCCATATAAACTATCTGTCGTTACATTATGTCCCGATGTAGAGCTCGATCCCAGGATCCTGAGATCATGACCTGAACTGAAGGCAGAGGCTTTAACACACTGAGCCACCAGCCCCAATGTATTCTCTTCAGTACCAGAATTTGTAACCAATTGACAGATGAAAAAGGAGGCAGTCAAGTGAAAAACAATAGGTCTTAGACCTGCAAGAAATTTGAATTAGATGAATTCAGCTACTCAGGCACTGTTTCACATTTTCAGATCTCTGCAGAAAAGGGGTTAACCTTTTTACAGCATGTAAAAGAGAAGACTATAACACATACTATGTGTAAGCATGTAAATATCAAAAAATATCCCATTAGATGCTAAGACACACAGGGCCTATATTTTCTCTCAAATTCATGAATATGTAGGAGCAATAAGTGAGAAGTGAATGTATACTCTTCACTTCGAAGTCTTTTAGAAATCTAAAATATGACTTTCTATGGTTTGTGTCTCCATATTCCTTTATTGCCAGTTTGAACAAATCCACATGCTTTGATTCAAAGGTAATAAATTCCTCTTATTTGGAAACATGATGTTTATTTTTATTCTCTCACCCTTAGCAGGTGGTTTCATTTTAGCACACTTCAGAGTTATAATTTCATGCTTATTAAAAACATTTATTATGATCTACATAGATGAATGAAACTTTTATTTTATTAAATTATTTGACAAAAAATCTGTTATTTTTAAAAATGTATTTCCTTTAGGGTTATTTTAGAGCGTTCAGAGAGGATCTAGGAGTGTGGTATTATGTAGTTTTTAAGTAGGTATGAAATGGTTATTTATAGGATTGTTTCTTTAAGGCTTATGTATATTGTCCATTATATGCTATAAAATATTTTGAAAGTAAATTTAAGGTATGTTTTACATAGTTTATTTTTTGGAAATAAATATTGAAATGACTTGTGAAATTCAGTATATTCTCAACATTAATTTATTTTGAAATTTACCAGTTGTCTACTGAACTATTATATGGCAGATATTACTTCAGACTACACTGGTAAATGAAATACTTGGCTTTGTAGAACTTTTATTTTAATGGGTGAGACAATTCAAAGCTATAAACCTTAATAAAAATGGCATAGTGCATTCAAAAAGGATGAGTACAATGGGGAAAAAGAAAAACTCGATCAGGGTGAGAAAAATCAAGGTTGCTAGGCAGGGGATGGGGAGTTAAAATTTTTAATAGGAAGATCAGGGTAGTTACAATGAAGCTGACAATTGAACAAAGGTATGGAAAGGTGATGAATTTGCCCAGAACTATCAGCAATAAGGTCACTCCAGACAAAGGAATTGGCTATCTTGAAGGCCATAAGGTTGGATCATGCCTGGCATATCTGAGGAATAGCAAGGAGGCCACTGTGAGTGACTGAAGAGTAGCAGGGAAAGAGGTCACAGAGGTTAAATGAGTGGCTAGATCATGTAAAGCTTAGAAGTCATTGTAAAACTCTGGCTTTTATATTTGGAAACTTACTGTGTGATAGAATTTCTGCTAATAACTGAGAATTCAATTGTCCATAAAATTTCAAGGACTCTTATTCTAGTAAGACAGAATGAAGAGAAAGAGTTCATATTTTCACATGGTGTAACAAATGCTCAGAGATACAAGTGTAGGAAGCTATAGGATCACAGAAGAAGGCACTAAAATCACACCAATATATTTGATGACTGTGACTATATATAAATTTGTATTTTCTAGATTTTTTATAGTCATGGAATCACACTGTATATACTATTCATTGCCTGGCTTTTCTTTTCTCAGCATCATTACTTTGAGAATCTCCAATTGTAAATAGTTCATTTTGATGTTGAATAGTAATCTCTTTAATGAATAGATCATAATTTTTCTTTGCTCTATGGATGGACATTGATGAACATTTCCACTGTTTTCAATTCTTAAAAATAAAGCTGCTATGAAATTCATATACAAGTCCCTGTATGAACATAGGGTTTGTTTCTCTTGGTTAAATGCCTAGAAGTAAAATGGCTATTTTTGTAACTGCAACATATTTTGCATTTAAAAAAATTTTCAAACTATTTTCCAAAGTGGTTGTATCATGATATATGCCAACAACAGTTTAGATTTTTTGTTGCTTCTCAATCTAGCTCAGACCAAGTACAATTAGCCTTTATAATTTTAGCCATTCTAATAGATATGTAAGCATGTCTCATTATGATTTTAATTTGTATTTCTTTAATGTCTAAATGTTGAGAAATTTGTCATGTGCCTATAAGCCATCCATATACTTTTGGTGACATGTCTCTTCCATTATTTCCTTCACATGTAAAATTGGATACTCTGTTTGGTTATTAGTAAGGTTTTTTATTTTTATTCATATTTAAATAATCAGAGTAGATGTCCATTATCAGATATGTAATTTGGAAATCGCTTGTCCATCTTTACAGTTTCTCAATGGAGCTTTGATAGCTGTGTCTTTCAAGAAATATGCTACTTCTTTCCTGGTACATGGAGGTATGACTAGAACATTATCAATGTTGACCTTTGCAAAGAAAATCATGGCTTAAGATATATGTAGTCTGCAGTTGTTGGGAGTGTTCACCATCCTTGCCTCTAACTCATCTCTCACTGCCCACACATTCAGATATAGGGGAATATTGATTGACAAAATATTAATTGCCAAATAACACTAGTTGGAGAATAAGAAAAATGCAGGCACCTGATTATATAATATTACATAAATAAAATATGTTTTTATAAGTGCTATTAGAAGTAAATTCCTCTATACTTTAATCACACAGAATGATGGAATCCTAGATTTTTTTTTCTTGTATTTACTAAGAAAATGATCATGCCTCAAGTATATTAAAATGGAATAGGGAAAATTAAAAATTGTTTTAAGATGATTTGTGTGTGTTGTGCATATGTGAGAGAGAAAGTGAGAGAGAAAGATAAAGAAAAAGAGAAAGGGAAAGACAGAGAGGTGGCTGCAGTGAATTGATGAGTTGCAGGATAGATTTTAAAGTTTTTTCTTTTGCTTTCTACATTTCTTTTTCCTTAGGTTCAAGAGAACAATCAGTAATATCTCAGAAGCCTGCTGGTAACATCAGCAGAAAGAATTAGAGGTTCCCAGAAAATTAAGATGACATATAGTTTTCCTGACATAAGAAAAGTCATTTTTTGTCCCCAGCTATTTTCAATGATCTATACCCCACCTGTGTACTTGCCCAAGCACACTTCTTCCAAAACTTCCTGGGAGGTTCTTACAAAGAAATGCAAAAACCTCACTCCTTAAGGATTTTGAGGGAACAAGGCAATGGGAAAACTAACAGTCACCACCAGACCAGGAAATAGCCTAAGCTATTGAGACAATAAATCAGTGGCAAAACTCCTAGTGCTATTTCAAAAGCAATCAAGGCCTTGCATTCCTTGTCCCAGAAAATGAGCCCAAGACCCCATCTAGTTTCTATCTGCTCTTGAAGCCTGCAGAGTCCCTTTCCCTTGTCCAACAGTTACCTCTGCTTTATTCTAACGTTGAAGTTTCTGCCCTCGGTGGAATACAAGCTTCATTCAGGTGAACATGCAATACATATTGCACAAATACATATGTGGATGTGCATGCAGCCACAACCTTATGACCAACCATACATGGAATAATAAAACTCTCCCTTCTGAGTATTCATCTTAAATACTAAATAAAAATCTCTCTCCTGTTCAAACAGTCAAGGCTTTGGAACTTATTCCCTGTGATCTCCTTGTATGTTGTAAACAAAGATTCCTTTGTTTGACAACTCCACCTGTTTCTGTGATTCACCAAAGACTGACCTCAGTTAGGTCAGTTGCTGTAATGGCTTTCACTACTCTGATTCTACCTCTGCAAGTCTCCAAATTTAACTATTTTTTCTCCCAATTCCGCATGTTCTTGGCTTTAAACTGCAACTCTGAAGAGAAGATTTGCTTGTTTAAAAAAAAAATCAAGAAAAGGGAGTAGTAGTCAACATTGTTACTTTGAACTTCCTGCCCTACGGGGCTCTCCTGTTCTTTCTCTTTGACTTCCTGGACTAAAACGACAGAAATTTGGCAATACATCACTCCCCAATCCAGATTACTGCCAGAACAGTTTATACTCTTAGAAAAATATTAGTTTAAAAGATCACATAATTAAATACTTAAGCATGTAGTGTAATATAGTGGTTTACAAGAAATATATTTTGGTCATCTGAATATTTGGTTTTCAACCATGGCTACTGACTCACAGCTCCTAAAACTCTTGGGATTTCCTGTGATAAGGGTGAGAGAGGTGTGTTTTGTTCTGTTAATGAAGTGACCTTCAGACCTCACTCAAGGCAAGGGCTGTTTGCCTGAAGGACCAACCACTTGGTGAAAGCCTTCACAACTTTTTGCCCAACGTGCCTCCCCTTCCTCCCAATACAGGATTATCTGGGGAGGGAAGAGGATCTGGAGATTAGATCAGCAAATGACAATGATTTAGTCAATCATGACTATGTCATGAAGCCTCCACAGAAAAGCTGAAAGGACTGGGTTCAGAAAGCTTTTAGTTTGTGAAATGTATGAAAAGGCAGGAAGAGTGGCAGTCTTACAGAAGGTAATAGAAGCTCTGTGCCCATTCTCCATACCTTGCCCTGTGCACTTCTTTATCTATCTATTGATTTAAATCTTCTATTATATCTTTTAATAAGCTGGCAAACATAAAGTAAGTATTTTTCTGAGTTTTGTGAGTCCCTGTAGCAAATTAAAAGAACGTAAGAAGTAGGCCATTGGGACCTCCAACCTGTAGTTGCTCAGTCACAAGCACAGGTAATAACCTGGGGCCTACAGTGAGACTGGCATCTGAGGTGGGGTTGGAGATAGTCTTGGAGGACTGATCCCTTAACTGATGAAATCTTACACTATGTTCAGGTAGATAGTGTCAGAATTTAGTTGAATTCTTGGAGATCCTGCTGTTGTCTGAAAATTATTTGGCATTGTTGGTATGATGTCCTAAAACCCAAAAAGATATAGCTACCTCAAAATAAGAATACGGTTGACAGCTTATATATAATAAGTGAGTATTTCAGGGATTTAAAATATACCCAATAAATAATGTAAGGAAATAAGGAAAGATTTTGAAATAAAAACAAGAATAAGAACCTAGTGGTACTAATAGATTAAATATATGTAATCTAGTTGAATTAAGAATACAATGGATAGAATATGTAATGGATTCAATAGAGATAAGAAGTCACTTAAGGATATAGTCATCTGGATACCAGCAAAGCATTAAAATTATCAATATAAAAGAGGTGTAAGATGTAGGTGATGTGTGTGGAACAAAAGCTAGAGAAGAAATTAGATTTCCTTACTACTCATAGCCTGTTGACAAGTCCTTGAAGCTCCTCTGGGGACTCAGCTGCTTCCATGTGGACACATCCACTCAGGGCAAAAAGCATTCTTAGTCCTCCCCCCAGGATACTGAAAATCTACTTTCACATGTAAAAATTACTTTGGAAACTTCTTTATCTCTACTCCCCACCCCTGCCCTCAAGATATAAATTGGCAATCATCTCCCAAGCATATACCCACTGATACACATCAGAAGAGTCTCTTCCCTGAGTTTTTACTAAATAGTAATAAATGACCTTTCCCTAACAATAGCTAGCCCCCTCAAGGTCCTGGAAACCTTGTTTATAAAATACCTTGGAGGCTTGTGCTATCCCTAACCTCCTCCCAAATTGAAAGTATATAATCAGCCACTCTTCATGACCCTCTCTCTCTACTCCAAATAAATAAATAAATATTTTTAAATAAAATAAAATAAATGACTTTTTTTAAATGAAAGAAGAAAAAGGAAAGAAATATTTGAATATTAATGTACATCTATTTCTCAAGCATAAAATAGTCAAGACACTGGATTAAAACTTACATACAAGAAAAGAAAGAAAATATTCATAACTAGAGTTGACTCTATGAATCCCAAACTAGGGCATACATACCAAAGACACACAAAAAAAATCACAAGTGTTAGAGAGAAAAAAAATAATTCATTAATAAAGAAACAAGAATCAGACTGACAGAAATTTTTAAATAACATCAGATATAAAAAAGAATGAAGTAATAGCTTTATTATCTTGAAAAAAAATCACAAATGGAAACATTTAGATCCTTATAAAATGTCATTGGCATAGGAAGGCATAATAAAAAAAAATATTTTCAGGAATACAGACCACAGATAATTTGCCTTAATTTGTGTAGGCAGCACTTAAATACTAATATTATTTTATCAGTTAAAATATACTCTATGATCTTTGAGGTTGGGGAAAAGAGGATGACCAAGTCATCTTGAAATAATTCAGTTTTATGAAAAAAGTAAAAAGATCAAAAAAAAGACTTGTAGAAAAGAGAGATAAAACATATGCATAATAAAAATAAATAAATAAATAAACAGCTGGAGTGCCTGGGTGACTTAGTCGGTTCAAGTGTCTGCCTTCAGCTCAGGTGATGATCCCAGGGTCCTGGTATTGAGCCCTGCATCAGGCTCCCTGCTCATTGGAGAGTCTGCTTCTCCCTCCCATTGAGAAAAAAAAAATTTGACTTATTTATTTGAGAGAGATAATCTTTAAGTTTTACTTATTTATTTGAGAGAGAGTGAGAAAAGAAAAACATGCACACAGCAGAGGGAATAACAGAGGGAGAGGGAGAAGCACGCCACTGAGCAGGGAACCCCCTGCGGGGCTCTATCCCAGGACCCGGGTATTATGACCTGAGCTATAGGTAGACACTTAACTCAGGTACCCCAATAAATACAATCTTTTAAAAAAAATAAATAATAATAAAAATAAATAATATTTCAGATAGTATGATTTTTTTAATGTGAGACTTGGTATAAAAACAGGATGACATACTTGTCTAATTATAGCAAAGACTTTGATAAGTTTAGATGCAGTAGTACATAAAAAATTTAACTTCTTTCATTAACTGATAATTTAATTAGATTAAATTAAGAGACATCAAAATTTAGAGAATCTAATAGTCCTGATCTATTAATAAATGTAGCCATCCTAACCCCAAAACAAGAGTCTTCAGTAAGTATATAAGCATAAGTTGAACATTTTCACAAACAGGCCATTATTTAGGCCAGAAGTATATGCCAATAAATTCCTAGAGTTAAATATCAGGCTATATTTTCCAAGAATAAGGCAATAAAATTAGAAAACAATGACCAAAATATTAAATTCATATAATTGGAAGTTAACTTCATACCTAAAAAGAAATAATACAGCTAATTCAGAAATTTTTAGAATTACAGTACTTTGGTAATATCAACTCTCAAAATGAGTAACGGACAGGTGGGGCTAGCAAGAGACTCGTGGGAGGATTAAATCATGGGCCCCTGTATCTCATGTGCAGTAGAAGCAGTGGATTTGGAATTTCAGTTTTTCCACAACGTTCCACCACAAGCTGGTTAGAACTGTGCAAAAGCAGGAAGGGAAGCCCCAGTAAAGTGGACTGGGGATGCCAGAAGGGGAGGCTGGAAGGGGGCGCCTGGTGCTCAGTGCCCATTACAGACCCCACATTGCAATCCCCCACAGGAGAGACTCACCAATTTTAGGCCCCACAGGGGAAGCTGGAGGTTCATCTCCTGACTTTTTGTAGGAGCTTTGCAGCTCAGCTGGTGAGAATTCTCCATCACCCTGCCTTTCTCCAAGGGACTTTCCTTCAAGCACCCTTCCCAACTTCTTCCTCCTCCATGAAATAATGTTCCTCTCCTTTGTTTCTCGCACTTGCCTGTGATGGGACCTTAGCTTGCTCAGCCCAGACTGCCATTCTCTGCTCTTCCCAATTAAACCCATGCTGCTGGTCAAATAACTGGCAGATTAAGTTTAAGGCCAATCGAACTAATAAATTCAAGAACTTGCAAGGAACAAAATCAATATGCACAAATTAGTGGCACTCCTAGGTGCTCGGAAGGACCCATCAGAAAGAGACTGCTGAGAACGATCTCATTTACACCTGCATCCAAGATAGCAAGATACCCAGGAGGCCCCTGAACCAAGAAAGTGACAGCCCTGCAACAATGACGACAGACAGGGAGGGGTACACACGGAGATGGGGAGGCACTGTGCTCAGAGAAGAACCCACACTGGGAAAATACCTACTCTCCCCCAAAACCGGCTACAGAGTCCTCACTCTGGCTCCCGAATTTCCGGACTCGGCGCAAGCCTGGAGTGGGTGTGGACACGGGAAGGACCCCGCAGGGCTGAGGTGGGGAGAGCACAAGCACCAAAGAAGGCAGACGCTCCCTGACTGCAGACCATCTGAGGAGCCCCAGGAACCCAATCCGCGAGCACACAAACACAGACAAGGACCAAGGATCACCCGAGCCCAGAAAGTGGGGACCCCACAGCCCTGCGCACAGCACAGCAGGAGGCCACGTCTCCTCACACAAAACGACGGAAGCCCCAGTGTCTACACAGGGCGCCCTTTCTCTGTGGGGTCCTGAGACCACGAACCCCTTGACAGTCCACTAAGGGACTTCTCCTCACCTCCTCCAGCGTCTGGTCCTTAGGAGGTTGGACTGCTGCCAGTGTGGGCGCGTCCTCCACAACGGGTCCGGTCAGTGTGGATGCAGAGCCACTCCCTCCTCAGCTTGTCCTGTCAGGGTGGGAGGCGCCCCACATTCTCCAGAAGTCTCCACAGTGGGTCCTGAAAAGGCAGGGCTCAGGTCCCAACTGTGGCTGTGCAGCCTGGGCTCAGGGCGGGAGCTGGGGTCTGGCGTCCTCTGCAGGCGGTGCAAGGCAGTGCAGGACTGTGGGAGCTCACCCTTCAGTGGAAGGTCCTGCTCCCTCCTGGGGTCCAGCTGACGCCATTTCATTCCGGAAATTCAAGCTGCATGGAGCCCAATACCCCCCAACTTCCCCCCAAATAGCTAAGGAACAATGAATTGGAAACAATGTGGAATTACAACAGTCCTTGACCCAAACAGTGTCACTGAACATGGCCCTGATGCGGACCCACACTCTGACCTCAACTTGGTCTCAAGCCTGGACCCTACCCTAATCCAAGACCCTAACCCTAGCCCCCAACCCAAACAATGTTCACAAAAATCAAGAGGTAGAAACTGCAAATATCCATCAATGGCAAGTGCATAAGCAAAGTGTGGTAAAGGGTTTGAATTTGGGTTCACGTTCAGGTTTTAGTCAGAGTTCTAATCATCAGGCTTTGGGTTTAGTGTTATGGTGAGGATTTAGAGTGAAGGACAAGGGAACAGAGTTATAGTTTAGGGCTTTAAGTTTATGATTTAGGCTTTAAGACTCAGGGCTTATGGGATAAAGTTCAAGGTCAAATTTGGGGTTTGACTTCATGCTGAGATTTGGGTTCAGGTTTCATGACTTGGAGGTCTGGTTTAGGGTTTGGGTTCTTGGTTCAGGGCTTGGATCCAGGGCTCAGGTACAGGCTTTGGGTTCCATTCCAGGTTTGGGATTCAGGGTTCTAGTTTGGGCTTTAAGGTCAGCTTAGGTTTCAGTGTTGGTAGGGTTTAAGGTTAGGTTTAGGGATGACACATTTTCTTCAGTTGTCATCATGGACAAAATAATTCTATCTGAAGTTTCTAAGTCAGAAATGTATTTCATCTGGGGGCGCCTGGGTGGCTCCGTGTGTTAAGCCTCTGCCTTGGGCTCAGGTCATGATCTCAGGGTCCTGGGATCGAGCCCTTCATCAGGCTCTCTGCCAGGCATGGAGCCTGCTCCCTCCTCTCTCTCTCTCTACTTGTGATCTCTCTCTGTCAAATGAATAAAATCTTAAAAAAAAAAAGAAAAAGTAACAATTGTGAACTGTTGGTGGTGATGCAAACTGATACAGCCATATTTGAAAACAGTATGGAATTTCCATAAAATATAAAAATAGAAGTCCTTTGTGATCCAACAATCCTGTTGGTGTGTATTTACCCAATGAATATAAGAAAACTTATTCAAAGGGATGCTAGCACCCCTTATGTTTATAGCAGCATTATTTATAAAGCTAAGATATGGAAAGCGCCCAAGTATCCATCAATTGATGAATAAATAAAGAATAAGTGGTATGTATATACAATGGAATATTATTCTGCCATAAAAAAGACTGAAATCTTGCCATTTGCAATAACATGGTTGGAACTAGACAGTATAATGCTAAAAGTGAAATAAGTCAGTCAGAGAAAGACAAATACCTTTACTCATATATGGAATAAAAGAAACAAAACAAACAAGCAAAGGGGAAATAATAAGACATAGAAAGAGAAACAAAGCAAGAAACAGACATTTCATTAAGGAGAACAAACTGATGGTTACTTGAGGGGATCTGAAAGGAGTGATGGATTAAATAAGTGATGGGGTTAATTAGAGCACTTGTCATGATGAGCACTGAGTGCTATATGTTATATTGTACACATGAAACTAATACAACCATATATGTTAACTAACTGGATTTCAAATGAAAATTTTTTAAAATCCCAGTTTTTAGCTCACATTCTGGCTTACAAAAGGGATTTAGTCAGGAATTTGGAGATTAGTTAATGAACAAATAAGGGGTGAACAGGCAGTTGTTAGATAAAATTACTATCCTTTCTGGCATGATCTTATACCTTTTATCTAGAATTATTTTTAGCACTTTAGACTCTTCCTATTTTATTTTGAGTCACTAAATAAAAATTTCCTCAAAGGACCTTAGACTCCATCCAATTTGAGCAACAGTGTGAGAGAGGAAATGGTGTCCAGGAGGAAAAAAAAAAGATGAAACTACTTTTGCTTACTAGTGAATGCATAGTTCTTCCACAGAAGAAGCTCTAAATGGTCAGGGCTCCAGCTTTATATGTGTTCAGTCATATGTTCAGAAGTAGGTAACACTATCAAAAAATATAAAGCATCTGAGATTATTTTCCCTTATTTGAAAGCTGGTGTATGAGTCTGCCATAGTTTCTTGGTTGTTGATAGAAGACGCAGACTCATGGTTCAGAAATAATATAGTTTAATATTCACAGCAATAGAGGTAGCCAGAATATTAACAGTATTTGTGTGTGTGTGTGTGTGTGTGTGTGTGTGTGTGTGTGTGTGTGTAGGGGTGGGAGTTATATATCAGTTCTGAGCCTTAGTTCCCACAAGAAGAATCAAAACAGAGGCAGATAATATTTGCAAACACAACAGGTTAAGTTAAAAAAAAGATACTATTTCTGTCTTCTAAGTCTATTCAATACAACAATCTTCAAAGGATGGCCTAGAACAAATAATAAATGCAGAAATGTAAGCAACCAATTGAAAAGTGTCTCCCAAGAAACACACTTTGAGAGTCTTCATTTGACAAAAATACTATAGGATATTACATGGATCAGGTGCATTGAATACTGGAAGGTTAAAATTACAAGGGACCAAATATTTTTAAGCAGTTCTGGCATCCAGTAGAGTTCACATAGGTTTTATAAGATTGAGGAAAGAAGCCATCAAAACCTGGGCCCAGGGGCACCTGGGTAGCTCAGTGGGTTAAGCCTCTGCCTTCGGCTCAGGCCATGATCTCAGGGTCTTGGGATCGAGCTCTGCATCAGGCTCTCTGTTCAGCAGGGAGCCTGCTTCCCCCTTCCCTCTGCCTCTTTGCCTACTTGTGGTCTCTGTCTGTCAAATAAATAAATAAAATCTTAAAACAAAACAAAACAAAACAAAAATCCTGGGCCCAATTTTCCCAAAAGTATGATTCTGATTCTAGTCTCTATGATGTTATCCCTTGAAGACAATGCCTCTAATTGAGTTGAATTAGTTTACTAAAGAGCATACCCCCATTTGTTGTAGGAGATGAACAATATGCAAGAGGCAAAATGCCACTTGGAAGCCACCTGGTCTTCAGTGGAATATAGAATCAGTTCCTTTGGGATGAATTTGTTCCACATTTGACTTCCCACTTAAGGGAAAATAAGAGTGCCTTCTAATAGATTTTAAATAGGAAATGACAACGGAAGCTTATACAAGATTATAAAATGGGAAATTTCATTTAGATAAGCAATCATTTCAAAGTCATCTTCTTAATATTACAGACTCTTCACATAATCATAATTTTATTTTGGTATTATATGGTAATTTCAAATATAGTAAATATAAAGAATTTACCTCTGTAATTATAGCGAGTCTGGTCGTAGTTTAATGGCAACAAATCTTCAATTTAGAAGTATGGTCTACCAATTATTAATACATTTGGAAATGGTGTGTCATCTTCACTCCACTTGTCTCACTAAAACAGTGAGCCAAAAAAAGTAGGTCCAAGCTGTTTACTATGGTCAAAATGGGTTGCTTTTGCACTTGGTAAAGAAGCAGTCATATTTTGGAAGAAGAAACTGAGGCTATTAATATTTTCAGAAAAGGAAAGAAAGGATAATCTAAGCTAAAGCCAAAATCTTACACAAGGTGGCAGGAGAATGATCTTTTCCCAGATAAAGGGTTTTTCAACTTAGCCATGTTAGGAGGAAGAAGAGATGAGACATTGTGGACTTGACTAACGTATGTACACTGTAGAAAAAGTTTTCAAAATAATGTGTATTATTTTTCTTCTTTTAGTTGAGACAAAAACAAACAAACAAACAAAAAAAAACACTAATGAGCTTACTCTTAAAAGGAGGTAAACAAGAAACTAGCAAAGATTGAGTGTTAGGTATTGTCCCCCTCCTTTTTTTTTTTAATTCTGTTATGCTAGTTACCATACAATACATCATTAGTTTTTGACGTAGTGTTCCATGATTCATTGTTTGTGTAAAACACCCAGTGCCCCATGCAATATGTGCACTCCTTAATACCCATCACCAGGCTCACCCATCCCCACATCCTTCTCATCTTTAAAACCCTCAGTTTGTTTCTTGGAGTCCATAGTTTTTCATGTTTCATTTCCCCTTCCAATCCCCCCACTTCATTTTTCCTTTCCTTCTCCTAATGTCCTCCATGCTATTCCTTAGGTTCCACAAATAAGTGAAACCATATGATGATTGACTTTCACTGCTTGACTTATTTCACTTAACATAATCTCCTCCAGTCCCATCCATGTTGATGCAAATTTGGGTATTCATCCTTTCTGATGGCTGAGTGATATTCCATTGTATCCATAGATCACATCTTCTTTATCCGTTTGTCTGTTGAAGGGGATCTTGGCTCTTTCAACAGAATGGCTATAGTGGACATTGCTGCTATGAACACTGGGGTGCATATGGCCCTTCTTTCCAGTAAAATAGAGCTAGCCTATGACCCAGCGATTGCACTACTGAGTATTGACCTCAAAGATACAGATGCAGTGAAAAGAATTAGGTATTGTTAAAGCACAAATGCAGGGGATAGAAGTTATGGTACAGAAGAGGGAAGGGCAACCATATGGCAGAGTAGAATAAAGTAGCTCAGGAAGAAATTAGTCATATCCAGATATTGTAAGGCATGTGGGGTTGGCAGGGAGAGCATGAGAAATCATGAGAGAAGAGAGAGAAAATGGACCAGGCAGGAGAGGTTTATAACATTTTAACATCTAAGGTAAGCATATGCAAAGCAGAATAGGGAAAGAAATAAAAGTTCTTATAAGAATCAATACATAAGGAATAACGTAGAGGACACTGGGAGATGGAGAGAAGTGTGCTGGAGGAAATCAGAGGGAGAGACAAACCATGAGAGACTGTGGACTCTGAGAAACAAACTGAGGGTTTTGAAGAGGAGGGTGGCAGGTGGTTGGGTGAGCCCAGTGGTGGGTATTAAGGAGGGAATTTATTACATGAAGCACTGGGTGTGGTGCATAAACAATGAATTTTGGATCCCTGAAAATAAACTAAAAGAAAAAAAAGACTGACTACAGACATGGAACTCAGTGTAACACAGATATGGAACTCACTGTAATACCAGCCACTTCCCACCGACACACACAGACTATGATAATAATAAATAATAATGCAATTAAGAAAATTGCCTGCCAAATAATTTTTCCTCTTTTTTAATTTTATGATTATTATTTTTATTTTATTTTTAAAGTTTTTATTTAAATTCCAGTTAGTTAAAATAAGGTTAATATTAGTTTCAGGTGTACAATATAGTGATCAACACTGCCATACAATGGCTTAAATAAAAAAATGAAAAAAAAATTTTTAAAGATTTTATTTTTAAATAAAACCTCTACACCCAAGGTGGATTTCAAACGTACAACCCCAAGATAAAGATTTACATATTTTACTGACTGTTCCAGCCAGGCACCCCAACAAATAAAAATTTAATAAAATTGTTGAGTTTGTGGGAGTCTCATTTGCTTAGTCAGTTAAGTGTCTGCCTTTGTCTCAGATCAGGATCTCAAGAGTCCTGGCATCGAGCCCCATATTGCTCATGCTCTCTCTCTCTCTCTCTCTCTCTCTCTCTCTGGCTTTTGCTCTTAAATAAATAAATAAAATATTTTTTAAAAAATAGTTGAATTTGTTTAACTAGTTTTAAACTAGTAGACAGAGATGAAGATAAAGGATGATGTCATGGCACGGAAAAATACAACTTACACGTTTTAAAAATAAAATGTGTGATGCAGGGGCGCCTGGGTGGCTCAGTGGTTAAGCCGCTGCCTTCGGCTCAGGTCATGATCTCAGGGTCCTGGGATCGAGTCCTGCTCTCTCTCTGCCTGCCTCTTTGCCTACTTGTGATTTCTCTCGGTCAAATAAATAAAATAAAATATAAAAAAAAATGTGTAATGCAAGTTACCTCACTTCTTTTATCACCACACTGGGACTTTCCCTACTGAGTTGTTGTAATGTAAGGACCTATTTATATTTTTATATTTTAGCAAGAGGCTTTCATTGAGGTTAACCCTTAAACTGTCCTTGCTCCCCTTCCCCCAGGGGATTCACTTAAAAACAAGTCCTGGAAATCAGCTCCAGGTAACAAAGCCCATATACAAGGGTGGGTCAGGCCAGGTGGAGACATCAATGAGCAGAGGGGGGGGGCGGTGTTTGCATATTGTCTCCCTAGATACTAATGAGTATGCCCCACTCCTCTGCTCTTTGGGAACCTTTTTGGCACTAATCCTAATCAAGGTGTAATAGGCTGGGTCAAATGTCTATACTAGGGTAAAGTGAACCTCAATTGGTCACCTAGCCTCACTGTGGAGTTTCCTGTGTGTGTTAAAATCTCATTGGTCACCTGTGCGTGGCCAGGCCTGACTGCATGGCCGTTGCCCTTAAAAGCTAGACTGTGAAACAGCAAAGGGTTGCCTTCTCTCATAAGAGGTGTGGCTCCGAACGTTCGGTTAGATTCTTGATGCTTGGCATGAAATAAAGCTTTGCTTGACCTTTGCTTTACATCAGTCTCGCTCCTTTAATCATAGACCCATTATTGGGGCATAACAGTATTAATCTTAAAGTTATAAGTCCACAATGCATCCATCATCCATTCTACCCCTTAACATTCCCCTTTGGACAGACCCATGATCTAGAACAAGCCTTATTTTATAGTGCCTTGTAGGAGATTTTGGCTGCTGCCTAAATTGCCTACTTTCCTCTCACCATTACCACGGAAATTGGGTCCACTGAAACAAAGGGGTAGTGTAAGAAATTAAGACTTCCATAAATCTCTTTAAATAATAAAGTATAAGATAGTGATACCTTTTTTTCTGCCACATAACCAATTCTTGCAAGAATAAGGTCATATAAAAGAATTTACAACACATGCTAGCATTATCCTACTGGACCCAGACCATTTGTATGTTTCTCTGTCTCTGAGAAATGTAGTTATTTACATGACTGAAACCTAAAAATTGTTTGATATGACCACTAATATCACCTACATTATTTTAAAGCCTGTTTAAGGCTTCTGTAATACATAGGCTTTGTAAACACTTATTAAGCATCTTGTATATATCAAACACTTTAAAAAAAATCTCTGCTTTAAAAAAAAAAAAAACTCTACCTCAATGGAACTTTGAGTCTGAAAAAGATACAGGCAATATACAAGGCAACAGATAGAATAATTACATATTTGATTATATACTCTGAGGATGTCACCTTAAATTGATATGAAAATGATCAGAAGGATCTGGATTTCTTGTCAAAATTTTTTGCCTTACAAAGAAATTGATATTTAGGGAAAGTTGTTACTGAAAGAGGTCCTGTGTCAACCAAAAATGTTAAACCATGATCTCGCTAAATTTTCCAGTTGTGATTATTGCTTTGTTTAGCTGTCTTCTATTAAGACTGAATTTAGTAATTCAGTCTCAGATTTCAGTAAGTCTTTTTTTTAAAGATTTTATTTATTTATTAGAGAGAGAGAGGGAGGGGCAGAGGGAGAGGAAGAACCAGACTCCTTGCTGAGCAGGCAGCTGATGCAGGACTGGATCCTAGTACCCTGGCATCATGACCTAAGCTGAAGGAAGACACTTAACCAACTGAGCCACCCAGGTACTCTAGACTGTAAACTTCTTAAAGGTAAAAAAGTTTATTCTTCTAGTAGTTCCACAGACATTTCTAACATCCATAAGAAAGCATGTACTGATGTAAAATGCCAGCAAATCAAATTATTTAAAAAAGAAAGAAAGAAAGAAAAGATATATCTGGATAAAGAGAAAAACAGAAAATCTAATAATACATTGAATTATTACAGCAAAGAGTGGAGGAAGAGAAAATAAATATGAGATAGAAATTTCCACTAAAAGAAAAAAATTGAATAAGGCAGGAGATTTAGAAAATTATTATGACAGACTTGAGAAAAAAATAAAATAGGAATTTTTAGAAAATAGCAATGAATGAAAAGGTCAATTGTACCTACCTCTATAATATTAGCTGTTTGTTGTTGTTGTTGTTGCTAATTTACCTATTTATGCTAATAAACAAAGAAAGGTTTCATTTAGGGATAAGGTTTCTCTCTCTATATATATATTTTTTCCATTTAGGGATAAGGTATATGTATATATACATAGATATATATGTATATATATATATATATATTTTTAATTTTAATTGTTAGAAAATGTGTCACAGAAAGTGTTTAAACTTTAAGATACAGATGCAACATGTAATGAACTGCATTGTTTGAACGTCTAATTTGTAAATGCTGTTAGAGGAAACTTGGTGGAAATGTTCTTATGTGCTTGTGTTTCTGGAACTAAGTATATTTATTAATAAGGAATAGTTTAAAATTATGAAATGACCAGGAGCGGACAATTTTCCTAATCCTATCAGCTCTTTGCAGCTCTTTTATTAGCCCCCTTCAGGAATATCAGCTTTTTTATCTAATTAAATTTTATATTAATGTGCTTTTTTACTTTTGGCCTTTCTCTTCCTTCTGCTCTTTTTTTCCCCCTAAATTACATGTTTCTGTTTAACAGCTACTATCAATTCTTTGATATGAATTCTCAACATCAATTTACTAACTCCAGAGATGAAGAAGCATCAATATTTAGAAGCGAAGAATACAAAGCCTTGGGCATCTGGATGGCTCAGTCACTTAAGCATCTGCCTTCGACTCAGGTGGTGATCCCAGGGTCGTGGGATGGAACCCCAGGTTGAACTTTCTACTCAGCTGGGAGCCTACTTCTCCCTCTCCTTCTGCCTGCAGCTCCCTTTGCTTGCGTTCTCCCTCTCTATGTCAAGTAAATAAAATAAAATAAAATAAAATAAAATAATGTAAATAATACATTTATTTATTTATTAAAATGCAATTATTACACAATACATAATGTATTGCATAATTATAATAATGGTTAAATAATTTATTAAATATTTATATTAAATATATCAATTTAATTAAATAAATATTTTTAGAATTTAAAATATTTCAAATTTAGATTATTAAATATTAAATCATTAATTTAATAAATAAATATCTAAACATAATTAAATATAATAATTTATTTATTAAAATGAATAAAATAATGTTGTCATTATCTCAGCATGTATTTTTAAATAGTCTAAAAATAATCTAATAAAGTCTAAATACATTGAGTTCAGATATTTATACAAGTTAACCCAGACACTGAACCCACAGTTTCAAAACTTTTGTTTTTATCTACTACTCAAAATACGATTTTAATGTATTTATTTGTAACTTTGACATAGCAAGGAAACTTGGAGGAAAAGGAGACATTTGCTTTTAATATTTGAAAGTTATTTTGTTGATTTAAAAAAATAAAAACCTTAACACGTGAGCATTTCTTCTTAAATAACACTGTGAAGTTTCTGAGTCGCATTCTATTAAAAGTGCTGATAAAATGGCCTCAGTTACTCATTTAAATTATCAGCTGAATGGGTAACAAATGAAGTAGAGAGCTTTTTAATTATTTATGAATGTATTGCTTGTGGATTGAGTGCCACATAGAGTTACCTCTCTTTTTGGCTTTGTTTTGTGAGCAGCAGTGGAATCTATGAATGAGATTAAACATAAGGACATTCACAGAAATTCTTAATGAACTTCTGGGGAAGGGCAATAAGTGCAAGGAAAAACTGCAGCAAGACTAATTACAAATTTCAAGTGGTCATCGCTTAATTATAGAAGCTTTTAAGTTCAAGTAATATATCTTTTTCATGAGCCTATCATATTGTATTAATTACCACAAACTGCACTCTTGAACACTTATCTTTTCACATATTTCTTATTCTTAGTACTTAAAATTACCCTTATGATTGATAAGTAAATGGATTTTACTGACAATGCATTTATTTACATAAATAAATAATGCTGTTTATATATATAAAAACAATTGAATATGTGTATGTGTTCAATGAAATTTTTTTCAAATTAACATCTTAATTCTACCACATTAGTTACAAATAGATATAGACTTTATAGATTCATCAAATATTTTATTCTCAAATTTATATGTCCTTTGTGAAGTAAATGAAACTGTATATATTAAATATAATCCTATCACATGTAACAGTTACTAGTGCATCCCAGGACATACATAGGTCAGGTCCTCCTCAAGGCATCACGGATAACTGGATTTAACTTTCTATCCTAGGAGTCTTCTGTATATTTCTGTGGCTTTTATACTACAATCAGGAGGAAGAATTCTTTTGCTAAAAGCTTCCAAATGACTATGCGAGTAGATTATTTGTAGACTAGTGATATAATATTATTGTTTAATATGTGAAGCATGATAAAATAAAATGCTATTGCCATATTTAATTTGTTCAGTAAAGCATTCATTTAGTTATCAAGCATTCATTTTCTTTTTTTAAAGATTTTATTTATTTATTTGACAGACAGAGATCACAAGTAGACAGAGAGGCAGGCAGAGAGAAAGGAAGGGAAGCAGGGTCCCTGCTGAGCAGAGAGCCTGATGTGGGGCTCTATCCCAGGACTCTGGGATCATGACCTGAGCAGAAGGCAGAGGCTTTAACACACTGAGCCACCCAAGAGCCCCAAGCATTCATTTTCTTTATACAGAAGAGATAGAACAATATTATATAGTAGAAAATACAGTAAATAATCTAGAAACCTTGATCATTTTGTTTTGGCAATTTTAGAACATAAAATTAGCTAAAGCTCAAGTGCAAGTTATATTTGTATCATAGGAGGAAAAGTTAATTAAAAGTTTGTTTATTACCATAGTTTAACACTTCAACGAAATGATAACGAGTCCAAAATCAATGAATATATGAAGTATACAATAAAAACAATAATCTTGAGTGTATGTGACTCACTGTAGGTATCGATAGGCTAGAAATCAAAGGGAAAGTATCTATAGGGTTTGTTCAGTTCCATGCTCATCAGATTAATAGGCTTTCTCATATTGCTTCCTTCACCACATTAATTTGTCTAATGAAGTTTTCAAGAGTTAAAGACAGTGATAGGTTCATGGCTGGAGAGAAGGTACAGAATCTAAGATAGTTCAGCAGTGCTTATTATTTAAGAGAAAGACAGCATGGGAGGTGAGGGGTATATCATGCATCCTGTTTTCACTCCCTTTGTGGAGCACCTACCCTGGAGGTCATGTAATAATAACCAATGACCAAAAAACAATAAAAAAACCCAAACATCCATGTGGAAGTGCCATCCCTGCCTGGAGATGAGTAGACTGCTCAAACAGATCCTGGGCAGGCATCTCAGGCCAGGCCTGTGCTGGGGAAGCTGGTTCATGGCTTTGGGCGCAATCAGGAAGCCAGCAAACTGACGGGAGAGTGCAGCCAGGGTTAACAGGACTGATGATCTTTTTGCAGCCAGGCCGCGGGTGGACACCCGCTCAAGGAGCCAGGCTAGGAGGCTGCCCAGCGCCAGCGCTGGCAAAGCTTGCAGCCCCCGGGGCTTCCCCCCGCGCCCCAGCCAGGGCGGGGCCTCAGGAGGGAGGGGGGCGGGGCGGCGCGGAGAAGGGGCTTTGCTAATTGCCAAAGCGAAAAGGGAGCTCGCGGAGGACTCAGGAGGGAGGGGGGCGGGGGCGGGTGGAGGGCGGCGGGGAGAAGGCGCTTTGCTAATTGCCTAAGCTGGAAGTGAGCTCACAGAGGATGTGGCTGAGAGTCTGGGAGGAGGTGGAGGGGCTGGCGGAGGAGGGGCGGGCAGCGCCGCGGTGCTGTGCTGCGGCCCAGTCGGGACTGCAGGACCCACCGGACTCGCCGCCCGTTCGCTCCCATGTGAGGCTCCGCTGTCCCGCTCCTGCTGCCTGCTGCCCCTCCCTGCCCCAAGGCTTCTCAGGACCACCCTCTGCACAGGGGTAAAGTGACACCGCGCCGCGCCCTCACCTGGAGCAGAAAGCGCGGACCCGACCTGGGGGCGGAGAGGGAGGTTGTGGAGGCCCAGCCTCCCGGAACCCCAGGGCACCGGGACCACCCCGGACACTGCGCCAAACCCGGGTCCTCATGGGGTCGGGCTGGGGACAGCGCCTTGCGAGGTGCCCCCCGCCAGCAGGCACGCTAGCCCCTATCTTTCCGCAGCCCCATGCGCCCGTGCTGAGGACCCCTTTCCCTCCCCCGCCGTGGCCCCGCTGCTTTTGTTCTGGACTTGGGATCCCAGGTGGAAACTAGTCCCTCAGACCTCCCTGGCAGCAAGGAGGGCAGGGAGGAATTCTTGGTTTTCTGCCCTGGCTCCTCCTCTCTCCCCATTCACAAGCCTTTTGGCTTCCCTTTCCTCTCCTCATTGTCAGTTTTCTGAAATGGTTTTCTTCTGCATGTTGACCCAAAGAGCTATTTCATGAATGAATATACACGAAACTGAGTTGGGGCCCACCTGTGAGAGCCCACCTGTAGAGGCCTTTCATTAGAATGGTCTCTGGTTCTAGCCTCAGTTCAGAATACTGCATGTACCTGAGGACCAAGTCCAGATGTTTCTTTCATCTCTGACTTGAATTTGAAATCCTCCTCAGACTTCAGCTTCCAGGATTTCTCCAGTCCTTGCTCTCCCACTGTCTTGGTGGGGATCCGCCATGAGTGTTGAACACAGGAATGAATGAATGATATATACCCCAGACTGCTGGGGCTTTGTCTTCTTTTGCTGAGGTTGGAAAGGCTTGGGAGAGACCCCCTGTATGCAGATAGAGAGCTGCATGCAATTGCTTAGATAAACGTGTTCCCCACTTAATTGCTTGGGCATTGAACATTTCGCCCTTAACCTGTGGCTTGAGCAGTTAGGAGGAGACAATCTGGAGGTGAATCAGAAGATGGCTGAATCCACATGGTGGTGGTCTGGGTTTGGGAGATTTTCCTGTAGATTCAAAGGAAAGATATAAATTCTTCCAGTGGGGAGTGGTAAACTTTTTATCGATGGGAGATGGAAAATAAATGGTCTGGTTAAACTTTCCCGCCCCCTCAAAACCCATTATTTGAAAACACAAAAAGCAAAGTGAAGGGAGAAATCCTCCCACTCCCATTCCCACTCACCTCCATAGCCATCTCCTCTTCCAAGAACCTAACAGACAAGGTGCCAAGAAGTGTTAGGTACCAGCAGTGGTCTCAGATCTCATTCAAGAATCATGGTGAAAGGCTTTCAAATAGATTGTGGGGGAACAGGGGTCCAATTAGGGGGGACAAGTTTAAGGTTTGCCTGGTCCCCTAAAAATTAATGGCACTAGAGAAGATGACCTTTGGGAACTATAGCTTAATGGATACAATGTGTTAAAAGCTTCAGTGAGTCATGGTGGGAAGAAGCCATGAGGGCAGCAATCACAGTCTTAGATGATGTTATTAATAGCACTACAGGCTCTAGATTTCCTGTGGTGGTGTTCTTGGCAAGACCAGCCCGGCCAAAGTGGATACTCTCAACCTGGAACAGAGGGTCTTGGAGATGCCAGCACGTGAGGTATGATGAGAGGGTAAAATGATAGGAGGTGTCCTTTGGAAGGACTGACTCCTTGACTTTAAAAGGGAGAACCCAAATCTGTAGGTGAAATCTTTCTGGCTACAAAGAGGGCCAAGGCCTCCTAAGGCCAAGGTCTCCTCGTCACTTGCAAAGATGTCGAAGAACATATTCAGACATTTCAAAGATGTCCTCATATCATTGGTTCTCACTCTGGAATTCTATCAATAAGGTGAGAGTTCCTGTAGTTGAAAAAGAGATCTAAAAAGACTTCCCTTTCTCATGTAATTTCTGTAACCTCCAGGACACACCCACCTCCCCCTTCCAGCTCTGTAATGAAGCCACAGCTGGTGCCAATTTGTGGAACTCCTTAAAGGCTATTCTCCCTTATATACCCCCGGACCAAGTTCCCATGCTCCCTCACCCGATTTCCTGCACTCACCTCCCACCTGGTGTGTTCACACCTGCAAGTGCCTTTTACCAACCCCTTTGCCAAAAGGCAGCCAGAGTGACCTTTCAAAGACCTATCAGTTCCTGGCATTTGTCTCCATAGAAATCTGCACTGATCTTCTAACAAATTCTCAGTCCTCCAAAGGCACCCATAATCCTCCCATCAGTCTATTCATACCCCTCCAACTGACTGATGCCTGTTCTGCCCCATCTCTCTGCCCTTCAACCACACTGCCTCCTTCTTCCTGTGGAGACCTCTCATGGCACCTGCCTCCAAGCACAGGTGATTCCCATTGATGGGAAGACCCTCTTCTCTCCCCCATCTCCCCACTCCAGTTACTCCCACTTATTCGTGAGCTCACAAGCCCCATGGTACACACTCTCCATGCAGCCTGCTCTCTCTTTTCTAGCACTGGCCTCCGTTTCTAGCTGTGGTTGTGTCATGGATGTCCTTCCCCAGCCAGCCTCCAAGCTCTCCTTCCCTTTAGCTCCAACACCTGACACAGTGCCTGGCACGTAGTAAGCCCTGGCTAGCTTCTAAGAGCCTCACTGAGGGACTGAAAGCATTTTAAAAATGTCACTACGTAGCCTCCAAACTGTAGGCAGAAAAAGCTTTGCCTGGATTGACATTTTAGAGACGTATTGGTCAAGTTGGATGTGTTCACTGACTTTACCTTGTAAAATTTAAAAAAAAAAAAAAAAGACCTCTGTATCGCTTCGCATCTACCGAAGGCGCATGTATACTCCTAGACCACGTTATGAGCTTAATGGAAGGAGACAAGATGTTTTCGCTAAGAAAATGTATAAGACTGTTGAGGTCAAGTGGGAGGAAACAGTCCGTTTGTTGGAGCATTGCTATCTTACTCTATCACAGCCACTCATAAAAATCTGACACGGGGTGAGTTCAGAATTGTCTGTCGGAGATGAGTTAGATCTGGCTCATGTTCCTACAGACATGAAAGCCAGAAACGAAAAAGGAGGCTTTGAAAGCGTGGGTTGAGGAGGCCGTGTGGTTCACTGCGATGAGCTAAGTGCCCAGGGCCACCAGCAGACATGCTGGCCTGTATCCTTCCTTTGTTCTGGGGTCCCTCTTGCACCATGTGGTGAGGCTGGTGGCTGGGAGCAGCTCAGGACAGGACCCGGTGGCATCTTAATTCTCCAACCCTCCTGTGGGCTCCAGTGGGCTCCAGTAGGTCTCAAGGGACAGCCTGCCTTCCTTGCAAAGCCCAGTAGCACTGGGAGCAGAAACTGGGACCAAAGAGTGAGCACCCTGTTTGACAAGCTGGAGCAGCCACCTCTTCTTCAGATGCAGGGGGAGCCCTGGCATGCTGACTCCTCCCTTCTCCCTTTCCCCTTTCCTCTTTCCTCCCTCTTTCCTTCCCCTCTCTCCTTCCCTGGTGGTGCCCTTTCCCAATGCCCACTTCATCCCTTTTCCTTTCTACATACCTGTCTTCTAGAGTTTCTTCTCTTTCCTCCCCATTACTTCCCTTCATCTGAATCTCCTCTTTGGTCCCTTTGTCCCTGCTCTCTGCTCCTCCTCCCCTTCCCTGGCCCCTGTTCAGCTCCATACTGAATGCAGGCAGAGCTGGACTAACATGCTCACTTGCTAGCTCAGCCACCCTCCAGAGAAGTCACTCTTCGGTGGCCACCTTCCTGACCCCCTGGTCGCTTCTCCACTTGTTCAGATATTGCTCTGAAGTCTGAGGAGGACAGAGCAGGGCTGCCACAGAAGCAGGCCAGAGGAGAAACCAAACCATGTGTCCACACTGTCCCCCAGCACTGCTGCTCTGAGAGCTTTCGGAGTCCTCAACAGGGTTAGGATTTAGGGGCTTCTTCAGAACCGGGAGTGAAAACAACCATAGGTCAAAAGAAAAGCTATGGCCCACACAAAAATAATAATCACAAAAGAAAACTATGTTAACTATGAAGTCCCAAAGTCGAAGAATTGCCTTGAATCTGTCACTAGAAAGCACCCAAGGCCTCACTCTCTGGGTTCTTGGTGCCCTGGGAATGGCAGGAGGCTCTGACATGCACGTGGGGGTGCCGAACTATGGGGGCTAGCCTGCCCGCTGGCGGGGGGCGGGGGGTACCTCCTGTGGCGCTGTCCTGGCCCGACCACCTGCGGAGGGGGTGTGGCGCGGCGTCCTGGGTGGTCCTGGTGCCCTGGGGTTGGCGGTTGCCTGGGCCCTGACCACTCCACCCCCCCCCCCTCCTGTCCTGCGTTTTCTGCTTCAGGTGAGGGCGCGTCGAGGTGTCACTTTACCTGTGAGCAGAGGGTCCTCCAGAGAAGCCATGGGTCAGGGAGGGGCAGCAGGCGGCAGGAATGAGAACGGGACACCAAGGCCTCTGGGGCTAAGCTGGAGCGTGGGAGCGCAGGGGCAGCGAGTATGGTGGTTCCTGCAGTCCCGAATGGGCTGCAGCACAGCACCCTGGCGCTGTGCGCCCCTCCTTCCCGCCTGGGCAATTAGCAAAGCCCCTTCTCCTGGCCGCCCCCACCCCGCCCCCGCCCCCCTCCCTCCTGAGTCCTCTGAGAGCTCACTTCCAGCTTTGGAAATTAGGAAAGACCCTTCTCTGCGCCGGCCCTGCCCCATCACTCCAGGGGCCTGAGCCCTGGCTGGGGTGCAGGGCTATGCCCTAGCATGCTGCCCCATTGCCAGCGCCTGCGCTGGGCAGACTCCTAGCCTGGCTCCCTGAGCGGGTGTCCACGGGCAGCCTGGCTGCGAAAAGATCATCAGTCCTAAAGGCCAGCTGCACTCTTGGGTCAGTTTGCTGGCTTCCAGATTGCGCCCAAAGCCAGGAACCAGCTTCCCCAGCACAGGCCTGGGCTGAGATGCCTGCCTGGGATCTGTCTGAGCAGTCTCCTCCACTCCAGGCAGGGATGGCACTTCGACCTGGATGTTTGGGTTTTTGGTTTGTTTTTTTGGTCATTGGTTATTACATGACCTCCAGGGTAGGTGCTCCACAAAGGGAGTGAAAACAGGACGCCATATATAAGCATACAGCCATTCTAGAAAAATAGCTTGGGGTTCTCTCGGAAACGCGGCATTGGTCCTTGCACTATGGTTTAATAGAAAAGGGATTATGCACCAAGTTACTTAAATGAGCATAGGTTGAAATCGTTTACTGAGAGTAAATATTTTAAATAGTTATATTTTAACTAAATCTATCATCAATCATAAATCTATTACACGAAGGTTACAGGCAATTTAAAAGCAAGAGCACTCTCTTCAGGGTTTTAAATAATCCCTGTCTGTCTTGGCACATGAGAAGGCAAAGATAGGAAATGGTTTGTAAAAGATCATATAATAGCTTTTACTAATTCTATTTATTTGACAGACAGAGATCACAAGTAGGCAGAGAGGCAGGCAGAGAGAAAGATGGGGAAGCAGGCTCCCGGTCAAGCAGAGAGCCTGATGAAGGGCTCGATCCCAGGACCCTGAGATCATGACCTGAGCCCAAGGCAGAGGCTTAACACACGGAGCCACCCAGGCGCCCCCAGATGAAATACATTTCTGACTTAGAAACTTCAGATAGAATTATTTTGTCCATGATGACAACTGAAGAAAATGTGTCATCCCTAAACCTAACCTTAAACCCTACCAACACTGAAACCTAAGCTGACCTTAAAGCCCAAACTAGAACCCTGAATCCCAAACCTGGAATGGAACCCAAAGCCTGTACCTGAGCCCTGGATCCAAGCCCTGAACCACGAACCCAAACCCTAAACCAGACCTCCAAGTCATGAAACCTGAACCCAAATCTTAGCATGAAGTCAAACCCCAAATTTGACCTTGAACTTTATCCCATAAGCCCTGAGTCTTAAAGCCTAAATCATAAACTTAAAGCCCTAAACTATAACTCTGTTCCCTTGTCCTTCACTCTAAATCCTCACCATAACACTAAACCCAAAGCCTGATTAGAACTCTGACTAGAACCTGAACCTGAACCCAAATTCAAACCCTTTACCACACTTTGCTTATGCACTTGCCATTGATGGATATTTGCAGTTTCTACCTCTTGATTTTTGTGAACATTGTTTGGGTTGGGGGCTAGGGTTAGGGTCTTGGATTAGGGTAGGGTCCAGGCTTGAGACCAAGTTGAGGTCAGAGTGTGGGTCCGCATCAGGGCCATGTTCAGTGACACTGTTTGGGTCAAGGACTGTTGTAATTCCACATTGTTTCCAATTCATTGTTCCTTAGCTATTTGGGGGGAAGTTGGGGGGTATTGGGCTCCATGCAGCTTGAATTTCCGGAATGAAATGGCGTCAGCTGGACCCCAGGAGGGAGCAGGACCTTCCACTGAAGGGTGAGCTCCCACAGTCCTGCACTGCCTTGCACCGCCTGCAGAGGGCGCCAGACCCCAGCTCCCGCCCTGAGCCCAGGCTGCACAGCCACAGCTGGGACCTGAGCCCTGCCTTTTCAGGACCCACTGTGGAGACTTCTGGAGAATGTGGGGCGCCTCCCACCCTGACAGGACAAGCTGAGGAGGGAGTGGCTCTGCATCCACACTGACCGGACCCGTTGTGGAGGACGCGCCCACACTGGCAGCAGTCCAACCTCCTAAGGACCAGACACTGGAGGAGGTGAGGAGAAGTCCCTTAGTGGACTGTCAAGGGGTTCGTGGTCTCAGGACCCCACAGAGAAAGGGCGCCCTGTGTAGACACTGGGGCTTCCGTCGTTTTGTGTGAGGAGACATGGCCTCCTGCTGTGCTGTGCGCGGGGCTGTGGGGTCCCCACTTTCTGGGCTCGGGTGATCCTTGGTCCTTGTCTGTGTTTGTGTGCTCGCGGATTGGGTTCCTGGGGCTCCTCAGATGGTCTGCAGTCAGGGAGCGTCTGCCTTCTTTGGTGCTTGTGCTCTCCCCACCTCAGCCCTGCGGGGTCCTTCCCGTGTCCACACCCACTCCAGGCTTGCGCCGAGTCCGGAAATTCGGGAGCCAGAGTGAGGACTCTGTAGCCGGTTTTGGGGGAGAGTAGGTATTTTCCCAGTGTGGGTTCTTCTCTGAGCACAGTGCCTCCCCATCTCCGTGTGTACCCCTCCCTGTCTGTCGTCATTGTTGCAGGGCTGTCACTTTCTTGGTTCAGGGGCCTCCTGGGTATCTTGCTATCTTGGATGCAGGTGTAAATGAGATCGTTCTCAGCTGTCTCTTTCTGATGGGTCCTTCCGAGCACCTAGGAGTGCCACTAATTTGTGCATATTGATTTTGTTCCTTGCAAGTTCTTGAATTTATTAGTTCGATTGGCCTTAAACTTAATCTGCCAGTTATTTGACCAGCAGCATGGGTTTAATTGGGAAGAGCAGAGAATGGCAGTCTGGGCTGAGCAAGCTAAGGTCCCATCACAGGCAAGTGCGAGAAACAAAGGAGAGGAACATTATTTCATGGAGGAGGAAGAAGTTGGGAAGGGTGCTTGAAGAAAAGTCCCTTGGAGAAAGGCAGGGTGATGGAGAATTCTCACCAGCTGAGCTGCAAAGCTCCTACAAAAAGTCAGGAGATGAACCTCCAGCTTCCCGTGTGGGGCCTGGAATTGGTGAGTCTCTCCTGTGGGGGATTGCAATGTGGGGTCTGTAATGGGCACTGAGCACCAGGCGCCCCCTTCCAGCCTCCCCTTCTGGCATCCCCAGTCCACTTTACTGGGGCTTCCCTTCCTGCTTTTGCACAGTTCTAACCAGCTTGTGGTGGAACGTTGTGGAAAAACTGAAATTCCAAATCCACTGCTTCTACTGCACATGAGATACAGGGGCCCATGATTTAATCCTCCCACGAGTCTCTTGCTAGCCCCATCTGTCCGTTACTCATTTTGATAGTTGATATTACCAAAGTACTGTAATTCTAAAAATTTCTGAATTAGCTGTATTATTTCTTTTTAGGTATGAAGTTAACTTCCAATTATATGAATTTAATATTTTGGTCATTGTTTTCTAATTTTATTGCCTTATTCTTGGAAAATATAGCCTGATATTTAACTCTAGGAATTTATTGGCATATACTTCTGGCCTAAATAATGGCCTGTTTGTGTAAATGTTCAACTTATGCTTATATACTTACTGAAGACTCTTGTTTTGGGGTCAGGATGGCTACATTTATTAATAGATCAGGACTATTAGATTCTCTAAATTTTGATGTCTCTTAATTTAATCTAATTAAATTATCAGTTAATGAAAGAAGTTAAATTTTTTATGTACTACTGCATCTAAAGTTATCAAAGTCTTTTGCTATAATTAGACAAGTATGTCATCCTGTTTTTATACCAAGTCTCACATTAAAAAAATCATACTATCTGAAATATTATTTATTTTTATTATTATTTATTTTTTTAAAAGATTGTATTTATTGGGGTACCTGAGTTAAGTGTCTACCTATAGCTCAGGTCATAATACCCGGGTCCTGGGATAGAGCCCCGCAGGGGGTTCCCTGCTCAGTGGCGTGCTTCTCCCTCTCCCTCTGTTATTCCCTCTGCTGTGTGCATGTTTTTCTTTTCTCACTCTCTCTCAAATAAATAAGTAAAATTTAAAGATTATCTCTCTCAAATAAATAAGTCAAATTTTTTTTTCTCAATGGGAGGGAGAAGCAGACTCTCCACTGAGCAGGGAGCCTGATGCAGGGCTCAATACCAGGACCCTGGGATCATCACCTGAGCTGAAGGCAGACACTTGAACCGACTAAGTCACCCAGGCACTCCAGCTGTTTATTTATTTATTTATTTTTATTATGCATATGTTTTATCTCTCTTTTCTACAAGTCTTTTTTTTGATCTTTTTACTTTTTTCATAAAACTGAATTATTTCAAGATGACTTGGTCATCCTCTTTTCCCCAACCTCAAAGATCATAGAGTATATTTTAACTGTTAAAATAATATTAGTATTTAAGTGCTGCCTACACAAATTAAGGCAAATTATCTGTGGTCTGTATTCCTGAAAATATTTTTTTTATTATGCCTTCCTATGCCAATGACATTTTATAAGGATCTAAATGTTTCCATTTGTGATTTTTTTCAAGATAATAAAGCTATTACTTCATTCTTTTTTATATCTGATGTTATTTAAAAAATTTCTGTCAGTCTGATTCTTGTTTCTTTATTAATGAATTATTTTTTTTCTCTCTAACACTTGTGATTTTTTTTGTGTGTCTTTGGTATGTATGCCCTAGTTTGGGATTCATAGAGTCAACTCTAGTTATGAATATTTTCTTTCTTTTCTTGTATGTAAGTTTTAATCCAGTGTCTTGACTATTTTATGCTTGAGAAATAGATGTACATTAATATTCAAATATTTCTTTCCTTTTTCTTCTTTCATTTAAAAAAAGTCATTTATTTTATTTTATTTAAAAATATTTATTTATTTATTTGGAGTAGAGAGAGAGGGTCATGAAGAGTGGCTGATTATATACTTTCAATTTGGGAGGAGGTTAGGGATAGCACAAGCCTCCAAGGTATTTTATAAACAAGGTTTCCAGGACCTTGAGGGGGCTAGCTATTGTTAGGGAAAGGTCATTTATTACTATTTAGTAAAAACTCAGGGAAGAGACTCTTCTGATGTGTATCAGTGGGTATATGCTTGGGAGATGATTGCCAATTTATATCTTGAGGGCAGGGGTGGGGAGTAGAGATAAAGAAGTTTCCAAAGTAATTTTTACATGTGAAAGTAGATTTTCAGTATCCTGGGGGGAGGACTAAGAATGCTTTTTGCCCTGAGTGGATGTGTCCACATGGAAGCAGCTGAGTCCCCAGAGGAGCTTCAAGGACTTGTCAACAGGCTATGAGTAGTAAGGAAATCTAATTTCTTCTCTAGCTTTTGTTCCACACACATCACCTACATCTTACACCTCTTTTATATTGATAATTTTAATGCTTTGCTGGTATCCAGATGACTATATCCTTAAGTGACTTCTTATCTCTATTGAATCCATTACATATTCTATCCATTGTATTCTTAATTCAACTAGATTACATATATTTAATCTATTAGTACCACTAGGTTCTTATTCTTGTTTTTATTTCAAAATCTTTCCTTATTTCCTTACATTATTTATTGGGTATATTTTAAATCCCTGAAATACTCACTTATTATATATAAGCTGTCAACCGTATTCTTATTTTGAGGTAGCTATATCTTTTTGGGTTTTAGGACATCATACCAACAATGCCAAATAATTTTCAGACAACAGCAGGATCTCCAAGAATTCAACTAAATTCTGACACTATCTACCTGAACATAGTGTAAGATTTCATCAGTTAAGGGATCAGTCCTCCAAGACTATCTCCAACCCCACCTCAGATGCCAGTCTCACTGTAGGCCCCAGGTTATTACCTGTGCTTGTGACTGAGCAACTACAGGTTGGAGGTCCCAATGGCCTACTTCTTACGTTCTTTTAATTTGCTACAGGGACTCACAAAACTCAGAAAAATACTTACTTTATGTTTGCCAGCTTATTAAAAGATATAATAGAAGATTTAAATCAATAGATAGATAAAGAAGTGCACAGGGCAAGGTATGGAGAATGGGCACAGAGCTTCTATTACCTTCTGTAAGACTGCCACTCTTCCTGCCTTTTCATACATTTCACAAACTAAAAGCTTTCTGAACCCAGTCCTTTCAGCTTTTCTGTGGAGGCTTCATGACATAGTCATGACTGACTAAATCATTGTCATTTGCTGATCTAATCTCCAGATCCTCTTCCCTCCCCAGATAATCCTGTATTGGGAGGAAGGGGAGGCACGTTGGGTAAAAAGTTGTGAAGGCTTTCACCAAGTGGTTGGTCCTTCAGGCAAACAGCCCTTGCCTTGAGTGAGGTCTGAAGGTCACTTCATTAACAGAACAAAACACACCTCTCTCACCCTTATCACAGGAAATCCCAAGAGTTTTAGGAGCTGTGAGTCAGTAGCCATGGTTGAAAACCAAATATTCAGATGACCAAAATATATTTCTTGTAAACCACTATATTACACTACATGCTTAAGTATTTAATTATGTGATCTTTTAAACTAATATTTTTCTAAGAGTATAAACTGTTCTGGCAGTAATCTGGATTGGGGAGTGATGTATTGCCAAATTTCTGTCGTTTTAGTCCAGGAAGTCAAAGAGAAAGAACAGGAGAGCCCCGTAGGGCAGGAAGTTCAAAGTAACAATGTTGACTACTACTCCCTTTTCTTGATTTTTTTTTTAAACAAGCAAATCTTCTCTTCAGAGTTGCAGTTTAAAGCCAAGAACATGCGGAATTGGGAGAAAAAATAGTTAAATTTGGAGACTTGCAGAGGTAGAATCAGAGTAGTGAAAGCCATTACAGCAACTGACCTAACTGAGGTCAGTCTTTGGTGAATCACAGAAACAGGTGGAGTTGTCAAACAAAGGAATCTTTGTTTACAACATACAAGGAGATCACAGGGAATAAGTTCCAAAGCCTTGACTGTTTGAACAGGAGAGAGATTTTTATTTAGTATTTAAGATGAATACTCAGAAGGGAGAGTTTTATTATTCCATGTATGGTTGGTCATAAGGTTGTGGCTGCATGCACATCCACATATGTATTTGTGCAATATGTATTGCATGTTCACCTGAATGAAGCTTGTATTCCACCGAGGGCAGAAACTTCAACGTTAGAATAAAGCAGAGGTAACTGTTGGACAAGGGAAAGGGACTCTGCAGGCTTCAAGAGCAGATAGAAACTAGATGGGGTCTTGGGCTCATTTTCTGGGACAAGGAATGCAAGGCCTTGATTGCTTTTGAAATAGCACTAGGAGTTTTGCCACTGATTTATTGTCTCAATAGCTTAGGCTATTTCCTGGTCTGGTGGTGACTGTTAGTTTTCCCATTGCCTTGTTCCCTCAAAATCCTTAAGGAGTGAGGTTTTTGCATTTCTTTGTAAGAACCTCCCAGGAAGTTTTGGAAGAAGTGTGCTTGGGCAAGTACACAGGTGGGGTATAGATCATTGAAAATAGCTGGGGACAAAAAATGACTTTTCTTATGTCAGGAAAACTATATGTCATCTTAATTTTCTGGGAACCTCTAATTCTTTCTGCTGATGTTACCAGCAGGCTTCTGAGATATTACTGATTGTTCTCTTGAACCTAAGGAAAAAGAAATGTAGAAAGCAAAAGAAAAAACTTTAAAATCTATCCTGCAACTCATCAATTCACTGCAGCCACCTCTCTGTCTTTCCCTTTCTCTTTTTCTTTATCTTTCTCTCTCACTTTCTCTCTCACATATGCACAACACACACAAATCATCTTAAAGCAATTTTTAATTTTCCCTATTCCATTTTAATATACTTGAGGCATGATCATTTTCTTAGTAAATACAAGAAAAAAAAATCTAGGATTCCATCATTCTGTGTGATTAAAGTATAGAGGAATTTACTTCTAATAGCACTTATAAAAACATATTTTATTTATGTAATATTATATAATCAGGTGCCTGCATTTTTCTTATTCTCCAACTAGTGTTATTTGGCAATTAATATTTTGTCAATCAATATTCCCCTATATCTGAATGTGTGGGCAGTGAGAGATGAGTTAGAGGCAAGGATGGTGAACACTCCCAACAACTGCAGACTACATATATCTTAAGCCATGATTTTCTTTGCAAAGGTCAACATTGATAATGTTCTAGTCATACCTCCATGTACCAGGAAAGAAGTAGCATATTTCTTGAAAGACACAGCTATCAAAGCTCCATTGAGAAACTGTAAAGATGGACAAGCGATTTCCAAATTACATATCTGATAATGGACATCTACTCTGATTATTTAAATATGAATAAAAATAAAAAACCTTACTAATAACCAAACAGAGTATCCAATTTTACATGTGAAGGAAATAATGGAAGAGACATGTCACCAAAAGTATATGGATGGCTTATAGGCACATGACAAATTTCTCAACATTTAGACATTAAAGAAATACAAATTAAAATCATAATGAGACATGCTTACATATCTATTAGAATGGCTAAAATTATAAAGGCTAATTGTACTTGGTCTGAGCTAGATTGAGAAGCAACAAAAAATCTAAACTGTTGTTGGCATATATCATGATACAACCACTTTGGAAAATAGTTTGAAAATTTTTTTAAATGCAAAATATGTTGCAGTTACAAAAACAGCCATTTTACTTCTAGGCATTTAACCAAGAGAAACAAACCCTATGTTCATACAGGGACTTGTATATGAATTTCATAGCAGCTTTATTTTTAAGAATTGAAAACAGTGGAAATGTTCATCAATGTCCATCCATAGAGCAAAGAAAAATTATGATCTATTCATTAAAGAGATTACTATTCAACATCAAAATGAACTATTTACAATTGGAGATTCTCAAAGTAATGATGCTGAGAAAAGAAAAGCCAGGCAATGAATAGTATATACAGTGTGATTCCATGACTATAAAAAATCTAGAAAATACAAATTTATATATAGTCACAGTCATCAAATATATTGGTGTGATTTTAGTGCCTTCTTCTGTGATCCTATAGCTTCCTACACTTGTATCTCTGAGCATTTGTTACACCATGTGAAAATATGAACTCTTTCTCTTCATTCTGTCTTACTAGAATAAGAGTCCTTGAAATTTTATGGACAATTGAACTCTCAGTTATTAGCAGAAATTCTATCACACAGTAAGTTTCCAAATATAAAAGCCAGAGTTTTACAATGACTTCTAAGCTTTTACATGATCTAGCCACTCATTTAACCTCTGTGACCTCTTTCCCTGCTACTCTTCAGTCACTCACAGTGGCCTCCTTGCTATTCCTCAGATATGCCAGGCATGATCCAACCTTATGGCCTTCAAGATAGCCAATTCCTTTGTCTGGAGTGACCTTATTGCTGATAGTTCTGGGCAAATTCATCACCTTTCCATACCTTTGTTCAATTGTCAGCTTCATTGTAACTACCCTGATCTTCCTATTAAAAATTTTAACTCCCCATTCCCTGCCTAGCAACCTTGATTTTTCTCACCCTGATCGAGTTTTTCTTTTTCCCCATTGTACTCATCCTTTTTGAATGCACTATGCCATTTTTATTAAGGTTTATAGCTTTGAATTGTCTCACCCATTAAAATAAAAGTTCTACAAAGCCAAGTATTTCATTTACCAGTGTAGTCTGAAGTAATATCTGCCATATAATAGTTCAGTAGACAACTGGTAAATTTCAAAATAAATTAATGTTGAGAATATACTGAATTTCACAAGTCATTTCAATATTTATTTCCAAAAAATAAACTATGTAAAACATACCTTAAATTTACTTTCAAAATATTTTATAGCATATAATGGACAATATACATAAGCCTTAAAGAAACAATCCTATAAATAACCATTTCATACCTACTTAAAAACTACATAATACCACACTCCTAGATCCTCTCTGAACGCTCTAAAATAACCCTAAAGGAAATACATTTTTAAAAATAACAGATTTTTTGTCAAATAATTTAATAAAATAAAAGTTTCATTCATCTATGTAGATCATAATAAATGTTTTTAATAAGCATGAAATTATAACTCTGAAGTGTGCTAAAATGAAACCACCTGCTAAGGGTGAGAGAATAAAAATAAACATCATGTTTCCAAATAAGAGGAATTTATTACCTTTGAATCAAAGCATGTGGATTTGTTCAAACTGGCAATAAAGGAATATGGAGACACAAACCATAGAAAGTCATATTTTAGATTTCTAAAAGACTTCGAAGTGAAGAGTATACATTCACTTCTCACTTATTGCTCCTACATATTCATGAATTTGAGAGAAAATATAGGCCCTGTGTGTCTTAGCATCTAATGGGATATTTTTTGATATTTACATGCTTACACATAGTATGTGTTATAGTCTTCTCTTTTACATGCTGTAAAAAGGTTAACCCCTTTTCTGCAGAGATCTGAAAATGTGAAACAGTGCCTGAGTAGCTGAATTCATCTAATTCAAATTTCTTGCAGGTCTAAGACCTATTGTTTTTCACTTGACTGCCTCCTTTTTCATCTGTCAATTGGTTACAAATTCTGGTACTGAAGAGAATACATTGGGGCTGGTGGCTCAGTGTGTTAAAGCCTCTGCCTTCAGTTCAGGTCATGATCTCAGGATCCTGGGATCGAGCTCTACATCGGGACATAATGTAACGACAGATAGTTTATATGGGAGCCCTTTGGGTACTCTGGTGGATGAATGTTTTTAAATTAGTTTTTCATGGACATGGGGAGTTAGAGACGAGAAGGGAGGTGGGGGAAATTGGAAGGGGAGCTGAATCATGAGAGACTATGGACTCTGAAAAACAATCTGAGGGTTTTGAAGGGGCGGGGGATTTGGAGGTTGGGGTACCAGGTGTTGGGTATCATAGAGGGCACTGCTTGCATGGAGCACTGGGTGTGGTGCAAAAAGAATGAATACTGTTATGCTGAAAATAAATAAAAAATTAATTTAAAAAATATTAGTTTTTCGTAAACTACAAAAAAAAAAAAAAAAAGCGCTCCCATTTATAGCGTACACTTTATGGTTCACAAAGCACGTGCCAACAATAAAAATAATAATGGGTTACCGTTACACTTCATAGAAAAGGAGGTACAGGGAAATTGAATGAAAGGGAATAACAAAGTAGGTTCATAAGTCAATCTTCCTTGTAAAATAATTAACCTGAAAGTGCGTTTCTGCCACCTCTCTCCTGTGTGACATTTTATCGATGGGAGATGGAAAATAAATGGTCTGGTTAACCTTTCCCTCCCCCTCAAAACCCATTATTTGAAAACACAAAAAGGGAAGTGAAGGGAGAAATCCTCCCACTCCCATTCCCACTCACCTCCATAGCCACCTCCTCTTCCAAGAACCTAGCAGACAAGGTGCCAAGAAGTGTTAGGTACCAGCAGTGGTCTCAGATCTCATTCAAGGATCATGGTGAAAGGCATTCAAAGAGATTGTGGGGGCACAGGGATCCAATTAAGGGGGACAAGTTTAAGGTTTGCCTGTTCCCCTAAAAACTAATGGCACTAGAGAAGATGACCTTTGGGAACTATAGCATAATGGATACAATGTGTAAAAAGCTTCAGTGAGTCATGGTGGGAAGAGGCCAAGAGGGCAGCAAACACAGTCTTAGATGATGTTATTAATAGCACTACAGGCTCTAGATTTCCTGTGGTGGTGTTCTTGGCAAGACCAGCCCGGCCAAAGTGGATACTCTCAACCTGGAACAGAGGGTCTTGGAGATGCCAGCACGTGAGGTATGATGAGAGGGTAAAATGATAGGAGGTGTCCTTTGGAAGGACTGACTCCTTGACTTTAAAAGGGAGAACCCAAATCTGTAGGTGAAATCTTTCTGGCTACAAAGAGGGCCAAGGCCTCCTAAGGTCAAGGTCTCCTCGTCACTTGCAAAGATGTCGAAGAACATATTCAGACATTTCAAAGATGTCCTCATATCATTGGTTCCCACTCTGGAATTCTATCAATAAGGTGAGAGTTCCTCTAGTTGAAAAAGAGATCTAAAAAGACTTCCCTTTCTCATGTAATTTCTGTAACCTCCAGGACACACCCACCTCCCCCTTCCAGCTCTGTAATGAAGCCACAGCTGGTGCCAATTTGTGGAACTCCTTAAAGGCTATTCTCCCTTATATACCCCCGGACCAAGTTCCCATGCTCCCTCACCCGATTTCCTGCACTCACCTCCCACCTGGTGTGTTCACACCTGCAAGTGCCTTTTACCAACCCCTTTGCCAAAAGGCAGCCAGAGTGACCTTTCAAAGACCTATCAGTTCCTGGCATTTGTCTCCATAGAAATCTGCACTGATCTTCTAACAAATTCTCAGTCCTCCAAAGGCACCCATAATCCTCCCATCAGTCTATTCATACCCGTCCAACTGACTGATGCCTGTTCTGCCCCATCTCTCTGCCCTTCAACCACACTGCCTCCTTCTTCCTGTGGAGACCTCTCATGGCACCTGCCTCCAAGCACAGGTGATTCCCATTGATGGGAAGACCCTCTTCTCTCCCCCATCTCCCCACTCCAGTTACTCCCACTTATTCGTGAGCTCACAAGCCCCATGGTACACACTCTCCATGCAGCCTGCTCTCTCTTTTCTAGCACTGGCCTCCGTTTCTAGCTGTGGTTGTGTCATGGATGTCCCTCCCCAGCTAGCCTCCAAGCTCTCTTTCCCTTTAGCTCCAACACCTGACACAGTGCCTGGCACGTAGTAAGCCCTGGCTAGCTTCTAAGAGCCTCACTGAGGGACTGAAAGCATTTTAAAAATGTCACCACGTAGGCTCCAAACTGTAGGCAGAAAAAGCTTTGCCTGGATTGACATTTTAGAGACGTATTGGTCAAGTTGGATGTGTTCACTGACTTTACCTTGTAAAATTTAAAAAAAAAAAAAAAGACCTCTGTATCGCTTCGCATCTACCGAAGGCGCATGTATACTCCTAGACCACGTTATGAGCTTAATGGAAGGAGACAAGATGTTTTCGCTAAGAAAATGTATAAGACTGTTGAGGTCAAGTGGGAGGAAACAGTCCGTTTGTTGGAGCATTGCTATCTTACTCTATCACAGCCACTCATAAAAATCTGACACGGGGTGAGTCAGAATTGTCTGTCGGAGAGGAGTTAGATCTGGCTCATGTTCCTACAGACATGAAAGCCAGAAACGAAGAAGGAGGCTTTGAAAGCGTGGGTTGAGGAGGCCGTGTGGTTCACTGCGATGAGCTAAGTGCCCAGGGCCACCAGCAGACATGCTGGCCTGTATCCTTCATTTGTTCTGGGGTCCCTCTTGCACCATGTGGTGAGGCTGGTGGCTGGGAGCAGCTCAGGACAGGACCCGGTGGCATCTTAATTCTCCAACCCTCCTGTGGGCTCCAGTGGGCTCCAGTAGGTCCCAAGGGACAGCCTGCCTTCCTTGAAAAGCCCAGTAGCACTGGGAGCAGAAACTGGGGCCAAAGAGTGAGCACCCTGTTTGACAAGCTGGACCAGCCACCTCTTCTTCAGATGCAGGGGGAGCCCTGGCATGCTGACTCCTCCCTTCTCCCTTTCCCCTTTCCTCTCTTCCTCCCTCTTTCCTTCCCCTCTCTCCTTCCCTGGTGGTGCCCTTTCCCAATGCCCACTTCATCCCTTTTCCTTTCTACATACCTGTCTTCTAGAGTTTCTTCTCTTTCCTCCCCATTACTTCCCTTCATCTGAATCTCCTCTTTGGTCCCTTTGTCCCTGCTCTTCTCCTCCTCCCCTTCCCTGGCCCCTGTTCAGCTCCATACTGAATGCAGGCAGAGCTGGACTAACATGCTCACTTGCTAGCTCAGCCACCCTCCAGAGAAGTCACTCTTCGGTGGCCACCTTCCTGACCCCCTGGTCGCTTCTCCACTTGTTCAGATATTGCTCTGAAGTCTGAGGAGGACAGAGCGGGGCTGCCACAGAAGCAGGCCAGAGGAGAAACCAAACCATGTGTCCACACTGTCCCCCAGCACTGCTGCTCTGAGAGCTTTCAGCGTCCTCAACAGGGTTAGGATTTAGGGGCTTCTTCAGAACCGGGAGTGAAAACAACCATAGGTCAAAAGAAAAGCTATGGCACCCACAAAAAATAATAATCACAAATGAAAACTATGTTAACTCTGAGTCCCAAAGTCGAAAAATTGCCTTGAATCTGTCTCTAGAAAGCACCCAAGGCCTCACTCTCTGGGTTCTGGGTGCCCTGGAAATGGCAGGAGGCTCTGAAAAGCGCGTGGGGGTGCCGAACTATGGGGGCTAGCCTGCCCTCTGGCGGGGGGGGGTACCTCCTGTGGCGCTGTCCCAGCCTGACCCCCTGCGGACAGGGTGTGGCACAGCGTCTGGGGTGGTCCTGGTGCCCTGGGGTTGGCGGGAGGCTGGGGCCCAAACATCCCACGCCCAGCTTCTGGACCGCGTTTTCTGCTTCAGGTGAGGGCGCGTCGTGGTGTCACTTTACCTGTGAGCATAGGGTCCTCCAGAGAAGCCATTGGGCGGGGAGGGGCAGCAGGCGGCGGGAAGGGGAACAGGACACCACGGCCTCATGGGCTAGGCTGGAGCATGAGAGTGCAGGGGCAGCGAGTATGGTGGGTCCTGCAGTCCCGAATGGGCTGCAGCACAGCACCCTGGCGCTGCGCGCCCCTCCTTCCCGCCTGGGCAATTAGCAAAGCCCCTTCTCCTGGCCGCCCCCGACCCGCCCCCGCCCCCGCCCCCCTCCCTCCTGAGTCCTCTGAGAGCTCACTTCCAGCTTTGGAAATTAGCAAAGACCCTTCTCTACGCTGGCCCCACCCCCTCACTTCTGAGGCCGGAGCCCATGCTGGGGTGCGGGGCTAAGCCCTGGCATGCTGCTGCATTGCCAGCGCCTGCGCTGGGCAGCCGCCTAGCCTGGCTCCCTGAGCGGGTGTCCACGCGCAGCCTGGCTGCCAAAAGATCATCAGTCCTAAACGCCGGCTGCACTCTTGGGTCAGTTTGCTGGCTTCCAGTTTGCGCCCAAAGCCAGGAACCAGCTTCCCCAACACAGGCCTGGGCTGAGATGCCTGCCTGGGATCTGTCTGAGCAGTCTCCTCCACTCCAGGCAGGGATGGCACTTCGACCTGTATGTTTGAGTTTTTGGTTTGTTTTTTTGGTCATTGGTTATTACATGACCTCCAGGGTAGGTGCTCCACAAAGGGAGTGAAAACAGGACGGCATATATAGCATACAGCCATTCTAGAAAAATAGCTTGGGGTTCTCTCGGGAACGCGGCATTGGTCCTTGCACTATGGTTTAATAGAAAAGGGATTATGCACCAAGTTACTTAAATGAGCATAGGTTGAAATCGTTTACTGAGAGTAAATATTTTAAATAGTTATATTTTAACTAAATCTATTATCAATCATAAATCTATTACACGAAGGTTACAGGCAATTTAAAAGCAAGAGCACTCTCTTCAGGGTTTTAAATAACCCCTGTATGTCTTGGCACAAGAAATGCAAAGATAGGAAATGGTTTGTAAAAGATCATATAATAGATTTTACTAATTCTATTTATTTGACAGACAGAGATCACAAGTAGGCAGAGAGGCAGGCAGAGAGAAAGATGGGGAAGCAGGCTCCCGGTCAAGCAGAGAGCCTGATGAAGGGCTCGATCCCAGGACCCTGAGATCATGACCTGAGCCCAAGGCAGAGGCTTAACACACGGAGCCACCCAGGCGCCCCCAGATGAAATACATTTCTGACTTAGAAACTTCAGATAGAATTATTTTGTCCATGATGACAACTGAAGAAAATGTGTCATCCCTAAACCTAACCTTAAACCCTACCAACGCTGAAACCTAAGCTGACCTTAAAGCCCAAACTAGAACCCTGAATCCCAAACCTGGAATGGAACCCAAAGCCTGTACCTGAGCCCTGGATCCAAGCCCTGAACCAAGGACCCAAACCCTAAACCAGACCTCCAAGTAATGAAACCTGAACCCAAATCTCAGCATGAAGTCAAACCCCAAATTTGACCTTGAACTTTATCCCATAAGCCCTGAGTCTTAAAGCCTAAATCATAAACTTAAAGCCCTAAACTATAACTCTGTTCCCTGTCCTTCACTCTAAACCCTCACCCTAACACTAAACCCAAAGCCTGATCTAGAACTCTGACTAAAACCTGAACCTGTACCCAAATTCAAATGCTTCACCACACTTTGCTTAGGCACTTGCCATTGATGGATATTTGCAGTTTCTACCTTTTGATTCTTGTGAACATTGTTTGGGTTGGGGGCTAGGGTTAGGGTCTTGGATTAGGGTAGGGTCCAGGCTTGAGACCAAGTTGAGGTCAGAGTGTGGGTCTGCATCAGGGCCATGTTCAGTGACACTGTTTGGGTCAAGGACTGTTGTAATTCCACATTGTTTCCAATTCATTGTTCCTTAGCTATTTGGGGGGAAGTTGGGGGGTATTGGGCTCCATGCAGCTTGAATTTCCGGAATGAAATGGCATCAGCTGGACCCCAGGAGGGAGCAGGACCTTCCACTGAAGGGTGAGCTCCCACAGTCCTGCACTGCCTTGCACCGCCTGCAGAGGGCGCCAGACCCCAGCTCCCGCCCTGAGCCAAGGCTGCACAGCCACAGCTGGGACCAGAGCCCCGCCTCTTCAGGACCCACTGTGGAGACTTCTGGAGAATGTGGGGCGCCTCCCACCCAGACAGGACAAGCTGAGGAGGGTGTGGCTCTGCATCCACACTGACCGGACCCGTTGTGGAGGACGCGCCCACACTGGCAGCAGTCCAACCTCCTAAGGACCAGATGCTGGAGGAGCTGAGGAGAAGCCGCCTGAGTGCACTGTCAAGGGGTTCGTGGTCTCAGGACCCCACAGAGAAAGGGAGCCCTATGTAGACACTGGGGCTTCCGTCGTTTTGTGTGAGGAGACGTGGACTCCTGCTGTGCTGTGCGCGGGGCTGTGGGGTCCCCCCTTTCTGGGCTCGGGTGCTCCTAGGTCCTCATCTGTGTTTGTGTGCTCGCGGATTCGGTTCCTGGGGCTCCTCAGATGGTCTGAGGTCAGGGAGCGTCCGCCTGCTTCGGTGCTTGTGCTCTCCCCACCTCAGCCCTGCGGGGTCCTTCCCGTGTCCACACCCACTCCAGGCTTGCGCCGAGTCCGGAAATTCGGGAGCCAGAGTGAGGACTCTGTAGACGGTTTTGGGGAGAGTAGGTATTTTCCCAGTGTGGGTTCTACCCTGAGCACAGTGCCTCCCCATCTCCGTGTGTACCCCTCCCTGTCTGTCGTCATTGTTGCAGGGCTGTCAGATGACAGGTCTGTCACCTTCTTGGTTCAGGGGCCTCCCGGGTATCTTGCTGTCTTGGATGCAGGTGTAAATGAGATCGTTCTCAGCAGTCTCTTTTTGATGGTTCCTTTCGAGCACGTAGGAGTGCCACTAATTTGTGCATATTGATTTTGTTCCTTGCAAGTTTTTGAATTTATTAGTTCAATTGGCCTTAAACTCAATCTGCCAGTTATTTGACCAGAAGCATGGGTTTAATTGGGAAGAGCAGAGAATGGCAGTCTGGGCTGAGCAAGCTAAGGTCCCATCACAGGCAAGTGCGAGAAACAAAGGAGAGGAACATTATTTCATGGAGGAGGAAGAAGTTGGGAAGGGTGCTTGAAGGAAAGTCCCTTGGAGAAAGGCAGGGTGATGGAGAATTCTCACCAGCTGAGCTGCAAAGCTCCTACAAAAAGTCAGGAGATGAACCTCCAGCTTCCCGTGTGAGGCCTGGAATTGGTGAGTCTCTCCTGTGGGGGATTGCAATGTGGGGTCTGTAATGGGCACTGAGCACCAGGCGCTCCCTTCCAGCCTCCCCTTCTGGCATCCCCAGTCCACTTTACTGGGGCTTCCCTTCCTGCTTTTGCACAGTTCTAACCAGCTTGTGGTGGAACGTTGTGGAAAAACTGAAATTCCAAATCCACTGCTTCTACTGCACCTGAGATACAGGGGCCCATGATTTAATTCTCCCACGAGTCTCTTGCTAACATGTGTCCTCTCCATGTTGGGTGACCTGGATTTGGGAGGGCTTGGCCTCCATCCCAAAGTCTGATGTTCTCGCTGCTTCCGTGTCATCGTGCTAACATGGATATTTGGAAGATTCATTTCCTCTGTGGTGATTTCAAAGTGCAGTCAGCTTGTTATAGCAGCACAAATACGTGCTGTCTCCACACTCAGATTCCCCAGCCGTCATTTCTTTACCACGTTTGCCACTTCACACGGGATGCTTCAGTGTGTTTGATCCCACACCAGGACAATGTCCTGCAGAACCACCACATAACCTGAAATGAGGAGATCATTACAGAAACCATCCAAGGGTTAGTGTTAGGAACCAGGGACATGGCAGGGCTGATCTGAAGACCCCATGGAGAGCTGTCTGGGTGGCTGAGTTGACAGTGGAGGTGAGGGTGAGTGTCTGGCTCTGGCTTTGTGTCCAGGAGTCAGCTCTGTGTGGGTGTGTCCTCAGCTAGGCATGCAGATTTCTGCTCCTCTGAATCCTTTCCGGAGTTCCAAATGGCACAGTTTCCTTCTGGGCAGCAGGCTGAGTCCTCTGGGATTGCCCATGTGTCCCCAAATTGTAGGGCACCTACTGCAAGGCCTTTGGGGTCAGAATCTTGAAAAGCAAACCAAAGGTTATGGTTAGGGACCACAACATGGCAGGCCCGATCTGCCAGCACTCTGTCCATCTTTCTGGGGGAGGGGGCAGTCGAGGGATTTGTTCAGGTTGAGTGTCAAGCTCCAGGTTTGCATCCAGGGGCCTGCTGAATATGGGGCTGTCCAGAGGTAGGAATGCAGATTTCAGTTCCTCTGAATCCTTTCTGGAGTTCCAAATGGCATGGTTCCTTTCAGGGTGGCAGGGTTAGTCCTATGGTGTTCCTCACTGTCCCCAATCTCTGAGGCTTTGGAGCCAGGCCGTCGGGGACAGACAAACACAGGCTGGAGAGCTTTAATGTCAGAAATGTATTTTCGCACAGATCTGGAGGCCAGAAGTTCCAGATCAAGGTGCCAGCAAGGTTGGTCTCCAGTGAGCTTTTTCTTGTTGTTCTATAGATCACTACCTTTTCAACTGTGCCCTCAGATGACCTCTTCTCTGTGGGCCCCCAGAGGGGAGGTAGGGGGAGTGCTTTCATGTGTTTCACCCTTATGAGGACACCAGTCCTAGCAGATTAGGACTCCTGTGACCTCACCAAGCCTTCAGTACCTCCTTCTAGGTAGGCCCTATCTCCAGATGCAGTCACACTGGAGATTAGGAATTCTTCATATGACTTTTGTGGGGACACAATTCAGTCCATAACAATTAGTACAGGAGAAAAGCCATGGAGAGAATTCTAGAGGAGTCACACGTTGATGTTATAAGGTAAGTGGGTATAAAAGAGCACCTCTGAAGTCCAATAGGTCATTAGAGCTAGAGGCTGACAGGAAAGTCCCGTACGTGCCACAGTTTTGAGTTTGATGCAAGCGCAACTCTGAAGGGAAGATATTTGGGAGGCCTTGGCCGACCACTACTTCCAGCCAGGGGTGATTCTGGAGGGAGTATCTCTCGGAGTGCTGCCTAGAATCAAGACTTTGGGGTTGGAAAAGTGCCACTTCCAAAGCTGGAGAAGGATGGTGCTGTAAGTTACTTGAAGAGTACTGTTCTGGGAGATAGGAGATCTGGGGTGTCTTCTTTGTTCTGCTGCTGACCAGATGTGAAAATGCAGATTAACTCCCTAACCATCTCAGTTCTACCACCATGTGCTGCTGTCATGTGTGCCAAGCCCCAGAGTTAGTTTGATCCATAAGCAGAAGCCGGTCTTTTAGTTCCCAATCTCTTAATCGGGCTGATCGTCACAATATATAGCGGACACGTGACAGCCACCGGGGAGAAGTAAGGGTTGTCTTCCCCTCAGGGAGAGTGGAAAAGCTCTAGGAGAGGGCATACCCGTAGACCAAAGGCAGCCAGTGCTGGAGAGTGGAGCCACGGGGAAGAGTGTGCTGATGACAGCCTTGTGGAGGGAGGGCAGAAAGAGCCACCACCATGACACTTGAGTTACAGATCGAGCTTGGGGATAGAGAAGGGATCAGGGCACGGTAGAGCAGCAGCTGGCAAAGTGATTCTGTTGAGCTTAAGCTCACAGTGCCTTAGCGAATTAGAATGGGAAATGCCTTGCTATTGTCTGTGACTCTGTGATTGTGTGAGTATGAGTGACAGAGTGGGGACAAAGAGAGAGGGAGAGAGAATACATTAAATTTTAAAGAAGGACAATAAGGGATGCCTGGGTAGCTTACTCAGTTAAGCATCTACCTTTGGTTCAGGTCATGATCCCAGGGTCCTGGGATTGGATCCCATACCAGGCTCTAGTGGGGGGCCTGCCTTCCCTCTGCCTGCAGCTCCCCTTGCTTGTGATCTCTCTCTTCCTCTGTAACAAATAATAGTAAAAAATAAACAAGGGCGATACGTTATGTTTACTTTTGTTTCTGATGCAGACATGGGTTCAGAGGATTGAAGAGGGAGATCCAAGGAGCTAGCCTCTCAAGAGGTCACTGGTAAGACCCCTGGTCCTGCAATACAATATGGCTCCTGTGATCTGGGTCCTGTTAAATGCCCCTCGCCATCCTTCACCCGATAGTTTGATTCTTCATTGCGTTCAGTGTGGGGAACTGGGAGAAGCTATGACACTTGGCCCTTTGTGGAGGAATGTTAGTAGTATAAATAGCAATAGTTATCAGTTCTGGAGCACTTCCATGACTCTGCTGCAGGCACTCTGCTGTGACCTGGGTTTATAGCAGTGAGATAAACATAGAAATAAATGTGGGCTCTGTTCCCAAGAATCTGAAACCCACTATTCTCCTTGTCCCTTTCCCATTCTGTCTTCTTCAGCCCTTGTGCAATCCCACCAAGCAGGAAGCTTGCTTCTCCCCTTCCCTCTCCTGCTCCCCCTGCTTGTGCTCTCATTCCCTCTCTCTGACATGTAAATAAATCAAATGTTTTAAAAAATTATAAAAAAGGCAAAACAAATAACCATTTTTGGAGAGTGATTTTCTGAATGCAGTTATGGGCAGTGCTGGGTACTGAAGAAGACGCTCTGCTGACCAGAGGAGTGGGGAAATTACAGAACAAATTCCACAGGTCATTGAATATATCACATTCATCACCCCACCCATAGCACTCATTAATCTCTAGCCCAGCCAATATGTTGGTTATAAAAATGAGCTTTCTCCAAACTGACAGGAAGTTCTCGTTTTAGCAATGTAAATCATTCTGATCTTTATCACTAATGTGATCTAATCCTGTCTAGTAAAGAAACTTGAGAGTTCTATATCTCTGTAAGCATTTAAGAAAAACAATGGACTCTACTCTAATTACTTTTTAACTAACTTGACTTGCCAAAGGAAGGAGAAAGTAAATATCAGAAATCTTACCACTAAGCACAAGTTGCAAGTTATACCTGCCAAAATGTGGTTCAAAATATAAGTAACCAGTCTCCTTAGAAGCCTTTTACCTTCTTATATCTGTTATGTTGGGTAAATGAGTAGTTACTAGAATACAGCTGGCTCAGTGATCACAATTCTGCTTACCCTCAGAAATATAAATAGATTACATGTTTAGCCCGGTAACTGGACACTGATATAGAATTATTCACTGGCTGATTCCTAGATCAGAAACCACAAAAAATTTTTCTTTTTTATGGAAGTATGGCTGTTACAATAGTCTCACCTGTACCTCATAGTGATTGACTTAACTACTCTATACGTTACAACTCTAGATGTAACATTTTAATAAAACAACAATATCTTTGATGGTATCATGGAAATGTAAGTGCCTTGTGCACTTTTCTTAATGTGTATAATTACCTAAACATCATAGTAAGTAAATCAAGGCCATTGTCAAGCTTCCGTCAAGGAGAGTCCTTAACTAGAGGGATTTCCCATTGCTCTCAGGATGATAACCTCTGAGTTACAGGTTCCGTTAGTTGGCCACACACATTTGGAGCCTTGTGGACTTTCTGACAGCTGAGCAGCATATCTGTTTCAAGCATTGTGATCCCTGTTCTTACTGCAAGAGTGACAGTTGTCACTTTTCCTTTGACCCCTGTCTTTAGGAAAGTGTCTGACTCAGAAAGTCGAGTCAGTACCCCCCAAAAATATTTTCAGGAGAACCACCTCAAAGATGATCACCTGAGATACTGTCAAGAAAAAAAAAACTGAAATTCTAAGCAACATCCATAAAAAGTATTTTCATGTTGATAAGGAAAGATTTTCCCCTAAATACCAGAGAGGCTCCATGAAAGTGAGATTTTTACCTATTTTGTTCACCGTGTCACCAGTCCCTAGAAGAGCGCCTAAGACATCACTCAAGATTAGGTTGCTTTGAATGAATCAAATGAATGAATGAACTGTAGCCTTTGATAGTGAGGTAGTTTATGGTCCTTAGGCAAGAGATGTGATTTGTGTTGGGATTTCAAGAATGGGAGGTGCCGAAGAGAAAATTGAGAAGCTAAATGTGAAAATATGCAATTTACTGACTGGAGTAGTTCTGAATATATTTCAAACATAATTAAACTATGGCTGTGGGTCTATATGCGTTTTCATAATTTTCCCTTGAAAATGTGAGGCATACAGATGTCATCTCCAGTGAATTCTCCTTGTCCGTATACAGAATCACCAAAAAAAAAAAAAAGGCATTCTGACAGTCCTCAGCCCATCCACTCCAGGATTGTGACTCTTTCTTCTCCATGTTCTTTCTGACATCATGGACTTTCAGGTTGACCTCTCTCATCTTGGGTCCCACTCTCATTAGCTGTAGAAGTCATGCGATGTTTGTGATGTGAGGGTGGCAATACTCTCTGACTTTTGGTTACAATATGTCTTTGAAAGCCAGTGTTTATTCTGCTTTTACAGCATTTCTCCATTTGAATTGGCCACCTTTTAAGTGGTCATTAGCCACATGTGGCTACTAGCCATGGGACTTGGACAGCAGAGGTGTGGAAAGTCCGCACATTCTTCCACTCAAAGGATATTGTGAGTTATGCTACATCTTTTTTTTTGAAGTGCCTTTTTTAGATATTTAAATTCAATTAGCCATTAGATAGTACATCATTGGTTTCAGAGAATTTAGTAACTCATCAGTTGTGGATAACCCTTGGTGCTCATCACATCACGTGTCCTCCTTAATGCCTATCACCCAGTTTCTCCATGTCTCCCACTCCCCTCCCCCCCAGCAACTCTCAGTTTGTTTCCTATAGTTAAAGGTGCCTCATGGCTTGTCTCCCTTTCTGATGACTCCCATTCAGATTTCCCTCCCTTCCCTCTGATCCTCTGTACTACATCTTAATCTCAACAGTCAAGCAGTGGTAGTAATTCAGTCATGGAGTCATGCATATTCTAAATCTGATGAGGTGGATTCCCATACTGCCTTTGTCTCTTCTAGAGCGCTTACATTTGTTATATTATTGCTGCTGCGTTCATGTTTCTCGTTCACTGAATGTCTGATAAAAGAATTAGTAAAATGTGTGACTGCAGAAAATACAATGGTCATGGATGATGAAGATTTTCTCCTTGACCAGACTCGAGTCAAGTTCCTCTGAGTCCTCTTTCTGTCTACCTTGACCTTAGGCTCCGCCCACTTAGCCCAGTTTTAGCAAGAAATCTGCTTGGTCATTTTTCAGCAATCTTCTATCCTACTCTTGATATCTGATCAAATTCCTTATCTCTCACCCCTGGTATCTTACCACTTTTTTTTTTTTAAGATTTATTTATTTTGACAGAGAGAGAGCCTGAGCAGGGGGAATAGCAGAGGGAGAGAGAGAACCAGACTCCCCACTGAGCAGCAAGCCCAATGCCAGGCTTGATCCTGGGATCAGATCATGACCAAGCCAAAGCCAGAGATTTAACCAACTAAGCCACCCTGGTGCTTCAGTATCTATAACCCTTAATATCTGATCCAATCCCTTATTCTCAGGGCACCTGGTTGGTGCAGCTGGTTGAACGTTTGACTCTTGGTTTCTACTCTGGTCATGATCTCACGGTCCTGAGATTAAGCCTCACCTCAGGCTCTATGCTCAGTGAAGAGTCTGATTAAAATTCTCTTTCCCTCTCCCTCTACCCCTACCCCTGCTCCCTCTCTTTAAAATGTATTAATAAGTCTTTTAAAAAATTCCTTATCCCCTGATCTCAATAGTTTATGACCCTAGCCTTCCTTCAACAATATTAATGTCCAGATGGTTTAGCCAGAATCCCTTCATCCTTACCCTTGATGTTCCATCTTAATTTTACATTCAGTGATCCCCACCATGCTCTTTAGCTGTAAATCTCCATTTGTCTGAGCTGAGCCAGATTTCTCTCCCATACTATACAATAAAATCTCATCATAGTAGCATCCCTTGAATAAAATCTTCCTTACTCTCTTTAATGGGTGTCACAATATTTTTTTTTTTTCTTTAACAGTCAGGAGGGTGCTAATGGAGTACCATGACAAAAGGCCTAACTTCCTATAATGGACATTTCCTTGGTTTACCTGACAAATACTCTTTCTCTCTTCTAAGGAAAATTTCCGGTTCTCAGTATAACTGCCAACTGGCCCAGGGGTGGACAAGTGAGGCAGATGAGACCAAAATGAAAATTCTGTTGAGACACTGGACCTTGAGGATTCAAGCCAAGGACATAAAAGTGTTGGTACTCCATTATTCTGATGGTCCGTTAACTCTTGCTTTTTTGGTTCCTGTGTCTATCACTGCCCCTGCCTTTTTGAAGATAATGACCATTCATCTGAGTACACGGTTCACAGAATCCCTTTGCAGTGGCCCATGCGGGCCAAGGTAGTAGAACATAATAGATCTCTGTAAGTTTTTAAAAAATGTCTTTGTCCCTGTTGCCCATGGCCATTAAAGACCAAAGGTCGGGGGTAGGGGGATATTGGAAAAGGTGAAGTTATAGTTACTCACTGATTTTTTGATTGGTAGAGAGAAAGCAACACCTACATACAGGGCCAGTGGGTGAGTGGAGGAAACATCTTTGGCTCTAGGAGGAATGGGGGAAGGAGGAATATTAATAATCTTTGTCTTTGGAACTGCCCCTGAAGACTTCCCCACACAGGAAAATGACCTAGCGTGACTCTCCTATACTTTGGCAAGCCCCTTAAATTTAACTGACATCTAGATCTGATACTCCCTGCTGGATAACTCTGATCATTATTGGATTGTTACTTATTTTATTTTAAAATTATTTTTAAAGAAAATTTTAATCTAAATACAATTAATTAACATATAATACTAGTTTCAGACATACAGGTTAGTGATTCATCAGTCTTTTGTAACACCCAGTGCTCACTGTATCACATGCCTTCATTAATGTCCATCACCCAGTTACCCCATCCACCCATCCCTCTCCCCTCCAAGAACCCTCAGTTTGTTTACTGTGATTAAGAGTCTCTTCTGAGGGGTACCTGGCTGGCTCAGTGGGTTAAAGCCTCTGCCTTCAACTCAGGTTATGATCTCAGGGTCCTGGGATCGAGCCCCACATCAGGCTCTCTGCTCCCTGGGGAGTCTGCATCCTCCTCTCTCGCTCTTCCTGCCTCTCTGCCTACTTGTGATCTCTGTTTGTCAAATAAGTAAATAAAAATTTTTTTTTTTTAAAGTCTCTTCTGGTTTGTCTCCCTCTTTGACTTCATCTTGTTTTATTTTTTTCCTTTACTCCCCTATGATTCTGGTTTGTTTCTTGAACTCCACATATGAGTGAGATCATATGATAATTGTCTTTCTCTGACTGACTTATTTCGCTTGGCATAATACCCTCTACTTTCACCCCTGTCATTGCAAATAATTGCCATTTATTTTAACTCGACAGAGAAGGCCACTAGAAACAGCAGGTGATGGCCCCAGCTCCTGTTCCTCCATGCAGAACATCTGTCAACACCTGTGGACATCTTTTCCTCCCCCCATTCCTATGAATGTTGCTCAGTTGTTACATGGCATGGACAAATGCTGTTGGCTGGTGGCATGGACACACTGGACAAGCTTGGCCTTCGGTAAAACAAAGACTGGCTTCAATTACTCAAACAGAAACAGGAATGCTTGGATGAACAAGCCTGCCAGGAAGTCCCACTGGAGGTACTCAACCTGTGCCCCTTCCCTCCTTGGACCAAGAACCTGAACTTGAGAGATGAATGGCTTATCCAAGGTTATGGCAAGGTTACACAGACCTGAAACTAGACACAGGTGTACATGCCTATTGATCAAGGCTGGCTGAGAAATCGAACTGCCTCAAATCTTGATTCTTTTTGCCACTTCTTATTCTCTGACCCTGTTTTTCATAGATTAGGATGTAGGAATAATAAAAATATCAGCTAATGGGGTATCCTGACTTTTTGATCTTTTAGTTCTTGTCAGACATTTACCATAATGCTTAGCACATGGATATGTGTGTGCACACACGTGCACATGCATGACACTCAAAAAATTGTTCCCTGATATTAACTTTATCAGTGCACTTTGCATCCACCACCAATTGGCTGTTTTGTCACAAACTGATTAAAGCAGAACTGTCAAGTGAGGAACTTCAAAGCCAAAGCATTAAGTGCTTTGAAAAACCAGCACCTGGGAGGATTTGTCTCAGCATCTGTGATTAGAAGGCAGCAAAAAGAGACTTTGGGGACACAGTTCACCCCTTCATGAAGCAGCCATTCAGAACTTTCTCCGAAGGGCTAATGCCTAATCTTCCAAAGACCAGCAAGAACAAGCTTATGGTCTGTTAAAATCAGATTTTTAAAAGATTTTTATTTATTTATTTGAGAGAGAGAGAGAGAGTGAGAGAGAGAGCATGAGAGGGGAGAAGGTCAGAGGGAGAAGCGGACTCCCCATGAAGCTGGGAGCCTGATGCAGTCCTTGATCCTGGGACTCCAGAATCAAAATCAGTTTGATTGACTCAATACAGTCAGGGAGGACAGTCCTCAGGAGTCACAGAATGCTGGTTGCCATGAGGGAGGAGTCTTTTACAAAGTCTGGGCTCTCACAGAAGGAGTCTGAAGCACGTGTATGGAAAGCAGAGGTCAGTTCTGGATTAGAAGCTCTTTCTGAGGGGAAATGAGTAGAAGCAGGGATTAACCAGGACTTGGGCTCTGCTTTATTCAGTTCAAGTTGCTGCAACAAATGATGACAGACTGGGTGGCTGAAACAGCAAAACATGTACTATTCCTTGCAGTTCTAGAGACTGAGAAGTCCAAAAGCAAGATCCTGGGAGATCTGATATCTAGCAAGAGACTGCTTCATTATCTACAAATGCCCATATTTCTGTTGTAGACTTGCATGGATGACAGCTGGCAGAACAATCTCTCAGGTCGTTTCTCAGAAGTGCTTTTATCTCTTTCACAAGTGTTCCAATCTCATGACCTCACCACCTCTCAAAGCCCATACCTCCTGATGGCACTCCTTGAGGGTCAGGGCTTCAACATCTGAATTGGGACAAGACACAAACATTCAGTCCATTAGCAAGTGTTGTCATGAGGACAGCATAGCTTATCAACTGGGTATCCCCAGGAATCCATGGGACTAGCAAAGCAGAATCTGGGGGTGTCACTGGTAGGAAAGCAGGAGGTCCCCAAGAGACAGTCCTCATAGCATTTTACAGAGACAGCAGGACCCTTGAGAAACAATAGTTTCCGTGACCCATACACCAGCTTTTATCTATGCCTGTCCTCCCTGCTGGATTCACAGCAAGCCTACTTCTTTATTTTCCAGTACAAATGGATTTCCACTCTCTGAATCCTGATGAATTTTTGCTCTTTTGCAGTTAGTAGGTTGTCCCTCAGGATTCTGCATGTCTGGATTTGCAATCGTGGAAACTGCCAAAGGTCTAGGGACCTGCATGGCAGAACCCGGCCTCTACCACTATTGCCCAAGGTAGGGACTCTGGTCCCTTGAGCGTCCTGTGCTGCTGTCAAAGGTCTGTGTACATTGGCTTATTGTTTTTTTTTTTTAATGTAATTGCTTATACGTGTGTTTCATCATGCTCAAGTGGCCTTTCTGTGAAAAAGTGGCCAAGCTACACAAAGAAGTCACTGAAGAAAGTTCTAAGAACTCCTGGTTAGTATGAGGCTAGAGAGAGAGAGAAAGAGAGGAAAGAAATCTGCCTCTCTGCATTTTGCAAGTCCCTGGGCAAAATCTGTTGGCTGTGCACTCCTCACACGAAGATTCCAGGCAGGGAGACCCTCCTGAGCCTCATCTCCCTGAGTTCCTCTTCCAGGAGCAATCCCTAGTTTGAGACCAGGGTTATCGAAAATAGAGCAGCAAAGCAGTGTCCAGAAGGAAGGACTGCCACAGACCATGGAGCACCAGGGGGACAGGCTGGTACCTCCTCACGGTTGGGGTACAAATGGGCTCAGCTCAGCAGGTATAGGGGTGCCCTTGGCCCCTCTGGTGGGCTTTACAGTGCCCCAATCTCAGGAAGAAAAAAGGCTGGCTCATGTGACTTATTTTTGACTGGGAATGAGCTGACAGCAATGGAAATAAACAAGTAGGGAATGATGTTGGAAAGTTGGAGGGTTTGTCCTTTATATCTCAGCTTTCTCTCCTATCTTCCCTTGCTCTGTAGTGTGTTATCAAAGAAGTTTTTGGCATGATATTCCTGTTCACTGATTAACTCTTGAGCTGTGTCTTTTCTGCTGTTCAGCTCATCTGGTGAATTCTTTTACTGTAAAAAGTATCTTGCCCTTGCAAGGGCAATGGCAAGACCTGAGAAATCCCAGAGATTTCAGCTTGCCACCCAGAAGGAAACCAGGCTATTTGGAATGCTGGAAAGGATTCAGAGTAGGGGAAATCGTCTTGGACATCTGAGACCACCCCCACATTCAGCGGTCCACTGGACACAAACCCAGACCTTGATACTGATCCTGAACAATGCTCTCAACTCAGACCCCTGTGATCCTCGCCACAGTGCTTTCAGATCAGTGCAGCCATGCCCATAGGCACAAACTCTTAAGCCTAGATTCTGTCCTGAGAGGTCTGTCCCCGACGGCCTGGCTCTAAAGCCTCAGAGATTGGGGACAGTGAGGAACACCATAGGACTCACCCTGCCACCCTGAAAGGAACCATGCCATTTGGAACTCCAGAAAGGATTCAGAGGAACTGAAATCTGCATTCCTACCTGGGACACCCCATATTCAGCAGGCCACTGGATGCAAACCCTGAGCTTGACACTCACCCTGAACAAATCCCTCGACTGCTTCCTCCCCCAGAAAGATGGACAGAGTGCTGGCAGATCGGGCCTGCCATGTGGTGGTCCCTAACCATAACCTTTGGTTTGGTTCGGTTCTCAGGATTGTGACCCCAAAGGCCTTGCAGTAGGTGCCCTACAATTTGGGGACACATGGGCAATCCCAGAGGACTCAGCCTGCTGCCCAGAAGGAAACTGTGCCATTTGGAACTCCGGAAAGGATTCAGAGGAGCAGAAATCTGCATGCCTAGCTGAGGACACACCCACACAGAGCTGACTCCTGGACACAAAGCCAGAGCCAGACACTCACCCTCACCTCCACTGTCAACTCAGCCACCCAGACAGCTCTCCATGGGGTCTTCAGGTCAGTCCTGCCATGTCCCTGGTTCCTAACACTAACCCTTGAATGGGTTCTGTAATGATCTCCTCATTTCAGGTTATGTGGTGGTTCTGCAGGACATTGTCCTGGTGTGGGATCAAACACACTGAAGCATCCCGTGTGAAGTGGCAAACGTGGTAAAGAAATGATGGCTGGGTAATCTGAGTGTGGAGACAGCACGTATTTGTGCTGCTATAACAAGCTGACTGCACTTTGAAATCACCACAGAGGAAATGAATCTTCCAAACATCCATGTTAGCACGACGACACGGAAGCAGAGAGAACATCAGACTTTGGGATGGAGGCCAAGCCCTCCCAGATCCAGGTCACCCAACATGGAGAGGACACATGTTAGCAAGAGACTCGTGGGAGAATTAAATCATGGGCCCCTGTATCTCAGGTGCAGTAGAAGCAGTGGATTTGGAATTTCAGTTTTTCCACAACGTTCCACCACAAGCTGGTTAGAACTGTGCAAAAGCAGGAAGGGAAGCCCCAGTAAAGTGGACTGGGGATGCCAGAAGGGGAGGCTGGAAGGGGGCGCCTGCTGCTCAGTGCCCATTACAGACTCCACATTGCAATCCCCCACAGGAGAGACTCACCAATTCCAGGCCCCACACGGGAAGCTGGAGGTTCATCTCCTGACTTTTTGTAGGAGCTTTGCAGCTCAGCTGGTGAGAATTCTCCATCACCCTGCCTTTCTCCAAGGGACTTTCCTTCAAGCACCCTTCCCAACTTCTTCCTCCTCCATGAAATAATGTTCCTCTCCTTTGTTTCTCGCACTTGCCTGTGATGGGACCTTAGCTTGCTCAGCCCAGAATGCCATTCTCTGCTCTTCCCAATTAAATACATTCTGCTGGTCAAATAACTGGGAGATTGAGTTTAAGGCCAATCGAACAAATAAATACAAGAACTTGCAAGGAACAAAATCAATATGCACAAATTAGTGGCACTCCTAGGTGCTCCGAAGGAACCATCAAATAGAGACTGCAGAGAACGATCTCATTTACAACTGCATCCAAGACAGCAAGATACCCGGGAGGCCCCTGAACCAAGAAGGTGACAGACCTGTCATCTGACAGCCCTGCAACAATGACAAAAGACAGGGAGGGGTACACACAGAGATGGGGAGGCACTGTGCTCAGGGAAGAACCCACACTGGGAAAATACCTACTCTCCCCAAAACCGTCTACAGAGTCCTCACTCTGGCTCCCGAATTTCCGGACTCGGTGCAAGCCTGGAGTGGGTGTGGACACGGGAAGGACCCCGCAGGGCTGAGGTGGGGAGAGCACAAGCACCGAAGCAGGGGGACGCTCCCTGACTGCAGACCATCTGAGGAGCCCAAGGAACCTAATCCGTGAGCACACAAACACAGATGAGGACCTAGGAGCACCCGAGCCCAGAAAGGGGGGACCCCACAGCCCCGCGCACAGCACAGCAGGAGGCCACGTCTCCTCACACAAAACGACGGAAGCCCCAGTGTCTACACAGGGCGCCCTTCCTCTGTGGGGTCCTGAGACCACGAACCCCTTGACAGTGCACTCAGGCGGCTTCTCCTCAGCTCCTCCAGCATCTGGTCCTTAGGAGGTTGGACTGCTGCCAGTGTGGGCGCGTCCTCCACAACGGGTCCGGTCAGTGTGGATGCAGAGCCACACCCTCCTCAGCTTGTCCTGTCAGGGTGGGAGGCGCCCCACATTCTCCAGAAGTCTCCACAGTGGGTCCTGAAGAGGCGGGGCTCTGGTCCCAGCTGTGGCTGTGCAGCATGGGCTCAGGGCGGAGCTGGGGTCTGGCGCCCTCTGCAGGCGGTGCAAGGCAGTGCAGGACTGTGGGAGCTCACCCTTCAGTGGAAGGTCCTGCTCCCTCCTGGGGTCCAGCTGATGCCATTTCATTCCGGAAATTCAAGCTGCATGGAGCCCAATACCCCCCAACTTCCCCCCAAATAGCTAAGGAACAATGAATTGGAAACAATGTGGAATTACAACAGTCCTTGACCCAAACAGTGTCACTGAACATGGCCCTGATGCAGACCCACACTCTGACCTCAACTTGGTCTCAAGCCTGGACCCTACCCTAATCCAAGACCCTAACCCTAGCCCCCAACCCAAACAATGTTCACAAGAATCAAAAGGTAGAAACTGCAAATATCCATCAATGGCAAGTGCCTAAGCAAAGTGTGGTGAAGCATTTGAATTTGGGTACAGGTTCAGGTTTTAGTCAGAGTTCTAGATCAGGCTTTGGGTTTAGTGTTAGGGTGAGGGTTTAGAGTGAAGGACAAGGGAACAGAGTTATAGTTTAGGGCTTTAAGTTTATGATTTAGGCTTTAAGACTCAGGGCTTATGGGATAAAGTTCAAGGTCAAATTTGGGGTTTGACTTCATGCTGAGATTTGGGTTCAGGATTCATGACTTGGAGGTCTGGTTTAGGGTTTGGGTTCGTGGTTCAGGGCTTGGATCCAGGGCTCAGGTACAGGCTTTGGGTTCCATTCCAGGTTTGGGATTCAGGGTTCTAGTTTGGGCTTTAAGGTCAGCTTAGGTTTCAGCGTTGGTAGGGTTTAAGGTTAGGTTTAGGGATGACACATTTTCTTCAGTTGTCATCATGGACAAAATAATTCTATCTGAAGTTTCTAAGTCAGAAATGTATTTCATCTGGGGGCGCCTGGGTGGCTCCGTGTGTTAAGCCTCTGCCTTGGGCTCAGGTCATGATCTCAGGGTCCTGGGATCGAGCCCTTCATCAGGCTCTCTGCTTGACGGGGAGCCTGCTTCCCCATCTTTCTCTCTGCCTGCCTCTCTGCCTACTTGTGATCTCTGTCTGTCAAATAAATAGAATTAGTAAAAGCTATTATATGATCTTTTACAAACCATTTCCTATCTTTGCATTCTCATGTGCCAAGACAGACAAGGATTATTTAAAACCCTGAAGAGAGTGCTCTTGCTTTTAAATTGCCTGTAACCTTCGTGTAATAGATTTATGATTGATGATAGATTTAGTTAAAATATAACTATTTAAAATATTTACTCTCAGTAAACGATTTCAACCTATGCTCATTTAAGTAACTTGGTGCATAATCCCTTTTCTATTAAACCATAGTGCAAGGACCAATGCAGCGTTTCCAGGAGAACCCCAAGCTATTTTTCTAGAATGGCTGTATGCTTATATATGGCGTCCTGTTTTCACTCCCTTTGTGGAGCACCTACCCTGGAGGTCATGTAATAACCAATGACCAAAAAAAACAAACAGAAAACCCAAACATCCAGGTCGAAGTGCCATCCCTGCCTGGAGTCAAGGAGACTGCTCAGACAGATCCAGGGCATGCATCTCAGCCCAGGCCTGTGCTGGGGAAGCTGGTTCCTGGCTTTGGGCGCAATCTGGAAGCCAGCAAACTGACCCAAGAGTGCAGCTGGCGTTTAAGACTGATGATCTATTCGCAGCCAGGCTGCACGTGGACAGCCGCTCAGGGAGCCAGGCTAGGAGGCTGCCCAGCGCAGGTGCTGGCAATGCAGTAGCATGCCAGTGCTCAGGCCTCAGGAGTGAGGGGGCGGGGCCGGCGCAGAGAAGGTTCTTTGCTAATTTCCAAAGCTGGAAGTGAGCTCTCAGAGGACTCAGGAGGGAGGGGGGCGGGGGCGGGTCGGGGGCGGCCTGGAGAAGGGGCTTTGCTAATTGCCCAGGCGGGAAGGAGGGGCGCGCAGCGCCAGGGTGCTGTGCTGCAGCCCATTCGGGACTGCAGGACCCACCATACTCGCTGCCGCTGCGCTCCCACGCTCCAGGCTAGTCCCAGACGCTGCGGTGTCCCATTCCCGTTCAGGCCGCCTGCTGCCCCTCCCCGCCCCATGGCTTCTCTGGAGGACCCTCTGTTCACAGGTAAAGTGACACCGCGACGCGCCCTCACCTGAAGCAGAAAACACGAGCCAGGAGCAGGGTGTGGGGTGGTGGGGCCCAGCCTTCCGCCAACCCCAGTGCACCAGGACCACACTGGATGCCGCGCCACACCCTGTCCGCAGGGGGTAGGGCCAGGACAGTGCCACAGGGGGTACCGCCTCACCCCCGCCAGCGGGCAGGCTAGCCCCCATAGTTCGGCACTCCCACGCGCCTGTCAGAGCCTCCTGCCATTCCCAGGGCACCCAGAACCCAGAGAGTGAGGCCTTGGGTGCTTTCTAGTGACAGATTCAAGGCAATTTTTTGACTTTGGGACTCAGAGTTAACATAGTTTTCATTTGTGATTATTATTTTTGTGTGGGGGCCGTCGCTTTTCTTTTGACGTATGATTGTTTTCACTCCCGGTTCTGAAGAAGCCCCTAAATCCTAACCCTGTTGAGGACTCAGAAAGCTCTCAGAGCAGCAGTGCTGGGGGACAGTGTGGACACATGGTTTGGTTTCTCCTCTGGCCTGCTTCTGTGGCAGCCCCGCTCTGTCCTCCTCAGACTTCAGAGCAATATCTGAACAAGTGGAGAAGCGACCAGGGGGTCAGGAAGGTGGCCACCGAAGAGTGACTTCTCTGGAGGGTGGCTGAGCTAGCAAGTGAGCATGTTAGTCCAGCTCTGCCTGCATTCAGTATGGAGCTGAACAGGGGCCAGGGAAGGGGAGGAGGAGCAGAGAGCAGGGACAAAGGGACCAAAGAGGAGATTCAGATGAAGGGAAGTAATGGGGAGGAAAGAGAAGAAACTCAGGAAGACAGGTATGTAGAAAGGAAAAGGGATGAAGAGGGCATTGGGAAAGGGCACCACCAGGGAAGGAGAGAGGGGAAAGAAAGAGGGAGGAAGAGAGGAAAGGGGAAAGGGAGAAGGGAGGAGTCAGCATGCCAGGGCTCCCCCTGCATCTGAAGAAGAGGTGGCTGGTCCAGCTTGTCAAACAGGGTGCTCACTCTTTGGTCCTAGTTTCTGCTCCCAGTGCTACTGGGCTTTTCAAAGAAGGCAGGCTGTCCCTTGGGACCTACTGGAGCCCACTGGAGCCCACAGGAGGGTGGGAGAGGTAAGATGCCACCAGGTACTGTCTGAGCTGCTCCCAGCCACCAGCCTCACCACATGGTGCAAGAGGGACCCCAGAACAAAGGACGGACACAGGCCAGCATGTCTGCTGGTGGCCCTGGGCACTTAGCTCATCATAGTGATCCACACCGCCTCCTCAACCCACGCTTTCAAAGCCTCCTTCTTCGTTTCTGGCTTTCATGTCTGTAGGAACATGAGCCAGATCTAACTCATCTCCGACAGACAATTCTGACTCACCCCGTGTTAGATTTTTAAGAGTGGCTGTGATAGAGTAAGATAGCAATGCTCCAACAAACGGACTGTTTCCTCCCACTTGACCTCAACAGTCTTATACATTTTCTTAGCGAAAACATCTTGTCTCCTTCCATTAAGCTCATAACGTGGTCTAGGAGTATACATGCGCCTTTGGTAGATGCGAAGCGATACAGAGGTCCTTTTTTTTTTTTTTTTTAATTTTACAAGGCAAAGTCAGTGAACACATCCAACTTGACGAATACGTCTCTAAAATGTCAATCCAGGCAAAGCTTTTTCTGCCTACAGTTTGGAGCCTACGTAGTGACATTTTAAAAATGCTTTCAGTCCCTCAGTGAGGCTCTTTGAAGCTAGGAAGGCTTACTACGTGCCAGGCACTGTGTCAGGTGTTGGAGCTAAAGGGAAGGAGAGCTTGGAGGCTGGCTGGGGAGGGACATCCATGATACAAGCACAGCTAGAAACGGAGGCCAGTGCTAGAAAAGAGAGAGCAGGCTGCATGGAGAGTGTGTACCATGGGGCTTGTGAGCTCACGAATAAATGGGAGTAACTGGAGTGGGGAGATGGGGGAGAGAAGAGGGTCTTCCCATCAATGGGAATCACCTGTGCTTGGAGGCAGGTGGCATGAGAGGTCTCCACAGGAAGAAGGAGGCAGTGTGGTTGAAGGGCAGAGAGATGGGGCAGAACAGGCATCAGTCAGTTGGACGGGTATGAAGAGACTAATGGGAGGATTATGGGTGCCTTTGGAGGACTGAGAATTTGTTAGAAGATCAGTGCAGATTTCTATGGAGACAAATGCCAGGAACTGATAGGTCTTTGAAAGGTCACTCTGGCTGCCTTTTGGCAAAGGGGTTGGTAAAAGGCACTTGCAGGTGTGAACACACCAGGTGGGAGGTGAGTGCAGGAAATCAGGTGAGGGAGCATGGGAACTTGTTCCGGGGGTATATAAGGGAGAATAGCCTTTAAGGAGTTCCACAAATTGGCACCAGCTGTGGCTTCATTACAGAGCTGGAAGGGGGAGGTGGGTGTGTCCTGGAGGTTACAGAAATTACATGAGAAAGGGAAGTCTTTTTAGATCTCTTTTTCAACTAGAGGAACTCTCACCTTATTGATAGAATTCCAGAGTGGGAACCAATGATATGAGGACATCTTTGAAATGTCTGAATATGTTCTTCGACATCTTTGCAAGTGACGAGGAGACCTTGACCTTAGGAGGCCTTGGCCCTCTTTGTAGCCAGAAAGATTTCACCTACAGATTTGGGTTCTCCCTTTTAAAGTCAAGCAGTCAGTCCTTCCAAAGGACACCTCCTATCATTTTACCCTCTCATCATACCTCACGTGCTGGCATCTCCAAGACCCTCTGTTCCAGGTTGAGAGTATCCACTTTGGCCGGGCTGGTCTTGCCAAGAACACCACCACAGGAAATCTAGAGCCTGTAGTGCTATTAATAACATCATCTAAGACTGTGTTTGCTGCCCTCATAGCCTCTTCCCACCATGACTCACTGAAGCTTTTAACACATTGTATCCATTAAGCTATAGTTCCCAAAGCTCATCTTCTCTAGTGCCAGTAATTTTTAGGGGACCAGGCAAACCTTAAACTTGTTCCCCTTAACTGGATCCCTGTGCCCCCACAATCTCTTTGAATGCCTTTCACCATGATCCTTGAATGAGATCATGCTGAGTACCTGAGACCACTGCTGTTACCTAACACTTCTTGGCACCTTGTCTGCTAGGTTCTTGGAAGAGGAGGTGGCTATGAAGGTGAGTGGGCATGGGAGTGGGAGGATTTCTCCCTTCACTTCCCTTTTTGTGTTTTCAAATAATGGGTTTTGAGGGGGAGGGAAAGGTTAACCAGACCATTTATTTTCCATCTCCCATCGATAAAATGTTTACCACTCCCCACTGGAAGAATTTAGATCTTTCCTTTGAATCTCCAGGAAAATCTCCCAAACTCAGACCACCACCATGTGGATTCAGCCATCTACTGATTCACCTCCAGATTGTCTCCTCCTAACTGCTCCAGCCACAGGTTAAGGGCGAAATGTTCAATGCCCAAGCAATTAAGTGGGGAACACGTTTATCTAAGCAATTGCATGCAGCTCTCTATCTGCTTACAGGGGGTCTCTACCAAGCCTTTCCAACCTCAGCAAAACATGAGAAAGCCCCAGCAATCTGGGGTATATATCATTCATTCATTCCTGTGTTCAACACTCATGGCGGATCCCCACCAAGACAGTGGGAGAGCAAGGACTGGAGAAATCCTGGAAGCTGAAGTCTGAGGAGGATTTCAAATTCAAGTCAGAGATGAAAGAAACATCTGGACTTGATCCTCAGGTACATGCAGTATTCTGAACTGAGGCTAGAACCAGAGACCATTCTAATGAAAGGCCACTACAGTTGGGCTCTCACAGGTGGGCTCCAACTCAGTTTCGTGTATATTCATTCATGAAATAGCTCTTCGGGTCAACATGCAGAAGAAAACCATTTAAGAAAACTGACAATGAGGAGAGGAAAGGGAAGCCAGAAGGCATGTGAATGGGGAGAGAGGAGGAGCCAGGGCAGAAAACCAAGAATCCCTCCCTGCCCTCCTTGCTGCCAGGGAGGTCTGAGGGACTAGTTTCCACCTGGGATCCCAAGTCCAGAACAAAAGCAGCGGGGCCACGGTGGGGGAGGGAAGGGGGTCCTCAGCAGGGGCGCATGGGGCTGCCAAAAGATGGCGGCTAGCGCGCCCGCTAGCGAGGGACACCTCGCAAGGCGCTGTCCCCAGCCCGACCCCATGCGGACCTGGGTTTGGCGCAGCGTCTGGGGTGGTCCCGGTGCCCTGGGGTTCGCGGGAGGCTGGGCCTCCACAACCTCCCTCTCCGCCCCCAGGTCGGGTCCGCGCTTTCTGCTCCAGGTGAGGGCGCGCCGCGGTGTCACTTTACCCCTGTGCAGAGGGTGGTCCTGAAAAGCCTTGGGGCGGGGAGGGGCAGCAGGCAGCAGGAGCGGGACAGCGAGGCCTCACATGGGAGCGCACGGGGGGTGAGTCCGGTGGGTCCTGCAGTCCCGACTGGGCCGCAGCACAGCACCGCGGCTCTGCCCGCCCCTCCTCCGCCAGCCCCTCCACCTCCTCCCAGACTCTCAGCCACATCCTCTGTGAGCTCACTTCTAGCTTCGGCAATTAGCAAAGCGCCTTCTCCCCGCCGCCCTCCACCCGCCCCCGCCCCCCTCCCTCCTGAGTCCTCCGCGAGCTCCCTTTTCGCTTTGGCAATTAGCAAAGCCCCTTCTCCGCGCCGCCCCGCCCCCCTCCCTCCTGAGGCCCCGCCCTGGCTGGGGCGCGGGGGGAAGCCCCGGGGGCTGCAAGCTTTGCCAGCGCTGGCGCTGGGCAGCCTCCTAGCCTGGCTCCTTGAGCGGGTGTCCACCCGCGGCCTGGCTGCAAAAAGATCATCAGTCCTGTTAACCCTGGCTGCACTCTCCCGTCAGTTTGCTGGCTTCCTGATTGCGCCCAAAGCCATGAACCAGCTTCCCCAGCACAGGCCTGGCCTGAGATGCCTGCCCAGGATCTGTTTGAGCAGTCTACTCATCTCCAGGCAGGGATGGCACTTCCACATGGATGTTTGGGTTTTTTTATTGTTTTTTGGTCATTGGTTATTATTACATGACCTCCAGGGTAGGTGCTCCACAAAGGGAGTGAAAACAGGATGCATGATATACCCCTCACCTCCCATGCTGTCTTTCTCTTAAATAATAAGCACTGCTGAACTATCTTAGATTCTGTACCTTCTCTCCAGCCATGAACCTATCACTGTCTTTAACTCTTGAAAACTTCATTAGACAAATTAATGTGGTGAAGGAAGCAATATGAGAAAGCCTATTAATCTGATGAGCATGGAACTGAACAAACCCTATAGATACTTTCCCTTTGATTTCTAGCCTATCAATACCTACAGTGAGTCACATACACTCAAGATTATTGTTTTTATTGTATACTTCATATATTCATTGATTTTGGACTCGTTATCATTTTGTTGAAGTGTTAAACTATGGTAATAAACAAACTTTTAATTAACTTTTCCTCCTATGATACAAATATAACTTGCACTTCAGCTTTAGCTAATTTTATGTTCTAAAATTGCCAAAACAAAATGATCAAGGTTTCTAGATTATTTACTGTATTTTCTACTATATAATATTGTTCTATCTCTTCTGTATAAAGAAAATGAATGCTTGGGGCTCTTGGGTAGCTCAGTGCATTAAAGCCTCTGCCTTCTGCTCAGGTCATGATCCCAGAGTCCTGGGATAGTGTCCTACATCAGGCTCTCTGCTCAGCAGGTACCCTGCTCCCCTTCCTTTCTCTCTGCCTGCCTCTCTGTCTACTCGTGATCTCTGTCTGTCAAATAAATAAATAAAATCTTTTAAAAAAGAAAATGAATGCTTGATAACTAAATGAATGCTTTACTGAACAAATTAAATATGGCAATGGCATTTTATTTTATCATGCTTCACATATTAAACTATAATATTATATCACTAGTCTACAAATAATCTACTCGCATAGTCATTTGGAAGCTTTTAGCAAAAGAATTCTTCCTCCTGATTGTAGTATAAAAGCCACAGAAATATACAGAAGACTCCTAGGATAGAAAGTGAAATCCAGTTATCCGTGATGCCTTGAGGAGGACCTGACCTATGTATGTCCTGGGATGCACTAGTAACTGTTACATGTGATAGTATTATATTTAATATATACAGTTTCATTTACTTCACAAAGGACATATAAATTTGAGAATAAAATATTTGATGAATCTATAAAGTCTATATTTATTTGTAACTAATGTGGTAGAATTAAGATGTTAATTTGAAAAAAATTCATTGAACACATACACATATTCAATTGTTTTTATATATATAAACAGCATTATTTATTTATGTAAATAAATGCATTGTCAGTAAAATCCATTTACTTATCAATCATAAGGGTAATTTTAAGTACTAAGAATAAGAAATATGTGAAAAGATAAGTGTTCAAGAGTGCAGTTTGTGGTAATTAATACAATATGATAGGCTCATAAAAATGATATATTACTTGAACTTAAAAGCTTCTATAATTAAGCGATGACCACTTGAAATTTGTAATTAGTCTTGCTGCAGTTTTTCCTTGCACTTATTGCCCTTCCCCAGAAGTTCATTAAGAATTTCTGTGAATGTCCTTATATTTAATCACATTCATAGATTCCACTACTGCTCACAAAACAAAGCCAAAAAGAGAGGTAACTCTATGTGGCACTCCATCCACAAGCAATACATTCATAAATAATTAAAAAGCTCTCTACTTCATTTGTTACCCATTCAGCTGATAATTTAAATGAGTAACTGAGGCCATTTTATCAGCACTTTTAATAGAATGCGACTCAGAAACTTCACAGTGTTATTTAAGAAGAAATGCTCACGTGTTAAGGTTTTTATTTTTTTTAAATCACCAAATAATTTTCAAATATTAAAAGCAAATGTCTCCTTTTCCTCCAAGTTTCCTTGCTATGTCAAAGTTACAAATAAATACATTAAAATCGTATTTTGAGTAGTAGATAAAAACAAAAGTTTTGAAACTGTCTGTGGGTTGAGTGTCTGGTTTAACTTGTATAAATATCTAAACTCAATGTATGTAGACTTTATTACATGGTTTTTTTTAGACTATTTAAAAATACATGCTCAGATAATGACATTATTTTATTCATTTTAATAAATAAATTATTTTATTTAATTATGTTTAGATATTTATTTATTAAATTAATGATTTAATATTTAATAATCTAAATGTGAAATATTTTAAATTCTAAAAATATTTATTTAATTAAATTGATATATTTAATATAAATATTTAATAAATTATTTAGTCATTATTATAATTATGCGATACATTATGTATTGTGTAATAATTGCATTTTAATAAATAAATAAATAAATGTATTATTTACATTATTTTATTATATTTTATTTAGTTGACAAAGAGAGGGAGAACGCAAACAAAGGGAGCTGCAGGCAGAAGGAGAGGGAGAAGTAGGCTCCCAGCTGAGCAGAAAGTTCAACCTGGGGTTCCATCCCACGACCCTGGGATCACCACCTGAGTCGAAGGCAGATTCTTAAGTGACTGAGCCATCCAGATGTCGAAGGCTTTGTATTCTTTGCTTCTAAATATTGATGCTCCTTCATCTCTGGAGTTAGTAAATTGATGTTGAGAATTCATATCAAAGAATTGATAGTAGCTGTTAAACAGAAACATGTAATTTAGGGGTAAAAAAGAGCAGAAGGAAGAGAAAGGCCAAAAGTCAAAAGCACATTAATATAAAATTTAATTAGATAAAAAAGCTGATATTCCCGAAGGGGGCTAATAAAAGAGCTGCAAAGAGCTGATAGGATTAGGAAAATTGTCCGCTCCTGGTAATTTCATAATTTTAGACTATTCCTTATTAATAAATATACTTAGTTCCAGAAACACAATCACATAAGAACATTTCCACCAAGTTTCCTCTAACAGCATTTACAAATTAGACGTTCAAACAATGCAGTTCATTACATGTTGCATCTGTATCTTAAAGTTTAAACACTTTCTGTGACACATTTTCTAACAATTAAAATTAAAAAAAATATATATATATATACATATATATATATATATGTATATATACATATACCTTATCCCTAAATGGAAAAAATATATATAGAGAGAGAGAAACCTTATCCCTAAATGAAACCTTTCTTTGTTTATTAGCATAAGTAGGTAAATTAGCAACAACAACAACAACAAACAGCTAATATTATAGAGGTAGGAACAATTTACCTTTTCATTCATTGCTATTTTCTAAAAATTCCTATTTTATTTTTTTCTCAAGTCTGTCATAATAATTTTCTAAATCTCCTGCCTTATTCAATTTTTTTCTTTTAGTGGAAATTTCTATCTCATATTTATTTTCTCTTCCTCCACTCTTTGCTGTAATAATTCAATGTATTATTAGATTTTCTGTTTTTCTCTTTATCCAGATATATCTTTTCTTTCTTTCTTTCTTTTTTAAATAATTTGATTTGCTGGCATTTTACATCAGTACATGCTTTTTTATGGATGTTAGAAATGTCTGTGGAACTACTAGAAGAATAAACTTTTTTACCTTTAAGAAGTTTACAGTCTAGAGTGCCTGGGTGGCTCAGTTGGTTAAGTGTCTTCCTTCAGCTTAGGTCATGATGCCAGGGTACTAGGATCCAGTCCTGCATCAGCTGCCTGCTCAGCAAGGAGTCTGGTTCTTCCTCTCCCTCTGCCCCTCCCTCTCTCTCTCTAATAAATAAATAAAATCTTTAAAAATAAGACTTACTGAATCTGAGACTGAATTACTAAATTCAGTCTTAATAGAAGACAGCTAAACAAAGCAATGATCACAACTGGAAAATTTAGCGAGATCATGGTTTAACATTTTTGGTTGACACAGGACCTCTTTCAGTAACAACTTTCCCTAAATATCAATTTCTTTGTAAGGCAAAAAATTTTGACAAGAAATCCAGATCCTTCTGATCATTTTCATATCAATTTAAGGTGACATCCTCAGAGTATATAATCAAATATGTAATTATTCTATCTGTTGCCTTGTATATTGCCTGTATCTTTTTCAGACTCAAAGTTCCATTGAGGTAGAGTTTTTTTTTTTAAAGCAGAGATTTTTAAAGTGTTTGATATATACAAGATGCTTAATAAGTGTTTACAAAGCCTATGTATTACAGAAGCCTTAAACAGGCTTTAAAATAATGTAGGTGATATTAGTGGTCATATCAAACAATTTTTAGGTTTCAGTCATGTAAGTATCTACATTTCTCAGAGACAGAGAAACATACAAATGGTCTGGGTCCAGTAGGATAATGCTAGCATGTGTTGTAAATTCTCTTATATGACCTTATTCTTGCAAGAATTGGTTATGTGGCAGAAAAAAAGGTATCACTATCTTATACTTTATTATTTAAAGAGATTTATGGAAGTCTTAATTTCTTACACTACCCCTTTGTTTCAGTGGACCCAATTTCCGTGGTAATGGTGAGAGGAAAGTAGGCAATTTAGGCAGCAGCCAAAATCTCCTACAAGGCACTATAAAATAAGGCTTGTTCTAGATCATGGGTCTGTCCAAAGGGGAATGTTAAGGGGTAGAATGGATGATGGATGCATTGTGGACTTATAACTTTAAGATTAATACTGTTATGCCCCAATAATGGGTCTATGATTAAAGGAGCGAGACTGATGTAAAGCAAAGGTCAAGCAAAGCTTTATTTCATGCCAAGCATAAAGAATCTAACCGAACGTTTGGGGCCACACCTCTTATGAGAGAAGGCAACCCTTTGCTGTTTCACAGTCTAGCTTTTAAGGGCAAAGGCCATGCAGTCAGGCCTGGCCACGCACAGGTGACCAATGAGATTTTAACACACACAGGAAACTGCACAGTGAGGCTAGATGACCAATTGAGGTTCAATTTACCCTAGTATAGACATTTGACCCAGCCTATTACACCTTGATTAGGATTAGTGCCAAAAAGGTTCCCAAAGGGTGGAGGAGTGGGGCATACTCCTTAGTATCTAGGGAGACAATATGCAAACACCGCCCCCCCTCCCGTTGATTGATGTCTCCACCTGGCCTGACCCACTTTTGTATATGGGCTTTGTTACCTGGAGCTGATTACCAGGACTTGTTTTTAAGTGAACCCCCTGGGGGAAGGGGAGCAAGGACAGTTTAAGGGTTAACCTCAATGAAAGCCTCTTGCTAAAATATAAAAATATAAAATAGGTCCTTACATTACAACAACTCAGTAGGGAAAGTTCCAGTGTGGTGATAAAAGAAGTGAGGTAACTTGCATTGCACATTTTTTTTTAAAAAGTGTAAGTTGTATTATTCCGTGCCATGACATCATACTTTATCTTCATCTCTGTCTACTAGTTTAAAACTAGTTAAACAAATTCAACAATTTTTTTAAAAATATTTTATTTATTTATTTAAGAGCAAAAGCCAGAGAGAAAGAGAGAGAGAGCATGAGCAATATGGGGCTCGATCCCAGGACTCTTGAGATCCTGATCTGAGCCAAAGGCAGACACTTAACTGACTAAGCAAATGAGACTCCCACAAACTCAACAATTTTATAAAATTTTTATTTGTTGGGGTGCCTGGCTGGAACAGTCAGTAAAATATGTAAATCTTGATCGTGGGGTTGTACGTTTGAAATCCACCTTGGGTGTAGAGGTTTTATTTAAAAATAAAATCTTTAAAAAAATTTTTTTTCATTTTTTTATTTAAGCCATTGTATGGCAGTGTTGATCACTATATTGTACACCTGAAACTAATATTAACCTTATTTTAACTAACTACAATTTAAATAAAAACTTTAAAAATAAAATAAAAATAATAATCATAAAAATAAAAAAGAGGAAAAATTATTTGGCAGGCAATTTTCTTAATTGCATTATTATTTATTATTATCATAGTCTGTGTGTGTCGGTGGGAAGTGGCTGGTATTACAGTGAGTTCCATATCTGTGTTACACTGAGTTCCATGTCTGTAGTCAGTCTTTTTTTTCTTTTAGTTTATTTTCAGGGATCCAAAATTCATTGTTTATGCACCACACCCAGTGCTTCATGTAATAAATTCCCTCCTTAATACCCACCACTGGGCTCACCCAACCACCTGCCACCCTCCTCTTCAAAACCCTCAGTTTGTTTCTCAGAGTCGACAGTCTCTCATGGTTTGTCTCTCCCTCCGATTTCCCCAAGCACACTTCTCTCCATCTCCCAGTGTCCTCCACGTTATTCCTTATGTATTGAGTCTTATAAAAATTTTATTTCTTTCCCTATTCTGCTTTGCATATGCTTACCTTAGATGTTAAAATGTTATAAACCTCTCCTGCCTGGTCCATTTTCTCTCTCTTCTCTCATGATTTCTCATGCTCTCCCTGCCAACCCCACATGCCTTACAATATCTGGATATGACTAATTTCTTCCTGAGCTACTTTATTCTACTCTGCCATATGGTCGCCCTTCCCTCTTCTGTACCATATCTTCTATCCCCTGCATTTGTGCTTTAACAATACCTAATTCTTTTCACTACATCTGTATCTTTGAGGTCAATACTCAGTAGTGCAATCGCTGGGTCATACGCTAGCTCTATTTTACTGGAAAGAAGGGCCATATGCACCCCAGTGTTCATAGCAGCAATGTCCACTATAGCCATTCTGTTGAAAGATCCAAGATCCCCTACAACAGACAAACGGATAAAGAAGATGTGATCCAAGGATACAATGGAATATCACTCAGCCATCAGAAAGGATGAATACCCAACTTTTGCATCAACATGGATGGGACTGTAGGAGATTATGTTAAGTAAAATAAGTCAAGCAGTGAAAGTCAATCATCATATGGTTTCACTTATTTGTGGAACCTAAGGAATAGCATGGAGGACATTAGGAGAAGGAAAGGAAAAATGAAGTGGGGGTATTGGAGGGGGAAATGAAACATGAAAAACTATGGACTCCAAGAAACAAACTGAGGGTTTTAAAGATGAGAAGGATGTGGGGATGGGTGAGCCTGGTGATGGGTATTAAGGAGGGCACATATTGCATGGGGCACTGGGTGTTTTACACAAACAATGAATCATGGAACACTACTTCAAAAACTAATGATGTATTGTATGGTAACTAGCATAACAGAATTAAAAAAAAAAAGGAGGGGGACAATACCTAACACTCAATCTTTGCTAGTTTCTTGTTTACCTCCTTTTAAGAGTAAGCTCATTAGTGTTTTTGTTTGTTTGTTTGTTTGCTTTTTTTGTCTCAACTAAAAGAAGAAAAATAATACACATTATTTTGAAAACTTTTTGAACAGTGTACAAACGTTAGTCAAGTCCACAATGTCTCATCTCTTCTTCCTCCTAACATGGCTAAGTTGAAAAACCCTTTATCTGGGAAAAGATCATTCTCCAGCCACCTTGTGTAAGATTTTGGCTTTAGCTTAGATTATCCTTTCTTTCCTTTTCTGAAAATAAGTTGAAAATATTAATAGCCTCAGTTTCTTCTTCCAAAATATGACTGCTTCTTTACCAAGTGCAAAAGCAACCCATTTTGACCATAGTAAACAGCTTGGACCTACTTTTTTTGGCTCACTGTTTTAGTGAGACAAGTGGAGTGAAGATGACACACCATTTCCAAATGTATTAATAATTGGTAGACCATACTTCTAAATTGAAGATTTGTTGCCATTAAACTACGACCAGACTCGCTATAATTACAGAGGTAAATTCTTTATATTTACTATATTTGAAATTACCATATAATACCAAAATAAAATTATGATTATGTGAAGAGTCTGTAATATTAAGAAGATGACTTTGAAATGATTGCTTATCTAAATGAAATTTCCCATTTTATAATCTTGTATAAGCTTCCGTTGTCATTTCCTATTTAAAATCTATTAGAAGGCACTCTTATTTTCCCTTAAGTGGGAAGTCAAATGTGGAACAAATTCATCCCAAAGGAACTGATTCTATATTCCACTGAAGACCAGGTGGCTTCCATGTGGCATTTTGCCTCTTGCATATTGTTCATCTCCTACAACAAATGAGGGTATGCTCTTTAGTAAACTAATTCAACTCAATTAGAGACATTGTCTTCAAGGGATAACATCATAGAGACTAGAATCAGAATCATACTTTTGGGAAAATTGGGCCCAGGATTTTTGTTTTGTTTTGTTTTGTTTTAAGATTTTATTTATTTATTTGACAGACAGAGACCACAAGTAGGCAAAGAGGCAGGGGGGGGGGGTTGGGAAGCAGGCTCCCTGCTGAACAGAGAGCCTGATGCAGAGCTCGATCCCAGGACCCTGAGATCATGGCCTGAGCCGAAGGCAGAGGCTTAACCCACTGAGCTACCCAGGTGCCCCTGGGCCCAGGTTTTGATGGCTTCTTTCCTCAATCTTATAAAACCTATGTGAACTCTACTGGATGCCAGAACTGCTTAAAAATATTTGGTCCCTTGTAATTTTAACCTTCCAGTATTCAATGCACCTGATCCATGTAATATCCTATAGTATTTTTGTCAAATGAAGACTCTCAAAGTGTGTTTCTTGGGAGACACTTTTCAATTGGTTGCTTACATTTCTGCATTTATTATTTGTTCTAGGCCATCCTTTGAAGATGGTTGTATTGAATAGACTTAGAAGACAGAAATAGTATCTTTTTTTTAACTTAACCTGTTGTGTTTGCAAATATTATCTGCCTCTGTTTTGATTCTTCTTGTGGGAACTGAGGCTCAGAACTGATATATAACTCCCACCCCTACACACACACACACACACACACACACACACACACAAATACTGTTAATATTCTGGCTACCTCTATTGCTGTGAATATTAAACTATATTATTTCTGAACCATGAGTCTGCGTCTTCTATCAACACCCAAGAAACTATGGCAGACTCATACACCAGCTTTCAAATAAGGGAAAATAATCTCAGATGCTTTATATTTTTTGATAGTGTTACCTACTTCTGAACATATGACTGAACACATATAAAGCTGGAGCCCTGACCATTTAGAGCTTCTTCTGTGGAAGAACTATGCATTCACTAGTAAGCAAAAGTAGTTTCATCTTTTTTTTTTCCTCCTGGACACCATTTCCTCTCTCACACTGTTGCTCAAATTGGATGGAGTCTAAGGTCCTTTGAGGAAATTTTTGTTTAATGACTCAAAATAAAATAGGAAGAGTCTAAAGTGCTAAAAATAATTCTAGATAAAAGGTATAAGATCATGCCAGAAAGGATAGTAATTTTATCTAACAACTGCCTGTTCACCCCTTATTTGTTCATTAACTAATCTCCAAATTCCTGACTAAATCCCTTTTGTAAGCCAGAATGTGAGCTAAAAACTGGGATTTTAAAAAATTTTCATTTGAAATCCAGTTAGTTAACATATATGGTTGTATTAGTTTCATGTGTACAATATAACATATAGCACTCAGTGCTCATCATGACAAGTGCTCTAATTAACCCCATCACTTATTTAATCCATCACTCCTTTCAGATCCCCTCAAGTAACCATCAGTTTGTTCTCCTTAATGAAATGTCTGTTTCTTGCTTTGTTTCTCTTTCTATGTCTTATTATTTCCCCTTTGCTTGTTTGTTTTGTTTCTTTTATTCCATATATGAGTAAAGGTATTTGTCTTTCTCTGACTGACTTATTTCACTTTTAGCATTATACTGTCTAGTTCCAACCATGTTATTGCAAATGGCAAGATTTCAGTCTTTTTTATGGCAGAATAATATTCCATTGTATATACATAACACTTATTCTTTATTTATTCATCAATTGATGGATACTTGGGCGCTTTCCATATCTTAGCTTTATAAATAATGCTGCTATAAACATAGGGGTGCTAGCATCCCTTTGAATAAGTTTTCTTATATTCATTGGGTAAATACACACCAACAGGATTGTTGGATCACAAAGGACTTCTATTTTTAAATTTTATGGAAATTCCATACTGTTTTCAAATATGGCTGTATCAGTTTGCATCACCACCAACAGTTCACAATTGTTACTTTTTCTTTTTTTTTTAAGATTTTATTCATTTGACAGAGAGAGATCACAAGTAGAGAGAGAGAGAGGAGGGAGCAGGCTCCATGCCTGGCAGAGAGCCCGATGTGGGACTTGATCCCAGGACCCTGAGATCATGACCTGAGCTGAAGGCAGAGGCTTAACCCACTGAGCCACCCAGGCAGCCCCCACAAGTGTTACTTTTTCACATCCTCTCCAACACCTTTTGTTTCTTGTAGTGTTGATTTTAGCCATTCTGACAGGTTTGAGGTGGTATCTCTTTCTAGTTTTGCTTTGCAATTTCCTGATGATACATGATGATGGACATCTTTTCATGTATCTACTGAACATTTGAATGTGTTCTTTGGGGAAACACTTGTTCATGTCTTCTATCCATGGTTTTATTGGATTATTTGTTTTTGGATGTTGACTAAAAACTGGATATTAAGTAACACACAAGACAGGTTTCCTTGAGCTTAAATTTTATTTGCATGAGTATCATTAACAGGAAAAAATATGCATATGGGTATGTACAAGTGTGTTTATGTATACATCTATCTATCTATCCTCTATCCCATGTCTTCTAATTGTGGTAAATCCTGTAAGGTGGGGAATGGGATAGTCTGAAGAAATATGCTTCTGGATATGCTGGGTAAGCAAATTTAATTGCACTCAGATGCATTGGATATAAGTGAATCACTCAAATGAGTTATTTAATATTATATAGAAACAAATTAAAAGTTTATGTAGTTGAAAATAATAGGTAGTTAAAATAATTTTTTTGTTTGTTGTTTTTGTGTCTTTTTTTGTTTATATATACTATGGTGTGAATGTTTATGTCTCCCAAAATCATATTATGGAATCTAACTCTGGAAGTGATAGTATTAAAACTTAGGGGCCTTTGGGAGGTGATTAGGTCATAAGTGGGATTACAGTCCTTTTAAAGGAGACCCCAGTGAGTTCTCTTGATTCATTCATCATGTACGTTTACAGTGAGAAGATAGCCATCTATGAGGAAGTGGGCTCTCCCTGGATCTGCCCATTCCTTAATCTTGAACTTCTCCGTTCTAGAACTGTGAGAAATAAATTCCTGTTCTTTATAAGCTATTAAGTCTATATCATGTCCGTTATAGCAGCCTGCATGCAGAAGGACACTATGACCTAAAATGAGAGCAATAAATATAAAGTTTCAGTAAAGTCAGTTGGTACAATGTTTTTTTTTTTTTTTAATTAGAGAAGACATGCTGCTTCATGTTAAACCTTGATATTGTATATGTTTCTTGAAGGGCCACTTCTTACTCCTTTGTGTGTTTTCCACAAAGTCCAGGATGATGCCTTACATAAAGGTAATATTTTATAAATACTGCTGGAAATATATACTTCTCTAAAATCTTATTTTGCCTACAGATTACTTGGATCCACTTTGCCTTGTGTAGAATATTTGAAATATATTAAGAACAGAATGTCTCTCTAAATAACATTTAGAATCATCATTAGTTTATGACTCCTGACTGATTTGTTTATGCAGTGATACTTACTGCAAGAACACTGAAGTTTGTAATATAATTTTGAATTAATCACCAAGCTAGTTTATTTTAACTTATGAAAAAATAATTTCTCATGTTGGTTTAATTCTGCTCTTATGTTATGGTCATGACATTTTCATTAAAATAAAGTAGAAAATAGAAGTAAATAATAAATGAAAAATAAAAATAAAAAAATAAAAAAATAAAAGCAAATCTCTTGTGAAATGTTAAACTTTTCTTACTTATTTTGTTTTGCTTTTCTTCTACCATGCTGGCAAAGCTGTATATTGCAGATAGGTACAATTTTCTAGGTGCTAGGTTTGTTACTTTTGCTAAAATTTTCAAAATATAAGGAGTTGAATAGTCATGGATTGTTTATTAAACTCCTTATCTACACATATAAAAATAAAACAATGATGGTGACCTGGGTATTTCTAAAATTGTATTCTGTTTTTCCATATTATGGTTTACAATGTAATTAATAAAGATTCTGCATATATTAACATCCATCCCCTTCTATCTCATCTGTATGTCCATACAGAGCATGTATGATTTCTATTCATTTCTATGTTGTGGTGAAGAGATTGTCTGAAGTAGCCTATATTTATGCAGGTAGATCTTAAGCTAAGGTGCTCTTGTTTATTTGCTTGTTCGTGATCAGTATGTTTGAAAGATGGTAACTATTGCATCAGGTGTGACGATTAAAAAATATTATTGGTGCCTGATACACTGTGATAAAATAGGTAAGTCAATTCATAATTTGTTAATTAAATTAGAAAAGAAATTCCTTTGGATTTGTTCTTTATTAAGAGTTTTTTTTTTTTTAACGAATGCCTTGGGATGTTTTTTGTGTAATATATATCACATGCCTCAACCTTTAAATTTGAATGTAGAAAAGAGTTATCAGAATGAGCCTAGAAAATATTGTTATGGGGGCGCCTGGGTGGCTCAGTGGGTTAAGCCGCTGCCTTCGGCTCAGGTCATAATCTCAGAGTCCTGGGATCGAGTCCCACATTGGGCTCTCTGCTCAGCAGGGTGCCTGCTTCTTCCTCTCTCTCTGCCTGCCTCTCTGCCTACTTGTGATCTCTCTCTGTCAAATAAATAAATAAAATTAAAAAAAAAAGAAAACATTGTTTTGAAATATTTTTGTTCTGTTGTATTATGTTAACTTAGGAAATAATGGTAGTTATTTTTATTAGCATTTCCTACTTTCCACATGCCTTTACAGATGAGATATCATGTTTTTCCTACTCTTTTTATCGTGGTTGTTATATTCTTCATGATCAATAACAATCAATGAAAATTCCTAACATTAATTTTCTTTGGGAAAGTGATATTTTAGCAGGAATCCATGACCTAAAATTTTAGCTGTTGTTCTTCCAGGAGATGAGACTATCAATGTTCCCGAAATTTCAAGAAATAGAACTTATTAATTGTGTTGGTTGATGTTTATTGTCTCTGAACTTAGAGGTGCATAATTCAATTTAAAATTTATTTTGGGGGCGCCTGGGTGGCTCAGTGGGTTAAAGCCTCTGCCTTTGGCTCAGGTCATGATCCCAGGGTCCTGGGATCGAGCCCCGCATCGGGCTCTCTGCCTAGCAGGGAGCCTGCTTCCTCTTCCCTCTCTCTCTGCCTGCCTCTCTGCCTACTTGTGATCTCTATCTGTCAAATAAAATAAATAAAATCTTAAAAAAACCGGAGTGGACATTATGGGGGTGCTTATCTGAAATTGAGGGACATTATAAAAAAATAAAAAATAAAATTTATTTTGAATTGAAAACAAGATCTTACTGAAGTTTAGGCATCCCACTTTATATCAGGCCTCCAGTACATTCTAATTTATTTATAGAAAATATCATAAACATGAATGACACTTTTCCTATTGCATTTATATGAAACTGCAATGACTCAAAGATGTCAGATTTGAAAAGCACTACCTTTCTATAATTTCTGTTTCCTAGGAGGAATGGATATACCATTTTAGCTCAATTATCCAACAGTATTCAAAACCACCATGAATTTTAAAACATAGTTATTACACCCTAAAAATCAAGTATGAAAATGTATAAACAACCAAATCTCTATCTGTAAATGAAATACTCCCACACAGACGGGTTTTAAAACTTTCTAACTTAAGGAATTTGATAGCACAGACTCAGGGTAGTAGTTTCAGTGCCTACAGTATACTTTCAGGGAGAGAGTAATGTAAGCTCTGAGTCACTTTCTGCCTAGAGATGACCTAATAGTGGTTCTGGCATTGTTTGTTTGTTTTTGAAAATACGTTCCTGGGCGTCATTCAGAAAATGCAGAGTTTGGCATCTATATAAAATAAGGATGATCTTTTTGAACTTTTGTCTTTCATTACATCAAATTACCATAATTGGACAGAAATTCCACTAAATTAAGCATTGTTAGGAAATGTGTAAATTGGAGCTACTCAAATTAGTTGCTCTTTGAACTATGTGCTGTTGGTTCAGGATTAGATAAGGAGTTTGAAGGCAAACCTAAATCATTGCTTCCTTTTTTGAGAGATTCTCAGCATATTTTCTTAAAATTAGCTGAAATAAACAATGTGTTTAGTCGCAAAGTGATTTGCATTTTTGCACAAACTCCCTATCTCCTTGAGAATTATAACAGATATTTCATGAAACATCATTGATCTTTACTTTGTTACACTGCTGTAAAGTACATTTAGAGTTGCCAGTTAAAGGTGTTAGTGTTGAGATGAAATGTCATGCATTTTTCTTCACTTCCATGCAAATGAACACAGTAAATTATTAAGACACAATGAAGAAAAAAAAATTGACAATGAGTTCCAGATTTTAAAAATCACTTGCCATTCAATCCAAATTGTGAGTTTGATCAGTTACCGAACACTTTATAATGCACCCCCGGTAATTTTACAGAGATTACTTTTTTCTTACCAATTCTTGATTATTCTGTCTTGCAATGCAGAGAAAGCTAACTAATTTAAAATAAACTTCCGTTAATTTTGATTGTTATAAACTTAAAATTGATTAATTTCCATATACAGAGTTTAAAATGTTCACAATTTATATTAAATATATATTCTGTGTATACCTTGGAAAAATTATACTGAAAATTGAAATTAAAATGATGTTGTATATAGCTGCAAGAAGCCGCCTGTCCCATTTCATCTTACTATATAAGTTGTGTCAGGTAATTTATAAAATCCCTGCTGCATAACAAATCTATTTTTTGTTGGAATGGGTAGTAATGTTTCTTCTTATTTCGAAATAAGAGTTGGTCTATGAGTGCCTCTGCAACTGTATTTTTCCTAAGTGGCTTCATGGTCCTGAACTGAGAAAGCTCAGAGCATTAAACATCAAAGTAATATATTTTGACACAATTAGACATCAAGGAAATGCAATTAAAATGACACTGAGAGGGCGCCTGGGTGGCTCAGTGGGTTAAGCCGCTGCCTTCAGCTCAGGTCATGATCTCAGGGTCCTGGGATCGAGTCCCGCATCGGGCTCTCTGCTCAGCAGGGAGCCTGCTTCCCCCTCTCTCTCTCTGCCTGCCTCTCCATCTACTTGTGATTTCTCTCTGTCAAATAAACAAATAAAATCTTTAAAAAAAAATGACACTGAGATATCACTACACACTTACCAGAATGGCTAAAATAAAATATAATGACAAGCCCAAAAGAAAAAAATATACCATTTGATGATACACAATGGCAAGTTGTACCATAACTTAACCATCTCAGACTAGTGTAGTGTTAAATTTGTTTTTCTAAGCCATGTTTTGGGTCACTTACCACTTTTCAAGGATATAAAGTGCTATCATTTTACTTAAAACTGTGAAATTTGGTCAGATTTAAATTTCAATTTATGTTAAAACATTCTGTAAACTGTGTTAGACTTTGACATTTGTTCCCTCAGTTCAGTGAATAACACTATATCATATTCTGAAAAATACGCTAATTTTTATTTTGAAAACTATCCCTTTTTCCTCTTATGGTAATTATTAATATGAATTAATAGTAGAATTTGATATGGTCCAATATGACCATAAATACTTTATAGTATATTATCAAATTTAATAATGAATATAATGTACTTCTTTGGACAATTTTTAAAGACCAGTCTACTCTTAAAACAAAAAAAATGGAGATGCACTTCTTTAGTTCACACAAATTTCATTTTATTATATATAACCTCAGATAAATTTCAACAAATCATAATTTATTAAAATCATGTCTACTTAAAAATCTCATAGAAGAGTTAAACCATCAAAAATAAAAATAAACATACACAACACACACACATCACCCATGTATTGGCAAATCACAATTGCTGTAACAATACATTAGGCATTCCACAGTTAAGGGCTATCAAAATTTCCATCAGTGACAAAAAGATTTGTATCCAAATGGACTGATTTTCCAGAATCCAAGAAAAAGTCTCCTAGGATTTATTTAAAGGTAAATATTTGAACAAATACTTCTTAAATTTAGGAAATTCAGAACATACGATTAAAGAATATTTGCAGTGCAGACTATATTCAATCCTTCCTTCAAAATGTGCCTTTGAGTACATAATTCTGTTTTCTCGATCTAAATTGAGCTGTCTTCCAAGGAAGTTTTCCAAAATGTGTGTCTCTGTGTGATAAATGTTCTAAGACCTAACATGCTTCATTGTATTTTTACTGTGCTCTCAAATTTAATCAATAATTTGGATTGATGTATAATACCTAGTTTCAAATATCTTTTCCATCTATAAAAACTCCCAGCTGTCTCTTTATATGCTATTACTATTGAGAATTGTGCTGTCAGTATTATTCTTGTATATTTTAGGTGATCTGTTCTTCTCTTGGGCATCATTTATGCTCTTCTCTGTTTTTGATATTCTTAAAACTCACCATAATGTATACGAGTGGTTTTTAGTGTGTGTAGTTTTTGTTTTGTTTTGTTTTGTTTCTGATATCTCGTGTTTGGCATCATTTAAGTCTGGTATCTTTTATCTTTCTTTAATTCTCCAAAATTTATCTCAGTACTTATTTAAATATTTTCTTTATTTTTTTTTCTCTTCTGCTGTATTTGGGCAGAAGTCATGAATTTGTTTGTTTGTTTTTCCCAACTCATTTATTCATTTTACAGCTATATTCATCTTAGTCTCCATTTATTGTATTCTTTATTTCAACAATTTTCACTTAATTTATATTCACAGTATAGTATCTTTCTTTTCCTTGTATATGTATATCATTATTTTATCATATACTTTTAAGCTATTTTAAAAAATATTTTATTTATTTATTTGACAGTGAGAGATCACAAGTAGGCAGAGAGGTGGGCAGAGAGAGAGGAAGAGAAGCAGGCTACCTGCTGAGCAGAAAGCCCGATGTGGGGCTTGATCCCAGGACCCTGAGATCATGACCTGAACGGAAGGCAGCGGCTTAACCCACTGAGCCACCCAGGCGCTCCTTTTAAGCTATTTTTTAAAAGTACAGTCATTCTTTTTTTTTTTAAGATTTTATTTATTTATTTATTTGACAGAGAGAGATCACAAGTAGACAGAGGGCAGGCAGAGAGAGAGAGAGGGAAGCAGACTCCCTGCTGAGCAGAGAGCCTGATGCAGGACTTGATCCCAGGACCCTGAGATTATGACCTGAGCTGAAGGCAGTGGCTTAATCCACTGTGCCACCTAGGCGCCCCTAAGCTATTTTTTTAATTCCTGTTCCAATAACACTTGGATTGGCATATAAAGTTAACCACATCATATTTTTTAGGTAAGTAATTGTACTTTTTATGTGCATAGTTATTTTGGTCCATGAGTTCAGCTCTTCTTAGGATCATCAAATCTCTGTAAAGTCTGGGTATGCTAGGATTTTCTAAGCAACAATAAAATACATTGAAACCTGGTAGCTTAATTATAATAATGTTTTCTTTCTCAATCATTCACAATAGTATTCCATTCTGAGTAGCTTCCTTCTATTTTGCAGCTATAGTGTTTGGAAAAACTTGAATTATGATATTACTGTGATAATGTGAATTAGTCAGGGTTTTTCAGAGAATCGGGAAGAGAAAAAAAGGAAGATATTCTCCAGGGCCAACTCTAGAAGTGACTATTAAAACATCTGTCCAAATTCAATTGAACAAAACTCAGAAATGCCATCTCCAGTGAAATACAAAAAAGATTATATATAGTTCTGGGCACACACATCTCATTTGACCCAATGATGTATATCAATGAAAGACTGAAGGCCAATCACCACTCCATGGGAGAATTTAAAAATAAATTTACTAATGAGGCCAAGAATTCAGAATCACAAATACTTCAGAACTAATAATAACTGCCTTCACTTGATGTTATTCTATAAGATAAATCCTACGGTCAAGTTTCAATTTTAAATTCTTAAATCCTTATGAAGAAGCATCATTTGGAGGGAGCAGTTTTCATAATTTATCATCCATCAGCCTTTTTTAAAAGATTTTATTTATTTATTGGACACAGAGAGAGAGAAAGAGAGCGAGAGAGAGAGATCACAAGTAAGCAGAGAGGCAGGCAAGCAGGGAGGGAAGCAGGCTTCCTTTTGAGCAGTGCCCGATGTGGGGCTGGATCCCAGGACCCAGAGACCATGACTTGAGATGAAGGCAGAGGCTTAACCCACCACCCACGTGATGAGAGAGCCACTCAGGTGCCCCTCATCCATCAGTCTTAATTGATTGGAGGAAAATGTGTGGAGGAATAATGCCTTAGGGAGCTAATCTCTCTAAAGAATTTTCAAGTCTTTACCCCTTCAAGGTTTTGTACAGTTCTGATAGCCTCTAAACATCCAGCGGATTTCTACAGTGACAGGCCTGTTAAAACCTGTCTTCAAACCAGGAATAGAGCTTGAAACATACCAGTCAAGGGCAACTTTGAGTATTTTAAGGCGTTTATTATCATTTCTTTGTTTTTGGTTAATATCTGAAATAGTTCCATATTACACTTGGATAATTTCTCCAGAGCTGACTTTGAAGGAGGCATTCAGTTCCAGCTAGTTCCATATTTTGGCAAGAACTATACTTCTATATTAAAAAAAAAAAACATATTTTAGGGCGCCTGGGTGGCTCAGTGGGTTAAAATCTCTGCCTTCGGCTCAGGTCATGATTCCAGGTTCCTGGGATTGAGTCCCACAGTGGGCTCTCTTCTCAGCTGGGAGCATGCTTCCATTCCTCTCTCTCTGGCTGCCTCTCTGCCTTCCTATGATCTCTGTCAGGTAAATAAATAAAATTTTTAAAAAAACATATTTTATACCAGTTATTCATGTTTATTAACTAAGATATCACAATACAAATAATACAAACAGTTGCTCTTTATTAATACCTTCAACCAAGATCAAAAAATATGTCATATTTTCTCCAAAAATTTTATATCATCTGATAGGTCAGATATATATATAAAATTACATTTAAAGTTTTAAAAATATCAGCAAATATTTTCATTTAAATGCCAATTTGAAAAGAAATCTACTTTTCCAAACACGACTTTTTATCCTATTTATTTTGAATTTTGTCAACAACTGATAAAATGTTTAGCGAGACTATAAATTTTAGATCGAAAAAAATGATTAATAGATGTAGGTTCAAATTATTATGTTCCATTAAAAATGATTTAGTCTTTGATGAACATCTGTTTGGTAATATGTTGTATCCAGATATAGTCAATTAAAGACATATATAAAATTATAGGGAAATGACATCTTCCGTTCCATTATGAGTAGAGCTTTTAAAATGCTATTTGCCACAACCTGTCATCTTGTCATTATGTAGCATTATGTAGCAATTAAAAAATGTATACTCTTCACTTAGAAGTCTTTTGGAAATCTAAAATATGACTTCCTATGTTTTGTGTCTCCATATTGCTTTATTGCCAGTTAAAACAAATCCACATGCTTTGATTCAAAGGTAATAAATTCCTCTTATTTGGAAAAAGGATGTTTATTTTTGTTCTCTCACCCTTAGCAGGTGGTTTCATTTTAGCACACTTCAGAGTTATAATTTCATGCTTATTAAAAACATTTATTTTGATCTACATAGATGAATGAAACTTTTATTTTATTAAATTATTTGCCAAAAAATCTGTGAGTTTTTAAAATGTATTTCATTTGAAGGGTTATTTTAGAGCATTCAAAGAGGATCTAAGAGTGTGGTATTATGCAGTTTTTAAGTAGGTATGAAATGGTTAATTATAGGATTGTTTCTTTAGGCTTATGTATATTGTCCATTATATGCTATAAAATATTTTGAAAGTAAATTTAAAGTATGTTTTATGTAGTTTATTTTTTGGAAAAAAATATTGAAATGACTTATGAAATTCAGTATACTCTCAACATTAATTTATTTTGAAATTTACCAGTTGTCTACTGAACTATTATATGGCAGATATTACTTCAGACTACACTGGTAAATGAAATAATTGGCTTTGTAGAACTTTTATTTTAATGGGTGAGACAATTCAAAGCTATAAACCTTAATAAAAATGGCATAGTGCATTCAAAAAGGAAGAGTACAATGGGGAAAAAGAAAAATTCGATCAGGGTGAGAAAAATCAAGGTTGCTAGGCAGGGGATGGGGAGTTAAATCTTTTAATAGAAAGATCAGGGTACTTACAATGAAGCTGACAATTGAACAAATGTATGGAAAGGTGATGAATTTGCGCAGAACTATCAGCAATAAGGTCACTCCAGACAAAGGAATTGGCTATCTTGAAGGCCATAAGGTTGGATCATGCCTGGCATATCTGAGGAATAGCAAGGAGGCCACTGTGAGTGACTGAAGAGTAGCAGGGAAAGAGGTCACAGAGGTTAAATGAGTGGCTAGATCATGTAAAAGCTTAGAAGTCATTGTAAAACTCTGGCTTTTATATTTGGAAACTTACTGTGTGATAGAATTTCTGCTAATAACTGAGAGTTCAATTGTCCATAAACTTTCAAGGATTCTTATTCTAGTAAGACAGAATAAAGAGAAAGAGTTCATATTTTCACATGGTGTAACAAATGCTCGGAGATACAAGTGTAGGAAGCTATGGGAGCACAGAAGAAGGCACTAAAATCACAAAATGATGTTGTATATAGCTGCAAGAAGCCACCTGTCCCATTTCATCTTACTATATAAGTTGTGTAGGTAATTTATAAAATCCCTGCTGCATAACAAATCTAATTTTTGTTGGAATGGGTAGTAATGTTTCTTCTTATTTCGAAATAAGAGTTGGTCTATGAGTGCCTCTGCAACTGTATTTTTCCTAAGTGGCTTCATGGTCTTGAACTGAGAAAGCTCAGAGCATTAAACATCAAAGTAATATATTTTGACATAATTAGACATCAAGGAAATGCAATTAAAATGACACTGAGATATCACTACACACTTACCAGAATGGCTAAAATAAAATATAATGACAAGCCCAAAAGAAAATATATACCATTTGATGATACACAATGGCAAGTTGTACCATAACTTAACCATCTCAGACTAGTGTAGTGTTAAATTTGTTTTTCTAAGCCATGTTTTGGGTCACTTACCACTTTTCAAGGATATAAAGTGCTATCATTTTACTTAAAACTGTGAAATTTGGTCAGATTTAAATTTCAATTTATGTTAAAACATTCTGTAAACTGTGTTAGACTTTGACATTTGTTCCCTCAGTTCAGTGAATAACACTATATCATATTCTGAAAAATACGCTAATTTTTATTTTGAAAAATATCCCTTTTCCCTCTATGAATTGGGCCATGGAGAAGGTGACACCGACTCGCTTCGCAAACTGCCTTGGTGAGAGACCCAGGCAGCTCCAGAGGTTTGGGACGGCCTGGGGTCCTCTTGGCCCACCCATGACTACTCCAGTCAAGTGTAGTGATCAGGCCTGGGTTGATGAGGAGTGGTTGCTATGACCTCAAAGCTTTGTGACATCACAGATGCTGGCTTCACTGAAGCAGCTGTCCCTCTCCCATAACCTTGGTGTCCTATGGCTTTAAGTAGGAAGCTCCGGGAAGGACAGAACAAGAGCCCTCTGAACCTGATCAAGAACTCAGGATGTCTTGTGGGTTAATGTCCAACTTCCCCTTTCTGGAGACATAGAGGAAGGAAAATGACATTCAGTATACCTTCCTTTAGGCCAACATATCCCCGGAGATGGCAAGGTGTCCTTTTCCACTACAATTTCTAGATATTTCAAGAAAAGGTGAGGCCTCGCGGGTATGAATAGCTCTCCGTGGGTTTTCTCGTCCTGTGGGTGAGAGCGTACTTTGTCAGCGTCTTTCGCCTATGCGTCTGTGATGACTAAGGTACAGAAAGTCCCTTTCCGAGGTAAAAGGTGATGGCATCGATATATGGTGCTGTCTGGGGCCTAGTCTCCTAGTGTTCTGAAACACACGGCTAAGGGATGAGGCCTCTGTCTACCTGGCTTTCCCTTAAATACCTTTGCAAAGACTTCGAGGGAGTGACCTTCTGCATCAGAGCTAACTCTCATTGAAGAGGCCTGGACCGAAACTGTTGTCATTATTAGTTAACTGTACTTGTTGTGGTAACGGGTATAGACATGTGGACCAAGTCTCTTTAGTCAGAAGGAAAGGGACGGCCTATACCGATGGCTTGCAAGGCCCATTCGAGCAGACTTTTGGAGTGAGCCGCAATGCCTTTGCAAGGACTAGTGGATCAGGAAGTTTGGGTCCATTTCGGCACCACAGTATTCCTCTGCCGTCGAGTGAATGAACCCCTGGACATTGCCTTGACATGAATGTCCCATGCCCTGCTGTTGGGAAATGGAAAAGGAAGGGAATACTGACGGGCAAGAAGTCAGAGAAGGAGACCCACCAGGAGTGACTCAGGACTCTGAGAATCCAGCTGAGGTTTACCAAAAAGAGAACTGCTTAATGGGTAGTCAGGAGTTGTGGAATATATTAAGAGGAGCACTGGACGTACATGCAACTAAAGCATCCCTGAATACTCTGTCAAAAACGGATGATGGATGATAGGCAGGCTTTCTCAACAGAACAGCAACAAGAACAACATAATTTCAGAGGAAAACATTATGGCCCTCTCTAAACCAAAGGCAGTCACAGGAGAAAAGGAAAGAATTATATTGTTTATTGTCTTTCCTTTATTGAAATGACATGGAATTGGTTTCCTAAAATGTCCTTTTTTGAATTGGGTCTTTATCCTTGTGAATTAGAGTTTACCCACCTCTTCCATCTCTGGATTTGATGAGAGGACATCACAATGCCTTCACTAAATACCTAGAGGAGTGGCTCAAGAAAATGTCTTGACCTGGCCTTCTGTGTGTTGGCTGGGGTTGGATTACTGCTTCAAATGGTTCCGTCACTACTAGAGCTGAGATTTTGTAGGATTACTGACCTAACTTGGATGTTCCTATGTGTCTGCGAATTTATCCTTTTCTCTCAGTTCTTGGATTTGCTAGCATAAATGTGTGGATGTGCCTCTTCGGTTTTTCTTTTTTCCTTTCTCCGAGTTGTCATGTGGTTTCATACTTGCAGCTGTGTGCTTGTCTCCCTGTTTTATCCCAGTAATGGCTTCTGTGGTTTGTTCGTGTTGTGAAAACTGAAGTGTGAGGTCTCCTGATTCATTTCCTATTGGTTTGTTTGTATTTCCTTAATTTTGATAATCACATGTATGATTTCAATTTTTCTGTTAACTTTGGAGTTCGGTTTTTCTTCATCTTGTTCCTTCAGTCGTCCTTATAGGGGGATTTCTTTTTCAGTGTTTTTAAATTTTGGAAATGCACACATTTAACCCTATATGGTTTCCCCATAAAATGTTTTGGCATCCTCCTCTAAGTTTCTTAGAATTCCTTCATTCATGGCTCTTCTTTTCCTTTGGATTTTCTTTCTTGCATTCATTGCAGTTCGTGAATGTGTTGTGTTTTCCACTTTAGTGTCTGGCTGTATTTCCAATTTGAAAGTGATATCTTCCTGTTTTCATACCTTCGTGATGATAAGTGCACAGGATAGGTTTTGACTTCTCTTCCATGAATTACGACTGGATTTGGACTCGAGCTCATGACCTGCGATAGACAAAGTTAGGTCTGCTGCTGGGAAGAACATATCTTATTGTCCTCAGAGACGCAATCTTTCTCATCGATCCCCAAAGTTCAGGTGGTCTCGAGAGCCCATGTGGACGTCTGTTATTCCTTAGCACCTTCCCATCCAGATGATCTGTCCTGTGCTTAACGTAGATATCATAATTGCCAACAGTATTGGATAAAATTTACCATCTCCCTTCCTGTGTGTTCATACCTTCCAACGTTTAGATACACCCTTGTTCGTGGTGTATATGTTGGCAATTCTTCCAGGTTTCTGTTGTTTTGATGCTCCATCAAGACAAAACAACTTCCGCTTATCTTTTGTCTCTCGAAGGCATAAAATGACTCTCGCTGACTTAGGCACAAACACTTTGGCTCTCTTCTCCTTGGGAATAGCATAACCTACATCTTCCCTGTTTCTTCACTTGCAAGCTATGAGTATCTTTATAGTCGAAGGAAATCTCCTATGGTCAACAGAAGGACGAGCTAGTTTAATATTTGTTGTTTTCTTATGGATGTTTTCTACCTTTTTTTTTTTTTTGATTTGGAATTTCAACCACTGTTACAAACTGTTTGTATTGACGGGAGACTTTAGTCCTGATACTGAATGTATTATTGATAGGTAATAGTTCACTTTCTCATTTCGGTTGGCTTCTGACTTGGATTCTATTTGCCTTTCACCTATATGGTATTTTCTTGGGGTTGCTTCATTGGTACGATTCCTCGCTTCCTTCCCATATTTTGCATGTCTTATCTTTGTGTGTTTGCATGTGCATGTGTTAATGCTGTGTGGTGTGTGTGTGTTTCACATCACAATTATTATTAAAATACGAGAGAATGGAATTCGGTCTCTTGTGGGTAGCAATTCAATTTGACATGCCTTGAAATCTCACATTCCATCAGTTTCAGGAAATCTCCTGCAAGGAATGTCATCTCTTGTCCTCTTCAAGTAACACGTGTTCTCACAAAACTGCTTTCCAAAGAACAGCACCATTTGAATTTCTCATTAGAGTCATACTGTTTGTACCAATACCCTTTCTTTTTCGTATGATTCTTGAGTGTCATGAGTTAGTGAAATCGTCTGTCTGATGTCGTTCTGAGAATGATAGATGTGACAAAGCCCAATGCTCTCCGCAAGACTGCCATAAGAGACAAGTGGAAGAATTCCTTCTTGCTTATGTCTCAGTACGAATTGCGGTGACATGGAGGAGAGTGAGATGGTAGTAGTGTCTAATAACCTCATGCTTGTCTTCAGCTATGAAGGCAACAGGAAGATGAACACAACAACTGCATTGGGGTGGAAATTGACCTGAAGCCTACAAGATAAACTCCACAGCGAAAGAAAACGGAAGTTGCAGAGATGATGGGAGAAGGTTGGAGACATGGCTCAGGGGATATTTGGTTGGTTAGTGGATCAGAGGGCTGGATCCCATGAAGAGTACCAAGGCACAGGAGAGCAGGGCACACTGGGAACCCACAAGGAACCTGTTTCCCAGTGCCGTTGACTGTGAGACGCAGAGGGTCTGAAGGGCACGAGTACTTTACAACACAAGTGTTGAAGGCTGAAGTTTTCCTATCAGCAGGCTTGGCAGACATCAACTTGAAGGAACACCATCTTTTTCCTGCATATGACACCAACAAGCGACCAGGAGCAGACAGCCTGGAGACAATGATCAGAGAGAGACAATACTAAGTGACGCACTGGGAAGATGGTGAGTAGTGGGAGTGATTCCGTGAAAGGCAGTGTTCGTGGAGATGTCTCAATGTGGACATAATAAATTTTGGGCTCTCGCAACAGCAGCATCAAGACAAAGCTACTGGCCAAGACAGGTATGTGAGGACATAGGCTGCCTAGCCAGCCAACTCGAAATCCCGACAGTGGAATACTTGGAAAACTGCCTTCCTCAGTCCAAGATGCTTAGTCCAAGGACAACGACTCTCCCATAGGGGACGAGAAGAAAGCTTTGACCACATGTTCTCTTCTGAACACAGCATTCTGCAGGCCTGCGTTCTGCTGAGTTGCTCGAATTTCTCCTTTCACAGGCACACCAGAGCCCACCAAGGTAAACCTCTGCATATTCAACCCGGACCCTAAAAACAACAAACGGCCGGAAAGGAGAGCTACAGCAAATGACTGGCCTCCAGGACAGGGTCAGCCACAACACAAACAGCAGTGGCATGCATGCCACATACACACTCACAAACACACACACACGCACGCACTCAACAAACCTTAAGGGCCAGCCCTGGGTACTCCGGATCTCTTCCTCCTAAATAAATTACCCTCAGGTTAGAAAGCAGAATGAGTTTAACGAATACAGAGAGGTGACAGAGACTTAGATCCAATGCAAAGATGAAAAAATCAATTGATGCCCAGGTAAAGGAAGAAGGAATGATTATGGCTAGGCAATCAGAGTGAACCCTCTACATAGAAAACGCCCGATGCGGGATTGAAAGCAGGGGCCTGGATACTCGCTGTACGTCAGAAAACATAGGAGATATCAGAGAGTCTCGAACCACAGAGATAAAACTGATAAAGATAAAAGCACCTAAAGAACTCCTGAAGAGAAGATTGGTAGGAGACTGTACACTGCAGCTCCATGCAGGATCCCATGATCTTACCTCCAGAGGCTTTTTCAAAAATTCCAATGCTGTTTCAGTTCTCATCATTTGAATTCGGGTGGCCCTCCAAAGATAGGGTCCTTATTCAAAAGAGCGAGACTGATACAAAGTGAAGGTCAAGCAAACGTTAATTTTGCACAAAGCATCGAGAATCATATTGACCGGTCAGGGCCTTCTCTTGCAAAGAGGCAACCCCTCCCAGCCTCAGAGACTAACATTTATAGCGGTAGTTTAGCCAGGCTATACAGACGTGGCCAATGAGATAACAATACAGAAAAAACTGCACAGTCGTGCTAAGTCTGCTACACCACAAAAACAAAAATGCTAGGTAACACATGGGTGGACAATTGGATCTCAATTTACCCTAGTAGATATATGCGTGCCCCTCTAATGGGATGTCTTCACCTGGCCTGATTCACCCTTGTATCTAGGCTTTGAGAGTAAGCTCCTCTGGGAGGAGTAGGGTCAATTTTGTTTACAGCATGGGTTCAATATAAGTTTACTGCAGAAACACAAAATGACTCCCTCTGGCCTAGCGAACCTTATAATGAGTAGCTGTAGCATCCCTAGAAATAGAGCCAAAATGACTTCCAAATCTTCAAAACTGACGATTTACCAAAAGCTGATTCTACATCCTAGAACCTTAGGTCCAGAATGGACTCATGTACTTGGAGTCCACAGGAGCAAGCATGGAGCATGTTGGAAAAGACCCATAGCCCAAATGAAGCCATCTGAAAGACTTCCGTGCCCGTTTCAGGAAGACAACTTGTATCTTCAAAAGGACGCATTGAAGAGGATTCAAATGTCAAAGAACCTGGAGCATTCCCACAGGGTCGTGCAGATACCCTCTGGAGGAGTACATGTAGATGTGACAGCACAAGCCTGCCTTCACCCTCTCATGAACATCCCCCAAATAGTTTCATGGGATAAGCAAACAATGCCTCTTGTGGAAGATGGGCGTGTTCTAATGGAGGCAGCAGAAGATGAACAGTGGGACAACAAAGGGCCATTAGAGAGCCACAGACAGCGTATGCTACAGGTTGGTGAGGATATTCAGGAAGACAAGGAACTGGAGAATGAACATTGGAGCTCTGAGCGAAGGTCTAGCATTTGAGGATGGTGGGAGGTTCTCTGAACCTGGCTGCCTTCCATAGAGATCTAGGTCCAAATTAAAGAAAACATCCCCTGGCCACAGTCAATCCTTGTACCCCGGTTGTGTTTTTGTCTTTTTGTCAAACAATGCACATGCACATATTTGACAGAGAGACAGAGAGATCACAATCAGGGTGTAGAGCTGGAGAGGGAAAAGCTGACTTACCCCTGAGCAGGGAACCTGAGACCAGAGTCGATGCCAAGACCCTGGGATCATGAGTTGAGCTGAAGGCCGCCTCTGAACTGATAGACACAATCCATGACACAACCTTTGACTTCTGAATACGTCCTAGTTCTAGACGTGAACCACTGCTCTGTCATTGTTCACAAATGAAGGGGAAATGGATTTTGGCTTGGGCTGGTGTTGCTTGAGCAACCTGGCCTGCTTTGAGAGCTGGTATAGTTTGTCCTCTTGAGGTAAGTGATTTGGCTATGTACAAACTACACTCCCACGCATATTTAGGTAAAGAGAATTCCTCCATTGAATGAAACTATGTCTTGTGGTTCCATGCTTCTGTGGATGGTGATGTGAGTCCTCCTTGCCTCTGAATCTGGATCTCTGTTTCTGCTCCCAGATGAGGGACAGTTTTAGCTCTGAATTCTCAAATCCATGTTCAGCCCTCTTTTTTTTCTCTCACTCCTACTTCTCCTACAATAAGCACCTCTTTCTATTCCTTGGAGTCAATGACTTTCCTAAGCTCATTGTCATGTTTCATCATTCTTCCTTCTTTCTTTGGATTTGTTTCCTTATTTACCATTCCTTTTCTGCCAGGTCAAAAATTTGGTCCTTTGCTTCTGCCAGCTTCTTGGACTTTTCCTTCAGTCTGCTACCAATCTTTTCTTTAGAAATTCTTTATTTATTTTATTTTATTTTACTTTATTTTATTTCTATCAGTTTAATCTATGTGTTTTGAGACTCCCTGATATCTTTCTGCTTTCAATCCTCCATTGGGCGTGTTATATGTGAGGTTTCACTCCGATTACCTGGCCATGATAATTTCTTGTCTTCTTCCTTGGCAACAATTGATTCTTCCATCTTTGTCTTGGATATAGGTCTCTGACTCTTTCTCAGTATTTGAAAAATCAATTCTGTTTTTTATCCTGATGGTAATTTCTTTAGAAATAAGATATCATGGAGTGCCCAAGGGCTGGCCCTTGAGGGAGTCTCAGGTATGTGTGTGTGGCATGCATGCCCTCTGCTGTTGTATCATAGCTGCCCCCTGTCCTTGAGACCAGTCATCTGCAGAGGCTCTCTTTGCCAGCCTTTTGGTGTGTTTGGGGTCTGGGCTGAATAGGCTGAGGTTTAGCTTGGTGGGATCTGGTGTGCCTGTGAAAGGAGAAATTCAACCTTCACAACAGAATGAATGCCTGTAGCATTCTGTGGTCAGGGGACAGCCTATGGACAGGGCTTTCTTCTAGTCCCCTATGGGAGAATCTGTTCTCTTAAAATGAAGCAAGTTGGACTGAGGAACACAGTACCCTATGTGTTCCATGGTTAGAATTTCGTGTTTGCAGGAGAGGCAATTAAAGCCCTCACCAACCTGTCTTTGGCCAGTAGCTCGGGCTTGATGCTGCCTGTGCGAGAGCCCCAAATTTCTTTTGCCCCCATCAAATCATCTCCAAGAACACTGCCTCTCACTAATGTACAGCCAGAACCCACCATCTTCCCACTGTGTCACCTGGTATTGTCTCTAATCGTGGTTTCCAGGCTGTCTTCACCTGGCTATTTGTTAGTGTTCTCTGACAGAGAAATACAGTGTTCTTTTGAGTTGATATGCCAAGGCTGCTGATCTAAAATCTCCAGGCCTCAAGGCCCTTTGTTGGCATGAACTAGTATGATTCAGACCCCCTGATGGTCAGAATCAATGGAATTGGAGAACGTACTCCTTGTGGGTTCCAAGTGTGCTCCGATCTCTTGTGGCTTTGCCCATTGCATTGTCTCACTGCCTTCTGAATTACCAACTTTCCACTTTTCCCCTAAACCATGTCTCCAGTCTTCTCCCATAGTGATTGCAACTTATTCTCTCTTTTGCTATGGAGTTTGCTTTGTGGGCTCCAGTTCATTTCTGCCATGTTGAAGTTGATGTGGTAATCTTCCTGTTGTGTTCCTGGATAAAGACAAGTCTGGAGTTACCAGACACTACTACCATCTCACTGTCCTGAAAAAGCCCCACAGAATCTTACCCAGCCATAAGCAAGAATGAATTCTTTCCACTTGCCTCATGTGGCAGAATTGTGGAGAGCATTAGCCTACGTCACATCTATCAGTCCCAGAAAGACAAATAACATACAATTTCACTCTCTCATGACTGTCAAGAGACATATGAAAAAGCAAGGGAAAAATGGACAAATAATACGACACTACCCAGGCACACAAAATGTGGTGTTTGTTGAGGTCAGGTTTGAGAAAATATGTGTTTATCAAAGAGGACAAAAGATGACATTCTTTGTAGGAAATGTGGCTGAAAGAGAGGGAATGTGAGTTTTCAAGGCATGTCAAATGGAACTGCTATCCATTAAATACCGACTTCCTATCTCCATCAATTTAATTATAATTGTTATTTGAAACACACTCAGCACACACACACACACACACACACACACACAGATAAGACACACAAAAGATGGGGAGGAAGTGAAGAATAGCACTAATGAAGCAAACCCAAAAGAAAAGAACTGAGAGAAAAGGATAAATTCCAAGACACATATTCACTCCAAAGATTAGGTCAGGAAACCTACAAAATCTCAGCTCTGTAGTAGTGACTAAAGCGTTTGAAGCAGTAATCAAACCCCTGTCAACACACAGATGGCGAGGTGCAAATCATTTCCTGTTCAACTCTTCTAGACATTTAGAGAAGGCAATGCCATTTTCTTCTCATCAATTCCACAAATGGAGGAGGTGGATGAACTCCACTTTACTAGTATAAAGACCCAATTCAAATAATGACATTTTAGGAAATAAATTATATTCCATTTCAATAATTAAACATAATAAAAATATAATTCTTTCTTTTTCTCTGTCTGTCTTCACCTGCATTTGAAAGGGCCAGCTTGTTTTTGTATTATTTTGTACTGTTGAGGAAGCCAGCCTGTCATCCATCATCCATTTTTGACAGAGTATTCACTGATGCTTCAGTTCCATATATGACCTAGTACTCCGCCTAAGATATGCCAGAACTCTTCAACACCCATTAGCCCGTTCCCTCATTCCCTGCATGTCTCTTTTTTCCTTGACTCTCAGCTTGATTCCTCAGAGTTCTGAGTTACTCCTGGTTTGTCTCCTTCTCTGACTTATCCCCTTCAGTTTTTCCTTCTTTCTACTAAGGGCCGGGGTATTCGTCCTAGGGCACATATGAGAGAAGCCATATGATATTTCCCTATGTCTCCTTGCCCATTTCATTTCACAAACCCAGTCCTGTGGCATTCATGCCAGTGCAAGAATCAAGAGTTCATCCTCCCTAATTGCTGAGGAATACTCTGTTGCCAATATGGACCACACCTTCTTTATCCACTAGTCTTTGCAAGGACATAGCAGCTCAATCCTCAGTTCTGTTCAAGTGAGCCTTATATAAGTGTTGTTCTTGTTGCTGTTCTGTTGAGAAAGCCTGCCTATCATCCATCATCCGTTTTTGACAGAGTATTCAGGGATGCTTTAGTTGCATGTACGTCCAGTGCTCCTCTTAATATATTCCACAACTCCTGACTACCCATTAAGCAGTTCTCTTTTTGGTAAACCTCAGCTGGATTCTCAGAGTCCTGAGTCACTCCTGGTAGGTCTCCTTCTCTGACTTTTTGCCCGTCAGTATTCCCTTCCTTTTCCATTTCCCAACAGCAGGGCATGGGACATTCATGTCAAGGCAAGGTCCAGGGGTTCATTCACTTCGATGGCAGAGGAATACTGAGGTGCCGAAATGGACCCAAACTTCCTGATCCACTAGTCCTTGCAAGGGCATTGCGACTCACTCCAAAGTTCTGCTCGAATGGGCCTTGCAAGCCGTCTATATACGCCGTCCCTTTCCTTCTGACTAAAGAGTCTTGGTCCACATGTCTATACCCGTTACCACAACAAGTACAGTTAACTAATAATGACAATGGTTTCGGTCCAGGCCTCTTCATTGAGAGTTAGCTCAGATGCAGAATATCACTCTCCTCAAAGACTTTGCAAAGGTATTTAAGGGAAAGCCAGGTAGACAGAGGCCTCATCCCTTAGCCGCGTGTTTCAGAACACTAGGAGACGAGGACACAGACGGCACCATATAGCGATGCCCTCACCTTTTACCTCGGAAAGGGACTTTCCGTACCTTAGTCATCACTGACCCATAAGCAAAAGACGCTGACAAAGTACGCTCTCACCCACAGGACGAGAAACCCCACGGAGAGCTGCTCATACACGCGACCTCACCTTTTCTTGAGATATCTAGAAATTGTAGTGTAAAAGGACACCTTGCCGTCTCCGGGGATATGTTGGCCTAAAGGAAGGTATACTGAATGTCATTTTCCTTCCTCTATGTCTCCAGAAAGGGGAAGTTTGACATTAAACCACAAGACATCCTGAGTTCTTGATCAGGTTCAGAGGGCTCTTGTTTTGTCCTTCCTGGGGCTTCCTACTTAAAGCCATAGGACACCAAGGTCATGGGAGAGGGACAGCTGCTTCAGTGAAGCCAGCATCTGTGATGTCACAAAGCTTTGAGGTCATAGCAACCACTCCTCATCAACCCAGGCCTGATCACTACACTTGACTGGAGTAGTCATGGGTGGGCCAAGAGGACCCCAGGCCGTCCCAAACTGCTGGAGCCGCCTGGGTCTCTCACCAAGGCAGTTTGCGAAGCGAGTCGGTGTCACCTTCTCCATGGCCCAATTCATAGTATTTGGTCGTGAGTGTCAGCACCAGCCCTCTGGACCTCGGAGAAAGGCAAGATGCCGCATTCCATCTTAGCAACGACAAGCCAAGAAACTAACAGACCGCAAGCAATGCCTCAGGGGAGGAAATCTGAGCCCTGCGTAAGGGTGAGACCCTCCCACCAAATCATGGAGCATCTCAACAGGAAAAGGTCCACCCAAGGGAAGCTCAAAGTGAACCCCCGCAACCGTGCCAAAGACATGTCTGGAGTCTTCCACAGAAAGCACACGAGTACCTCAATGGTCTCCAGAAACGGTGCCAACAAGGCCTCCCAATCTTCCAAAAAGACCATGCATCCAAGGCAGAGTCTACACCCTAGAACCTTAGGTCCAGGACGGACTCATGTTCTTGGAGTCCACAGAAGCCAACGGAGAGCATGTTGGAAGAGACCCATAGCCCAATGAAGCCAACTGAAAGACTTCCGTGCCCATTTCAGGAAGACAACTTGTATGTGCAAAAGGACGCATTGAAGAGGATTCGAATGTGGAAGAACCTTGAGCACTCCCTCATGGTGGATCAGCTACCCTCTGTGGAACTGCATGGAGATGTGGCAGCACAAGCCTGCCTTCACCCTCTCATGACCATCCCCCAAATGGTTACATGCGATAAGCAAACAGTGCCTCTTGAGGAAGATGGGCATGTTCCAATGGAGCCCCGAGAGGATGCACAATGTGTTAACAAGGGGTCAGTACAGCACGACAGACAGCGGATGCTGCAGGTTGGTGAGGAGATCCAGGAAGGCAAAGAACAGGAGAATGAACAAGGAAGCTCCAAGCGAAGGTCGGGCATTTTAGGATGGTGGGAGGTTCTCTATACCTGGCTGCCCTCCATAGGAACCTAGGTCCAAATTCAATAAAACATCCTTTGGCCCCAGTCAATTATTGTGCACTGTTTTTGTCTTTGTTATCTTATCGAACATGCACATGCACGTTTGGACAGAGAGGCAGAGAGATCCCAATCAGGGGGTGGAGCTGGAGAGGGAGAAGCTTACTTGCCCCTGAGCAGAGAACCTGAGAACAGAGTCAATGCCAAGGCCCTGGAATCATGAGTTGATCTGAAGGCCGCGTCTGAACTGATGGACACAACCCGGGACCCAACAATTGACTTCTGAATACCTCCTGGTTCTAGACAGAACCGCTGCTCTGTCATTGTTCAGAAATGCAGGGGATAAGGATTTTGGCTTGGCTGCTGTTGCTTGAGCTATCCGGCCTGCTTCGAGAGCTGGTATAGCTTTTCCTCTTGAAGTCAGTGACTGGGCTATGGACAAACTATTCTCCGATGCCTATTTGCCTAAAGAGAATACCTCCATGCCTAGATTTTCAGGGATAATGGCACTATGTCTTTAGGTGCTCCGCTTCTGTGGAAGGTGTTGGGAGTCCTCTGTGCCTCTGATTCTGGACCACTTTCTCTGCTCCCAGATGAGGGTCCTTTTCAGCCCCGAGTTCTCCAATCTAGGATAAGCCCTCTTTTCTTTCTCTCACTCTTAATTCACCTACAAGAGGCACCTCTTTCATTAACTTGGTGATTCCCTAAGCTCACTATCATGTTCCATCAAAGAATACATTCAAATGGCCAACAGACACATGAAAAAATGCTCCACATCACTCGGCATCAGGGAAATACAAATCAAAACCAGAATGAGATACCACCTCACACCGTTCAGAATGGCTAAAATGAACAAGTCAGTCAATGACAGATGCTGGCGAGGATGTGGAGAAAGGGCAACCCTCCTACACTGTATGTGGGAATGCAAGCTGGTGCAACCACTCTGGAAAACAGCGTGGACGTGCCTCAAAAAGCTGAAAATAGAACTACCCTATGACCCAGTGCTTGTAGTACTGGGTATATACCCTACAGATACAAACGTGGCATTCTGAAGGGGCACATGCACCCAAATGTTTATAGCAGCAATGTCCACAATAGTTAAACTATGGAAAGAAACTAAATGTCCTTCAACAGATGAATCAATAAATAAGATGTGGTATATATGTTCAATGGAATACTATGCAGCCATCAAAAAAAATGAAATCCTGCTATTTGTGATGACGTGTATGGAACTAGAGGGTATTATGCTTGGCGAAATAAATCAATCTGAGAAAGACAACTATCATATGATCTCCCTGATATGATGAAGTGGAGATGCAACATAGGCAGTTTCGGGCGTACGAAAAAAAAATAAAAAAAGATGGTATTAGGAGGGAGACAAACCATAAAAGACTGAATCTCACAAAACAGACTGAGGGTTGCTGGGGGGAGGTGTGTTGGGAGAGGATGGTGGGGGTATGGACATTGGAGAGGGCAGGTGCTATGGTGAGTGATGGTGAGTGCTGTGAATCACAGACCTGTACCCCTAGGGATAAAAACACATTATATAAAAAATTTTAAAAAATAATTTAAAAAACCCATTAAAGAAAAAACACAGATTGCAAGCCCAGAGCTAATCTCATATTCAATCAAAACTCTTGAAAGTTTTCCCCTTAAAGATCAGAAGAAAGACAAGTGTGTCCATTTTCACTACTCTCATTTGACACAGTAGTGGATGTCCTAGCCAGAGAAACAAGGAACACAAAGAAATAAGAGACTCCAAAAAAAAAAAAAAAAAAAAAAGGAAGAAGTAAAATTTTCTTTTTTTGGATAACATGAACTTACATGTTAAAAAATCCTAAAAAATTCACAAAAAATTTGAATAAACAAATTTAGTAAAATTACCAAATACAAGATCAATATATAAAAGAAAAGAATTTTGTTTTGTTTCTTTTTTTTTTTTTATGGACTGCTTCCCAGTTTGTCATGTCATCCTTGTTCAGTGATCACGCTAATCTTCTCTGCATCATTCCAATTTTAGTATATGTGCTGCCAAAGTAAGCACAAGACAGGAGCATTTTAACATTCTAATGATGAACTATCTGAAAAAATAAAGAAAACAATCTAATTCACAATAGCATCAAAAATAATAAAATACTTAGGAATAGATTTAACTAAGAAGATGAAAGATCTGTACTCCATAAACTATGACATTGATAAAGAAATTGAAGGTGACAGAAATGGAAAGATAGCTCATATTTATGAATGGTAAGAATTAACATTGTTAAAATGTCCATACTACCGTAAACCATCTGTAAATCCAATTCCTATCAAAAATCCAATGTTAGGGGCGCCTGGGTGGCTCAGTGGGTTAAGCCGCTGCCTTCGGCTCTGGTCATGATCCCAGGGTCCTGGGATCGAGCCCCGCATCAGGCTCTCTGCTCAGCAGGAAGCCTGCTTCCTCTTCTCTCTCTGCCTGCCTCTCTGCCTGCTTGTCATCTCTCTCTGTCAAATAAATAAATTAAAAATCTTAAAAAAAAATTCAATATTATTGTTTTACAGAAGTAAGTAAAGAATCCTAAAGTTTATATGAGACCATAAAAGACAACAAATAATCAAAGCAGTTCTGAGAAAGAATGAAGAAGGGAGATTACACTTCTTGATTTGAAACTATACTACAAAGCCCTCATGCTCAAAACAATAAAGTATACTGGCATAAAAACAGACCAATAAACAAGTAGAACAGAATTGAGAGTCCAGAAATAAATCCTTTCATACAGTCACCTAATATTTGACAGGGGCCAACATATGTAATGGGGAAAGATAGTCTGTTCAATAAATGATATTTAAAACTGAATAGTCACATAAACAGTATGAAAAGGGAACCTTATATCACTCATAAGTCTGAACTTGAAATAGATTAAAGACTTAAAGGTGATGCATGAAACTAAATTTCCTAAAGGAAAACATAGGAAAAATTCTCCTTGACATTGGTCTTGCCAATAGTTTTTTGGATACCAGACTAAAAACACAAGCAAAAAAAGCAAAAATAAATAAATGGTATTACATCAAACTAACGTTTCTGCATTGCCAAAAAAAGGGAGAGAGAATGAAAACACAATCCACAGAATGTAAGAAAATACTTACGAATCTTATATCTGAAAAGAGGTTAATAACCAACAGATACAAATAGAAAAAAATATATGATTAAAAAAATAGCAAAAGGATCTCAATAGACTTTTTTTTTCAAAAAAGTTATATAAATGACCAACAGGAGCATTAAAAAGTGCTCAACGTAAAAATCTCAGGGCAAAGTCCTTATGTTGTTGTTGTTGTTGTTTACCTCTGAAAAACGCAGCAAGATATTAGAATATATACTACCAAAAAATTGAAACTAACCAATTTTGGTAAATATTGGGGAAAACGGGGAACTTATGCACTGTAATAGGGATATAAATTTGTATGGAAAACAGTATGGAGGGGCGCCTGGATGGCTCAGAGGTTTGAGCCTCTGCCTTTGGCTCAGGTCATGGTCCCAGGGTCCTGGGATCGAGTCCCACATCGGGCTCTCTGCTCAGCAGGGAGCCTGCTTCCTCCTCTCTCTCTGTCTGCCTCTCTGCCTACTTGTGATCTCTGTCTGTCAAGTAAATAAATAAAATCTTTAAAAAAAAAAAAAAAAAAAAAAAAAAAGAAAACAGTATGGAGATTATTCATATTATTAAAAGTAAAATTACCATATGATTCAGTAATCCCACTTCTAGGTATCTATCTAAAGAAAACGAAGTTCACTGTTCAAAGACATATCTGCACTCTTATGTTTATTATAAAATTATTAACTCTAAGCAAGAGATGGAAATAACTTCAGTATCCATTAATGGATGAATGAGTAAAATAAGTATGGTAAATATATACTACGGAATACTACTTAACCATGAAAAATTAAGAAATACTGCCATTTACAACAGCATGGATGGATCTTGAAGGTATTATTCTAAGTGAAATATTTCAAAGATTTTGTATATTTTTTTAATTTATGTATTATGATATCCCTTACATACAGAATCTGAGGAAAAGGAAAACTAATGGAAACTTAGAGTTGAGTTGACAAGGGGTGAACCTGGGGTGGAGTAAGGTGGTCCAAGGGTGCAAACTTGCAACTATAATATGAAAAAGTTCTGGGGATCTAATGTACAGCATGATGATCATAGTTAATAAGATATACATACTTTTTTTTATTGTGCTTCCCTTTATTAAACTTTGCATATATCACATTCTTACAAGTTGAAAGTTTATAGCAATCTTGTATAAAAGAGGTCTGCTGCCACCATTTTTCTAACAACATTTGTTCATTTTGTGTCTCTTTGTCACATGTTGGTAATTCTTGCAATATATCAAGTTTTTTCATTATTATTGTATTTGTTATGGTGATCTGTGATCAGTAATTATGACCCACTGAAAACTCAGAACTAGTGTACTTAAGGTATATACATTGTTTTTCTTTAAAAACATAATGCTTTTGAACAGTGCAGTATAGTTTTTATTTTTTATATGCACTGGGAAACATAATTTTTTATATGCACTGGGAAACCAAAAAATATAATAATTTGACTTAGTTTATTGAGATAATCACTTTATTGAGGCAGTCTGGAACAAAACCCACAAGACCTCTGAAGTTTATCTCTACTATACTATATACATAAAAGTTGCTAAGAGAGTAGATCTTAAAATTCCTTATGATAAATGCATAAAAAACAGTGGCAACTATACGAGATAGTAGATGTATTAACATTTTTATGTAGATTATATTGCAATAAAGATGTATACCAATTTATCAAATTGTACAAAATTTACACAATGTTAAAGGTTTGCAATGTTATAAGAAATCATTTCTTAAATTTACAAATATGTCGATTTTTTTCAATAAAGCTGGAAAAAACTTTTTGTAGAATTAATCTATTTTTCAAAAAATGAAGTAAGGCAGTAGAAACTGCAACTAACTCTGAAATAATAGAATATAAAATCCATTTTCATTATATACACTGTGACAAAAAGTATTACTTAGTTTACAATGGAGGAGTACTTATGAAACATGAAGGATGGTCTATAAATAAGGCTGAAAGAGCTCAGTTTTAAGGTTTAAATTTAAAATCTTCTTTTGAAATACTAAACTGACCACCCAGTGTTCCAAACATCAATGTCTTAACTGCATGAATTTATTTCATACAACTCTATAATCTAGTTTCATAAGAAAACAGCATGCAAATTTTGAATAAGACAGACTTGCTTAAGTTTCATGTTCAACAGTAAAGGATACCTCCCTAAAAACAAATAGAAGACAAATCAGCATATTTATTATGATAATTATTATTCATAAAGAGATTCATATTGAATTAGGGAATATATATCCTCAGAGGGGGTAAAGTAAAATGAAATTTATTTTGGTAAATGTGTCTATGAATAGTCAATACAATGCCTCAATATAAATGAATATTACCATTTTGAACAATTTAATTACTATTACTAGAATTATTATAAGTATAAAAATAGCTATCATTTTAGCATGGAATATGAGATTCTCATGCTCCATGCTTCATCACATACACACAACAACGCAGCATAATAAGTATTATCATCACCATTTCATGGGTGAAAAAACTGAGGCTAACACATTTGGATAACTGGTTTATGATTACATGGGTAGCAAAAATGCATCACACTAATTTAGGCTTTATGATTTCAGAATTGTACTCTTACCATTGCACATTCTATTACTCTGTAAATACTTGGCCTGTTTTCATTTGGTTCTTTAATTTTATTCATGTGGTGATGGCTTAAAGCTTCATTTAAAGGAAGCTTAAAAATTTCATTTAACCAAAAGCTCCCAAGAATTAAAAATGTCATTGATCTAATGTAGACATGGATATCATTAGTTAATGGGTAACTATATATTTTCCACTCTAGTGAGATAAAAGAGTATTTTTCTAAGTTTTAGTCTCTCAGTGTTAAAAAGGACTTTGTTAAAATAGAAATATTTAGACAAAGGTGATCAAAAGTCTGGATCAGGTCACCTTAAGGTAAATATTAGGAAACTGAGGAAACAAATGGAGATTTGAACACTGAGCTATGATATAATGAATGGTTTCAAGTATTTAGTAGAGTATAGAAAAGCCCTTTAAAGCCTGGTCTTAGCCTAGCATTGCAGCTTCTGGGATATCTATCTATAATCTATCTATCTAGATATAATGTGAAAACTTTTTTAACTTAAAGATTTTGAGAAATAGAACATAATCAGCACCATAGAAGATCTGTTTATGATAACAACCTAGCCCCTCCTCCCAGTTTGTTAATATTCTCTCTTATTTAATGTAACATTGTGCAAATAGACCACTACTGATCTGCCGTTATGAATGAAATAGGTATAATCATCTGTTTGCATATCCTGGTGAAAATATTCATTTAGTTCCATGTTGTATTTCTAGGAATGGACCAAATTTTTATTTTTATTTTTAAGTTTTCTAAATATTGTCCAACTTACCTCAAATGTTTTTATTATGGGCACTTTCATTCTTTCACATTCTTGCAAGGCAATTTTACTGTTGCCCAATATGGTAAGTGTGTAATAGTATGTCATTTTAGGTTTTAATTTATTATTAATTTAATTTAATTTAATTCCAGATTCATAATAAAGATAAACAGTTTTTATATATGAGTGGCCATTTGGATTACCCTTTCTGTAAAGTGCATGCTCAAATCTTTTGATATCTTAACATTGTGTCATACTGACTTCTTTAATAGTAGATTTTCTGAATGAACTTTAAGCTGTGTAGGTCTTCTCTATTTTATTTTGAACTTGTTTTCATTTCAAAATCTTTATATTTATTTTCATAATCTGCTTTTATTTTTCTTTGTCTATTATCTATCTATCTATCTATTTATTTGCAAGCAAGAGAGAGCGAGCAAGTGAGAGTGCAGGGAGGGATAGAAAAAGAAGGGAAAAGAATCTTAAGCAGACTCCAGGCTCAGCACAGAGCCCAACTCTGGGCTCTATTTCACAACCCTGACATCATGACCTGAGCCAAATGAAAGAGATAAAATAAAATTAAGGTGTTAAAAAAAAAAGGAAAAAGAATTGGAGGTTTAATTAAGTGAGCCACCCAGGCACCCCTGTGGTACCTTAAATTAGCTGTCATATCTTTAAAGTTCTAGAGTATCCATTTGGTTCATTTATAAAACCTTTCTCAATATCATTTTTAGTGTCAGTTTTTGGTTCAATTTGCTTCCCCTCTCATTTCTTTGAGCAGAGTAATCAAGCCATTTTACAATCTTTATTGATCATTTTAACATCATACTTAATCCCATTTTGTCTATCAAATCTTGTTAATGGTTTTTCTTTGTGTGCTTTGTTACATTTTGCTATGTTCAAGACATTATATTTGAAACTCTTATTGAGTAGGGATAATTAAGAGCTATAATAATGGTATGGTCCTCCTTGGTAGGATTTTCTCTTATATCTGAGACTCTACAAGACAATCATACTCCAAATTCAGTGATTGACTTTCTCAGTTTACACAGAAGGCAAGGTAGGCTATAGTCTTATTTCTGCTTCTCCTTGTGCTTTGGGGATCTCAAGTTAAATTTGGGTTGTACCAAAGTCCTCAAATTTGATTGCTGCTGGATTTTGAATTTTGTTTCTCTAGTATCAAGAGTCTATGAACAACACAGCTCAGTGTGTTTTAGCAGTTTCAAATGCTCTCATAGCTAAAATGGCTTCAGGGCATATATCTCTAGGCTCTCATTGTATTTCGTATTTTGGCCCAGTAATCCCTCACTTATTTTTATAATCATTCTGATATTTTTAACTTTAAAAGCTATTTTGTCTGGATTTTTAGTTGTCTTAAGTAGGAGTTTTTAGATCACCATTACTAGAAGCAACAACAAATATACATGAAAATATCTGCAGTAGTTTATCACATCTTTATGGCTTTGAACTTCCATAAGCTGAGGCATCCTTCTCTAATCACTTAGGCAAACTCCAATTTACCCTTTAAAACAACCCAAGAATTGCTTCATTTAAGAACATGTTCAGGGATGACTCTTCCCCACTGTTCTTACCAACATTCCCACACACTCTTTGCTACCCAAAGCTTGTTTATGAACTTTCGTTAGGTATATCAGCGTGACCAGAATTTTGCTCTATTGTATTTTTGTCCTTTAGAGCTTTAATTAAATATGAATTCCATAGAAAGTCTGTCCCTTTTCTTTCAAACCTGGGTTAGTTATTTCTTCTCATTCTTTGTCAGAAGTTACTTTATTAGAGAAACTTATAGCTCTATTGTGACTTTGGAGCCTTTACAGTTTTTCGACTGGAAAAATCACCCATCCCTGAGATTTTTACGCAGCTTCCTAGCTGATATTATTCAGAAATCTGTTCAAAACAGACTTTTTCAGGGAGGCCCTTTTGGACCACTCAGTTTAAAAACCTCTTCTCAATCACTGCTCTTTTAAAAATGTGCTTATTTAGTTCAAATATGCATCTCTATTAAAGAAAAATCAGTACGTTTTTTTTTTTAAAGTTGGCTTACCTATTATCTATCTCTCCCATTAAAATGATTCCTCTGGGCTGGGGTTTTGTTGTGCTCATCTTAGGCCAGGCACTCAATAAATTGTCTCTGAATGATTGAATTGTTTGACTCCCTTGCTAGATTCTCAACTTCATGAGGCCAAGGATTGTTCTATTCAGTCCTTCTTTATCCTCAATGTCTGTTATATTGCAGTCACTTACATGACTAATGGGAAAAATCACAGAAAGAAAGAGTTAAAACTACATAAAAACCCCGTAGGTTCAATAACACAAAGCTTTCTAAAATTATTTAGCCCAGGAATTGAATACTGGCTGCACTTTTGATTTTTTTTAAATGGTATTGAATTTAATTTAAATGGAAATACTGGAATGGTAGAATAATAAAAAAATTATAAAAGCAACTTGCTCCTTAAAGTAAGAATTATATAGGGCATCTCTTCTAGAAGCAAAATTTTCAAATGACAAACATCTGAAAGCATAGAAGGAGAAGTAAGAGTGTGAATTGTACTTCAATGCTCTTTTCTTTATATTCAACAAACAGCTTCATTCACACACCTTTCCAATTTTTTCAACTCTTTTGACAAAGCCTTCAGAGGAGTTACTGCTGATGACAACCATCACAGCCTAACAGGAGAAATTTTATAAAGAAAAATAATAGCATGTTTTTCCCAAATTGTTAAGGATATGGTGAAGCTCTGTCGGATTCAAAGGAGGAATGTGCAATTCCATGCTATATATAATAATAACTTGTTTTAATAGTGGCTTTGCAATTTTTCAGATATATCCATTTACTGAAACCACTATCAAATAAACAAAAACAAACAAATGAACAGGGGTTCGAGACAGAAATTATCTAATCTAAAAATAGCACATGTTCACAGAATACACAACACATATCCCAAGTACTACTATAGGTTTCAAGTAATAGTCAAAACAATAGTAAACATGATTCAGACCCTACCAGTCAAATCATAAATGGGACCTTAACTGTAAATCCTTATCTTTAGATCAAAGCGGGTAATTGGGGGCTGAAGATACATTATAGAACTAATATGTTATAGAACTCCTCTGAAATGAGTCATTTATTCCATCACTTTTCCTGCACAGCTGCTGACCCATGTTTTGGTTCCTGGAAATAGCTGCTACCCTGTCATACTTCTTAAAAGCACATATATTGATAACTCTACTCATTCCTCCATTCCTCTGTGACTGTCACTGTGTTAAAATGTGGAGTCAGCTGACTCACTTGTGATGGTAATAAAGTAGATGAGTTTGCAAAGTATTTTGTTATTTCTAAAAATGCAAAAACCAAATTACATTGAAATCATAAGGGGTGTTTCAGGGAGAGCTGTAGGATGTGGTTTCTTGTGTAATCCACAGAGATTAGCTCCAACACATATTTAAACTCTCCTCTAGGAGCAACCTTAGTGGTAAAGCAAGAAGATAAACAGATGTATACACACCCTGGCACAAAATTATCACTTATGTTTGGCTTCCTAGTCTCCTCGTGTTACTTATTTATCTTAACTTCTCTCTGAAATCAGGGAACACAGAATCTCAATCAGTAGACATTTTTCTACTGAATTACCCAATAGTCCGATCATACCCCTAATACTTTTTAAAATTATTTCACTCATAATCCCAAATCTGCTTTGCTTCCTCATCTTAGTACACTGTAATTTGATTTCAAAATGAGGACAGTTGTCAGTAATGCCACATTCATTCATCTATTTTACAATTCCATGTGCTTATAACTATGAAGATATGTTAATAACATCCATTCCAATAAGCCACCCTAAATTTATTATCATGAAACAAGACCTCAAGAAAGAGAATTCAAAATCATCCATGTATTTGCAACTTATTGCAATAAAGCCTTTATCAATAGACTTCCCTGTGCACATGGTGGTCAAATTGCTGGTGAAAACCAGCCAGATCTATTACAAGCTTTCTCATGGCTTCTAGGTAACCCAAGTGAGCCTTTATTGATACTGGGAAGGGATAAAGCAGGGAAGGGATAAACAGTGCTATAAGATTTGGCTAGACAAAAGTAATGACTCTCATTACAAAGTGAGTATTTTTTTTTCAAGCTTTAGTTCAGTTTATTTTTCTTGTATAAAACTATGTAGTAGCCACAGCTGGAGCCTGGGTCCTCTGAACAGAGACTCTGGTGTGGGTCTTCACAAGATGGTCCGTGAACTCCTGATAGGGAGACTTGGTGAACACAGCTGTAGGTCTTGGAGATGGCATCGAAAGTAGCCTTGGCAAAGTTCCCTAGGGTGGCAGTGCAGCCCCTGGCCGAGGTGTAGCAGTCGTCAATACCAGCCATCATCAGCAGTTTCTTGGGCACAGGGGCCGAGACAATGCCAGTGCCTCTGGGGGCGGGGATGAGACGCACCAGCACAGAGCCACAGCGGCCAGTCACCTTGCACGGGACAGTGTGGGGCTTGCCGATCTTGTTCCCCCAGTAGCCTCGCCGCACAGGGACAATGGAAAGCTTCGCCAGAATGATGGCTCCGCGGATGGCAGTGGCTACCTCCTTGGAACACTTGACATCCAAACCGACGTGTCCATTGTAATCTCCGATGGCGACAAATGCCTTGAACCTGGTCCGCTGGCCCGCGCGCGTCTGCTTCTGCACAGGCATGATCTTCAAAACCTCGTCCTTGAGGGAGGCTCCCAGGAAGAAGTCGATGATCTCAGACTCCTTGATGGGCAGGGAGAAGAGATAGATCTCCTCCAGGGACTTGATCTTCATGTCTTTGACCAGGCGGCCCAGCTTGGTGACGGGGATCCACTCCTTGTCCGCGGCCTTGCCCCCGCGAGCTCCGCGGCCTCGGCCCCGGCCCCGACCACGTCCCCGGCCCGCCCCGGCCCCGGATGCCGCTGCCGAAGCCACCGCGGAAACCGCCGCGGCCTCCCATTCCAGGGCCCCCGGGCCCTCCGGGCCCTCCCGCAGCACCGGCGTCATCCGCCATTTGGTGTTCTCTCGGAGAGGAAACAAAGTGAGTCTTTTAAAGCAAAAGAGCCTGTTGGGAATATTGTTTTATAAAATAGTGGTTTTTTTTATTAACTTTTTAAAATTCAATTAGGTAACATATAGTGTACCAATAGTTTCAAATGTAGATTTCAGTTATTCATCCATAGCATATAATAGCTAATGCTCAGTACTTACTGTTATAGCTTCTTGAAAGCAGAATTTTAACCCACTGAGCCACCCAGGCGCCCTTGAAAGCAGAATTTTAGATCACATTTTCTGATTACTTCCATGTCGTACAACACTTTCCTGCTAGCAACCTTCAAAACATACTGTTTGTTAGAGGAATTTCTTTAATAATAAATAAATAGGAATTCATTTAAATTTATAAATATATAAAATAAATAGGAATTTATTTAAATTTATTTAAATATTACACACTGTTTCATTGTTCATAAATAAGGTGATGATATTATAGCCATTAGTTGGTAGCACTGATATATCACTTTCTTTTTACTTCTCAGTGCATTCTCTTTACACAAATAGATATATATTTTAAAAAATGTGAATCTGTGGCAAACTTGTAAAAAACCCTATACAGTAAAGTTTATCATTTTAAGTAATCTCAATTATCTTCCTCAATTGTGATAGTATATCCTTCTATCTAGGCCAGATATTGTATGAGGGATTTGAAGAGACATACTTTTCTAAATTTCACTTTTCTCATCTGCAAAATGCTTATCATGATCCTACAAAAAAATACACTTATAATTTTTTGATGAAAATTTATTTATTTATTTTAAGATTTTATTTCTTTATCAGAGAGAGTGGGCGAGAGAGCAAGCACAGGCAGACAGAATGGCAGGCAGAGGTAGAGGGAGAAGCAGGCTCCGGCCGAGCAAGGAGCCAGATGCGGGACTCGATCCCAGGATGCTGGGATCATGACCTGAGCCAAAGGCAGCTGCTTAACCAACTGAGCCACCCAGGCATCCCTTTTGATGAAAATTTAATCTGTATAAACAATATATTTGCTGTAATGCGTGGTTCATGGAAAACATCTTTTTTAATTATAAGCAGTATTAGAAATTAAGTAAATGTGTCTATAATATTTAAAGTTTTAACACATAATTCCACTGCTTTGCCTTATTTTCTCAAATCCCTTTACCACTTTCACTGACAGAGTCAAATGTACTTTTTCTACTAGTAGCCAGCTCTTTGTCTTTTGTCAGAAAGATGCCCTTGTGAATTATTTATAATAGAGATATTAGCAATAATAATAATAATAATAATAATAAATAGCCATGAAAATGTTAAAAAAAAAGTTTTCTTAACTAATTAGGGTTCTTAGACATCAATTAGAGGAACCACCTCGGGCAAGCAAATTAATCTGCAAGACATTCCCAGAATTAACAAGTCAGTCAGATACAGGGTTGTCTGTAGACTGAAAAGAACTAGGTTTGGAAAATAGGTAAGGACAGTGAAAAAAGTGATCAAATTTTTGGGCAAAATAAACTCTTAGGTGTCCTTTCAATGGAGTCCTGTTCATTATGTAGCAGAAACTCTGGAGATTATCTCAATCCATTGGAGTCACCCCGTTTATTAGCTTGCTATTGACAAAGTTATTTACAAACTGTAGAGCAAGAGGTTATAATGGAGAAAACTGATGGTAATGCACAGGATTCTTGTTAACAATAATGCAAGTTAGTGATTTTTCATTAGAAAACATAAATTCTATAACCCAAATTATGGGCCCAGAGCACTTCTGCTGCACAACTCTGCTTATATCCCAAATAACCATGTGAACTAGTTTTAATATCTGCTTCTCTTATTAATTTTTGAATAAAAATTCTTGACACAAGTATTTTATAATTGTGTGATAATCATGAATTTAATTTTTGGAGAACAAAACACACTTTAGCATAACTAGGTTTGTTCACAGAACCAGCCTTGGTAACACACTTCTATATGTTAGAAATGATGTAATAAATGTAGAATATTGGGCACTTGTTTGGTATTCTTTGCCATGTTTTGCACTATCTAAAAAGAGATCAGTGAACTTGGACTGGAGTTAGTAGACATGGAAGAAAATAAAATATTACAGAGAAGAATACTCTGTGGTCCACAACCTAAACGGCCTGGGATTCCCATCATTTGGATCCCTGTAGCTTTACAGAAGTCAATTAAATTTTTGTATCTCTGATTAAAGTTGTTTCCCCAGTACTTTTTCAAACATCTCTTGTAAAGTATTGTTTCCCAGAAAAAAAGGGATTTTGCACATGTATCTGCCTTTGTCTCTGGTCATGATCTCAGTCAGTATCCTGGGATCGAGCCCCATATCGGGCTTCCTGCTCATTAGGGAGTATACTTCTCAGTCTCTCTCTGCAGCTACATCCCCCTGCCCCACTCATGCTCTCTCTCTCTCAAATAAATAAATACAATCTTTAATTTTTTAATTAAAAATAAGATAAATAAATTAAAATAAAAAGTCTGGGCTTACTGCCCCATTTAGCTCCTTTTGTTTTTTTGAGTTGTATTTAAAGCAGCATGAGAGAACATGAGGCTCTCAAACTTAAAAAAAAAAGGAAAAAATTGAGTTTTGTTAGGATTTAAGATCTTGTCTGCTAGACAAAAACGTTGGCTTTGTTAACATGTGAAAATTATCAAAAGGGAATAAGATAGAATTCTAATAATTTTTGTAGAAATTAAAAATTTTCTCCAACCCAATTACATACAGACCCATTAAGTAAATTCATTCCAATGTCCCAAACCAACCTTTTCTAATAGTAATGCATCTGTGTAAACAGGGTCAACCCAAGGAATAAATAAATATTATTATTTTTTTCCTGTCTCTTCCACAGTCTCATCTGGGTATATTGGTAGCAAGCCAATTATCTATCTTATAAGACATGATATCATAAGGAAGGGTATTCTGTCCATTTGGAACAACTGAAAATCATTGTAATTTTATCTTGGTGCAGTAACTTGAGATGGCACAGTGTGGTTTATGAATATATTTTATTTTTTTTTTTACTGGGAAGAAGAGATTATAGAGATATTGGTTATCCAAGAGAGACTGACAGGTGTTGATAGTTGCCAGGTCAATATCCATCTACTTTTTCCTTTAGTATCAGAAAGCACTGAGGGATTGACAACAAGGAAACTTAAAACAACATCAAATATTTTATTGTCTCTTTTCTAGTTACATTGTAACCATATGACAAAGTATCAGTCGTACAAGATATCATTCTCTTTTACCTCTATCTTTCTGCCAGAAATGTGGGCTTAATAGTGAGAACTCCAACAGCAATTTTTGCAACTGTGAATAAAAAGCCATGAAAACCTCTAAGATAGTTCACTTGACTTTCTTAAGACTCTGAACCAACACCAGAAAACACTCTCTGTAGTCTTCTTGTTAAATGAAAAATATGATTAAACCACTTTTGACAGTCTACTACCTACAGCAAACTGTAAATCTTAATTGAAATATGTCCTCTCAGCTGTGCTTAAGCAACTGAGTCCTGAGCTTTTCAGGTTTTCAGTCTGAAAGAGTACACCTCGGGTGCTCTGAAAGGGAAGAGAAACGACACCCTGTTCTCCATATAAATTAAAGAAGAGAAATCTGTGCATTTAAGTGGGCCATATAAAATTTATCAAGCAGTTATCTCCTAACTCCTTCCTATCCAAATTACCTGATATGCTCTCCCTACTCCTTTATTCCACGTTACTGCCTTTTCACAACATGTCTTCTGTTATTTCCTTCTTGCAAGCTAGTTTTGATTTCTGCATCTAAAAAAATCAACAATCATTGTGTATTTCAATTCCCATTTTCCTCAAATGCATTGATTCTTCTTATCTATTACTCTTTTCTCATACTCAGTGTCTTTGTCTTTATGGGGTTTGTACTTTGCTTTTCCCCATCCTTTACTGCCATTATATAATCAATCTAATAACTTCTTAGAGAAAGTTAAAAATTCCCGCATAGCCACACGTGAACACAAAGTCACTGATTTTTAGCAAACCTATAAGATAGTCAGACATCCATTCAATTTCTTTTTTTTTAAGATTTTATTTATTTATTTGACAGAGAGAGATGACAAGCAGGCAGAGAGGCAGGCAGAGAGAGAGGAGGAAGCAGTCTCCCTGCTGAGCAGAGAGCCTGATTTGGGGCTCGGTCCCAGGACCCTGGGATCATGACCTGAGCCGAAGGCAGTGGCTTAACCCACTGAGCCACCCAGGGGTCCCTCCATTCAATTTCTTAACTGAGTCCCAAATGCATCCTGACTTCTAACCTAAACCTAAGCTCTACTTCTTACACGTTGTTATATGACCAAATTCTTTCAGTTCAGTATTTTGTAACATTTAAATATTAATCAGTTGATGCTTTGTTTGTGTATTTCTATGAAAATAATTTGAATACTGTAGATTTATTGTTATATTTATAGGTTTATAATCAAAGTTTCATCAGTTGAAGTTTTTGGAAATTTCAGATATAATGATTAACCTAAAATGATACTGCCTCAAATCCCTCTGATATCAAGGCCCAACACCTGATTATAGCCAAACCTGTGGTGGATAGTTCCATGGGAAATTGCAGTTACTTAACACTGATAGCATCTCATGTTCTCTCTCTCATTTTGGAATGTCTCCAACACAACCTGAAAGTGTAGGAGAGTTAATGTCCTCTGAGGACAGCTCTCAGTGAAGTGGAAATAAGAACCATAGGTAAAATTGTCAGTTTTCAGGTCTTCATGAGGACAACTTAAAGAAGTTTCTCAGGACCTTTCAGTAAAAGCAAGCCTTCATTTTCTATCCACAACAATTATATCAACAATGTACCTCTTTGACAAAGTTGCTTCTTCACTGTATCACTTTCCCATTCTTTTCTACCTTGGATAATCTCCCAGATAAACTAACAGTACTCAAATCCTTTGTCCTACTCTTTGCTCTCAGGATAAATGGAGCCAAAAGACTTAGATTAATATCAACTTCTGAATGGGATCTTAGAGCTATTTCTGTCCAGATTTTCATAAACATAGGGACCTTTGAATTATCAGGCTATAAATAAGTTCTAAATGGAGGGGGCAAAAGCAAAAAGTAGAAATTTTTATGTTTGATTTTTAATCATGACTAATTGACTTTATTGATTATTAAAAATACTAACATTATAAAAGTGTGGATCTTTGTAAAACAATGTCATATTGTAAGAAAGAAGTTGCATAGTCCTTTTGAGAATATTAAACCAAGTGTTCAGGTGCCATCTAATTTCTTGTTTAATCCAGAACTTTGGTGTGCATCATCTTGAGGAATAGGATTTTGAAGTCCAGACAGACTAAGAGAAAACTGATCCAAATGTGTGTGTTTATATTTCTGCTTTTGTTGTAAAAATCAAAGTGTGATTGCTGGTTTAAAATGGTAAAACTAATAATGTTCATGGACTCGATTATAAATTTTCTAATTGTATGGGAAGAATCCAATAAACATAGAATTAATTGATTTGCAAATCCTCAAAGAGCTACAGGATCAGGTAGTGGTATGTTCTGATTCAACAGCATCATAATGCAGCATTTTATATGTGTGGCTAATGGATATTTTCATGAATGTTTGCTAGCTAGTCAGCCAATACAGAGAAATATTAGGTAGCGTAATTACTCACAGTTGTGTTTAATAAAATGAGAGAAAATTATCAAATGACACTAATAATAATAATCCTATAGCAGGCTAAATATTCAATCATAATTACAAGTATTAATCTAGCTTTCTTCCCTGATTATGACTCTGCTCTCCTTTATCATAATGGGAGTAGCAGATTGTCTGCAGTGAATTGTGAAAACGCAGCAGTGACTTTGGCAGTGAAGGCCTCCCATCAATTTTGATAGGTTAAAATGATTCTGGTTGGTCTTGAGCAAATGTGTCAATTTTTTTTTTCTGTGTGTGTCATAAAAGAAAGAAGCAATAGTAAATTCTTGCTGTTATTCCATGGAGCCAATAAAATCATACTGCCAACAAGAGGCTGTTGACACCATAGGTGTAGTTAACTGTCTTGAAATACTACGCCTGGAAATAAAATCCTAATATTTCACATAACCTCTTTTTTTAAAAGAAACAAAACAAAACAACTATACTGCTTACATTTAGGGCCCTGCTGTTGTGTAACTATTTTTGAACATGTCTTCTGTAAGTGTATATATATATATATATACATATTTTTCTGTGCAATAAATTCATTTAGAGATAAATTTGGATTGCAAATTATTTTGGGGGAGGCGTGGTATTTGTGGCTAGTCTTACAAGTAAAAAGGACTAAAAGAAAGAAGAAAAACATTTTTTATTACAGCATATTTACATCTGTCCAAAGTACTTATCTACTATAATACTGACTAATGTATAATACTGTACACAAAGAAAGAAGCTAAATGAGTTATAATTCAGTCAGTGTATAGCTGGCCATTTTAAAACTTACCACTGAATCTTTCTGGTATGCAATGTGATATCTGGCAATCTGGTCCAGTTCATTACATCAGGTCATTTGTATGTTCTTATTACCATTTTGATAGCATAGCACATTTTATAACCCAGACATTTTACAATGTATAACAAACCCTTAGGATTAACCCCCAAGGTCAGTGCAGTTAGTAAGAGCATGCAATTTAGTTAGTAAGGCATGTCCCCTGCCTGTGCTTTTGTTATGTTAAATTTGAGGCGAAAAGTTAAAGCATCCTGTTTCTTCAAATCCTCCCCTAAGTGGTCCCATTGAGGTATGTTTAGCAAGCCTTCATCTAGGAACCATGGAGCCGCCTTTTCCACTGTATTCAAAAAGGCCCGAGCAGTTTTTGCTTTTACGTGGACGTTAAAGACTCGCGCGGCTAAATTCCGGCTCTAAGGCTGCCCCGCTTCTTATTGCAGACTTGTACAAGTTAATCCCGGCTCAAGGCCGCCCCGCTTCTTATTGCGGACTTGTACAAGTTAATCCCGGCTCAAGGCCGCCCCGCTTCTTATTGCGGACTTGTACAAGTTAATCCCGGCTCAAGGCCGCCCCGCTTCTTATTGCGGACTTGTACAAGTTTAAATCCCGGCTCTAAGGCCGCCCCGCTTCTTATTGCGGACTTGTACAAGTTTAAATCCCACCACCTTTGTCGTGGCTTTACCCTGCTTGCCTGCGGAATTCTCCCTTGCAAGGTTTTTCTATTTTTACTCCCCGCTTTACCGCGGAATTCCCACTTTTGAACGTGGCCTTTACTCCCCGCTTTACTGCGGAATTCCCACTTTTGAACGTGGCTAATGTCCCTGCTTACCTACGGACCTTTACTCCCCGCTTTCCTGCGGATTACCTTACAAGATTCCTTTATTTATTTCCCGGGTGCCGGCACCATTTATCGCCGTCCAGCAGCGATAATAACAACCCTCAGTCTGCTCTGGTTTCAAAAAGCGGGCTCCCTTTATTTCATATGGCCATCGCTTATATAGGGGAGCTAAGCCAATCAGCATAGACAGTGATATGCATCCACCAATCTTAAGCTTGTTACCAAGTACCCACAGCATAGCAATAGTTCAACAGCCAATAGGTAGTACTTCCTGTTTACAACCAGTCACTCTAGACACACCTTCTGGCAAATCGCCAGGCGCCATTTTGCAAAGCTCTGCGGTTGACGGATCTCCGGGCCCCTGGAGCATCCGCCCTCAACAACAATGGAACTATGATGCATGTATTTTCAAAAGTATAGACATACATGAAGCTATGAGGTCAAAAAAGATGAATGTCCGTAGTACCATATAGACTCAACAAATAAAAGTGTCCAAGGGTCTGAGTGTGACTTATGAATATTGTATAAGATTAGGCCAACATGTGGTTTTGATATAAATAATCTGTTCTTAAATTAGAATTACAATCGTTGAGTACAGTGTTGAAAATGGCAGATAGATTTTAGCTATCTTTGCTCACTAGGGAAAATGGAAAAATGTTTAGTTTGGTCAGATTTTCACTTAACTTCTGAAAAATCTTACGTTTGAGAGAACCCTTCTGAAATAAGAATCCTTAAAGACATAACCCCTTTGGCACAAGTTTTCAAGAAACTTGTTTGATGTTGTAGACAATTCTATGGCACACGTACTGTTCTAGATGTTTCATGCCAATAATATGTAAGCCATACCAAGGCTACATATACATATAGAGATGTTCCTCAGCTTACAAGGGGGCTATGTACAGAGAAACACATAAAAAATTGAAAATGCATTTAATACCCCAAAACTATCAAATATCATAGCTTACCTTAAGCTTATTTAAACATACTCAGAACACTTACATTTGCCTGCATTTGGGCAAAATCATCTTAAGCAAAGCCTATTTTATAACAAAGTATCAAATATCACATGCAATTTATTAAATATTACACTAAAAAAAGAAGAATATATATATTCTATATATATATTCTATATATAGAATGCTTGTAAGAATATCAGGTGTTCACCCCTGTAATCTTCTAGCTGACTGGAAGCTGTGGCTCACTGCCGCTGCCCAGCATCACAAGATGGCACCATATAGAACAAGAGTTTCAGGTGGTAGGTGTTGTAAGTTTTACCCAAACTGACATTGGTTTTTGTCATCATATATGTCAAGTAGTTTTCTCAGGTTTATTTTTAGAATATCCTTGTATAATGAATATTTACACTGATATCTAGTATAAAAATCTTGCAATTTAACATTAGAAACATTAAGATATTGAAAATCAATCTATTTCTTTAATTCATTGAAGACATTTTTGGCTTGTTTCCAGTACTTTCTTACTGGTTAAAAAATGAATTTGAAGTAGTCTGGATTTCATTATTATATGGCACTTTCCCTTTGATGAATACAAAGACGATATTCTATATTAGCTATCTGAGAAGAATTTATTTTTTTAATTTTATTTATTTGTAAGAGAGAGAGTGAGAGAGAGCACAAGCAGGGGGAGCAGCAGGATGAGGGAGAAGCAAACTCCCGGCTAAGCAGGGAATCTGTTGCAGAACTGAGTCCCAGGACCCTAAGATCATGACCCGAGCTAAAGGCTCAGGCGTTTAACTGACTGAGCCACCCAGGTGTCCCAATCTGAGAAGAGTTCTGTATGCTATTCCTATTAATATGCAGTTTAAAGTCTAGGTAATTAACTTAATATTTTAGTGGCTATTGCATAGATAGCACTATGTTCCAGGCAGAGAGTAAGAAAGAAATATTAAATCAACCATATTCTATGCATTCTAAATGAAAATAATTAATCGATCATAAAAATCCTTCTATTTATGGAATATCAACTTATAAGCTTTCCTCCATATGAACAATGCCAAATACCAGAATAAAGGGTCATCTAATACAAATAAAGGATAGAATTAAAGAATTCTGGTAAGCCATTTAATTTTGAAAAATGGTGTTCTATTGTTGCTGAGTTGTGGTTTTCCGTTACATAATATCTGATAAGTGTAGAAGTAACATGAGTGTTACGTGAGATGAGAAATGGTATATAATTAAGATATTTTTAAAAGTACAGATAAATACAAATTTGTAAACATAGCATTATGGAGGAGTAAAAATAAATGATAGCTACACACTCTAAAGTGAATAAAACTTGGAAAGCTAATAGAGAAGTAAAACAAGGACAGTGCAAAAAGTATGGTACATTTTTATGAAGTTCAAACAAATTCTGTGAAATCATAGATGGACTTAAAGATACTATTATGTATCAAATATTGTAAAAATTAAGCAAGGAAATAGCAAACATAAAACAACCAAAGCATACAAACTTGGGTAGATACAAGAGGTGTGATCATGTTCTACTTCATAAAGAGATGAGTTAATAGATAAATACAAGTAACTAGACTTTTTAGAAGTTAATAAAACGTTGCCTGTTATTTCTTAGTAATATAAAATATATGGTTTTCTAACAAAAACGTTTATCTTAAAAATATTTAAAAATAAATTTCAGGCTACTCCTAAGGTTATATTTACTTTTCCACTGTAGGAAAAGCTGGTTGTTGTAGTTGTATTTGTTTGTTTGTTTTAGTCTCCTCCTAGTTTTTATTATTATAATGTGGAATGAGGAATGTTAGATTGAAAAGTGAATTATTTTATAGACAAAAATCATTACTTGATTCACCTCCTGGTACAGCAGATGGAACTCCTGAAAATATGCCCTTTTGCCTTATGGAAGAGTAACAGTTATGCTTACTTCTGAAACATACTTGGTGGTGGACCTAAATAGTGACACCATAGTAAACATTTTGAATATTTGCAATTAATTTTTATAGTCATAGGGCTCCAAAAGGCACTGCAGGTATCTTAGCAGGTATTTCAATAAGGCTAAAATTTGCCTGACTGTTTAAAAATATTAGCAAGGCACAAAACATGGCAGAATATTGTCCTCAGATATTATTTATTTCCATATGCTCCTGATTCCAGACATGGCAAGTTATTTTTCAAATATTTATTATAAAAGTTTTTATTTATTTATTTGACAGAGATCACAATTAGGCAGAGTCAGGCAGAGAGAGAGAGGAGGAAGCAGGCTCCCTGCTGAGCTGAGAGCCCCGATCCAAGGATCCTGGAATCATGACCTGAGCTGAAGGCAGATGCTTTAACCTACTGAGCCACCCAGGCTCCCCCATGACAAGTTATTTTGATAGATGTATATACAGTGTATTTTCCAGTTATAAGAAAAATGGTTCTGCTATTTTTAACCTTTTTAAAAATTAAATAATTTTTTTCATTGAAATTTTATTTTTTAATGTTTTACTTTTCTTTTCTTTTTTTTTAAGATTTTATTTATTTATTTGAGAGACAGAGATCACAAGTAGGCAGAGAGGCAGGCAGTGAGAGAGAGAGAGAGAGAGGGGGGGAAGCAGGCTCCCTGCGGAGCAGAGAGCCCGATGCGGGGCTCAATCCAAGGACCCTGAGATCATGACCCGAGCTGAAGGCAGCAGCCCAACCCACTGCGCCACCCAGGCGCCCCAATGTTTTACTTTTCAATATACTACTTAGAATATAAAACCTATTCCATTTTGTAAGATGTTTACCATTTAAAAAATGGTAATTTTCTCATTGTGTCTTCCCCTCACATTGCTTTATTTTGAATAAAAAATTTCACAATAAACATAACTGATGCTTTCCTTCTGATGGTCCCTCTGTTGGTCATATTGTATATGAGCCATGACAATTAGTTTTACAAAATTTATTGATGTTTGTTGATATGTTTTATCATAACTAATTTTCCCTCCCTTATCTAGATTCCCCAGCTTTCAGACAGGTGGACACTTCAATAAACCATACCCAAGGGATGTATCAAGTACTTCTTAGACATTCTCTCAGATCCTTGAGGTCTCATTTTGCCTAGGGATTTGCAATAGGTTCTGCCAGAGGCACCACTGTGACAACTGATGTCCATGGTCTATCTCCTGCTAAGCTCAAGAGGTCACTGGTTTCCAAGTTTATCTATACAATTAATGCATTCCAGCAAGTTCTTTTTTTTAATATTAACAAACTTATTTTAAAGTTTATATGGAGAGGCAAAGACTCACAATAGTCAACATAGTGTTGAAGGAGAACAAAGACTGAGGACTGACTTCAAAGTTTACTAAAGTGATTGGGCGCCTGGGTGGCTCAGTTGGTTAAGCCTCTGCCTTCCGGCTCAGGTCATGATCCCAGGGGCCAGGGATCGAGTCCCGCATTGGGTTCTCTGCTCAGCAGGGAGCCTGCTTCTCCTCATCTCTCTCTCTGGCTGTCTCTCTGCCCATTTGTGATCTCTCTCTCTGTCAAATAAATAAATAAAATCTTAAAAAAAAGTTTACCATAACGATAATTGTAAGCATGATATTGTAATACCACAGAGAGACTAGATTAAAGCAACAGAATATATATTATCAATTATATTTTATATTTAATAGAAAAGCAAAAGCAATACAAGAGAGCAAAATACAATCTTTTAAACAAATGGTTCTGTAGCAATGGTGAAGCTAAATCTAAAAATATAAAATAAAATAAATCCAGGCAGATATCCTACACTCTTCACAAAAATGAACTCAGATTGGATTATAAACCTAAACATGAAACATGTAGAAGGTAATATAGAAGAAAATTTAAATGACCTTGGTTTTCGCAATAACTTTAGCTACAAAAGCACAAGCACTGAATTTAAAAATGTCTACTCTGTGAAACACAATGCCAAGAGAATGAAAAGGCAAAGCACAGACTATGAGAAAAAATTTGCAAAATACACATCTGGCAAAGGACTGTTAATCAAAAATACACAAAGACCCCTAAAAACTCAACAATGGGGGAAAGACCGGATTAAAAATGAGCCAAAGGCCTTAGCAGATACCTCACCAAAGAAAATATTACAGATGGCAAATAAGCATATAAAAAGATGCTTCACATCACATGTCATCAGGAAAATGCAAATTAAAACAAAAAAGAGACACCAGTACATACCCAGAATCCAGAGCACTGACAACAGAACACGAAATGTTGGTGAGGATGTGGAGCAACAGGAATGTTCTTCCATGTGTATTGAGAATAAAGAATGGAAAACAACTTGGCAGTTTCTTACAAAACTAAACATATTCTTGCCAGATGATTCAGCAGTAGCAGCTCTTGGTATTTATCCAAAGAAGATGAAATCTATACCCACAAAGATGTCTATAGTAGTTTTATTCATAACTGACAAAAGCTTGGAAGCAACCAAGATATCCTTCCATAAGTGAAAGGTCAAAGAAAGTGTAGTACATGCAAACAATGGAATATTATTTAATGCTAGAGAAATGAATTACCAAGCTATGAAAAGATGTGGATATAAATATTTAATAAATATTTGATTTTAGGCTTCTACAAGTCTATCAATGTTATTAGTATATTTTAACAGTGAATGCTCAGCATTCATGAATTTACCTAATAAAACATTTTGGGTTCAATATTTTAAATACTTCAACCTCTATGATTATATTCCTAATAATTTTGAATTGGGGTAAATAAACCTTAATTTTTTGTAACTTGTTTCTTATTGCAAGAGAGCTCAATGAAATTTTAGAAAATAAAAATTTACAAAAAAAAAGTTTAGTTTATTATTGCCAAATAATTTAAAACTTTATCTTATATTCAAATACATATATTTTTCCTAAATTGATTTATATGCTACTAAAACCAAAAACTTTTAGTTATACTAGATTTCATATCCTGCAATCAATGCCAGAAATCCATCTGGCAATGATTTGTCTTAAATAGAGTTAAGATGGGTGTTATTACAATGCAAGATGGAAACAAAGATAGTATAACAATAGGTGATACATAACTTTTCCGTTTTGATCAAGTTACTAGTCTACAAAAGGCTTTTATCAGTGACAGACTTGGGAATTTAACAAAACTTTTAAACTAGCATGTGCGACTCATTCCTAGAAAACAACACAATCAATAACACTTTATTTAGATTAAATCATGACTATTTCTCCATTTGAATAAAAAAGGTAGCAACCCCAATAAGTTTATTGAACATGAAAAGTTGAAATGCTATAATGCTCCTAAGGAATTAAATGATCCAGTCAAGAATTACAAAAAAAGGATATAAATTACCAAAGTGTTTGTATAATTGTAATGTACAACTGCCCATTATCGTTCCATAGTGTAGGCTTGTACAAGAACTCTATAAAAGAACTCCACTTCTAAACTGTGGAAAATATGTTCCCTTTCCCCCTATATACAACTATTAAGCCATTCATTTAGCTTTTAAAATATCCACTTAATACAGGCTTTTTACACATTTGAACAGGCAGCAGGGCTCTATTCTTATCGCTTACATCTGAAGGATAGACTTCTAGCGTAAGAGGTAAAGCCCATAAAGGAGCCCAATAATAACAACAAAATACAGTTTAGTGAGCCCTTACAATCTGCCAGCTACCTTTCTGAGAATACTTCAATTAATAAAACATATAAAATACCTGACCACAAAGAGCTCACATTCTTTTGAAATATAATAGTGAAATAAACCAATAATAGAGGGGCACCTGGGTGGCTCAGTCCATTGAGTGACTGCCTTTGGCTTGGGTCATGATCTCAGGGTCCTGGGATGTAACTCCCCAGCAGGCTTTCTAGGCAGTGGGGTGTTTTCTTCTTCCTCTGCGCACCCTCCCAATTCTCTCTCTCTCTGTCTCAAATAAGAAAATAAACCAGTAATAGAATAATGATTGATGGTTGATGGTGATAAGTGATACAAAGAAATACAAGAAAGGTAAAAGCCATTGGGGAATGCTGGGATGAAAGTTAATTTTATTTTGTTTTGGGTGGTTATATCTCATTTATGAGATGTTATTTGCACAAAGACCCAGGAAGTGAAGGAGAGTGTTATACAAATATTAAAGGAAAAGATTGCTCTAGGCAGAGCAAGTAAGTATATAGACTTTGTGTGAACAGCTTGTCTGTTACTTTTGAGGAAAAGCAAGGAGGCCAATGAGGAGTTCATAGTGGTGGAGAGAGGAAGAACGTATTGATGTATGACCTTCTAGTACATTGAAACGCCTTCAGTTTTTATTTAATATGAAAGGGGAAGATACCAAAAGTCTTTCAACAGCAGAATAAAATCATATGACTTGATTTTTAGGTTAAATTCTGTACCAAAATAAATTTGCATGGAGAAAGGAGTGCAGTATGTGTGGAAGTGGGGTTATCAATCAAGTCAATAATTCAGGAACATATGATGGTGTTTTTAGCATGCTGGGTGGTAATAGAAGTGGTGAGGTATGGTTTTCATTGTGTATATATTTTGATGGTGAATATTCTGGTGAACAGGATGGGGTATGTGCAGGACAGACATCAACATTTATTTTACCTGCACAAACAGAAGGGTGGAGTCTTCATTCCCTGATATGGAGAGAACTCTGAGTTCAAATGTTCTTTCTCATTAAATGGCATAGTGATGATGAGGATTTAGTCAGACAGTGAAAGAGAGCAGTAAGCATAGTGTTAAGCGGTAAGACATTATAATACATTGGAACATCAAAAAACGTTGTGTTGGATCATCTGTTTATGTGAGTAAATAAATAAATAAAGCTTCCTGGGGTTCTGATAGAGGTAAAGAAGACTGTATATGATCCAAAGGGGCACGTGCACCAAATGTTTATAGCATTAATATCCACAATAGCCAAACTATGGAAAGAACCTAGATGTCCATCAACAAATGAAATATATATATATATATATATATATATATATATATACACACACACAATGGAATACTATTCAGCCATCAAAAGAAATGAAATCTTGCCATTTGCGTTGACATGGATGGAACTGGAGGGTATTATGCTTAGCAAAATAAGTCAACCAGAGAAAGTCACTATCATATGATCTCCCTGATATGAGGAAATGGAGGTGCAATGTGGGGGGTTTGGGGAACAGGAAAAGAGTAAATGAAACAAGATGGGATCGGGAGGGAGACAAACCATAAGAGACTCTTAATCTCACAAAACAAACTGAGAGTTGCCGGGGGGGGGGGGAGGTTAGGGAGAGGGTGGTGGGGTTATAAACATTGGGGAGGGTATGTGCTGTGGTGAGTGCTGTGAAGTGTGTAAACCTGGCGATTCACAGACTTGTACCCCTGGGGCTAATAATAAATTATATGTTAATTAAGAAGAAGAAAGAAGAAGAAGAAGAAGAAGAAGAAGAAGAAGAAGAAGAAGAAGAAGAAGAAGAAAAAGACTACTATAAATCAAATGCTATGGTTTTCAGCATAGAGTGTGTAATCAGGCATATTTTATTAAAGTAACCAAGTAAAATGAGGTCGAAAAGTGGAATAACAGAAAACATAAAAATCAGAGATTTTAAAAAGAGATATGGGACAGTGTAGAGAATATAGTCAATGATATTATAATAGTGTTATATGGTGACAGATGGTGGCTATATTTGTAGTGATCATAGAATAATGTATGGAGATCTTGAAAACCTGAAACCAATGTAACACTGACTATCAACTACACTCAAATAAAAAAATAGTAAAAGGAAACATTTTAATTTAAAAAGATAAAAAGAGGGACAAGAATTTGAAAAGTGAATTTCAAAAAGAGTAAAGATGAGGCTAAGACATACTCTGAACCTTGAGGAAAACACCATTTTGAAAATTCTTCCCATTTTGAGAAAACTCAAATGAATCAATACCATAAAAGAACCCATTTTAACCGAGAGATGTAATGAATGCTCAAGAAATAATTTTATGACAGGATAATTCTTCCCTATGAAACAGCATACAGAAACCTGGGGAAACACCTGGAAGCAAAATAAACTATACTGAAAATAAGAATTAGGAAAAAGATAAATGATGAAAGATAAGAAAATTAGACCTGCGACAGAGACCTAGTGAAGAGAATTTTTGGCTTGTGGTTTAATGTTTTTGAGGATAATCTAGAGTTCATAACTGCCTTGAGGCAGGCTGGTTGTAGGCAGTTTAGGCAGACCCCTAAGAGAGGCCTACTTTGGGCAGGTGGTGTTGGAGGAGGCCATTGGGCTGGACAAAGACAAATCCAACCATTTGACTAAAGTGTCTGTGAAGATGTTGAAGTCAGATGCAGCAGAGAAAGACCTGTCAAACCTAATCTCAGAAATGGAGATGATGAAGATGATTGGACAGCACAAGGACACCATCAACCTGCTGGGTCCTGCACACAGGATGGTCCTTCGTACACTATCATGGAATATGCCTCCAAAGACAACATACAGGAGTACCTGCAGGCCCAGAGGCCTCCTGACCTGGAGTACTGTTACAATATCAGCCACAATGCAGCAGAGCAACTCTCCTCCAAGCACCCGGTATACTTTGCCTACCAGGTAGCCTGAGGCATGGAGTACCTTGCCTCCAAGAAGTGCATACACCAAGACCTGGCCACCAGGGAAGTGCTGGTGACAAAGGACAACATGATGAAGATCTCAGACTTCAGCCTTGCCAGAGATATCACCACATCAGTTACTATAAAATGAGAACCAACAGTGGACTGCCTGTGAAGTGGATGGTCCCTAAGGCCATGTTTGACCAGATCTACATCCACCAGAGTGACTTCTGGTCTTTTGGGGGTGATCCTGTGCAAAATTTTCACTCTGGAAGCCTCCCATATCCTGGAGTGCCTGTGGAGGTGGTTTTCAAGCTGCTGAAGGAGTCATTTGATGGATAAGCCAATAAGTGCACCAGAGAGTTATACACAATAATGAGGGGTGGCTGGCATGTGGTACCTTCAAGCTGCTGGTAGAAGACCTGGATCATACTGTGGCCTTGACCTCCAACCAGGAGTACCCGGACCTGTCCTTGGCCCTGGAACAATACTGTCTATGCTTTCCCAACACCCAAAGCTTCACCTGCTCCTCAGAGAAGAATTCCACCTTCTCTCATGTGCCGTTGCCCAGGGAGGCCTATCTGCCCTGACACCCAGCCCAGCTTGCCAATGGTGGACTCAAATGACTAGTATCCCTATTACTCCTGTCCAGATTCCGTCATAAGCTGTAACCCTTACCCCCCACCCTCCCTGCAAGACTCACTGCCTTCTCCTTTGTCCCTTTCCTACTGGCAGGAGCCAGCTGCCTACCTGAGGCCTTCACCCCTTGAAGTTCACCTCTCTTCCCCTTCCTCTTCCTCCTCCTTACAACCTGCTCATGAAAGAAAGGAACAGAGAGGCAGGTACTTGCTCGTGGCTACTTCCTTCCCTCCCATATGTTGGACCAAGACCCCTCCCTGTCATCTGGTACTGCCTAGACGTCGAGAGAGTTGGAGATGAGGCATGCCAGTGAAAGCTGTCGGAGCTTTCCTGGTTTGGTTTTTTCTGCTTAGCATAACATGTAAGACTGAGTTCTGGTGGCAGGGACCTAGTCCTTGGGGCTATAGCACTAGTGAGGGGAGGTCAACTGCTCTGGGCCTTGGCTAAGAGCAAGCCCTGCTCCAGAGATATGGTGCCAAGGGCTTATCAATTTTGATACTAATTTGCTTTGCTGACCAAATACCTGGTATCAAAAGATGGGAAGGCAAAGACTGGAAGCAGTGTTGTGACCATGGGGTCCAGCCCCAAACTATGAAGAAAACACAAAGTGTATAAATCTGAGTAAGTATATATTTACACACCTTTTTAAATAGGTTGTTATCAAAGATTTAATCAATGGGTAATATGCTCCTCGTGGCTGGGAAGCATCAGTTGCCATATATTAAAAACAAAGAAAAGAGGTGTCTGGGTGGCTTCCTCCAAGAAGTGTCCCTTCTTTTCAGGTCATGATCCCAGGGTCCTGGGACGGAGCCCCACATCAGGCTCTCTGCACAGTGGGAAACCTGCTTCTCCTTTTCCCTCTGCCCTGCTTATAGTTCCTCTTCCTGTCTCTCTGTCTGTCAAATAAATAAAATATTTAAAAAAAAAACAAGAAAGAAACAAAATGTTTTAAAAGGCCTTTTTTTTTTTAAATTTTCTAGGGGTGCCTGGATGACTTAGTTGTTTAAGCAGATGTTTGCCTTTGGCTGAGGTCATGATTCCAGTGTACAGGGATCCAGCCCTGCATGGGACTACTTGCACCCCAAGGAGCTTGCTTCTTCCTCTCCCTTTGCACATGATACCCCCTGTTTGTGTGCTTCTTCTCTCTCTCTCTCTCTCTCTTGCTGTCAATAAATAAAATAAAATCTTTTACTAAATAAATAAAAAAATAAATAAATTTCTAAACCTACTTTCAGTTTAGGTCCCTTAACAAAAATTGCTACTGCTTCATTAAAAAAAAAAGGGATAATTTAGAAAGATGCTTCCAGAGTTAAAAAGCTGTTTTGTTTCTTTGTCAGGATTCAATATAGAAGTGCTTTAAAAAGTAAAAAAAAAAATATGCTATATTAACTCTAATCACACTATAACTTTGGTGGTTATATCAAGATAATGAAAAGTGATTTTAAAGCAAATTTCATTATCAGACATAAAGATCAAGTCAAAATTACAGAAGAGTAAAAGGATGAATTCATCAGGGTGTATAATAATTCTTTTTTTTTTAAAGATTTTATTTATTTATTTGACAGAGAGAGATCACAAGTAGGCAGAGAGGCAGGCAGAGACAGAGAGAGGAGGAAGCAGGCTCCCTGCTGAGCAGAGAGCCCGATGCGGGACTCGATCCCAGGACCCAGAGATCATGACCTGAGCCTAAGGCAGCGGCCTAACCCACTGAGCCACCCAGGCGCCCCGGGAGTATAATAATTCTTGAATTTTAATACGTAACAACAGATTTGGGGATATATAGGGAAAAACTAAGAACAAAAATCATAACTTCTACCTTGGACGACAAATGGAAAATAATTTCAACACACTTATTTTAAGATTACATAGACAAATGGTCATCATATTGGTAAGATATGTAAGACTTGAACAAAATGATCAACTAACTAGATATGCTTGATATTACATTACAGTAACTGAACTAACTGAGGTCAGTCTTTGGTGAATCACAGAAACAGGTGGAGTTGTCAAACAAAGGAATCTTTGTTTACAACATACAAGGAGTTCACAGGGAATAAGTTCCAAAGCCTTGACTGTTTGAACAGGAGAGAGATTTTTATTTAGTATTTAAGATGAATACTCAGAAGGGAGAGTTTTATTATCCCGTGTATGGTTGATCATAAGGTTGTGGATGCATGCACATCCACATATGTATTTGTGCAATATGTATTGCATGTTCACCTGAATGAAGCTTGTATTCCACCGAGGGCAGAAACTTCAACGTTAGAATAAAGCAGAGGTAACTGTTGGACAAGGGAAAGGAACTCTGCAGGCTTCAAGAGCAGATAGAAACTAGATGGGGTCTTGGGCTCATTTTCTGGGACAAGGAATGAAAGGCCTTGATTGCTTTTGAAATAGCACTAGGAGTTTTACCACTGATTTATTGTCTCAATAGCTTAGGCTATTTCCTGGTCTGGTGGTGACTGTTAGTTTTCCCATTGCCTTGTTCCCTCAAAATCCTTAGGAGTGAGGTTTTTGCATTTCTTTGTAAGAACCTCCCAGGAATTTTTGGAAGAAGTGTGCTGGGGCAAGTACACAGGTGGGGTATAGATCATTGAAAATAGCTGGGGACAAAAAATGACTTTTCTTATGTCAGGAAAACTATATCTCTTCTTTAATTTTCTAGGAACCTCTAACTCTTTCTGCTGATGTTACCAGCAGGCATCTGAGATATTACTGATTGTTCTCTTGAACATAAGGAAAAGGAAATGTAGAAAGCAAAAGAAAAAACTTTAAAATCTATCCTGCAACTCATCAATGCACTGCAGCCACCTCTCTGTCTTTCCCTTTCTCTTTTTCTCTCTTTCTCTTTCTCTCTCACTTTCTCTCTCACATACGCACAACACACGCAAATCGACTTAAAGCAATTTTTAATTTTCCCTATTCCATTTTAATATACTTGAGGCATGATCATTTTCTTAGTAAATACAAGGAAAAAAAATCTAGGATTCCATCATTCTGTGTGATTAAATATTGAGGAATTTACTTCCAATAGCACTTATATAAACATATTTTATTTAAGGAATATTATATAATCAGGTGCCTGCATTTTTCTTATTCTCTAACTAGTGTTATTTGGCAATTAATATTTTGTCAATCAATATTCCCCTATACCTGAATGTGTGGGCAGTGAGAGATGAGTTAGAGGCAAGGATGGTGAACACTCCCAACAACTGCAGACTACATATATCTTAAGCCATGATTTTCTTTGCAAAGGTCAACATTGATAATGTTCTAGTCATACCTCCGTGTACCAGGAAAGAAGTAGCATATTTCTTGAAAGACACAGCTATCAAAGCTCCATTGAGAATCCGTAAAGATGGAGAAGGGATTTGCAAATTAAATATCTGATAATGGACATCTACTCTGATTATTTAAAAATGAATAAAAATAAAAAACCTTACTAATAACCAAACAGAGTATCCAATTTTACATGTGAAGGAAATAATGGAAGAGACATGTCACCAAAAGTATATGGATGGCTTATAAGCACATGGCCAATTTCTCAACATTTAAACATTAAAGAAATACAAATTAAAATCATAATGAGACATGCTTACATATCTATTAGAATGGCTAAAATTATAAAGGCTAATTGTACTTGGTCTGAGCTAGATTGAGAAGAAACAAAAAATCTAAACTGTTGTTGGCATATATCATGATACAACCACTTTGGAAAATAGTTTCAAAATTTTTTTAAATGAAAAATATGTTGCAGTTACACAAATAGCCATTTTATTCTAGGCATTTCACCAAGAGAAACAATCCCTATGTTCATACAAGGACTTGTATGTGAATTTCATAGCAGCTTTATTTTTAAGAATTGAAAACAGTGGAAATGTTCATCAATGTCCATCAATAGAGCAAAGACAATTGGAGATTCTCAAAGTAATGATGCCGAGAAAAGAAAATCCAGGCCATGAATAGTATATACTGTGTGATTCCATGACTACAAAAAATCTAGAAAATACAAATTTATATATAGTCACAGTCATCAAATATATGGTGTGATTTTAGTGCCTTCTTCTGTGCTCCCATAGCTTCCTACACTTGGATCTCCGAGCATTTCTTACACCATGTGAAAATATGAACTCTTTCTCTTTATTCTGTCTTACTAGAATAAGAATCCTTGAAATTTTATGGACATTTGAACTCTCAGTTATTAGCAAAAATTCTATCACACAGTAAGTTTCCAAATATAAAAGCCAGAGTTTTACAATGACTTCGAAGCTTTTACATGATCTAGCCACTCATTTAACCTCTGTGACCTCTTTCCCTGCTACTCTTCAGTCACTCACAGTGGCCTCCTTGCTATTCCTCAGATATGCCAGGCATGATCCAACCTTATGGCCTTCAAGATAGCCAATTCCTTTGTCTGGAGTGACCTTATTGCTGATAGTTCTGCGCAAATTCATCACCTTTCCATACATTTGTTCAATTGTCAGCTTCATTGTAACTACCCTGATCTTTCTATTAAAAGATTTAACTCCCCATCCCCTGCCTAGCAACCTTGATTTTTCTCACCCTGATCGAATTTTTCTTTTTCCCCATTGTACTCTTCCTTTTTGAATGCACTATGCCATTTTTATTAAGGTTTATAGCTTTGAATTGTCTCACCCATTAAAATAAAAGTTCTACAAAGCCAAGTATTTCATTTACCAGTGTAGTCTGAAGTAATATCTGCCATATAATAGTTCAGTAGACAACTGGTAAATTTCAAAATAAATCAATGTTGAGAGTATACTGAATTTCATAAGTCATTTCAATATTTTTTTCCAAAAAATAAACTACATAAAACATACTTTAAATTTACTTTCAAAATATTTTATAGCATATAATGGACAATATACATAAGCCTAAAGAAACAATCCTATAATTAACCATTTCATACCTACTTAAAAACTGCATAATACCACACTCTTAGATCCTCTTTGAATGCTCTAAAATAACCCTTCAAAGGAAATACATTTTTAAAACTCACAGATTTTTTGGCAAATAATTTAATAAAATAAAAGTTTCATTCATCTATGTAGATCAAAATAAATATTTTTAATAAGCATGAAATTATAACTCTGAAGTGTGCTAAAATGAAACCACCTGCTAAGGGTGAGAGAACAAAAATAAACATCCTTTTTCCAAATAAGAGGAATTTATTACCTTTGAATCAAAGCATGTGGATTTGTTTTAACTGGCAATAAAGCAATATGGAGACACAAACCATAGAAAGTCATATTTTAGATTTCTAAAAGACTTCTAAGTGAAGAGTATACATTTTTTAATTGCTACATAATGCTACATAATGACAAGATGACAGGTTGTGACAAATAGCATTTTAAAAGCTCTACTCATAATGGAACGGAAGATGTCATTTCCCTATAATTTTATATATGTCTTTAATTTACTATATCTGGATCAACATATTACCAAACAGATGTTCATCAAAGACTAAATCATTTTTAATGGAACATAATAATTTGAACCTACATCTATTAATCATTTTTTTCGATCTAACATTTATAGTCTCGCTAAACATTTTATCAGTTGTTGACAAAATTCAAAATAAATAGGATAAAAAGTCGTGTTTGGAAAAGTAGATTTTTTTTCAAATTTGCATTTAAATGAAAATATTTGCTGATATTTTTAAAACTTTAAAAGTAATTTATATATATATCTGACCTATCAGATGATATAAAATTTTTGGAGAAAATATGACATATTTTTTGATCTTGGTTGAAGGTATTAATAAAGAGCAACTGTTTGTATTATTTGTATTGTGATATCTTAGTTAATAAACATGGATAACTGGTATAAAATATGTTTTTTTAAAAATTTTATTTATTTACTGGACAGAGATCATAGGAAGGCAGAGAGGCAGCCAGAGAGAGAGGAATGGAAGCATGCTCCCAGCTGAGAAGAGAGCCCACTGTAGGACTCAATCCCAGGAACCTGGAATCATGACCTGAGCCGAAGGAAGAGATTTTAACCCACTGAGCCACCCAGGTGCCCTAAAATATGTTTTTTTTTTAATATAGAATATAGTTCTTGCCAAAATATGGAACTAGCTGGAACTGAATGCCTCCTTCAAAGTCAGCTCTGGAGAATTTATGCCAGTGTAATATGGAACTATTTCAGATATTAACCAAAAAGAAAGAAATGATGATAAATTCCTTAAAAGACTCAAAGTTGCCCTTGACTGGTATGTTTCAAGCTCTATTCCTGGTTTGAAGACAGGTTTTAACAGGCCTGTCACTGTAGAAATCCACTAGATGTTTAGAGGCTATCAGAACTTTACAAAAACCTTCAAGGGGTAAAGACTTGAAAATTCTTTAGAGAGATTAGCTCCCTAAGGCATTATTCCTCCACACATTTTCCTCCAATCAATTAAGACTGATGGATGAGGGGCACCTGAGTGGCTCTCTCATCACGTGGGTGGTGGGTTAAGCCTCTGCCTTCATCTCAAGTCATGGTCTCTGGGTCCTGGGATCCAGCCCCACATCGGGCACTGCTCAAAAGGAAGCCTGCTTCCCTCCCTGCTTGCCTGCCTCTCTGCTTACTTGTGATCTCTCTCTCTCGCTCTCTTTCTCTCTCTCTGTGTCCAATAAATAAATAAAATCTTTAAAAAAAAGCTGATGGATGATAAATTATGAAAACTGCTCCCTCCAAATGATGCTTCTTCATAAGGATTTAAGAATTTAAAATTGTAAGAATTTAAAATTGAAACTTGATCATAGGATTTATCTTATAGAATAAAATCAAGTGAAGGCAGTTATTATTAGTTCTGAAGTATTGGTGATTCTGAATTCTTGGCCTCATTAGTAAATTTATTTTTAAATTCTCCCATGGAGTGGTGATTGGCCTTCAGTCTTTCATTGATATACATCATTGGGTCAAATGAGATGTGTGTGCCCAGAACTATATATAATCTTTTTTGTATTTCACTGGAGATGGCATTTCTGAGTTTTGTTCAATTGAATTTGGACAGATGTTTTAATAGTCACTTCTAGAGTTGGCCCTGGAGAATATCTTCCTTTTTTTCTCTTCCCGATTCTCTGAAAAACCCTGACTAATTCACATTATCACAGTAATATCACATTTCAAGTTTTTCCAAACACTAAAGCTGCAAAATAGAAGGAAGCTACTCAGAATGGAATACTATTATGAATGATTGAGAAAGAAAACATTATTATAATTAAGCTACCAGGTTTCAATGTATTTTATTGTTGCTTAGAAAATCCTAGCATACCCAGACTTTACAGAGATTTGATGATCCTAAGAAGAGCTGAACTCATGGACCAAAATAACTATGCACATAAAAAGTACAATTACTTACCTAAAAAATATGATGTGGTTAACTTTATATGCCAATCCAAGTGTTATTGGAACAGGAATTAAAAAAATAGCTTAGGGGCGCCTAGGTGGCACAGTGGATTAAGCCACTGCCTTCAGCTCAGGTCATAATCTCAGGGTCCTGGGATCAAGTCCTGCATCAGGCTCTCTGCTCAGCAGGGAGTCTGCTTCCCTCTCTCTCTCTCTGCCTGCCCTCTGTCTACTTGTGATCTCTCTCTGTCAAATAAATAAATAAATAAAATCTTAAAAAAAAAAAAGAATGACTGTACTTTTAAAAAATAGCTTAAAAGGAGCGCCTGGGTGGCTCAGTGGGTTAAGCCGCTGCCTTCCTTTCAGGTCATGATCTCAGGGTCCTGGGATCAACCCCACATCGGGCTTTCTGCTCAGCAGGTAGCCTGCTTCTCTTCCTCTCTCTCTGCCCACCTCTCTGCCTACTTGTGATCTCTCACTGTCAAATAAATAAATAAAATATTTTTAAAAATAGCTTAAAAGTATATGATAAAATAATGATATACATATACAAGGAAAAGAAAGATACTATACTGTGAATATAAATTAAGTGAAAATTGTTGAAATAAAGAATACAATAAATGGAGACTAAGATGAATATAGCTGTAAAATGAATAAATGAGTTGGGAAAAACAAACAAACAAATTAATGACTTCTGCCCAAATACAGCAGAAGAGAAAAAAAAAATAAAGAAAATATTTAAATAAGTACTGAGATAAATTTTGGAGAATTAAAGAAAGATAAAAGATACCAGACTTAAAATGATGCCAAACATGAGATATCAGAAACAAAACAAAACAAAAACTACACACACTAAAAACCACTCGTATACATTATGGTGAGTTTTAAGAATATCAAAAACAGAGAAGAGCATAAATGATGCCCAAGAGAAGAACAGATCACCTAAAATGTACAAGAATAATACTGACAGCACAATTCTCAATAGTAATAGCATATAAAGAGACAGCTGGGAGTTTTTATAGATGGAAAAGATATTTGAAACTAGGTATTATACATCAATCCAAATTATTGATTAAATTTGAGAGCACAGTAAAAATACAATGAAGCATGTTAGGTCTTAGAACATTTATCACACAGAGACACACATTTTGGAAAACTTCCTTGGAAGACAGCTCAATTTAGATCGAGAAAACAGAATTATGTACTCAAAGGCACATTTTGAAGGAAGGATTGAATATAGTCTGCACTGCAAATATTCTTTAATCGTATGTTCTGAATTTCCTAAATTTAAGAAGTATTTGTTCAAATATTTATCTTTAAATAAATCCTAGGAGACTTTTTCTTGGATTCTGGAAAATCAGTCCATTTGGATACAAATCTTTTTGTCACTGATGGAAATTTTGATAGCCCTTAACTGTGGAATGCCTAATGTATTGTTACAGCAATTGTGATTTGCCAATACATGGGTGATGTGTGTGTGTTGTGTGTGTTTATTTTTATTTTTGATGGTTTAACTCTTCTATGAGATTTTTAAGTAGACATGATTTTAATAAATTATGATTTATTGAAATTTATCTGAGGTCATATATAATAAAATGAAATTTGTGTGAACTAAAGAAGTGCATCTCCATTTTTTTTGTTTTAAGAGTAGACTGGTCTTTAAAAATTGTCCAAAGAAGTACATTATATTCATTATTAAATTTGATAATATACAATAAAGTATTTATGGTCATACTGGACCATATCAAATTCTACTATTAATTCATATTCATAATTACCATAAGAGGAAAAAGGGATATTTTTCAAAATAATAAAAAATTAGCGTATTTTTCAGAATATGATATAGTGTTATTCACTGAACTGAGGGAACAAATGTCAAAGTCTAACACAGTTTACAGAATGTTTTAACATAAATTGAAATTTAAATCTGACCAAATTTCACAGTTTTAAGTAAAATGATAGCACTTTATATCCTTGAAAAGTGGTAAGTGACCCAAAACATGGCTTAGAAAAACAAATTTAACACTACACTAGTCAGAGATGGTTAAGTTATGGTACAACTTGCCATTGTGTATCATCAAATGGTATATTTTTTTCTTTTGGGCTTGTCATTATATTTTATTTTAGCCATTCTGGTAAGTGTGTAGTGATATCTCAGTGTCATTTTAATTGCATTTCCTTGATGTCTAATTATGTCAAAATATATTACTTTGATGTTTAATGCTCTGAACTTTCTCAGTTCAAGACCATGAAGCCACTTAGGAAAAATACAGTTGCAGAGGCACTCATAGACCAACTCTTATTTCGAAATAAGAAGAAACATTACTACCCATTCCAACAAAAAATAGATTTGTTATGCAGCAGGGATTTTATAAATTACCTGACACAACTTATATAGTAAGATGAAATGGGACAGGCGGCTTCTTGCAGCTATATACAACATCATTTTAATTTCAATTTTCAGTATAATTTTTCCAAGGTATACACAGAATATATATTTAATGTAAATTGTGAACATTTTAAACTCTGTATATGGAAATTAGTCAATTTTAAGTTTATAACAATCAAAATTAACGGAAGTTTATTTTAAATTAGTTAGCTTTCTCTGCATTGCAAGACAGAATAATCAAGAATTGGTAAGAAAAAAGTAATCTCTGTAAAATTACCGGGGGTGCATTATAAAGTGTTCGGTAACCGATCAAACTCACAATTTGGATTGAATGGCAAGTGATTTTTAAAATCTGGAACTCATTGTCAATTTTTTTTTCTTCATTGTGTCTTAATAAATTACTGTGTTCATTTGCATGGAAGTGAAGAAAAATGCATGACATTTCATCTCAACACTAACACCTTTAACTGGCAACTCTGAATGTACTTTACAGCAGTGTAACAAAGTAAAGATCAATGATGTTTCATGAAATATCTGTTATAATTCTCAAGGAGATAGGGAGTTTGTGCAAAAATGCAAATCACTTTGCGACTAAACACATTGTTTATTTCAGCTAATTTTAAGAAAATATGCTGAGAATCTCTCAAAAAAGGAAGCAATGATTTAGGTTTGCCTTCAAAATCCTTATCTAATCCTGAACCAACAGCACATAGTTCAAAGAGCAACTAATTTGAGTAGCTCCAATTTACACATTTCCTAACAATGCTTAAGTTAGTGGAATTTCTGTCCAATTATGGTAATTTGATGTAATGAAAGACAAAAGTTCAAAAAGATCATCCTTATTTTATATAGATGCCAAACTCTGCATTTTCTGAATGATGCCCAGGAACGTATTTTCAAAAACAAACAAACAATGCCAGAACCACTATTAGGTCATCTCTAGGCAGAAAGTGACTCAGAGCTTACATTACTCTCTCCCTGAAAGTATACTGTAGGCACTGAAACTACTACCCTGAGTCTGTGCTATCAAATTCCTTAAGTTAGAAAGTTTTAAAACCCGTCTGTGTGGGAGTATTTCATTTACAGATAGAGATTTGGTTGTTTATACATTTTCATACTTGATTTTTAGGGTGTAATAACTATGTTTTAAAATTCATGGTGGTTTTGAATACTGTTGGATAATTGAGCTAAAATGGTATATCCATTCCTCCTAGGAAACAGAAATTATAGAAAGGTAGTGCTTTTCAAATCTGACATCTTTGAGTCATTGTAGTTTCATATAAATGCAATAGGAAAAGTGTCATTCATGTTTATGATATTTTCTATAAATAAATTAGAATGTACTGGAGGCCTGATATAAAGTGGGATGCCTAAACTTCAGTAAGATCTTGTTTTCAATTCAAAATAAATTTTATTTTTTATTTTTTTATAATGTCCCTCAATTTCAGATAAGCACCCCCATAATGTCCACTCCGGTTTTTTTAAGATTTTATTTATTTTATTTGACAGATAGAGATCACAAGTAGGCAGAGAGGCAGGCAGAGAGAGAGGGAAGAGGAAGCAGGCTCCCTGCTAGGCAGAGAGCCCGATGCGGGGCTCGATCCCAGGACCCTGGGATCATGACCTGAGCCAAAGGCAGAGGCTTTAACCCACTGAGCCACCCAGGCGCCCCCAAAATAAATTTTAAATTGAATTATGCACCTCTAAGTTCAGAGACAATAAACATCAACCAACACAATTAATAAGTTCTATTTCTTGAAATTTCGGGAACATTGATAGTCTCATCTCCTGGAAGAACAACAGCTAAAATTTTTGGTCATGGATTCTTGCTAAAATATCACTTTCCCAAAGAAAATTAATGTTATGAATTTTTATTGATTGTTATTGATCATGAAGAATATAACAACCACGATAAAAAGAGTAGGAAAAACATGATATCTCATCTGTAAGGGCATGTGGAAAGTAGGAAATGCTAATAAAAATAACTACCATTATTTCCTAAGTTAACATAATATAACAGAACAAAAATATTTCAAAACAATGTTTTCTTTTTTTTTAAGATTTTATTTATTTATTTGACAGAGAGAGATCACAAGTAGGCAGAGAGGCAGGCAGAAAGAGAGGAGGAAGCAGGCACCCTGCTGAGCAGAGAGCCCAATGTGGGACTCGATCCCAGGACTCTGAGATTATGACCTGAGCCAAAGGCAGCGGCTTAACCCACTGAGCCACCCAGGCGCCCCCATAACAATATTTTCTAGGCTCATTCTGATAACTCTTTTCTACATTCAAATTTAAAGGTTGAGGCATGTGATATATATTACACAAAAAACATCCCAAGGAATTCGTTAAAAAAAAACTTTAATAAAGAACAAATCCAAAGGAATTTCTTTTCTAATTTAATTAACAAATTATGAATTGACTTACCTATTTCATCACAGTGTATCAGGCACCAATAATATTTTTTAATCGTCACACCTGATGCAATAGTTATCATCTTTCAGACATACTGATCACGAACAAGCAAATAAACAAGAGCACCGTAGCTTAAGATCTACCTGCATAAATATAGGCTACTTCAGACAATCTCTTCACCACAACATAGAAATGAATAGAAATCATACATGCTCTGTATGGACATACAGATGAGATAGAAGGGGATGGATGTTAATATATGCAGAATCTTTATTAATTACATTGTAAACCATAATATGGAAAAACAGAATACAATTTTAGAAATACCCAGGTCACCATCATTGTTTTATTTTTATATGTGTAGATAAGGAGTTTAATAAACAATCCATGACTATTCAACTCTTTATATTTTGAAAATTTTAGTAAAAGTAACAAACCTACCACCTAGAAAATTATACTTATCTGCAACATACAGCTTTGCCAGCATGGTAGAGGAAAAGCAAAACAAAATAAGTAAGAAAAGTTTAACATTTCACAAGAGATTTGCTTTTATTTTTTATTTATTATTTTTTATTTTTCATTAATTATTTACTTCTATTTTCTACTTTATTTTAATGAAAATGTCATGACCATAACATAAGAGCAGAATTAAACCAACATGAGAAATTATTTTTTCATAAGTTAAAATAAACTAGCTTGGTGATTAATTCAAAATTATATTACAAATTTCAGTGTTCTTGAAGTAAGTATCACTGTATAAACAAATGAGTCAGGAGTCATAAACTAATGATGATTCTAAATGTTATTTAGAGAGACATTCTGTACTAAATATATTTCAAATATTCTACACAAGGCAAAGTGGATCCAAGTAATCTGTAGGCAAAATAAGATTTTAGAGAAGTATATATTTCCAACAGTATTTATAAAATATTACCTTTATGTAAGGCATCATCCTGGACTTTGTGGAAAACACACAAAGGAGTAAGAAGTGGCCCTTCAAGAAACATATACAATATCAAGGTTTAACATGAAGCAGCATGTCTTCTCTAATTAAAAAAAAAAAAAAAGCATTGTACCAACTGACTTTACTGAAACTTTATATTTATTGCTCTCATTTTAGGTCATAGTGTCCTTCTGCATGGAGGCTGCTATAACGGACATGATATAGACTTAATAGCTTATAAAGAACAGGAATTTATTTCTCACAGTTCTAGAACGGAGAAGTTCAAGATTAAGGAATGGGCAGATCCAGGGAGAGCCCACTTCCTCATAGATGGCTATCTTCTCACTGTAAACGTACATGATGAATGAATCAAGAGAACTCTCTGGGGTCTCCTTTAAAAGGACTGTAATCCCACTTATGACCTAATCACCTCCCAAAGGCCCCTAAGTTTTAATACTATCACTTCCAGAGTTAGATTCCATAATATGATTTTGGGAGACATAAACATTCACACCATAGTATATATAAACAAAAAAAGACACAAAAACAACAAACAAAAAAATTATTTTAACTACCTATTATTTTCAACTACATAAACTTTTAATTTGTTTCTATATAATATTAAATAACTCATTTGAGTGATTCACTTATATCCAATGCATCTGAGTGCAATTAAATTTGCTTACCCAGCATATCCAAAAGCATATTTCTTCAGACTATCCCATTCCCCACCTTACAGGATTTACCACAATTAGAAGACATGGGATAGAGGATAGATAGATAGATGTATACATAAACACACTTGTACATACACATATGCATATTTTTTCCTGTTAATGATACTCATGCAAATAAAATTTAAGCTCAAGAAACCTGTCTTGTGTGTTACTTAATATCCAGTTTTTAGTCAACATCCAAAAACAAATAATCCAATAAAACCATGGATAGAAGACATGAACAAGTGTTTCCCCAAAGCACACATTCAAATGTTCAGTAGATACATGAAAAGATGTCCATCATCATGTATCATCAGGAAATTGCAAAGCAAAACTAGAAAGAGATACCACCTCACACCTGTCAGAATGGCTAAAATCAACACTACAAGAAACAAAAGGTGTTGGAGAGGATGTGAAAAAGTAACACTTGTGGGGGCTGCCTGGGTGGCTCAGTGGGTTAAGCCTCTGCCTTCAGCTCAGGTCATGATCTCAGGGTCCTGGGATCAAGTCCCACATCGGGCTCTCTGCCAGGCATGGAGCCTGCTCCCTCCTCTCTCTCTCTCTACTTGTGATCTCTCTCTGTCAAATGAATAAAATCTTAAAAAAAAAAAGTAACAATTGTGAACTGTTGGTGGTGATGCAAACTGATACAGCCATATTTGAAAACAGTATGGAATTTCCATAAAATTTAAAAATAGAAGTCCTTTGTGATCCAACAATCCTGTTGGTGTGTATTTACCCAATGAATATAAGAAAATTATTCAAAGGGATTCTAGCACCCCTATGTTTATAGCAGCATTATTTATAAAGATAAGATATGGAAAGCGCCCAAGTATCCATCAATTGATGAATAAATAAAGAATAAGTGGTATGTATATACAATGGAATATTATTCTGCCATAAAAAAGACTGAAATCTTGCCATTTGCAATAACATGGTTGGAACTAGACAGTATAATGCTAAAAGTGAAATAAGTCAGTCAGAGAAAGACAAATACCTTTACTCATATATGGAATAAAAGAAACAAAACAAACAAGCAAAGGGGAAATAATAAGACATAGAAAGAGAAACAAAGCAAGAAACAGACATTTCATTAAGGAGAACAAACTGATGGTTACTTGACGGGATCTGAAAGGAGTGATGGATTAAATAAGTGATGGGGGTTAATTAGAGCACTTGTCATGATGAGCACTGAGTGCTATATGTTATATTGTACACATGAAACTAATACAACCATATATGTTAACTAACTGGATTTCAAATGAAAATTTTTTAAAATCCCAGTTTTTAGCTCACATTCTGGCTTACAAAAGGGATTTAGTCAGGAATTTGGAGATTAGTTAATGAACAAAAAAGGGGTGAAAGGCAGTTGTTAGATAAAATTACTATCCTTTCTGGCATGATCTTATACCTTTTATCTAGAATTATTTTTAGCACTTTAGACTCTTCCTATTTTATTTTGAGTCATTAAACAAAAATTTCCTCAAAGGACCTTAGACTCCATCCAATTTGAGCAACAGTGTGAGAGAGGAAATGGTGTCAGGAGGAAAAAAAAAAAAAAGATGAATCTACTTTTGTTTACTAGTGAATGCATAGTTCTTCCACAGAAGAAGCTCTAAATGGAAAGGGCTCCAGCTTTATATGTGTTCAGTCATATGTTCAGAAGTAGGTAACACTATCAAAAAATATAAAGCATCTGAGATTATTTTCCCTTATTTGAAAGCTGGTGTATGAGTCTGCCGTAGTTTCTTGGGTGTTGATAGAAGACGCAGACTCATGGTTCAGAAATAATATAGTTTATTATTCACAGCAATAGAGGTAGCCAGAATATTAACAGTATTTGTGTGTGTGTGTGTATTTGTGTGTGTGTGTGTGTGTGTGTGTGTAGGGGTGGGAGTTATATATCAGTTCTGAGCCTCAGTTCCCACAAGAAGAATCAAAACAGAGGCAGATAATATTTGCAAACACAACAGGTTAAGTTAAAAAAAAAGATACTATTTCTGTCTTCCAAGTCTATTCAATACAACCATCTTCAAAGGATGGCCTAGAACAAATAATAAATGCAGAAATGTAAGCAACCAATTGAAAAGTGTCTCCCAAGAAACACACTTTGAGAGTCTTCATTTGACAAAAATACTATAGGATATTACATGGATCAGGTGCATTGAATACTGGAAGGTTAAAATTACAAGGGACCAAATATTTTTAAGCAGTTCTGGCATCCAGTAGAGTTCAAATAGGTTTTATAAGATTGAGGAAAGAAGCCATCAAAACCTGGGCCCAGGGGCCCCTGGGTAGCTCAGTGGGTTAAGCCTCTGCCTTCGGCTCAGGCCATGATCTCAGGATCCTGGGATCAAGCTCTGCATCAGGCTCACTGTTCAGCAGGGAGCCTGCTTCCCCTCCCCCCCTGCCTCTTTGCCTACTTGTGGTCTCTGCCTGTCAAATAAATAAATAAAATCTTAAAACAAAACAAAACAAAAATCCTGGGCCCAATTTTCCCAAAAGTATGATTCTGATTCTAGTCTCTATGATGTTATCCCTTGAAGACAATGCCTCTAATTGAGTTGAATTAGTTTACTAAAGAGCATACCCCCATTTGTTGTAGGAGATGAACAATATGCAAGAGGCAAAATGCCACATGGAAGCCACCTGGTCTTCAGTGGAATATAGAATCAGTTCCTTTGGGATGAATTTGTTCCACATTTGACTTCCCACTTAAGGGAAAATAAGAGTGCCTTCTAATAGATTTTAAATAGGAAATGACAACGGAAGCTTATACAAGATTATAAAATGGGAAATTTCATTTAGATAAGCAATCATTTCAAAGTCATCTTCTTAATATTACAGACTCTTCACATAATCATAATTTTATTTTGGTATTATATGGTAATTTCAAATATAGTAAATATAAAGAATTTACCTCTGTAATTATAGCGAGTCTGGTCGTAGTTTAATGGCAACAAATCTTCAATTTAGAAGTATGGTCTACCAATTATTAATACATTTGGAAATGGTGTGTCATCTTCACTCCACTTGTCTCACTAAAACAGTGAGCCAAAAAAAGTAGGTCCAAGCTGTTTACTATGGTCAAAATGGGTTGCTTTTGCACTTGGTAAAGAAGCAGTCATATTTTGGAAGAAGAAACTGAGGCTATTAATATTTTCAACTTATTTTCAGAAAAGGAAAGAAAGGATAATCTAAGCTAAAGCCAAAATCTTACACAAGGTGGCAGGAGAATGATCTTTTCCCAGATAAAGGGTTTTTCATCTTAGCCATGTTAGGAGGAAGAAGAGATGAGACATTGTGGACTTGACTAACGTTTGTACACTGTTCAAAAAGTTTTCAAAATAATGTGTATTATTTTTATTCTTTTAGTTGAGACAAAAACAAACAAACAAACAAAAAACACTAATGAGCTTACTCTTAAAAGGAGGTAAACAAGAAACTAGCAAAGATTGAGTGTTAGGTATTGTCCCCCTCCTTTTCTTTTTAATTATGTTATGTTAGTTACCATACAATACATCATTAGTTTTTGACGTAGTGTTCCATGATTCATTGTTTGTGTAAAACACCCAATGCCCCATGCAATATGTGCACTCCTTAGTACCCATCACCAGTCTCACCCATCCCCACATCCTTCTCATCTTTAAAACCCTCAGTTTGTTTCTTGGAGTCCATAGTTTTTCATGTTTCATTTCCCCTTCCAATCCCCCCACTTCATTTTTCCTTTCCTTCTCCTAATGTCCTCCATGCTATTCCTTAGGTTCCACAAATAAGTGAAACCATATGATGATTGACTTTCACTGCTTGACTTATTTCACTTAACATAATCTCCTACATTCCCATCCATGTTGATGCAAAAGTTGGGTATTCATCCTTTCTGATGGCTGAGTGATATTCCATTGTATCCATAGATCACATCTTCTTTATACGTTTGTCTGTTGAAGGGGATCTTGGCTCTTTCAACAGAATGGCTATAGTGGACATTGCTGCTATGAACACTGGGGTGCATATGGCCCTTCTTTCCAGTAAAATAGAGCTAGCCTATGACCCAGCGATTGCACTACTGAGTATTGACCTCAAAGATACAGATGCAGTGAAAAGAATTAGGTATTGTTAAAGTACAAATGCAGGGGATAGAAGTTATGGTACAGAAGAGGGAAGGGCAACCATATGGCAGAGTAGAATAAAGTAGCTCAGGAAGAAATTAGTCATATCCAGATATTGTAAGGCATGTGGGGTTGGCAGGGAGAGCATGAGAAATCATGAGAGAAGAGAGAGAAAATGGACCAGGCAGGAGAGGTTTATAACATTTTAACATCTAAGGTAAGCATATGCAAAGCAGAATAGGGAAAGAAATAAAAGTTTTTATAAGACTCAATACATAAGGAATAACGTGGAGGACACTGGGAGATGGAGAGAAGTGTGCTGGGGGAAATCGGAGGGAGAGACAAACCATGAGAGACTGTGGACTCTGAGAAACAAACTGAGGGTTTTGAAGAGGAGGGTGGCAGGTGGTTGGGTGAGCCCAGTGGTGGGTATTAAGGAGGGAATTTATTACATGAAGCACTGGGTGTGGTGCATAAACAATGAATTTTGGATCCCTGAAAATAAACTAAAAGAAAAAAAAAGACTGACTACAGACATGGAACTCAGTGTAACACAGATATGGAACTCACTGTAATACCAGCCACTTCCCACCGACACACACAGACTATGATAATAATAAATAATAATGCAATTAAGAAAATTTCCTGCCAAATAATTTTTCCTCTTTTTTATTTTTATGATTATTATTTTTATTTTATTTTTAAAGTTTTTATTTAAATTCCAGTTAGTTAAAATAAGGTTAATATTAGTTTCAGGTGTACAATATAGTGATCAACACTGCCATACAATGGCTTAAATAAAAAAATGAAAAAAATTTTTTTAAAGATTTTATTTTTAAATAAAACCTCTACACCCAAGGTGGATTTCAAACGTACAACTCCAAGATCAAGATTTATATATTTTACTGACTGTTCCAGCCAGGCACCCCAACAAATAAAAATTTTATAAAATTGTTGAGTTTGTGGGAGTCTCATTTGCTTAGTCAGTTAAGTGTCTGCCTTTGGTTCAGATCAGGATCTCAAGAGTCCTGGGATCGAGCCCCATATTGCTCATGCTCTCTCTCTCTTTCTCTCTGGCTTTTGCTCTTAAATAAATAAATAAAATATTTTTAAAAAAATTGTTGAATTTGTTTAACTAGTTTTAAACTAGTAGACAGAGATGAAGATAAAGTATGATGTCATGGCACGGAATAATACAACTTACACTTTTTAAAAAAAAATGTGCAATGCAAGTTACCTTGAAAGACCCGCGGATCCCCTTACCCAAGAATCCAACACTGCCACTGGATGCAATCAGCAAGAGGTTCTTTATTGTTACGCAGGCGCCTGCGGGTGGTCAGCGCGCGCCTGCGGGTGGTCAGCAGCTCCTGCTAGCTGAGCACACCTGGCTGGGGTGGTGCAGGATTTTTATAGACAGGTGCAAACAAGTTTTGGGTGGGACGCAACTGATTGGTTGACAGTTAGAACTTTTGAAAAAGGCATTCGTGGAGTTTGCTGATTGGCTTTGGGGACCCGCTTGCGCGGAAGAGAGAGGCGGGAAGGGGGAACAAGCTGATTGGTTCTGAGGGCCCGTGCGCGGGAGGAGAGAGGCAGGGAGGGGGAACAAGAAGGGGGAAGGTAGGAATGCCATCATGGCGTCTTCTATAAGCCAAGCAGTTACAGAAGGGCAAAAGAGCAATTAATCACGCAATTAATAACCTAATCTACGCCTAAAAGCCAGCGGTTCACAGAAAAGCAAACAAGCGGTTAGTTATCCTATCTATCTTCCAGGGGAGGGGTCTTTCATTCCCCCCTTTTTCTTTATCATGGATAGAATCTTCTATCCATTTGTCTTGTTCTTGCATGTCCTGCCCTTCCATTGAGCTAGTCCGGGGCTCTGTTTGTTTGAGGAGTTGGTATCGCTGTGTCAGTACCATAGTCTGAACAACAGACAGGCGATCTTTAATGAACTGTACTAACCTGTTTAAGACACAAGGACCAAAAGTTAGAATTATTAACAGAATGATGAGAGGGCCCGTTATAGATGACAACAAAGTAGTAAGCCAAGGCAATCTGTTGAACCAGTTTTCGCGGTGGAGAAGGGTGGAGAGGGGTGCAAGGCATTAGCCCCTTCTCCATCCTCAGCCAGCCTCCTGCTCCTTCATTTCCCCCTGAACAATCTTGACCCTGAAATCTTTAAGGGAGTTGAAGGTGGAAGGTCTCATCTTCTATAACTTCTTCGTGCTGAATAGGGGCGTAGAGCTGTCCCTACCTGCTCGGGTCAATATTGATCAGGGTAGGAACATAAGGGAGTTACAAAGGTGGAGGCAGCTGAATCCAGCGCTGACAGTGGAGAGGCGTCCTTGCGCGACAAGGATTGTCTGTTGTGGCGAAGTCATTGTAGCAATGGAGTCTCGGCACCAAGTAGAGAAACATGGAACAAAGCAACATATTAAGATTAATAAGGCGATAAGAATGAAAAGCCCGAAAAAGAGATTCGGCCATAGTCCTCCTTCAAATTAGGAACTTAACCATTTACTGAGAGAGAAGGATCTTGTAGGGCCTTAATCTGGGTGTTCATATCCTTTATTATTTCTGTGACATTTTTGTGATAGTCTGGGATGTATACGCAACATTCTGTCTTGATAATTGCGCATGTGCCATCCTGGGCTGCTGTCAGGACATCCAAGGCCATCCTATTTTGTAGGACTGCCTTGCATATCTGTGACACTTCGGTATTAAGTAGGGAGATGCCATTTAGTGAATCATTGAGTGCCTTTGTAGTATATTTATTAAGGGTTTCTACATGCCACATGACATTCTCTAGTCCCGCAGATGGAACAAAGATGGATGCTAAGTGATCACACCATTTAAAAACAAATCGTGTCCATCTTTGTTTCAAGTTGGGGAGATTAGCTGGAGTTGTAATGGTTTTAGTAATGCGCCCATAGATCCAGGCAAATCCTAAAGTACAGTGACCTATCCACCCGGGAGGAAGCCAGGGCCGCAGGTTGGTTCCACATATCCAGTGGGTTCCGTTTGGAGCTGGCCATCTGATGCCAGGTCACCTTGCCCAATCAGTAGCAAACCGGTCAGTAGCCTGGAGTACTATTACTTGGGAACACATTTCTAGTGAGCCATCCTAGACATCATGTGTTATTTGCCCAAGTACCACTCATATGATTCTTGTTCCCAGCATAAAACTGCCTTCTGACTGAGCTGTCCAATCATGGGTGTAAGTCACAGATGTGTATCCCAGATTTGATATATGCCATCCTTAGTATAGCGATGAGGAGGGTTTTGGAACTTAGGCCCATATTGGATTGGGGAGTTATGGCTTGATAGCAATCCCCTTTCTTTCCAAATAGCTCCATGGGCATGTAGTACCAGGAAAGCATATTTGGAGTCAGTATAAATGTTAATTCTTAGGCTTTGGCAATTGCAAAGTGCTAGTGAGCACTATGGCACACCTAGCTTTTCTTATTCTTTCTATGAAAACTATTGACATCAGAAAATCAACTGTCATTCGTATTTTTAACAGGGGCATCTTAAATCTGGACAAATAGAGTAAGCAAGATCAATAACTTTTGAACATTTTTGCTCTATAGAGAAAGGAGTACAGTGGTCAGGTTCAGGAATACAGGTAACTAGGTTTAAAGTATGACAAGTTTTAAGTATTATTTATGGCATATCTGTTAGTGTAGCCGAGTATTTAATAAGTTGGCCTCCATCATCCATTGGTGGCCTTTGGCTTCTAAGACAAATCTGGACCTGATGTGACATCATTACAGTCAAGGACTGTTTTCTAGTGAGCTTTGAGGCTCTTTTATAGGAGGGCTGTTCCATGCTTAGCTAAAGCATCTGTTTGCAATTGCACCTCAACAGAGGTAGCCTCTAGGATAAATATGACTAAGGGATGAAACCAATAAGACGACCTTTGAGTGGTCCAGCCTTAACAATATCCTGATTACAGAGGATCACTGGCAAGTGAGAAAACTTGTCAAAAGATAAGGGGAGTCCCTCATGGAGCATTCAATCCATTCATAAAGAAAGTGGGGTCATCCATTATTTCCACAAGTCCATAGTTAATCCTATGGAGTGCGATATGGTGGTTTTTAGGCAATTTCATTATCCCAGCCATACACAAGGTGTTAGTCAAGTTATACAATTGTAGGGGAATCAATCCCATTTTCCAGTTGTTTAATCATGTGCTGTGGGGTCTGCTAATATCCCCACAAAATAATAAGATCAACTAAAGAAGCTATTGTGCAACTTCTATGAAGTTTATCTCAAATTGTTTAGCTTAGGTAAACATTTAAAGATAATCAAATCTAGAATTTAACATTCATAAAGGTGTGTTACTAAAACAATTTTTCTCTCTAAAATAACCCTCATTTCCAGAGATAGCCAAATCAGGACTAATTCACTTGTGAAACAAGTCCAGTTTTAACAAACTTGGCCTAATTATTTACATAAGCTCAGCAAGAACAGTGACTGTGATCAATAGATCTTTTAGAATCTGCTTTGCTGGAACTTTGTATAAGGAATCTCTAGGTTGAACTTTTAGTAGCCTCTCCGGGCCAGAAGCCAAGCCCTGTACTTGCCATCAGGCATTCCTGCAATGCCTTTGGGCGAATTCCTCTTCCGAGACTGCACCTACCAAGGAGTGACATTCTTTACTCACCTGGTGGGGCTGCTGGGAACTCTGTAAGCAAGGTATCAGGCCAACAGTCCCAAGGGGCTTTATGGCTCCAGGTTTCATAAAGTCAACCTTAGTTCCTTAAAGCTGTCTGGTCATATCTGAGTCTTTTCAAATATGACATCCCAGTCAAAGCCTTGGTAAAATAACCAGTTTCCAATTCTTTCCTGTTACAAGGAGAACAGATTCTTATTGAACTTATGCAAATGACTGATTGTCATGAAGAAAGAATACTTACTAAGACCTTTTGGTTTCAGAGGGTTCAGATAGAGAGAAAATTTGAATGCCTTGAGCACTTTTACAAATGAGCACTTTTACATCTCTATAAGTTACAGATAACTAGGAGGGAGTATCCCTAGTCTGTAAGAGCAAACAGTAGAGAGAACCAGCAATGTTCAAAGTAAGATAAAACATTAAGAGACATAACATTATCATCTTTTAGTTCATTTAGTCCCATATTACTAATTCTGGTGAATGCGGCTTTAGTCCGTTTTGGAAATTCTTACCCATTTCAGTTTTAGGATTTTCAAGCATATCAAATATCTGTAGAAGTCCTTTATAGGAATCTCCTTGAAGATAAAACTCATTTTACCAGAGAATTAAAACAATTATAAATGACGAAAACTCAGAATGGATATGGTTAGAGCTAAAGAGACACAGGAGTTTACAATTTAGCTGCAAGGAAATCAGGTTATTTCTGTGATACATAACATTTCCATAATTACAGTATCAAGCGATGATCTCTCAAAACGTTAAACTTTAGGAAGTGCGTAGAATCTCTAGAATAGTTATAGCATTTTCCCAAATGTAACCCAAGGTTTATCATTGGTTCAGTAGTACTTCATGAGCAACTTCACATACCAAGGAAAAGCCTGAGTTAAAGAGATTTACAATTTAAATCTTGTCAACATTTGCTAAAATCTTAGAAAGTTTTAAAGCCCATGCCTAAATATAATTAGGGATGTTAAACACCTGATAAACAAAACATAGAAACTCGTTTTTCTGGGCAGGCAAAGAGAAAACCATTTACATTTTCTTAACAGCAGATCAATTGATCTAAGAAAACATTGTCCTTTTGAATAGAGAATTTCAGTCTTGTACCAATGTACCTTTAAAACCCATTCATTTCAATCTTAGTCCATTCTTGACCATAGCTAAAATTCCTTTTCTGAAGATTTCCCTTCACAAACCTTCTACAACTTTCCTTTGCATTCAGGTTTTGTCCCAAGCCATTTCCTTCCAAACAACCATCTCATTTAGGACAAAATTACCTTCCTTTACCTTCAACAAAATGTATTCCCATTCCTTAAATCTTTCCTACATATCTCCTATTTTTCTACATACAGAGTTTCCTTTTATTTCCATCAGTCTTAGTTACACTAAGCAGAACTTTGTATTCTTAGAAACACCTTTAGTTATTAACCAATTGTGAACTGCTACAACAGAATTCTTCAGGTGGCAAATTTATGAATCAGTTAAGTGGAAAACAAGCTTACCAGCAGATTTAAATACTCTTAGTTTCTTTGCAGTAAGAAGTCAAAAGCACAAACCTACATCCAGTAATTTATGACTTAGCATTTTATCCTGTTTGGTTAAGACCTAGATGTCCACAATTCAATTCCATTTGTCATCCAAGCAAAACTTAAACTTTCAGGTTACCAAAGACTTTGAAAGCTACTTCAGCAATTACCCATTAGAACTTTAAGATAGACAATTAACCATCAGTTTAGTCATTTCTTTGCTAACAAATTTTAATAAATAACATGAGCTTATTTGACCTTCAGTAAATTTTGAAGTTTCACATTTACTGCTGATAACTTAAAAGACACGTCTTTCTTAATTAAACCAACAAACTTAACTTAGTTCCAATACTGATTTGCGTTCCACCTGGGCCCACTCCGCTTTGAATGTTTACCTGAGACATGCGTGGGAAGATCTGGAGTGGGGGTGTTAGGTTCAGGGGGGGCTCTTCTTGCTCCTTGACAGTGAAAAGAGAAGGAGCCGTGGTGCATGATCTAGAGGCCAGTCATGCAGGCTGCACACACGTTGGTACAGTACAGAAACAGAAGGGGAAAACAGAGGAAACAAAGTGCTGCCAGGAGGCAGAGAAGGGATTCCCGGTTTCAGAGCTCATAAGCCCCAACAGAGGAGCAGACGCCATGCTTTCCCACCAGCAAGGGGGGAGGGGCTAGGCAGTCCAAGTCAGGCCAGAGAACACAAGGAAACTTCCCCGAAACAAAAAGAGTTTCGGCAGCTGCTTGGGAATATTCCTTATAGTCTCTGTCTCGAGTTAGACCAACCCCAGTTGGCTCCAGTAATAGCCATTTACATGGGAAATGAATGAGGGAGAAGCCCCCCACATCTATTAGGAGAAACAGAAAGAAATAAAGCCAGAGTCCCCTTAAACAGAATGTAACCTTCATGACCAGTACAAGGAACATATATCCACATTTAAAGACATAACATGGAGACATGCATGAAGACATACATTGTTGGCCTCCATTCGGAGTCAAAGAAAACACCAAGGACAATAAGCAAGACACACAAAACAATTAACAAGAAGGCGCTGCGCGATTTCGGTACAAAACCGAAAATACAAATTCAACCGGCCCAGGGGAACCACGAGGTCTCCCTGCGGCGGACAGAACCAGCCCAGGGGAACCAAAAGGCTCCTCTGTGGCGGACAGAACCAGCCCAGGGGAACCAAGAGGCTCCTCTGCGGCGGACAGAACCAGCCCAGGGGAACCAAAAGGCTCCCTGTGGCGGACAGAACCAGCCCAGGGGAACCAAAAGGCTCCTCTGCGGCGGACAGAACCAGCCCAGGGGAACCAAAAGGCTCCCTGTGGCGGACAGAACCAGCCCAGGGGAACCAAAAGGCTCCTCTGCGGCGGACAGAACCAGCCCAGGGGAACCAAAAGGCTCCTCTGCGGCGGACAGATCCCTGGGGCGTCCCCCAGGGTGGCAGGGGAGAAGTCCGAGTTCGTCAACTCCTTCTCAAGCTGCCTACAGAATACAGAGCAACAACGCGCGCTGTTGTACAGTCCTATTCTGCTACCCGCAGAACAGGCAGAACAGAGGCCTCACAAGACGAGAGACAAACAAGAGCACGAGACAGGAGACAAAAACACATAGTTATTAAAATTTAAATGCTGGCCAGCTTACCTCCCAGTGGGAGTCGGTTGGATCCTTGGGCAGGAGTCCGATGATCTCGGTGGGACCTCCAAATGAAAGACCCGCGGATCCCCTTACCCAAGAATCCAACACTGCCACTGGATGCAATCAGCAAGAGGTTCTTTATTGTTACGCAGGCGCCTGCGGGTGGTCAGCGCGCGCCTGCGGGTGGTCAGCAGCTCCTGCTAGCTGAGCACACCTGGCTGGGGTGGTGCAGGATTTTTATAGACAGGTGCAAACAAGTTTTGGGTGGGACGCAACTGATTGGTTGACAGTTAGAACTTTTGAAAAAGGCATTCGTGGAGTTTGCTGATTGGCTTTGGGGACCCGCTTGCGCGGAAGAGAGAGGCGGGAAGGGGGAACAAGCTGATTGGTTCTGAGGGCCCGTGCGCGGGAGGAGAGAGGCAGGGAGGGGGAACAAGAAGGGGGAAGGTAGGAATGCCATCATGGCGTCTTCTATAAGCCAAGCAGTTACAGAAGGGCAAAAGAGCAATTAATCACGCAATTAATAACCTAATCTACGCCTAAAAGCCAGCGGTTCACAGAAAAGCAAACAAGCGGTTAGTTATCCTATCTATCTTCCAGGGGAGGGGTCTTTCAACCTCACTTCTTTTATCACCACACTGGGACTTTCCCTACTGAGTTGTTGTAATGTAAGGACCTATTTTATATTTTTATATTTTAGCAAGAGGCTTTCATTGAGGTTAACCCTTAAACTGTCCTTGCTCCCCTTCCCCCAGGGGATTCACTTAAAAACAAGTCCTGGAAATCAGCTCCAGGTAACAAAGCCCATATACAAGGGTGGGTCAGGCCAGATGGAGACAACAAAGAGCAGAGGGGGGGCGCGGTGTTTGCATATTGTCTCCCTAGATACTAATGAGTATGCCCCACTCCTCTGCTCTTTGGGAACCTTTTTGGCACTAATCCTAATCAAGGTGTAATAGGCTGGGTCAAATGTCTATACTAGGGTAAATTGAACCTCAATTGGTCACCTAGCCTCACTGTGGAGTTTCCTGTGTGTGTTAAAATCTCATTGGTCACCTGTGCGTGGCCAGGCCTGACTGCATGGCCTTTGCCCTTAAAAGCTAGACTGTGAAACAGCAAAGGGTTGCCTTCTCTCATAAGAGGTGTGGCCCCAAACGTTCGGTTAGATTCTTGATGCTTCGCATGAAATAAAGCTTTGCTTGACCTTTGCTTTACATCAGTCTCGCTCCTTTAATCATAGACCCATTATTGGGGCATAACAGTATTAATCTTAAAGTTATAAGTCCACAATGCATCCATCATCCATTCTACCCCTTAACATTCCCCTTTGGACAGACCCATGATCTAGAACAAGCCTTATTTTATAGTGCCTTGTAGGTGATTTTGGCTGCTGCCTAAATTGCCTACTTTCCTCTCACCATTACCACGGAAATTGGGTCCACTGAAACAAAGGGGTAGTGTAAGAAATTAACACTTCCATAAATCTCTTTAAATAATAAAGTATAAGATAGTGATACCTTTTTTTCTGCCACATAACCAATTCTTGCAAGAATAAGGTCATATAAAAGAATTTACAACACATGCTAGCATTATCCTACTGGACCCAGATCATTTGTATGTTTCTCTGTCTCTGAGAAATGTAGTTATTTACATGACTGAAACCTGAAAATTGTTTGATATGACCACTAATATCACCTTCTTTTTTTAAAGCCTGTTTAAGGCTTCTGTAATACATAGGTTTTTTAAAAACTTATTAAGCATATTGTATATATCAAACACTTTAAAAATCTCTGCTTTAAAAAAAAAAAACTCTACCTCAATGGAACTTTGAGTCTGAAAAAGATACAGGCAATATACAAGGCAACAGATAGAATAATTACATATTTGATTATATACTCTGAGGATGTCACATTAAATTGATATGAAAACGATCAGAAGGATCTGGATTTCTTGTCAAAATTTTTTGCCTTACAAAGAAATTGATATTTAGGGAAAGTTGTTACTGAAAGAGGTCCTGTGTCAACCAAAAATGTTAAATCATGATCTCGCTAAATTTTCCAGTTGTGATCATTGCTTTGTTTAGCTGTCTTCTATTAAGACTGAATTTAGTAATTCAGTCTCAGATTTCAGTAAGTCTTTTTTTTAAAGATTTTATTTATTTATTAGAGAGAGAGAGGGAGGGGCAGAGGGAGAGGAAGAACCAGACTCCTTGCTGAGCAGGCAGCTGATGCAGGACTGGATCCTAGTACCCTGGCATCATGACCTAAGCTGAAGGAAGACACTTAACCAACTGAGCCACCCAGGCACTCTAGACTGTAAACTTCTTAAAGGTAAAAAAGTTTATTCTTCTAGTAGTTCCACAGACATTTCTAACATCCATAAGAAAGCATGTACTGATGTAAAATGCCAGCAAATCAAATTATTTAAAAAAGAAAGAAAGAAAGAAAAGATATATCTGGATAAAGAGAAAAACAGAAAATCTAATAATACATTGAATTATTAGAGCAAAGAGTGGAGGAAGAGAAAATAAATATGAAATAGAGATTTCCACTAAAAGAAAAAAATTGAATAAGGCAGGAGATTTAGAAAATTATTATGACAGACTTGAGAAAAAAATAAAATAGGAATTTTTAGAAAATAGCAATAAATGAAAAGGTAAATTGTTCCTACCTTTATAATATTAGCTGTTTGTTGTTGTTGTTGTTGCTAATTTACCTATTTAAGCTAATAAACAAAGAAAGGTTTCATTTAGGAATAAGGTTTCTATGTATATATATATATATATTTTTTTTTCCATTTAGGGATAAGGTATATATATATATATATATTTTAATTTTAATTGTTAGAAAATGTGTCACAGAAAGTGTTTAAACTTTAAGATACAGATGCAACATGTAATGAACTGCATTGTTTGAACGTCTAATTTGTAAATGCTGTTAGAGGAAACTTGGTGGAAATGTTCCTATGTGCTTGTGTTTCTGGAACTAAGTATATTTATTAATAAGGAATAGTTTAAAATTATGAAATGACCAGGAGTGGACAATTTTCCTAATCCTATCAGCTCTTTGCAGCTCTTTTATTAGCCCCCTTCAGGAATATCAGCTTTTTTATCTAATTAAATTTTATATTAATGTGCTTTTGACTTTTGGCCTTTCTCTTCCTTCTGTTCTTTTTTTTCCCCTAAATTACATGTTTCTGTTTAACAGCTACTATCAATTCTTTGATATGAATTCTCAACATCAATTTACTAACTCCAGAGATGAAGGAGCATCAATATTTAGAAGCGAAGAATACAAAGCCTTGGGCATCTGGATGGCTCAGTCACTTAAGCATCTGCCTTCGACTCAGGTGGTGATCCCAGGGTCGTGGGATGGAACCCCAGGTTGAACTTTCTGCTCAGCTGGGAGCCTACTTCTCCCTCTCCTTTTGCCTGCAGCTCCCTTTGTTTGCGTTCTCCCTCTCTTTGTCAACTAAATAAAATATAATAAAATAATGTAAATAATACATTTATTTATTAAAATGCAATTATTACACAATACATAATGTATTGCATAATTATAATAATGGTTAAATAATTTATTAAATATTTATATTAAATATATCAATTTAATTAAATAAATATTTTTAGAATTTAAAATATTTCAAATTTAGATTATTAAATATTAAATCATTAATTTAATAAATAAATATCTAAACATAATTAAATAAAATAATTTATTTATTAAAATGAATAAAATAATGTTGTCATTATCTCAGCATGTATTTTTAAATAGTCTAAAAAAAAAAATCTAATAAAGTCTAAATACATTGAGTTCAGATATTTATACAAGTTAACCCAGACACTCAACCCACAGTTTCAAAACTTTTGTTTTTATCTACTACTCAAAATACGATTTTAATGTATTTATTTGTAACTTTGACATAGCAAGGAAACTTGGAGGAAAAGGAGACATTTGCTTTTAATATTTGAAAATTATTTTGTTGATTTAAAAAAATAAAAACCTTAACACGTGAGCATTTCTTCTTAAATAACACTGTGAAGTTTCTGAGTCGCATTCTATTAAAAGTGCTGATAAAATGGCCTCAGTTACTCATTTAAATTATCAGCTGAATGGGTAACAAATGAAGTAGAGAGCTTTTTAATTATTTATGAATGTATTGCTTGTGGATGGAGTGCCACATAGAGTTACCTCTCTTTTTGGCTTTGTTTTGTGAGCAGCAGTGGAATCTATGAATGAGATTAAACATAAGGACATTCACAGAAATTCTTAATGAACTTCTGGGGAAGGGCAATAAGTGCAAGGAAAAACTGCAGCAAGACTAATTACAAATTTCAAGTGGTCATCGCTTAATTATAGAAGCTTTTAAGTTCAAGTAATATATCTTTTTCATGAGCCTATCATATTGTATTAATTACCACAAACTGCACTCTTGAACACTTATCTTTTCACATATTTCTTATTCTTAGTACTTAAAATTACCCTTATGATTGATAAGTAAATGGATTTTACTGACAATGCATTTATTTACATAAATAAATAATGCTGTTTATATATATAAAAACAATTGAATGTGTTCAATGAATTTTTTTTCAAATTAACATCTTAATTCTACCACATTAGTTACAAATAGATATAGACTTTATAGATTCATCAAATATTTTATTCTCAAATTTATATGTCCTTTGTGAAGTAAATGAAACTGTATATATTAAATATAATCCTATCACATGTAACAGTTACTAGTGCATCCCAGGACATACATAGGTCAGGTCCTACTCAAGGCATCACGGATAACTGGATTTAACTTTCTATCCTAGGAGTCTTCTGTATATTTCTGTGGCTTTTATACTACAATCAGGAGGAAGAATTCTTTTGCTAAAAGCTTCCAAATGACTATGCGAGTAGATTATTTGTAGACTAGTGATATAATATTATTGTTTAATATGTGAAGCATGATAAAATAAAATGCTATTGCCATATTTAATTTGTTCAGTAAAGCATTCATTTAGTTATCAAGCATTCATTTTCTTTTTTTAAAGATTTTATTTATTTATTTGACAGACAGAGATCACAAGTAGACAGAGAGGCAGGCAGAGAGAAAGGAAGGGAAGCAGGGTCCCTGCTGAGCAGAGAGCCTGATGTGGGGCTCTATCCCAGGACTCTGGGATCATGACCTGAGCAGAAGGCAGAGGCTTTAACACACTGAGCCACCCAAGAGCCCCAAGCATTCATTTTCTTTATACAGAAGATATACAGATAGAACAATATTATATAGTAGAAAATACAGTAAATAATCTAGAAACCTTGATCATTTTGTTTTGGCAATTTTAGAACATAAAATTAGCTAAAGCTCAAGTGCAAGTTATATTTGTATCATAGGAGGAAAAGTTAATTAAAAGTTTGTTTATTACCATAGTTTAACACTTCAACGAAATGATAACGAGTCCAAAATCAATGAATATATGAAGTATACAATAAAAACAATAATCTTGAGTGTATGTGACTCACTGTAGGTATTGATAGGCTAGAAATCAAAGGGAAAGTATCTATAGGGTTTGTTCAGTTCCATGCTCATCAGATTAATAGGCTTTCTCATATTGCTTCCTTCACCACATTAATTTGTCTAATGAAGTTTTCAAGAGTTAAAGACAGTGATAGGTTCATGGCTGGAGAGAAGGTACAGAATCTAAGATAGTTCAGCAGTGCTTATTATTTAAGAGAAAGACAGCATGGGAGGTGAGGGGTATATCATGCATCCTGTTTTCACTCCCTTTGTGGAGCACCTACCCTGGAGGTCATGTAATAATAACCAATGACCAAAAAACAATAAAAAAACCCAAACATCCATGTGGAAGTGCCATCCCTGCCTGGAGATGAGTAGACTGCTCAAACAGATCCTGGGCAGGCATCTCAGCCCAGGCCTGTGCTGGGGAAGCTGGTTCATGGCTTTGGGCGCAATCAGGAAGCCAGCAAACTGACGGGAGAGTGCAGCCAGGGTTAACAGGACTGATGATCTTTTTGCAGCCAGGCCGCGGGTGGACACCCGCTCAAGGAGCCAGGCTAGGAGGCTGCCCAGCGCCAGCGCTGGCAAAGCTTGCAGCCCCCGGGGCTTCCCCCCGCGCCCCAGCCAGGGCGGGGCCTCAGGAGGGAGGGGGGCGGGGCGGCGCGGAGAAGGGGCTTTGCTAATTGCCAAAGCGAAAAGGGAGCTCGCGGAGGACTCAGGAGGGAGGGGGGCGGGGGCGGGTGGAGGGCGGCGGGGAGAAGGCGCTTTGCTAATTGCCTAAGCTGGAAGTGAGCTCACAGAGGATGTGGCTGAGAGTCTGGGAGGAGGTGGAGGGGCTGGCGGAGGAGGGGCGGGCAGCGCCGCGGTGCTGTGCTGCGGCCCAGTCGGGACTGCAGGACCCACCGGACTCGCCGCCCGTACGCTCCCATGTGAGGCTCCGCTGTCCCGCTCCTGCTGCCTGCTGCCCCTCCCCGCCCCAAGGCTTCTCCGGACCACCCTCTGCACAGGGATAAAGTGACACCGCGCCGCGCCCTCACCTGGAGCAGAAAGCACGGACCAGACCTGGGGGCGGAGAGGGAGGTTGTGGAGGCCCAGCCTCCCGGAACCCCAGGGCACCGGGACCACCCCGGACGCTGCGCCAAACCCGGGTCCTCATGGGGTCGGGCTGGGGACAGCGCCTTGCGAGGTGCCCCCCGCCAGCAGGCACCCTAGCCCCCATCTTTCCGCAGCCCCATGCGCCCGTGCTGAGGACCCCCTTCCCTCCCCCGCCGTGGCCCCGCTGCTTTTGTTCTGGACTTGGGATCCCAGGTGGAAACTAGTCCCTCAGACCTCCCTGGCAGCAAGGAGGGCAGGGAGGGATTCTTGGTTTTCTGCCCTGGCTCCTCCTCTCTCCCCATTCACAAGCCTTTTGGCTTCCCTTTCCTCTCCTCATTGTCAGTTTTCTGAAATGGTTTTCTTCTGCATGTTGACCCAAAGAGCTATTTCATGAATGAATATACACGAAACTGAGTTGGGGCCCACCTGTGAGAGCCCACCTGTAGAGGCCTTTCATTAGAATGGTCTCTGGTTCTAGCCTCAGTTCAGAATACTGCATGTACCTGAGGACCAAGTCCAGATGTTTCTTTCATCTCTGACTTGAATTTGAAATCCTCCTCAGACTTCAGCTTCCAGGATTTCTCCAGTCCTTGCTCTCCCACTGTCTTGGTGGGGATCCGCCATGAGTGTTGAACACAGGAATGAATGAATGATATATACCCCAGACTGCTGGGGCTTTGTCTTCTTTTGCTGAGGTTGGAAAGGCTTGGGAGAGACCCCCTGTATGCAGATAGAGAGCTGCATGCAATTGCTTAGATAAACGTGTTCCCCACTTAATTGCTTGGGCATTGAACATTTCGCCCTTAACCTGTGGCTTGAGCAGTTAGGAGGAGACAATCTGGAGGTGAATCAGAAGATGGCTGAATCCACATGGTGGTGGTCTGGGTTTGGGAGATTTTCCTATAGATTCAAAGGAAAGATATAAATTCTTCCAGTGGGGAGTGGTAAACTTTTTATCGATGGGAGATGGAAAATAAATGGTCTGGTTAAACTTTCCCGCCCCCTCAAAACCCATTATTTGAAAACACAAAAAGCAAAGTGAAGGGAGAAATCCTCCCACTCCCATTCCCACTCACCTCCATAGCCATCTCCTCTTCCAAGAACCTAACAGACAAGGTGCCAAGAAGTGTTAGGTACCAGCAGTGGTCTCAGATCTCATTCAAGAATCATGGTGAAAGGCTTTCAAATAGATTGTGGGGGAACAGGGGTCCAATTAGGGGGGACAAGTTTAAGGTTTGCCTGGTCCCCTAAAAATTAATGGCACTAGAGAAGATGACCTTTGGGAACTATAGCTTAATGGATACAATGTGTTAAAAGCTTCAGTGAGTCATGGTGGAAAGAGGCTATGAGGGCAGCAAACACAGTCCTAGATGATGTTATTAATAGCATTATAGGCTCTAGATTTCCTATGGTGGTGTTCTTGGCAAGACCAGCCTGGCCAAAGTGGATACTCTCAACCTGGAACAGAGGGTCTTGGAGATGCCAGCACGTGAGGTATGATGAGAGGGTAAAATGATAGGAGGTGTCCCTTGGAAGGACTGACTCCTTGACTTTAAAAGGGAGAACCCAAATCTGTAGGTGAAATCTTTCTGGCTACAAAGAGGGCCAAGGCCTCCTAAGGCCAAGGTCTCCTCGTCACTTTCAAAGATGTCGAAGAATATATTCAGACATTTCAAAGATGTCCTCATATCATTGGTTCCCACTCTGGAATTCTATCAATAAGGTGAGAGTTCCTCTAGTTGAAAAAGAGATCTAAAAAGACTTCCCTTTCTCATGTAATTTCTGTAACCTCCAGGACACACCCCTTCCGCTCTGTAATGAAGCCACAGCTGGTGCCAATTTGTGGAACTCCTTAAAGTCTATTCTCCCTTATATACCCCCGGACCAAGTTCCCATGCTCCCTCACCTGATTTCCTGCACTCACCTCCCACCTGGTGTGTTCACACCTGCAAGTGCCTTTTACCAACCCCTTTGCCAAAAGGCAGCCAGAGTGACCTTTCAAAGACCTATCAGTTCCTGGCATTTGTCTCCATAGAAATCTGCACTGATCTTCTAACAAATTCTCAGTCCTCCAAAGGCACCCATAATCCTCCCATCAGTCTATTCATACCCCTCCAACTGACTGATGCCTGTTCTGCCCCATCTCTCTGCCCTTCAACCACACTGCCTCCTTCTTCCTGTGGAGACCTCTCATGGCACCTGCCTCCAAGCACAGGTGATTCCCATTGATGGGAAGACCCTCTTCTCTCCCCCATCTCCCCACTCCAGTTACTCCCACTTATTCGTGAGCTCACAAGCCCCATGGTACACACTCTCCATGCAGCCTGCTCTCTCTTTTCTAGCACTGGCCTCCGTTTCTAGCTGTGGTTGTGTCATGGATGTCCTTCCCCAGCCAGCCTCCAAGCTCTCCTTCCCTTTAGCTCCAACACCTGACACAGTGCCTGGCACGTAGTAAGCCCTGGCTAGCTTCTAAGAGCCTCACTGAGGGACTGAAAGCATTTTAAAAATGTCACTACGTAGGCTCCAAACTGTAGGCAGAAAAAGCTTTGCCTGGATTGACATTTTAGAGACGTATTGGTCAAGTTGGATGTGTTCACTGACTTTGCCTTGTAAAATTAAAAAAAAAAAAAAAGGACCTCTGTATCGCTTCGCATCTACCGAAGGCGCATGTATACTACTAGACCACGTTATGAGCTTAATGGAAGGAGACAAGATGTTTTCGCTAAGAAAATGTATAAGAATGTTGAGGTCAAGTGGGAGGAAACAGTCCGTTTGTTGGAGCATTGCTATCTTACTCTATCACAGCCACTCATAAAAATCTGACACGGGGTGAGTCAGAATTGTCTGTCGGAGACGAGTTAGATCTGGCTCATGTTCCTACAGACATGAAAGCCAGAAACGAAGAAGGAGGCTTTGAAAGCGTGGGTTGAGGAGGCCGTGTGGTTCACTGCGATGAGCTAAGTGCCCAGGGCCACCAGCAGACATGCTGGCCTGTGTCTCTCCTTTGTTCTGGGGTCCCTCTTGCACCATGTGGTGAGGCTGGTGGACAGGACCTGGTGGCATCTTACCTCTCCCACCCTCCTGTGGGCTCCAGTAGGTCCCAAGGGACAGCCTGCCTTCCTTGAAAAGCCCAGTAGCACTGGGAGCAGAAACTGGGGCCAAAGAGTGAGCACCCTGTTTGACAAGCTGGACCAGCCACCTCTTCTTCAGATGCAGGGGGAGCCCTGGCATGCTGACTCCTCCCTTCTCCCTTTCCCCTTTCCTCTCTTCCTCCCTCTTTCCTTCCCCTCTCTCCTTCCCTGGTGGTGCCCTTTCCCAATGCCCACTTCATCCCTTTTCCTTTCTACATGCCTGTCTTCTAGAGTTTCTTCTCTTTCCTCCCCATTACTTCCCTTCATCTGAATCTCCTCTTTGGTTCCTTTGTCCCTGCTCTCTGCTCCTCCTCCCCTTCCCTGGCTCCTGTTCAGCTCCATCGCTAATGCAGGCAGAGCTGGATTAACATGCTCACTTGCTAGCTCAGCCACCCTCCAGAGAAGTCACTCTTCGGTGGCCACCTTCCTGACCCCCTGGTCGCTTCTCCACTTGTTCAGATATTGCTCTGAAGTCTGAGGAGGACAGAGCGGGGCTGCCACAGAAGCAGGCCCGAGGAGAAACCAAACCATGTGTCCACACTGTCCCCCAGCACTGCTGCTCTGAGAGCTTTCTGAGTCCTCAACAGGGTTAGGATTTAGGGGCTTCTTCAGAACCGGGAGTGAAAACAACCATAGGTCAAAAGAAAAGCTACGGCCCCCACACAAAAATAATAATCACAAATGAAAACTATGTTAACTCTGAGTCCCAAAGTCGAAAAATTGCCTTGAATCTGTCACTAGAAAGCACCCAAGGCCTCACTCTCTGGGTTCTGGGTGCCCTGGGAATGGCAGGAGGCTCTGACAGGCGCGTGGGAGTGCGGAACTATGGGGGCTAGCCTGCCGGCTGGCGGGGGGAGAGGAGGGGGTACCTCCTGTGGCGCCGTCCTGGCCCGACCCCCTGCGGACAGGGTGTGGTGCGGAGTCCGGGGTGGTCCTGGTGCCCTGGGGTTGGCGGGAGGCTGGGCCCCGACCACCCCACACCCCACTCCTGTCCTGCGTTTTCTGCTTCAGGTGAGGGCGCGTCGCGGTGTCACTTTACCTGTGAGCAGAGGGTCCTCCAGAGAAGCCCTGGGGCGGGGAGGGGCAGCAGGCGGCCTGAAGGTCTGAACGGGAACGGGACACCGCTGCGTCAGGGGCTAGGCTGCAGCGTCGGAGCACAGGGGCAGCGAGTATGGTGTGTCCTGCAGTCCCGAATGGGCTGCAGCACAGCACCCTGGCGCTGTGCGCCCCTCCTTCCCGCCTGGGCAATTAGCAAAACCCCTGCTCAAGGCCGCCCCCGACCCGCCCCCCCCTTCCCTCCTGAGTCCTCTGAGAGCTCACTTCCAGCTTCAGAAATTAGCAAAGACCCTTCTCTGCTCCGGCCCCGCCCCCTAACTTCTGAAACCTGAGCCATGGCTGGGGTGCGGGGCTAAGCCCTGGCATGCTACTGCATTGCCAGCGCCAGCGCTGGGCAGCCTCCTAGCCGGGCTCCCTGAGCGGGTGTCCACGTGCAGCCTGGCTGCGAATAGATCATCAGTCTTAAACGCCGGCTGCACTCTTGGGTCAGTTTGCTGGCTTCCAGATTGCGCCCAAAGCCAGGAACCAGCTTCCCCAGCACAGGCCTGGGCTGAGATGCCTGCCTGGGATCTGTCTGAGCAGTCTCCTCCACTCCAGGCAGGGATGGCACTTCGACCTGGATGTTTGGGTTTTTTGTTTGTTTTTTTTGGTCATTGGTTATTACATGACCTCCAGGGTAGGTGCTCCACAAAGGGAGTGAAAACAGGACGCCATATATAAGCATACAGCCATTCTAGAAAAATAGCTTGGGGTTCTCCTGGAAACGCTGCATTGGTCCTTGCACTATGGTTTAATAGAAAAGGGATTATGCACCAAGTTACTTAAATGAGCATAGGTTGAAATCGTTTACTGAGAGTAAATATTTTAAATAGTTATATTTTAACTAAATCTATCATCAATCATAAATCTATTACACGAAGGTTACAGGAAATTTAAAAGCAAGAGCACTCTCTTCAGGGTTTTAAATAATCCCTGTCTGTCTTGGCACATGAGAATGCAAAGATAGGAAATGGTTTGTAAAAGATCATATAATAGCTTTTACTAATTCTATTTATTTGACAGACAGAGATCACAAGTAGGCAGAGAGGCAGGCAGAGAGAAAGATGGGGAAGCAGGCTCCCCGTCAAGCAGAGAGCCTGATGAAGGGCTCGATCCCAGGACCCTGAGATCATGACCTGAGCCCAAGGCAGAGGCTTAACACACGGAGCCACCCAGGCGCCCCCAGATGAAATACATTTCTGACTTAGAAACTTCAGATAGAATTATTTTGTCCATGATGACAACTGAAAAAAATGTGTCATCCCTAAACCTAACCTTAAACCCTACCAACGCTGAAACCTAAGCTGACCTTAAAGCCCAAACTAGAACCCTGAATCCCAAACCTGGAATGGAACCCAAAGCCTGTACCTGAGCCCTGGATCCAAGCCCTGAACCACGAACCCAAACCCTAAACCAGACCTCCAAGTCATGAAACCTGAACCCAAATCTCAGCATGAAGTCAAACCCCAAATTTGACCTTGAACTTTATCCCATAAGCCCTGAGTCTTAAAGCCTAAATCATAAACTTAAAGCCCTAAACTATAACTCTGTTCCCTTGTCCTTCACTCTAAACCCTCACCCTAACACTAAACCCAAAGCCTGATCTAGAACTCTGACTAAAACCTGAACCTGTACCCAAATTCAAATGCTTCACCACACTTTGCTTAGGCACTTGCCATTGATGGATATTTGCAGTTTCTACCTTTTGATTCTTGTGAACATTGTTTGGGTTGGGGGCTAGGGTTAGGGTCTTGGATTAGGGTAGGGTCCAGGCTTGAGACCAAGTTGAGGTCAGAGTGTGGGTCTGCATCAGGGCCATGTTCAGTGACACTGTTTGGGTCAAGGACTGTTGTAATTCCACATTGTTTCCAATTCATTGTTCCTTAGCTATTTGGGGGGAAGTTGGGGGGTATTGGGCTCCATGCAGCTTGAATTTCCGGAATGAAATGGCATCAGCTGGACCCCAGGAGGGAGCAGGACCTTCCACTGAAGGGTGAGCTCCCACAGTCCTGCACTGCCTTGCACCGCCTGCAGAGGGCGCCAGACCCCAGCTCCGCCCTGAGCCAAGGCTGCACAGCCACAGCTGGGACCAGAGCCCCGCCTCTTCAGGACCCACTGTGGAGACTTCTGGAGAATGTGGGGCGCCTCCCACCCTGACAGGACAAGCTGAGGAGGGTGTGGCTCTGCATCCACACTGACCGGACCCGTTGTGGAGGACGCGCCCACACTGGCAGCAGTCCAACCTCCTAAGGACCAGATGCTGGAGGAGCTGAGGAGAAGCCGCCTGAGTGCACTGTCAAGGGGTTCGTGGTCTCAGGACCCCACAGAGGAAGGGCGCCCTGTGTAGACACTGGGGCTTCCGTCGTTTTGTGTGAGGAGACGTGGCCTCCTGCTGTGCTGTGCGCGGGGCTGTGGGGTCCCCCCTTTCTGGGCTCGGGTGCTCCTAGGTCCTCATCTGTGTTTGTGTGCTCACGGATTAGGTTCCTTGGGCTCCTCAGATGGTCTGCAGTCAGGGAGCGTCCCCCTGCTTCGGTGCTTGTGCTCTCCCCACCTCAGCCCTGCGGGGTCCTTCCCGTGTCCACACCCACTCCAGGCTTGCACCGAGTCCGGAAATTCGGGAGCCAGAGTGAGGACTCTGTAGACGGTTTTGGGGAGAGTAGGTATTTTCCCAGTGTGGGTTCTTCCCTGAGCACAGTGCCTCCCCATCTCTGTGTGTACCCCTCCCTGTCTTTTGTCATTGTTGCAGGGCTGTCAGATGACAGGTCTGTCACCTTCTTGGTTCAGGGGCCTCCCGGGTATCTTGCTGTCTTGGATGCAGTTGTAAATGAGATCGTTCTCTGCAGTCTCTATTTGATGGTTCCTTCGGAGCACCTAGGAGTGCCACTAATTTGTGCATATTGATTTTGTTCCTTGCAAGTTCTTGTATTTATTTGTTCGATTGGCCTTAAACTCAATCTCCCAGTTATTTGACCAGCAGAATGTATTTAATTGGGAAGAGCAGAGAATGGCATTCTGGGCTGAGCAAGCTAAGGTCCCATCACAGGCAAGTGCGAGAAACAAAGGAGATTAACATTATTTCATGGAGGAGGAAGAAGTTGGGAAGGGTGCTTGAAGGAAAGTCCCTTGGAGAAAGGCAGGGTGATGGAGAATTCTCACCAGCTGAGCTGCAAAGCTCCTACAAAAAGTCAGGAGATGAACCTCCAGCTTCCCGTGTGGGGCCTGGAATTGGTGAGTATCTCCTGTGGGGGATTGCAATGTGGAGTCTGTAATGGGCACTGAGCAGCAGGCGCCCCCTTCCAGCCTCCCCTTCTGGCATCCCCAGTCCACTTTACTGGGGCTTCCCTTCCTGCTTTTGCACAGTTCTAACCAGCTTGTGGTGGAACGTTGTGGAAAAACTGAAATTCCAAATCCACTGCTTCTACTGCAACTGTGATACAGGGGCCCATGATTTAATTCTCCCACGAGTCTCTTGCTAACATGTGTCCTCTCCATGTTGGGTGACCTGGATCTGGGAGGGCTTGGACTCCATCCCAAAGTCTGATGTTCTCTCTGCTTCCGTGTCGTCGTGCTAACATGGTTGTTTGGAAGATTCATTTCCTCTGTGGTGATTTCAAAGTGCAGTCAGCTTGTTATAGCAGCACAAATACGTGCTGTCTCCACACTCAGATTCCCCAGCCGTCATTTCTTTACCACGTTTGCCACTTCACACGGGATGCTTCAGTGTGTTTGATCCCACACCAGGACAATGTCCTGCAGAACCACCACATAACCTGAAATGAGGAGATCATTACAGAACCCATCCAAGGGTTAGTGTTAGGAACCAGGGACATGGCAGGCCTGACCTGAAGACCCCATGGAGAACTGTCAGGGTGGCTGAGTTGACAGTGGAGGTGAGGGTGAGTGTCTGGCTCTGGCTTTGTGTCCAGGAGTCAGCTCTGTGTGGGTGTGTCCTCAGCTAGGCATGCAGATTTCTGCTCCTCTGAATCCTTTCCGGAGTTCCAAATGGCACAGTTTCCTTCTGGGAAGCAGGCTGAGTCCTCTGGGATTGCCCATGTGTCCCCAAATTGTAGGGCACCTACTGCAAGGCCTTTGGGGTCACAATCCTGAGAACCGAACCAAACCAAAGGTTATGGTTAGGGCCCACCACATAGCAGGCCCGATCTGCCAGCACTCTGTCCATCTTTCTGGGGGAGGAAGCAGTCGAGGGATTTGTTCAGGGTGAGTGTCAAGCTCCAGGTTTGCATCCAGGGGCCTGCTGAATATGGGGGTGTCCAGAGGTAGGAATGCAGATTTCAGTTCCTCTGAATCCTTTCTGGAGTTCCAAATGGCATGGTTCCTTTCAGGGTGGCAGGGTGAGTCCTATGGTGTTCCTCACTGTCCCCAATCTCTGAGGATTTGGAGCCAGGCCGTCGGGGACACACCTCTCAGGACAGAATCTAGGCTTAAGAGTTTGTGCCTATGGGCATGGCTGCACTGATCTGAAAGCACTGTGGCGAGGATCACAGGGGTCTGAGTTGAGAGCATGGTTCAGGATCAGTATCAAGGTCTGGGTTTGTGTCCAGTGGACCGCTGAATGTGGGGGTGGTCTCAGATGTCCAAGACGATTTCCCCTACTCTGAATCCTTTCCAGCATTCCAAATAGCCTGGTTTCCTTCTGGGTGGCAAGCTGAAATCTCTGGGATTTCTCAGGTCTTGCCATTGCCCTTGCAAGGGCAAGATACTTTTTACAGTAAAAGAATTCACCAGATGAGCTGAACAGCAGAAAAGACACAGCTCAAGAGTTAATCAGTGAACAGGAATATCATGCCAAAAACTTCTTTGATAACACACTACAGAGCAAGGGAAGATAGGAGAGAAAGCTGAGATATAAAGGACAAACCCTCCAACTTTACAACATCATTCCCTACTTGTTTATTTCCATTGCTGTCAGCTCATTCCCAGTCAAAAATAAGTCACATGAGCCAGCCTTTTTTCTTCCTGAGATTGGGGCACTGTAAAGCCCACCAGAGGGGCCAAGGGCACCCCTATACCTGCTGAGCTGAGCCCATTTGTACCCCAACCGTGAGGAGGTACCAGCCTGTCCCCCTGGTGCTCCATGGTCTGTGGCAGTCCTTCCTTCTGGACACTGCTTTGCTGCTCTATTTTCGATAACCCTGGTCTCAAACTAGGGATTGCTCCTGGAAGAGGAACTCAGGGAGATGAGGCTCAGGAGGGTCTCCCTGCCTGGAATCTTCGTGTGAGGAGTGCACAGCCAACAGATTTTGCCCAGGGACTTGCAAAATGCAGAGAGGCAGATTTCTTTCCTCTCTTTCTCTCTCTCTCTAGCCTCATACTAACCAGGAGTTCTTAGAACTTTCTTCAGTGACTTCTAGGTGTAGCTTGGCCACTTTTTCACAGAAAGGCCACTTGAGCATGATGAAACACACGTATAAGCAATTACATTAAAAAAAAAAAAACAATAAGCCAATGCACACAGACCTTTGACAGCAGCACAGGACACTCAAGGGACCAGAGTCCCTACCTTGGGCAATAGTGGTAGAGGCCGGGTTCTGCCATGCAGGTCCCTAGACCTTTGGCAGTTTCCACGATTGCAAATCCAGACATGCAGAATCCTGAGGGACAACCTACTAACTGCAAAAGAGCAAAAATTCATCAGGATTCAGAGAGTGGAAATCCATTTGTACTGGAAAAGAAAGAAGTAGGCTTGCTGTGAATCCAGCAGGGAGGACAGGCATAGATAAAGGCTGGTGTATGGGTCACGGAAACTATTGTTTCTCAAGGGTCCTGCTGTCTCTGTAAAATGCTATGAGGACTGTCTCTTGGGGACCTCCTGCTTTCCTACCAGTGACACCCCCAGATTCTGCTTTGCTAGTCCCATGGATTCCTGGGGATACCCAGTTGATAAGCTATGCTGTCCTCATGACAACACTTGCTAATGGACTGAATGTTTGTGTCTTGTCCCAATTCAGATGTTGAAGCCCTGACCCTCAAGGAGTGCCATCAGGAGGTATGGGCTTTGAGAGGTGGTGAGGTCATGAGATTGGAACACTTGTGAATGAGATAAAAGCACTTCTGAGAAACGACCTGAGAGATTGTTCTGCCAGCTGTCATCCATGCAAGTCTACAACAGAAATATGGGCATTTGTAGATAATGAAGCAGTCTCTTGCTAGATATCAGATCTCCAAGGATCTTGCTTTTGGACTTCTCAGTCTCTAGAACTGCAAGGAATAGTACATGTTTTGCTGTTTCAGCCACCCAGTCTGTCATCATTTGTTGCAGCAACTTGAACTGAATAAAGCAGAGCCCAAGTCCTGGTTAATCCCTGCTTCTACTCATTTCCCCTCAGAAAGAGCTTCTAATCCAGAACTGACCTCTGCTTTCCATACACGTGCTTCAGACTCCTTCTGTGAGAGCCCAGACTTTGTAAAAGACTCCTCCCTCATGGCAACCAGCATTCTGTGACTCCTGAGGACTGTCCTCCCTGACTGTATTGAGTCAATCAAACTGATTTTGATTCTGGAGTCCCAGGATCAAGGACTGCATCAGGCTCCCAGCTTCATGGGGAGTCCGCTTCTCCCTCTGACCTTCTCCCCTCTCATGCTCTCACTCTCACTCTCTCTCTCTCCCTCTCAAATAAATAAATAAAAATCTTTTAAAAATCTGATTTTAACAGACCATAAGCTTGTTCTTGCTGGTCTTTGGAAGATTAGGCATTAGCCCTTCGGAGAAAGTTCTGAATGGCTGCTTCATGAAGGGGTGAACTGTGTCCCCAAAGTCTCTTTTTGCTGCCTTCTAATCACAGATGCTGAGACAAATCCTCCCAGGTGCTGGTTTTTCAAAGCACTTAATGCTTTGGCTTTGAAGTTCCTCACTTGACAGTTCTGCTTTAATCAGTTTGTGACAAAACAGCCAATTGGTGGTGGATGCAAAGTGCACTGATAAAGTTAATATCAGGGAACAATTTTTTGAGTGTCATGCATGTGCATGTGTGTGCACACACATATCCATGTGCTAAGCATTATGGTAAATGTCTGACAAGAACTAAAAGATCAAAAAGTCAGGATACCCCATTAGCTGATATTTTTATTATTCCTACATCCTAATCTATGAAAAACAGGGTCAGAGAATAAGAAGTGGCAAAAAGAATCAAGATTTGAGGCAGTTCGATTTCTCAGCCAGCCTTGATCAATAGGCATGTACACCTGTGTCTAGTTTCAGGTCTGTGTAACCTTGCCATAACCTTGGATAAGCCATTCATCTCTCAAGTTCAGGTTCTTGGTCCAAGGAGGGAAGGGGCACAGGTTGAGTACCTCCAGTGGGACTTCCTGGCAGGCTTGTTCATCCAAGCATTCCTGTTTCAGTTTGAGTAATTGAAGCCAGTCTTTGTTTTACCGAAGGCCAAGCTTGTCCAGTGTGTCCATGCCACCAGCCAACAGCATTTGTCCATGCCATGTAACAACTGAGCAACATTCATAGGAATGGGGGGAGGAAAAGATGTCCACAGGTGTTGACAGATGTTCTGCATGGAGGAACAGGAGCTGGGGCCATCACCTGCTGTTTCTAGTGGCCTTCTCTGTCGAGTTAAAATAAATGGCAATTATTTGCAATGACAGGGGTGAAAGTAGAGGGTATTATGCCAAGCGAAATAAGTCAGTCAGAGAAAGACAATTATCATATGATCTCACTCATATGTGGAGTTCAAGAAACAAACCAGAATCATAGGGGAGTAAAGGAAAAAAATAAAACAAGATGAAGTCAAAGAGGGAGACAAACCAGAAGAGACTTTAAAAAAAAAGATTTTTATTTACTTATTTGACAAACAGAGATCACAAGTAGGCAGAGAGGCAGGAAGAGCGAGAGAGGAGGATGCAGACTCCCCAGGGAGCAGAGAGCCTGATGTGGGGCTCGATCCCAGGACCCTGAGATCATAACCTGAGTTGAAGGCAGAGGCTTTAACCCACTGAGCCAGCCAGGTACCCCTCAGAAGAGACTCTTAATCACAGTAAACAAACTGAGGGTTCTTGGAGGGGAGAGGGATGGGTGGATGGGGTAACTGGGTGATGGACATTAAGGAAGGCATGTGATACAGTGAGCACTGGGTGTTACAAAAGACTGATGAATCACTAACCTGTATGTCTGAAACTAGTATTATATGTTAATTAATTGTATTTAGATTAAAATTTTCTTTAAAAATAATTTTAAAATAAAATAAGTAACAATCCAATAATGATCAGAGTTATCCAGCAGGGAGTATCAGATCTAGAAGTCAGTTAAATTTAAGGGGCTTGCCGAAGTTTAGGAGAGTCACGCTAGGTCATTTTCCTGTGTGGGGAAGTCTTCAGGGGCAGTTCCAAAGACAAAGATTATTAATATTTCTCCTTCCCCCATTCCTCCTAGAGCCAAAGATGTTTCCTCCACTCACCCACTGGCCCTGTATGTAGGTGTTGCTTTCTCTCTACCAATCAAAAAATCAGTGAGTAACTATAACTTCACCTTTTCCAATATCCCCCTACCCCCGACCTTTGGTCTTTAATGGCCATGGGCAACAGGGACAAAGACATTTTTTAAAAACTTACAGAGATCTATTATGCTCTACTACCTTGGCCCGCATGGGCCACTGCAAAGGGATTCTGTGAACCGTGTACTCAGATGAATGGTCATTATCTTCAAAAAGGCAGGGGCAGTGATAGACACAGGAACCAAAAAAGCAAGAGTTAACGGACCATCAGAATAATGGAGTACCAACACTTTTATGTCCTTGGCTTGAATCCTCAAGGTCCAGTGTCTCAACAGAATTTTCATTTTGGTCTCATCTGCCTCACTTGTCCACCCCTGGGCCAGTTGGCAGTTATACTGAGAACCGGAAATTTTCCTTAGAAGAGAGAAAGAGTATTTGTCAGGTAAACCAAGGAAATGTCCATTATAGGAAGTTAGGCCTTTTGTCATGGTACTCCATTAGCACCCTCCTGACTGTTAAAGAAAAAAAAAATATTGTGACTCCCATTAAAGAGAGTAAGGAAGATTTTATTCAAGGGATGCTACTATGATGAGATTTTATTGTATAGTATGGGAGAGAAATCTGGCTCAGCTCAGACAAATGGAGATTTACAGCTAAAGAGCATGGTGGGGATCACTGAATGTAAAATTAAGATGGAACATCAAGGGTAAGGATGAAGGGATTCTGGCTAAACCATCTGGACAGTAATATTGTTGAAGGAAGGCTAGGGTCATAAACTATTGAGATCAGGGGATAAGGAATTTTTTAAAAGACTTATTAATACATTTTAGAGAGAGGGAGCAGGGGTAGGGGTAGAGGGAGAGGGAAAGAGAATTTTAATCAGACTCTTCACTGAGCATAGAGCCTGAGGTGAGGCTTAATCTCAGGACCGTGAGATCATGACCAGAGTAGAAACCAAGAGTCAAACGTTCAACCAGCTGCACCAACCAGGTGCCCTGGGAATAAGGGATTGGATCAGATATTAAGGGTTATAGATACTGAAGCACCTGGGTGGCTTAGTTGGTTAAATCTCTGGCTTTGGCTTGGTCATGATCTGATCCCAGGATCAAGCCTGGCATTGGGCTTGCTGCTCAGTGGGGAGTCTGGTTCTCTCTCTCCCTCTGCTATTCCCCCTGCTCAGGCTCTCTCTCTGTCAAAATAAATAAATCTTAAAAAAAAAAAAGTGGTAAGATACCAGGGGTGAGAGATAAGGAATTTGATCAGATATCAAGAGTAGGATAGAAGATTGCTGAAAAATGACCAAGCAGATTTCTTGCTAAAACTGGGCTAAGTGGGCGGAGCCTAAGGTCAAGGCTAGACAGAAAGAGGACTCAGAGGAACTTGACTCGAGTCTGGTCAAGGAGAAAATCTTCATCATCCATGACCATTGTATTTTCTGCAGTCACACATTTTATTAATTCTTTTATCAGACATTCAGTGAACGAGAAACATGAACGCAGCAGCAATAATATAACAAATGTAAGCGCTCTAGAAGAGACAAAGGCAGTATGGGAATCCACCTCATCAGATTTAGAATATGCATGACTCCATGACTGAATTACTACCACTGCTTGACTGTTGAGATTAAGATGTAGTACAGAGGATCAGAGGGAAGGGAGGGAAATCTGAATGGGAGTCATCAGAAAGGGAGACAAGCCATGAGGCACCTTTAACTATAGGAAACAAACTGAGAGTTGCTGGGGGGGAGGGGAGTGGGAGACATGGAGAAACTGGGTGATAGGCATTAAGGAGGACACGTGATGTGATGAGCACCAAGGGTTATCCACAACTGATGAGTTACTGAATTCTCTGAAACCAATGATGTACTATCTAATGGCTAATTGAATTTAAATATCTAAAAAAGGCACTTCAAAAAAAAAGATGTAGCATAACTCACAATATCCTTTGAGTGGAAGAATGTGCGGACTTTCCACACCTCTGCTGTCCAAGTCCCATGGCTAGTAGCCACATGTGGCTAATGACCACTTAAAAGGTGGCCAATTCAAATGGAGAAATGCTGTAAAAGCAGAATAAACACTGGCTTTCAAAGACATATTGTAACCAAAAGTCAGAGAGTATTGCCACCCTCACATCACAAACATCGCATGACTTCTACAGCTAATGAGAGTGGGACCCAAGATGAGAGAGGTCAACCTGAAAGTCCATGATGTCAGAAAGAACATGGAGAAGAAAGAGTCACAATCCTGGAGTGGATGGGCTGAGGACTGTCAGAATGCCTTTTTTTTTTTTTTTTTTTTTGGTGATTCTGTATACGGACAAGGAGAATTCATTGGAGATGACATCTGTATGCCTCACATTTTCAAGGGAAAATTATGAAAACGCATATAGACCCACAGCCATAGTTTAATTATGTTTGAAATATATTCAGAACTACTCCAGTCAGTAAATTGCATATTTTCACATTTAGCTTCTCAATTTTCTCTTCGGCACCTCCCATTCTTGAAATCCCAACACAAATCACATCTCTTGCCTAAGGACCATAAACTACCTCACTATCAAAGGCTACAGTTCATTCATTCATTTGATTCATTCAAAGCAACCTAATCTTGAGTGATGTCTTAGGCGCTCTTCTAGGGACTGGGGACACGGTGAACAAAATAGGTAAAAATCTCACTTTCATGGAGCCTCTCTGGTATTTAGGGGAAAATCTTTCCTTATCAACATGAAAATACTTTTTATGGATGTTGCTTAGAATTTCAGTTTTTTTTTTCTTGACAGTATCTCAGGTGATCATCTTTGAGGTGGTTCTCCTGAAAATATTTTTGGGGGGTACTGACTCGACTTTCTGAGTCAGACACTTTCCTAAAGACAGGGGTCAAAGGAAAAGTGACAACTGTCACTCTTGCAGTAAGAACAGGGATCACAATGCTTGAAACAGATATGCTGCTCAGCTGTCAGAAAGTCCACAAGGCTCCAAATGTGTGTGGCCAACTAACGGAACCTGTAACTCAGTGGTTATCATCCTGAGAGCAATGGGAAATCCCTCTAGTTAAGGACTCTCCTTGACGGAAGCTTGACAATGGCCTTGATTTACTTACTATGATGTTTAGGTAATTATACACATTAAGAAAAGTGCACAAGGCACTTACATTTCCATGATACCATCAAAGATATTGTTGTTTTATTAAAATGTTACATCTAGAGTTGTAACGTATAGAGTAGTTAAGTCAATCACTATGAGGTACAGGTGAGACTATTGTAACAGCCATACTTCCATAAAAAAGAAAAATTTTTTGTGGTTTCTGATCTAGGAATCAGCCAGTGAATAATTCTATATCAGTGTCCAGTTACCGGGCTAAACATGTAATCTATTTATATTTCTGAGGGTAAGCAGAATTGTGATCACTGAGCCAGCTGTATTCTAGTAACTACTCATTTACCCAACATAACAGATATAAGAAGGTAAAAGGCTTCTAAGGAGACTGGTTACTTATATTTTGAACCACATTTTGGCAGGTATAACTTGCAACTTGTGCTTAGTGGTAAGATTTCTGATATTTACTTTCTCCTTCCTTTGGCAAGTCAAGTTAGTTAAAAAGTAATTAGAGTAGAGTCCATTGTTTTTCTTAAATGCTTACAGAGATATAGAACTCTCAAGTTTCTTTACTAGACAGGATTAGATCACATTAGTGATAAAGATCAGAATGATTTACATTGCTAAAACGAGAACTTCCTGTCAGTTTGGAGAAAGCTCATTTTTATAACCAACATATTGGCTGGGCTAGAGATTAATGAGTGCTATGGGTGGGGTGATGAATGTGATATATTCAATGACCTGTGGAATTTGTTCTGTAATTTCCCCACTCCTCTGGTCAGCAGAGCGTCTTCTTCAGTACCCAGCACTGCCCATAACTGCATTCAGAAAATCACTCTCCAAAAATGGTTATTTGTTTTGCCTTTTTTATAATTTTTTAAAACATTTGATTTATTTACATGTCAGAGAGAGGGAATGAGAGCACAAGCAGGGGGAGCAGGAGAGGGAAGGGGAGAAGCAAGCTTCCTGCTTGGTGGGATTGCACAAGGGCTGAAGAAGACAGAATGGGAAGGGGACAAGGAGAATAGTGGGTTTCAGATTCTTGGGAACAGAGCCCACATCTATTTCTATGTTTATCTCACTGCTATAAACCCAGGTCACAGCAGAGTGCCTGCAGCAGAGTCATGGAAGTGCTCCAGAACTGATAACTATTGCTATTTATACTACTAACATTCCTCCACAAAGGGCCAAGTGTCATAGCTTCTCCCAGTTCCCCACACTGAACGCAATGAAGAATCAAACTATCGGGTGAAGGATGGCGAGGGGCATTTAACAGGACCCAGATCACAGGAGCCATATTGTATTGCAGGACCAGGGGTCTTACCAGTGACTAGGTATTCACTCCTCTTGAGAGGCTAGCTCCTTGGATCTCCCTCTTCAATCCTCTGAACCCATGTCTGGCATCAGAAACAAAAGTAAACATAACGTATCGCCCTTGTTTATTTTTTACTATTATTTGTTACAGAGGAAGAGAGAGATCACAAGCAAGGGGAGCTGCAGGCAGAGGGAAGGCAGGCCCCCCACTAGAGCCTGGTATGGGATCCAATCCCAGGACCCTGGGATCATGACCTGAACCAAAGGTAGATGCTTAACTGAGTAAGCTACCCAGGCGTCCCTTATTGTCCTTCTTTAAAATTTAATGTATTCTCTCTCCCTCTCTCTTTGTCCCCACTCTGTCACTCATACTCACACAATCACAGAGTCACCGACAATAGCAAGGCATTTCCCATTCTAATTCGCTAAGGCACTATGAGCTTAAGCTCAACAGAATCACTTTGCCAGCTGCTGCTCTACCGTGCCCTGATCCCTTCTCTATCCCCAAGCTCGATCTGTAACTCAAGTGTCATGGTGGTGGCTCTTTCTGCCCTCCCTCCACAAGGCTGTCATCAGCACACTCTTCCCCGTGGCTCCACTCCCCAGCACTGGCTGCCTTTGGTCTACGGGTATGCCCTCTCCTAGAGCTTTTCCACTCTCCCTGAGGGGAAGACAACCCTTACTTCTCCCCGGTGGCTGTCACGTGTCCGCTATATATTGTGACGATCAGCCCGATTAAGAGATTGGGAACTAAAAGACCGGCTTCTGCTTATGGATCAAACTAACTCTGGGGCTTGGGACACATGACAGCAGCACATGGTGGTAGAACTGAGATGGTTAGGGAGTTAATCTGCATTTTCACATCTGGTCAGCAGCAGAACAAAGAAGACACCCCAGATCTCCTATCTCCCAGAACAGTACTCTTCAAGTAACTTACAGCACCATCCTTCTCCAGCTTTGGAAGTGGCACTTTTCCAACCCCAAAGTCTTGATTCTAGGCAGCACTCCGAGAGATACTCCCTCCAGAATCACCCCTGGCTGGAAGTAGTGGTCGGCCAAGGCCTCCCAAATATCTTCCCTTCAGAGTTGCGCTTGCATCAAACTCAAAACTGTGGCACGTACGGGACTTTCCTGTCAGCCTCTAGCTCTAATGACCTATTGGACTTCAGAGGTGCTCTTTTATACCCACTTACCTTATAACATCAACGTGTGACTCCTCTAGAATTCTCTCCATGGCTTTTCTCCTGTACTAATTGTTATGGACTGAATTGTGTCCCCACAAAAGTCATATGAAGAATTCCTAATCTCCAGTGTGACTGCATCTGGAGATAGGGCCTACCTAGAAGGAGGTACTGAAGGCTTGGTGAGGTCACAGGAGTCCTAATCTGCTAGGACTGGTGTCCTCATAAGGGTGAAACACATGAAAGCACTCCCCCTACCTCCCCTCTGGGGGCCCACAGAGAAGAGGTCATCTGAGGGCACAGTTGAAAAGGTAGTGATCTATAGAACAACAAGAAAAAGCTCACTGGAGACCAACCTTGCTGGCACCTTGATCTGGAACTTCTGGCCTCCAGATCTGTGCGAAAATACATTTCTGACATTAAAGCTCTCCAGCCTGTGTTTGTCTGTCCCCGACGGCCTGGCTCCAAAGCCTCAGAGATTGGGGACAGTGAGGAACACCATAGGACTAACCCTGCCACCCTGAAAGGAACCATGCCATTTGGAACTCCAGAAAGGATTCAGAGGAACTGAAATCTGCATTCCTACCTCTGGACAGCCCCATATTCAGCAGGCCCCTGGATGCAAACCTGGAGCTTGACACTCAACCTGAACAAATCCCTCGACTGCCCCCTCCCCCAGAAAGATGGACAGAGTGCTGGCAGATCGGGCCTGCCATGTTGTGGTCCCTAACCATAACCTTTGGTTTGCTTTTCAAGATTCTGACCCCAAAGGCCTTGCAGTAGGTGCCCTACAATTTGGGGACACATGGGCAATCCCAGAGGACTCAGCCTGCTGCCCAGAAGGAAACTGTGCCATTTGGAACTCCGGAAAGGATTCAGAGGAGCAGAAATCTGCATGCCTAGCTAAGGACACACCCACACAGAGCTGACTCCTGGACACAAAGCCAGAGCCAGACACTCACCCTCACCTCCACTGTCAACTCAGCCACCCAGACAGCTCTCCATGGGGTCTTCAGATCAGCCCTGCCATGTCCCTGGTTCCTAACACTAACCCTTGGATGGTTTCTGTAATGATCTCCTCATTTCAGGTTATGTGGTGGTTCTGCAGGACATTGTCCTGGTGTGGGATCAAACACACTGAAGCATCCCGTGTGAAGTGGCAAACGTGGTAAAGAAATGACGGCTGGGGAATCTGAGTGTGGAGACAGCACGTATTTGTGCTGCTATAACAAGCTGACTGCACTTTGAAATCACCACAGAGGAAATGAATCTTCCAAATATCCATGTTAGCACGATGACACGGAAGCAGCGAGAACATCAGACTTTGGGATGGAGGCCAAGCCCTCCCAAATCCAGGTCACCCAACATGGAGAGGACACATGTTAGCAAGAGACTCGTGGGAGAATTAAATCATGGGCCCCTGTATCTCAGGTGCAGTAGAAGCAGTGGATTTGGAATTTCAGTTTTTCCACAACGTTCCACCACAAGCTGGTTAGAACTGTGCAAAAGCAGGAAGGGAAGCCCCAGTAAAGTGGACTGGGGATGCCAGAAGGGGAGGCTGGAAGGGAGCGCCTGGTGCTCAGTGCCCATTACAGACCCCACATTGCAATCCCCCACAGGAGAGACTCACCAATTCCAGGCCTCACACGGGAAGCTGGAGGTTCATCTCCTGACTTTTTGTAGGAGCTTTGCAGCTCAGCTGGTGAGAATTCTCCATCACCCTGCCTTTCTCCAAGGGACTTTCCTTCAAGCACCCTTCCCAACTTCTTCCTCCTCCATGAAATAATGTTCCTCTCCTTTGTTTCTCGCACTTGCCTGTGATGGGACCTTAGCTTGCTCAGCCCAGACTGCCATTCTCTGCTCTTCCCAATTAAACCCATGCTGCTGGTCAAATAACTGGCAGATTGAGTTTAAGGCCAATTGAACTAATAAATTCAAAAACTTGCAAGGAACAAAATCAATATGCACAAATTAGTGGCACTCCTAGGTGCTCGGAAGGAACCATCAAAAAGAGACTGCTGAGAACGATCTCATTTACACCTGCATCCAAGACAGCAAGATACCCGGGAGGCCCCTGAACCAAGAAGGTGACAGACCTGTCATCTGACAGCCCTGCAACAATGACGACAGACAGGGAGGGGTACACACGGAGATGGGGAGGCACTGTGCTCAGGGTAGAACCCACACTGGGAAAATACCTACTCTCCCCAAAACCGTCTACAGAGTCCTCACTCTGGCTCCCGAATTTCCGGACTCGGCGCAAGCCTGGAGTGGGTGTGGACACGGGAAGGACCCCGCAGGGCTGAGGTGGGGAGAGCACAAGCACCGAAGCAGGCGGACGCTCCCTGACCTCAGACCATCTGAGGAGCCCCAGGAACCGAATCCGCGAGCACACAAACACAGATGAGGAACTAGGAGCACCCGAGCCCAGAAAGGGGGGACCCCACAGCCCCGCGCACAGCACAGCAGGAGTCCACGTCTCCTCACACAAAACGACGGAAGCCCCAGTGTCTACATAGGGCTCCCTTTCTCTGTGGGGTCCTGAGACCACGAACCCCTTGACAGTCCACTCAGGCGGCTTCTCCTCAGCTCCTCCAGCATCTGGTCCTTAGGAGGTTGGACTGCTGCCAGTGTGCGCGCGTCCTCCACAACGGGTCCGGTCAGTGTGGATGCAGAGCCACACCCTCCTCAGCTTGTCCTGTCAGGGTGGGAGGCGCCCCACATTCTCCAGAAGTCTCCACAGTGGGTCCTGAAGAGGCGGGGCTCTGGTCCCAGCTGTGGCTGTGCAGCCTGGGCTCAGGGCGGGAGCTGGGGTCTGGCGCCCTCTGCAGGCGGTGCAAGGCAGTGCAGGACTGTGGGAGCTCACCCTTCAGTGGAAGGTCCTGCTCCCTCCTGGGGTCCAGCTGATGCCATTTCATTCCGGAAATTCAAGCTGCATGGAGCCCAATACCCCCCAACTTCCCCCCAAATAGCTAAGAAACAATGAATTGGAAACAATGTGGAATTACAACAGTCCTTGACCCAAACAGTGTCACTGAACATGGCCCTAATGCAGACCCACACTCTGACCTCAACTTGGTCTCAAGCCTGGAACCTACCCTAATCCAAGACCCTAACCCTAGCCCCCAACCCAAACAATGTTCACAAGAATCAAAAGGTAGAAACTGCAAATATCCATCAATGGCAAGTGCCTAAGCAAAGTGTGGTGAAGCATTTGAATTTGGGTACAGGTTCAGGTTTTAGTCAGAGTTCTAGATCAGGCTTTGGGTTTAGTGTTAGGGTGAGGGTTTAGAGTGAAGGACAGGGAACAGAGTTATAGTTTAGGGCTTTAAGTTTATGATTTAGGCTTTAAGACTCAGGGCTTATGGGATAAAGTTCAAGGTCAAATTTGGGGTTTGACTTCATGCTGAGATTTGGGTTCAGGTTTCATGACTTGGAGGTCTGGTTTAGGGTTTGGGTTCGTGGTTCAGGGCTTGGATCCAGGGCTCAGGTACAGGCTTTGGGTTCCATTCCAGGTTTGGGATTCAGGGTTCTAGTTTGGGCTTTAAGGTCAGCTTAGGTTTCAGCGTTGGTAGGGTTTAAGGTTAAGTTTAGGGATGACACATTTTCTTCAGTTGTCATCATGGACAAAATAATTCTATCTGAAGTTTCTAAGTCAGAAATGTATTTCATCTGGGGGCGCCTGGGTGGCTCCGTGTGTTAAGCCTCTGCCTTGGGCTCAGGTCATGATCTCAGGGTCCTGGGATCGAGCCCTTCATCAGGCTCTCTGCTTGACCGGGAGCCTGCTTCCCCATCTTTCTCTCTGCCTGCCTCTCTGCCTACTTGTGATCTCTGTCTGTCAAATAAATAGAATTAGTAAAATCTATTATATGATCTTTTACAAACCATTTCCTATCTTTGCATTTCTTGTGCCAAGACAGACAGGGGTTATTTAAAACCCTGAAGAGAGTGCTCTTGCTTTTAAATTGCCTGTAACCTTCGTGTAATAGATTTATGATTGATAATAGATTTGGTTAAAATATAACTATTTAAAATATTTACTCTCAGTAAACAATTTCAACCTATGCTCATTTAAGTAACTTGGTGCATAATCCCTTTTCTATTAAACCATAGTGCAAGGACCAATGCCGCGTTCCCGAGAGAACCCCAAGCTATTTTTCTAGAATGGCTGTATGCTATATATGCCGTCCTGTTTTCACTCCCTTTGTGGAGCACCTACCCTGGAGGTCATGTAATAACCAATGACCAAAAAAACAAACCAAAAACCCAAACATCCAGGTCGAAGTGCCATCCCTGCCTGGAGTGGAGGAGACTGCTCAGACAGATCCCAGGCAGGCATCTCAGCCCAGGCCTGTGTTGGGGAAGCTGGTTCCTGGCTTTGGGCGCAAACTGGAAGCCAGCAAACTGACCCAAGAGTGCAGCCGGCGTTTAGGACTGATGATCTTTTGGCAGCCAGGCTGCGCGTGGACACCCGCTCAGGGAGCCAGGCTAGGCGGCTGCCCAGCGCAGGCGCTGGCAATGCAGCAGCATGCCAGGGCTTAGCCCCGCACCCCAGCATGGGCTCCGGCCTCAGAAGTGAGTGGGTGGGGCCAGCGTAGAGAAGGGTCTTTGCTAATTTCCAAAGCTGGAAGTGAGCTCTCAGAGGACTCAGGAGGGAGGGGGGCAGGGGCGGGGGCGGGTCGGGGGCGGCCGGGAGAAGGGGCTTTGCTAATTGCCCAGGCGGGAAGGAGGGGCGCACAGCGCCAGGGTGCTGTGCTGCAGCCCATTCGGGACTGCAGGACCCACCATACTCGCTGCCCCTGCACTCTCATGCTCCAGCCTAGCCCATGAGGCCGTGGTGTCCTGTTCCCCTTCCCGCCGCCTGCTGCCCCTCCCCGCCCAATGGCTTCTCTGGAGGACCCTCTGCTCACAGGTAAAGTGACACCACGACGCGCCCTCACCTGAAGCAGAAAACGCGGTCCAGGAGCTGGGCGTGGGATGTTTGGGCCCCAGCCTCCCGCCAACCCCAGGGCACCAGGACCACCCCAGACGCTGTGCCACACCCTGTCCGCAGGGGGTCAGGCCGGGACAGCGCCACAGGAGGTACCCCCCCCCCCGCCAGAGGGCAGGTTTGTCCCCATAGTTTGGCACCCCCAGGCGCTTTTCAGAGCCTCCTGCCATTTCCAGGGCACCCAGAACCCAGAGAGTGAGGCCTTGGGTGCTTTCTAGAGACAGATTCAAGGCAATTTTTCGACTTTGGGACTCAGAGTTAACATAGTTTTCATTTGTGATTATTATTTTTTGTGGGTGCCATAGCTTTTCTTTTGACCTATGGTTGTTTTCACTCCCGGTTCTGAAGAAGCCCCTAAATCCTAACCCTGTTGAGGACTCTGAAAGCTCTCAGAGCAGCAGTGCTGGGGGACAGTGTGGACACATGTTTTGGTTTCTCCTCTGGCCTGCTTCTGTGGCAGCCCCGCTCTGTCCTCCTCAGACTTCAGAGCAATATCTGAACAAGTGGAGAAGCGACCAGGGGGTCAGGAAGGTGGCCACCGAAGAGTGACTTCTCTGGAGGGTGGCTGAGCTAGCAAGTGAGCATGTTAGTCCAGCTCTGCCTGCATTCAGTATGGAGCTGAACAGGGGCCAGGGAAGGGGAGGAGGAGCAGAGAGCAGGGACAAAGGGACCAAAGAGGAGATTCAGATGAAGGGAAGTAATGGGGAGGAAAGAGAAGAAACTCTAGAAGACAGGCATGTAGAAAGGAAAAGGGATGAAGTGGGCATTGGGAAAGGGCACCACCAGGGAAGGAGAGAGGGGAAGGAAAGAGGGAGGAAGAGAGGAAAGGGGAAAGGGAGAAGGGAGGAGTCAGCATGCCAGGGCTCCCCCTGCATCTGAAGAAGAGGTGGCTGCTCCAGCTTGTCAAACAGGGTGCTCACTCTTTGGCCCCAGTTTCTGCTCCCAGTGCTACTGGGCTTTTCAAGGAAGGCAGGCTGTCCCTTGGGACCTACTGGAGCCCACTGGAGCCCACAGGAGGGTGGGAGAATTAAGATGCCACCGGGTACTGTCCTGAGCTGCTCCCAGCCACCAGCCTCACCACATGGTGCAAGAGGGAACCCAGAACAAAGGAAGGATACAGGCCAGCATGTCTGCTGGTGGCCCTGGGCACTTAGCTCATCGCAGTGAACCACACGGCCTCCTCAACCCACGCTTTCAAAGCCTCCTTCTTCGTTTCTGGCTTTCATGTCTGTAGGAACATGAGCCAGATCTAACTCATCTCCGACAGACAATTCTGAACTCACCCCGTGTCAGATTTTTATGAGTGGCTGTGATAGAGTAAGATAGCAATGCTCCAACAAACGGACTGTTTCCTCCCACTTGACCTCAACAGTCTTATACATTTTCTTAGCGAAAACATCTTGTCTCCTTCCATTAAGCTCATAACGTGGTCTAGTAGTATACATGCGCCTTCGGTAGATGCGAAGCGATACAGAGGTCTTTTTTTTTTTTTTTTTAATTTTACAAGGTAAAGTCAGTGAACACATCCAACTTGACCAATACGTCTCTAAAATGTCAATCCAGGCAAAGCTTTTTCTGCCTACAGTTTGGAGGCTACGTGGTGACATTTTTAAAATGCTTTCAGTCCCTCAGTGAGGCTCTTAGAAGCTAGCCAGGGCTTACTACGTGCCAGGCACTGTGTCAGGTGTTGGAGCTAAAGGGAAGGAGAGCTTGGAGGCTGGCTGGGGAAGGACATCCATGACACAACCACAGCTAGAAACGGAGGCCAGTGCTAGAAAAGAGAGAGCAGGCTGCATGGAGAGTGTGTACCATGGGGCTTGTGAGCTCACGAATAAGTGGGAGTAACTGGAGTGGGGAGATGGGGGAGAGAAGAGGGTCTTCCCATCAATGGGAATCACCTGTGCTTGGAGGCAGGTGCCATGAGAGGTCTCCACAGGAAGAAGGAGGCAGTGTGGTTGAAGGGCAGAGAGATGGGGCAGAACAGGCATCAGTCAGTTGGACGGGTATGAATAGACTGATGGGAGGATTATGGGTGCCTTTGGAGGACTGAGAATTTGTTAGAAGATCAGTGCAGATTTCTATGGAGACAAATGCCAGGAACTGATAGGTCTTTGAAAGGTCACTCTGGCTGCTTTTTGGCAAAGGGGTTGGTAAAAGGCACTTGCAGGTGTGAACACACCAGGTGGGAGGTGAGTGCAGGAAATCGGGTGAGGGAGCATGGGAACTTGGTCCGGGGGTATATAAGGGAGAATAGCCTTTAAGGAGTTCCACAAATTGGCACCAGCTGTGGCTTCATTACAGAGCTGGAAGGGGGAGGTGGGTGTGTCCTGGAGGTTACAGAAATTACATGAGAAAGGGAAGTCTTTTTAGATCTCTTTTTCAACTACAGGAACTCTCACCTTATTGAGAGAATTCCAGAGTGAGAACCAATGATATGAGGACATCTTTGAAATGTCTGAATATGTTCTCGACATCTTTGCAAGTGACGAGGAGACCTTGGCCTTAGGAGGCCTTGGCCCTCTTTGTAGCCAGAAAGATTTCACCTACAGATTTGGGTTCTCCCTTTTAAAGTCAAGGAGTCAGTCCTTCCAAAGGACACCTCCTATCATTTTACCCTCTCATCATACCTCACGTGCTGGCATCTCCAAGACCCTCTGTTCCAGGTTGAGAGTATCCACTTTGGCCGGGCTGGTCTTGCCAAGAACACCACCACAGGAAATCTAGAGCCTGTAGTGCTATTAATAACATCATCTAAGACTGTGTTTGCTGCCCTCATGGCTTCTTCCCACCATGACTCACTGAAGCTTTTAACACATTGTATCCATTAAGCTATAGTTCCCAAAGGTCATCTTCTCTAGTGCCATTAATTTTTAGGGGACCAGGCAAACCTTAAACTTGTCCCCCCTAATTGGACCCCTGTTCCCCCACAATCTATTTGAAAGCCTTTCACCATGATTCTTGAATGAGATCTGAGACCACTGCTGGTACCTAACACTTCTTGGCACCTTGTCTGTTAGGTTCTTGGAAGAGGAGATGGCTATGGAGGTGAGTGGGAATGGGAGTGGGAGGATTTCTCCCTTCACTTCCCTTTTTGTGTTTTCAAATAATGGGTTTTGAGGGGGCGGGAAAGTTTAACCAGACCATTTATTTTCCATCTCCCATCGATAAAAAGTTTACCACTCCCCACTGGAAGAATTTATATCTTTCCTTTGAATCTACAGGAAAATCTCCCAAACCCAGACCACCACCATGTGGATTCAGCCATCTTCTGATTCACCTCCAGATTGTCTCCTCCTAACTGCTCAAGCCACAGGTTAAGGGCGAAATGTTCAATGCCCAAGCAATTAAGTGGGGAACACGTTTATCTAAGCAATTGCATGCAGCTCTCTATCTGCATACAGGGGGTCTCTCCCAAGCATTTCCAACCTCAGCAAAAGAAGACAAAGCCCCAGCAGTCTGGGGTATATATCATTCATTCATTCCTGTGTTCAACACTCATGGCGGATCCCCACCAAGACAGTGGGAGAGCAAGGACTGGAGAAATCCTGGAAGCTGAAGTCTGAGGAGGATTTCAAATTCAAGTCAGAGATGAAAGAAACATCTGGACTTGGTCCTCAGGTACATGCAGTATTCTGAACTGAGGCTAGAACCAGAGACCATTCTAATGAAAGGCCTCTACAGGTGGGCTCTCACAGGTGGGCCCCAAATCAGTTTCGTGTATATTCATTCATGAAATAGCTCTTTGGGTCAACATGCAGAAGAAAACCATTTCAGAAAACTGACAATGAGGAGAGGAAAGGGAAGCCAAAAGGCTTGTGAATGGGGAGAGAGGAGGAGCCAGGGCAGAAAACCAAGAATCCCTCCCTGCCCTCCTTGCTGCCAGGGAGGTCTGAGGGACTAGTTTCCACCTGGGATCCCAAGTCCAGAACAAAAGCAGCGGGGCCACGGCGGGGGAGGGAAAGGGGTCCTCAGCACGGGCGCATGGGGCTGCGGAAAGATGGGTGCTAGCGTGCCTGCTGGCGGGGGGCACCTCGCAAGGCGCTGTCCCCAGCCCGACCCCATGAGGACCCGGGTTTGGCGCAGTGTCCGGGGTGGTCCCGGTGCCCTGGGGTTCCGCGAGGCTGGGCCTCCACAACCTCCCTCTCCGCCCCCAGGTCGGGTCCGCGCTTTCTGCTCCAGGTGAGGGCGCGGCGCGGTGTCACTTTACCCCTGTGCAGAGGGTGGTCCGGAGAAGCCTTGGGGCAGGGAGGGGCAGCAGGCAGCAGGAGCGGGACAGCGGAGCCTCACATGGGAGCGAACGGGCGGCGAGTCCGGTGGGTCCTTCAGTCCCGACTGGGCCGCAGCACAGCACCGCGGCGCTGCCCGCCCCTCCTCCGCCAGCCCCTCCACCTCCTCCCAGACTCTCAGCCACATCCTCTGTGAGCTCACTTCCAGCTTCGGCAATTAGCAAAGCGCCTTCTCCCCGCCGCCCTCCACCCGCCCCCGCCCCCCTCCCTCCTGAGTCCTCCGCGAGCTCCCTTTTCGCTTTGGCAATTAGCAAAGCCCCTTCTCCGCGCCGCCCCGCCCCCCTCCCTCCTGAGGCCCCGCCCTGGCTGGGGCGCGGGGGGAAGCCCCGGGGGCTGCAAGCTTTGCCAGCGCTGGCGCTGGGCAGCCTCCTAGCCTGGCTCCTTGAGCGGGTGTCTACCCGCGGCCTGGCTGCAAAAAGATCATCAGTCCTGTTAACCCTGGCTGCACTCTCCCGTCAGTTTGCTGGCTTCCTGATTGCGCCCAAAGCCATGAACCAGCTTCCCCAGCACAGGCCTGGGCTGAGATGCCTGCCCAGGATCTGTTTGAGCAGTCTACTCATCTCCAGGCAGGGATGGCACTTCCACATGGATGTTTGGGTTTTTTTTATTGTTTTTTGGTCATTGGTTATTATTACATGACCTCCAGGGTAGGTGCTCCACAAAGGGAGTGAAAACAGGATGCATGATATACCCCTCACCTCCCATGCTGTCTTTCTCTTAAATAATAAGCACTGCTGAACTATCTTAGATTCTGTACCTTCTCTCCAGCCATGAACCTATCACTGTCTTTAACTCTTGAAAACTTCATTAGACAAATTAATGTGGTGAAGGAAGCAATATGAGAAAGCCTATTAATCTGATGAGCATGGAACTGAACAAACCCTATAGATACTTTCCCTTTGATTTCTAGCCTATCCATACCTACAGTGAGTCACATACACTCAAGATTATTGTTTTTATTGTATACTTCATATATTCATTGATTTTGGACTCGTTATCATTTCGTTGAAGTGTTAAACTATGGTAATAAACAAACTTTTAATTAACTTTTCCTCCTATGATACAAATATAACTTGCACTTGAGCTTTAGCTAATTTTATGTTCTAAAATTGCCAAAACAAAATGATCAAGGTTTCTAGATTATTTACTGTATTTTCTACTATATAATATTGTTCTATCTCTTCTGTATAAAGAAAATGAATGCTTGGGGCTCTTGGGTGGCTCAGTGTGTTAAAGCCTCTGCCTTCTGCTCAGGTCATGATCCCAGAGTCCTGGGATAGAGCCCCACATCAGGCTCTCTGCTCAGCAGGGACCCTGCTTCCCTTCCTTTCTCTCTGCCTGCCTCTCTGTCTACTTGTGATCTCTGTCTGTCAAATAAATAAATAAAATCTTTAAAAAAACAAAATGAATGCTTGATAACTAAATGAATGCTTTACTGAACAAATTAAATATGGCAATAGCATTTTATTTTATCATGCTTCACATATTAAACAATAATATTATATCACTAGTCTACAAATAATCTACTCGCATAGTCATTTGGAAGCTTTTAGCAAAAGAATTCTTCCTCCTGATTGTAGTATAAAAGCCACAGAAATATACAGAAGACTCCTAGGATAGAAAGTGAAATCCAGTTATCCGTGATGCCTTGAGGAGGACCTGACCTATGTATGTCCTGGGATGCACTAGTAACTGTTACATGTGATAGGATTATATTTAATATATACAGTTTCATTTACTTCACAAAGGACATATAAATTTGAGAATAAAATATTTGATGAATCTATAAAGTCTATATCTATTTGTAACTAATGTGGTAGAATTAAGATGTTAATTTGAAAAAAAATTCATTGAACACATACACATATTCAATTGTTTTTATATATATAAACAGCACTATTTATTTATGTAAATAAATGCATTGTCTGTAAAATCCATTTACTTATCAATCAGAAGGGTAATTTTAAGTACTAAGAATAAGAAATATGTGAAAAGATAAGTGTTCAAGAGTGCAGTTTGTGGTAATTAATACAATATGATAGACTCATAAAAATGATATATTACTTGAACTTAAAAGCTTCTATAATTAAGCGATGACCACTTGAAATTTGTAATTAGTCTTGCTGCAGTTTTTCCTTGCACTTATTGCCCTTCCCCAGAAGTTCATTAAGAATTTCTGTGAATGTCCTTATGTTTAATCTCATTCATAGATTCCACTGCTGCTCACAAAACAAAGCCAAAAAGAGAGGTAACTCTATGTGGCACTCCATCCACAAGCAATACATTCATAAATAATTAAAAAGCTCTCTACTTCATTTGTTACCCATTCAGCTGATAATTTAAATGAGTAACTGAGGCCATTTTATCAGCACTTTTAATAGAATGCGACTCAGAAACTTCACAGTGTTATTTAAGAAGAAATGCTCACGTGTTAAGGTTTTTATTTTTTTAAATCAACAAAATAATTTTCAAATATTAAAAGCAAATGTCTCCTTTTCCTCCAAGTTTCCTTGCTATGTCAAAGTTACAAATAAATACATTAAAATCGTATTTTGAGTAGTAGATAAAAACAAAAGTTTTGAAACTGTGGGTTGAGTGTCTGGGTTAACTTGTATAAATATCTGAACTCAATGTATTTAGACTTTATTAGATTTTTTTTTAGACTATTTAAAAATACATGCTGAGATAATGACAACATTATTTTATTCATTTTAATAAATAAATTATTTTATTTAATTATGTTTAGATATTTATTTATTAAATTAATGATTTAATATTTAATAATCTAAATTTGAAATATTTTAAATTCTAAAAATATTTATTTAATTAAATTGATATATTTAATATAAATATTTAATAAATTATTTAACCATTATTATAATTATGCAATACATTATGTATTGTGTAATAATTGCATTTTAATAAATAAATAAATGTATTATTTACATTATTTTATTTTATTTTATTTTATTTTATTTTATTTACTTGACATAGAGAGGGAGAACGCAAGCAAAGGGAGCTGCAGGCAGAAGGAGAGGGAGAAGTAGGCTCCCAGCTGAGTAGAAAGTTCAACCTGGGGTTCCATCCCAGGACCCTGGGATCACCACCTGAGTCGAAGGCAGATGCTTAAGTGACTGAGCCATCCAGATGCCCAAGGCTTTGTATTCTTCGCTTCTAAATATTGATGCTTCTTCATCTCTGGAGTTAGTAAATTGATGTTGAGAATTCATATCAAAGAATTGATAGTAGCTGTTAAACAGAAACATGTAATTTAGGGGGAAAAAAAGAGCAGAAGGAAGAGAAAGGCCAAAAGTAAAAAAGCACATTAATATAAAATTTAATTAGATAAAAAAGCTGATATTCCTGAAGGGGGCTAATAAAAGAGCTGCAAAGAGCTGATAGGATTAGGAAAATTGTCCGCTCCTGGTCATTTCATAATTTTAAACTATTCCTTATTAATAAATATACTTAGTTCCAGAAACACAAGCACATAAGAACATTTCCACCAAGTTTCCTCTAACAGCATTTACAAATTAGACGTTCAAACAATGCAGTTCATTACATGTTGCATCTGTATCTTAAAGTTTAAACACTTTCTGTGACACATTTTCTAACAATTAAAATTAAAAATATATATATATATATACATATATATCTATGTATATATACATATACCTTATCCCTAAATGGAAAAAATATATATATAGAGAGAGAAACCTTATCCCTAAATGAAACCTTTCTTTGTTTATTAGCATAAATAGGTAAATTAGCAACAACAACAACAACAAACAGCTAATATTATAGAGGTAGGTACAATTGACCTTTTCATTCATTGCTATTTTCTAAAAATTCCTATTTTATTTTTTTCTCAAGTCTGTCATAATAATTTTCTAAATCTCCTGCCTTATTCAATTTTTTTCTTTTAGTGGAAATCTCTATTTCATATTTATTTTCTCTTCCTCCACTCTTTGCTCTAATAATTCAATGTATTATTAGATTTTATGTTTTTCTCTTTATCCAGATATATCTTTTCTTTCTTTCTTTCTTTTTTAAATAATTTGATTTGCTGGCATTTTACATCAGTACATGCTTTCTTATGGATGTTAGAAATGTCTGTGGAACTACTAGAAGAATAAACTTTTTTACCTTTAAGAAGTTTACAGTCTAGAGTGCCTGGGTGGCTCAGTTGGTTAAGTGTCTTCCTTCAGCTTAGGTCATGATGCCAGGGTACTAGGATCCAGTCCTGCATCAGCTGCCTGCTCAGCAAGGAGTCTGGTTCTTCCTCTCCCTCTGCCCCTCCCTCTCTCTCTCTAATAAATAAATAAAATCTTTAAAAAAAAGACTTACTGAAATCTGAGACTGAATTACTAAATTCAGTCTTAATAGAAGACAGCTAAACAAAGCAATGATCACAACTGGAAAATTTAGCGAGATCATGGTTTAACATTTTTGGTTGACACAGGACCTCTTTCAGTAACAACTTTCCCTAAATATCAATTTCTTTGTAAGGCAAAAAATTTTGACAAGAAATCCAGATCCTTCTGATCATTTTCATATCAATTTAAGGTGACATCCTCAGAGTATATAATCAAATATGTAATTATTCTATCTGTTGCCTTGTATATTGCCTGTATCTTTTTCAGACTCAAAGTTCCATTGAGGTAGAGTTTTTTTTTTTTTTAAAGCAGAGATTTTTTTTAAAGTGTTTGATATATACAAGATGCTTAATAAGTGTTTACAAAGCCTATGTATTACAGAAGCCTTAAACAGGCTTTAAAATAATGTAGGTGATATTAGTGGTCATATCAAACAATTTTTAGGTTTCAGTCATGTAAATAACTACATTTCTCAGAGACAGAGAAACATACAAATGGTCTGGGTCCAGTAGGATAATGCTAGCATGTGTTGTAAATTCTTTTATATGACCTTATTCTTGCAAGAATTGGTTATGTGGCAGAAAAAAAGGTATCACTATCTTATACTTTATTATTTAAAGAGATTTATGGAAGTCTTAATTTCTTACACTACCCCTTTGTTTCAGTGGACCCAATTTCCGTGGTAATGGTGAGAGGAAAGTAGGCAATTTAGGCAGCAGCAAAAATCTCCTACAAGGCACTATAAAATAAGGCTTGTTCTAGATCATGGGTCTGTCCAAAGGGGAATGTTAAGGGGTAGAATGGATGATGGATGCATTGTGGACTTATAACTTTAAGATTAATACTGTTATGCCCCAATAATGGGTCTATGATTAAAGGAGCGAGACTGATGTAAAGCAAAGGTCAAGCAAAGCTTTATTTCATGCCAAGCATCAAGAATCTAACCGAACGTTCGGGGCCACACCTCTTATGAGAGAAGGCAACCCTTTGCTGTTTCACAGTCTAGCTTTTAAGGGCAAAGGCCATGCAGTCAGGCCTGGCCACGCACAGGTGACCAATGAGATTTTAACACACACAGGAAACTCCACAGTGAGGCTAGGTGACCAATTGAGGTTCACTTTACCCTAGTATAGACATTTGACCCAGCCTATTACACCTTGATTAGGATTAGTGCCAAAAAGGTTCCCAAAGAGCAGAGGAGTGGGGCATACTCATTAGTATCTAGGGAGACAATATGCAAACACCGCCCCCCCCCTCCGCTCATTGATGTCTCCACCTGGCCTGACCCACCCTTGTATATGGGCTTTGTTACCTGGAGCTGATTTCCAGGACTTGTTTTTAAGTGAATCCCCTGGGGGAAGGGGAGCAAGGACAGTTTAAGGGTTAACCTCAATGAAAGCCTCTTGCTAAAATATAAAAATATAAATAGGTCCTTACATTACAACAACTCAGTAGGGAAAGTCCCAGTGTGGTGATAAAAGAAGTGAGGTAACTTGCATTACACATTTTTTTTTATATTTTATTTTATTTATTTGACCGAGAGAAATCACAAGTAGGCAAAGAGGCAGGCAGAGAGAGAGCAGGACTCGATCCCAGGACCCTGAGATCATGACCTGAGCCGAAGGCAGCGGCTTAACCACTGAGCCACCCAGGCGCCCCTGCATTACACATTTTATTTTTAAAACGTGTAAGTTGTATTTTTCCGTGCCATGACATCATCCTTTATCTTCATCTCTGTCTACTAGTTTAAAACTAGTTAAACAAATTCAACTATTTTTTAAAAAATATTTTATTTATTTATTTAAGAGCAAAAGCCAGAGAGAGAGAGAGAGAGAGAGAGAGAGAGAGAGAGAGAGAGCATGAGCAATATGGGGCTCGATGCCAGGACTCTTGAGATCCTGATCTGAGACAAAGGCAGACACTTAACTGCCTAAGCAAATGAGACTCCCACAAACTCAACAATTTTATTAAATTTTTATTTGTTGGGGTGCCTGGCTGGAACAGTCAGTAAAATATGTAAATCTTTATCTTGGGGTTGTACGTTTGAAATCCACCTTGGGTGTAGAGGTTTTATTTAAAAATAAAATCTTTAAAAATTTTTTTTTCATTTTTTTATTTAAGCCATTGTATGGCAGTGTTGATCACTATATTGTACACCTGAAACTAATATTAACCTTATTTTAACTAACTGGAATTTAAATAAAAACTTTAAAAATAAAATAAAAATAATAATCATAAAAATAAAAAAGAGGAAAAATTATTTGGCAGGCAATTTTCTTAATTGCATTATTATTTATTATTATCATAGTCTGTGTGTGTCGGTGGGAAGTGGCTGGTATTACAGTGAGTTCCATATCTGTGTTACACTGAGTTCCATGTCTGTAGTCAGTCTTTTTTTTCTTTTAGTTTATTTTCAGGGATCCAAAATTCATTGTTTATGCACCACACCCAGTGCTTCATGTAATAAATTCCCTCCTTAATACCCACCACTGGGCTCACCCAACCACCTGCCACCCTCCTCTTCAAAACCCTCAGTTTGTTTCTCAGAGTCCACAGTCTCTCATGGTTTGTCTCTCCCTCTGATTTCCTCCAGCACACTTCTCTCCATCTCCCAGTGTCCTCTACGTTATTCCTTATGTATTGATTCTTATAAGAACTTTTATTTCTTTCCCTATTCTGCTTTGCATATGCTTACCTTAGATGTTAAAATGTTATAAACCTCTCCTGCCTGGTCCATTTTCTCTCTCTTCTCTCATGATTTCTCATGCTCTCCCTGCCAACCCCACATGCCTTACAATATCTGGATATGACTAATTTCTTCCTGAGCTACTTTATTCTACTCTGCCATATGGTTGCCCTTCCCTCTTCTGTACCATAACTTCTATCCCCTGCATTTGTGCTTTAACAATACCTAATTCTTTTCACTGCATCTGTATCTTTGAGGTCAATACTCAGTAGTGCAATCGCTGGGTCATAGGCTAGCTCTATTTTACTGGAAAGAAGGGCCATATGCACCCCAGTGTTCATAGCAGCAATGTCCACTATAGCCATTCTGTTGAAAGAGCCAAGATCCCCTTCAACAGACAAACGGATAAAGAAGATGTGATCTATGGATACAATGGAATATCACTCAGCCATCAGAAAGGATGAATACCCAAATTTGCATCAACATGGATGGGACTGGAGGAGATTATGTTAAGTGAAATAAGTCAAGCAGTGAAAGTCAATCATCATATGGTTTCACTTATTTGTGGAACCTAAGGAATAGCATGGAGGACATTAGGAGAAGGAAAGGAAAAATGAAGTGGGGGGATTGGAAGGGGAAATGAAACACGAAAAACTATGGACTCCAAGAAACAAACTGAGGGTTTTAAAGATGAGAAGGATGTGGGGATGGGTGAGCCTGGTGATGGGTATTAAGGAGTGCACATATTGCATGGGGCACTGGGTGTTTTACACAAACAATGAATCATGGAACACTACGTCAAAAACTAATGATGTATTGTATGGTAACTAGCATAACAGAATTAAAAAAAAAAAGGAGGGGGACAATACCTAACACTCAATCTTTGCTAGTTTCTTGTTTACCTCCTTTTAAGAGTAAGCTCATTAGTGTTTTTTTTTTGTTTGTTTGTTTTTGTCTCAACTAAAAGAAGAAAAATAATACACATTATTTTGAAAACTTTTTCTACAGTGTACATACGTTAGTCAAGTCCACAATGTCTCATCTCTTCTTCCTCCTAACATGGCTAAGTTGAAAAACCCTTTATCTGGGAAAAGATCATTCTCCTGCCACCTTGTGTAAGATTTTGGCTTTAGCTTAGATTATCCTTTCTTTCCTTTTCTGAAAATAAGTTGAAAATATTAATAGCCTCAGTTTCTTCTTCCAAAATATGACTGCTTCTTTACCAAGTGCAAAAGCAACCCATTTTGACCATAGTAAACAGCTTGGACCTACTTTTTTTGGCTCACTGTTTTAGTGAGACAAGTGGAGTGAAGATGACACACCATTTCCAAATGTATTAATAATTGGTAGACCATACTTCTAAATTGAAGATTTGTTGCCATTAAACTACGACCAGACTCGCTATAATTACAGAGGTAAATTCTTTATATTTACTATATTTGAAATTACCATATAATACCAAAATAAAATTATGATTATGTGAAGAGTCTGTAATATTAAGAAGATGACTTTGAAATGATTGCTTATCTAAATGAAATTTCCCATTTTATAATCTTGTATAAGCTTCCGTTGTCATTTCCTATTTAAAATCTATTAGAAGGCACTCTTATTTTTTCTTAAGTGGGAAGTCAAATGTGGAACAAATTCATCCCAAAGGAACTGATTCTATATTCCACTGAAGACCAGGTGGCTTCCAAGTGGCATTTTGCCTCTTGCATATTGTTCATCTCCTACAACAAATGGGGGTATGCTCTTTAGTAAACTAATTCAACTCAATTAGAGGCATTGTCTTCAAGGGATAACATCATAGAGACTAGAATCAGAATCATACTTTTGGGAAAATTGGGCCCAGGATTTTTGTTTTGTTTTGTTTTGTTTTAAGATTTTATTTATTTATTTGACAGACAGAGACCACAAGTAGGCAAAGAGGCAGAGGGAAGGGGGAAGCAGGCTCCCTGCTGAACAGAGAGCCTGATGCAGAGCTCGATCCCAGGACCCTGAGATCATGGCCTGAGCCGAAGGCAGAGGCTTAACCCACTGAGCTACCCAGGTGCCCCTGGGCCCAGGTTTTGATGGCTTCTTTCCTCAATCTTATAAAACCTATGTGAACTCTACTGGATGCCAGAACTGCTTAAAAATATTTGGTCCCTTGTAATTTTAACCTTCCAGTATTCAATGCACCTGATCCATGTAATATCCTATAGTATTTTTGTCAAATGAAGACTCTCAAAGTGTGTTTCTTGGGAGACACTTTTCAATTGGTTGCTTACATTTCTGCATTTATTATTTGTTCTAGGCCATCCTTTGAAGATTGTTGTATTGAATAGACTTAGAAGACAGAAATAGTATCTTTTTTTTAACTTAACCTGTTGTGTTTGCAAATATTATCTGCCTCTGTTTTGATTCTTCTTGTGGGAACTAAGGCTCAGAACTGATATATAACTCCCACCCCTACACACACACACACACACACACACACACACACACACACACACACAAATACTGTTAATATTCTGGCTACCTCTATTGCTGTGAATATTAAACTATATTGTTTCTGAACCATGAGTCTGCGTCTTCTATCAACACCCAAGAAACTATGGCAGACTCATACACCAGCTTTCAAATAAGGGAAAATAATCTCAGATGCTTTATATTTTTTGATAGTGTTACCTACTTCTGAACATATGACTGAACACATATAAAGCTGGAGCCCTGACCATTTAGAGCTTCTTCTGTGGAAGAACTATGCATTCACTAGTAAGCAAAAGTAGTTTCATCTTTTTTTTTTCCTCCTGGACACCATTTCCTCTCTCACACTGTTGCTCAAATTGGATGGAGTCTAAGGTCCTTTGAGGAAATTTTTATTTAGTGACTCAAAATAAAATAGGAAGAGTCTAAAGTGCTAAAAATAATTCTAGATAAAAGGTATAAGATCATGCCAGAAAGGATAGTAATTTTATCTAACAACTGCCTGTTCACCCCTTATTTGTTCATTAATTAATCTCCAAATTCCTGACTAAATCCCTTTTGTAAGCCAGAATGTGAGCTAAAAACTGGGTTTTAAAAAATTTTCATTTGAAATCCAGTTAGTTAACATATATGGTTGTATTAGTTTCATGTGTACAATATAACATATAGCACTCAGTGCTCATCATGACAAGTGCTCTAATTAACCCCATCACTTATTTAATCCATCACTCCTTTCAGATCCCCTCAAGTAACCATCAGTTTGTTCTCCTTAATGAAATGTCTGTTTCTTGCTTTGTTTCTCTTTCTATGTCTTATTATTTCCCCTTTGCTTGTTTGTTTTGTTTCTTTTATTCCATATATGAGTAAAGGTATTTGTCTTTCTCTGACTGACTTATTTCACTTTTAGCATTATACTGTCTAGTTCCAACCATGTTATTGCAAATGGCAAGATTTCAGTCTTTTTTATGGCAGAATAATATTCCATTGTATATACATACCACTTATTCTTTATTTATTCATCAATTGATGGATACTTGGGCGCTTTCCATATCTTAGCTTTATAAATAATGCTGCTATAAACATAAGGGGTGCTAGCATCCCTTTGAATAAGTTTTCTTATATTCATTGGGTAAATACACACCAACAGGATTGTTGGATCACAAAGGACTTCTATTTTTAAATTTTATGGAAATTCCATACTGTTTTCAAATATGGCTGTATCAGTTTGCATCACCACCAACAGTTCACAATTGTTACTTTTTCTTTTTTTTTTTAAGATTTTATTCATTTGACAGAGAGAGATCACAAGTAGAGAGAGAGAGAGGAGGGAGCAGGCTCCATGCCTGGCAGAGAGCCTGATGAAGGGCTCGATCCCAGGACCCTGAGATCATGACCTGAGCCCAAGGCAGAGGCTTAACACACGGAGCCACCCAGGCGCCCCCAGATGAAATACATTTCTGACTTAGAAACTTCAGATAGAATTATTTTGTCCATGATGACAACTGAAGAAAATGTGTCATCCCTAAACCTAACCTTAAACCCTACCAACACTGAAACCTAAGCTGACCTTAAAGCCCAAACTAGAACCCTGAATCCCAAACCTGGAATGGAACCCAAAGCCTGTACCTGAGCCCTGGATCCAAGCCCTGAACCAAGAACCCAAACCCTAAACCAGACCTCCAAGTCATGAAACCTGAACCCAAATCTCAGCATGAAGTCAAACCCCAAATTTGACCTTGAACTTTATCCCATAAGCCCTGAGTCTTAAAGCCTAAATCATAAACTTAAAGCCCTAAACTATAACTCTGTTCCCTTGTCCTTCACTCTAAATCCTCACCATAACACTAAACCCAAAGCCTGATTAGAACTCTGACTAAAACCTGAACCTGAACCCAAATTCAAACCCTTCACCACACTTTGCTTAGGCACTTGCCATTGATGGATATTTGCAGTTTCTACCTCTTGATTTTTGTGAACATTGTTTGGGTTGGGGGCTAGGGTTAGGGTCTTGGATTAGGGTAGGGTCCAGGCTTGAGACCAAGTTGAGGTCAGAGTGTGGGTCCGCATCAGGGCCATGTTCAGTGACACTGTTTGGGTCAAGGACTGTTGTAATTCCACATTGTTTCCAATTCATTGTTCCTTAGCTATTTGGGGGGAAGTTGGGGGGTATTGGGCTCCATGCAGCTTGAATTTCCGGAATGAAATGGCGTCAGCTGGACCCCAGGAGGGAGCAGGACCTTCCACTGAAGGGTGAGCTCCCACAGTCCTGCACTGCCTTGCACCGCCTGCAGAGGGCGCCAGACCGCAGCTCCCGCCCTGAGCCCAGGCTGCACAGCCACAGTTGGGACCTGAGCCCTGCCTTTTCAGGACCCACTGTGGAGACTTCTGGAGAATGTGGGGCGCCTCCCACCCTGACAGGACAAGCTGAGGAGGGAGTGGCTCTGTATCCACACTGACCGGACCCGTTGTGGAGGACGCGCCCACACTGGCAGCAGTCCAACCTCCTAAGGACCAGACGCTGGAGGAGGTGAGGAGAAGTCCCTTAGTGGACTGTCAAGGGGTTCGTGGTCTCAGGACCCCACAGAGAAAGGGCGCCCTGTGTAGACACTGGGGCTTCCGTCGTTTTGTGTGAGGAGACGTGGCCTCCTGCTGTGCCGTGCGCGGGGCTGTGGGGTCCCCACTTTCTGGGCTCGGGTGATCCTTGGTCCTTGTCTGTGTTTGTGTGCTCGCGGATTGGGTTCCTGGGGCTCCTCAGATGGTCTGAGGTCAGGGAGCGTCTGCCTTCTTTGGTGCTTGTGCTCTCCCCACCTCAGCCCTGCGGGGTCCTTCCCGTGTCCACACCCACTCCAGGCTTGCGCCGAGTCCGGAAATTCGGGAGCCAGAGTGAGGACTCTGTAGCCGGTTTTGGGGGAGAGTAGGTATTTTCCCAGTGTGGGTTCTTCTCTGAGCACAGTGCCTCCCCATCTCCGTGTGTACCCCTCCCTGTCTGTCGTCATTGTTGCAGGGCTGTCACCTTCTTGGTTCAGGGGCCTCCTGGGTATCTTGCTATCTTGGATGCAGGTGTAAATGAGAATGTTCTCAGCTGTCTCTTTCTGATGGGTCCTTCCGAGCACCTAGGAGTGCCACTAATTTGTGCATATTGATTTTGTTCCTTGCAACTTCTTGAATTTATTAGTTTGATTGGCCTTAAACTTAATCTGCCAGTTATTTGACCAGCAGCATGGGTTTAATTGGGAAGAGCAGAGAATGGCAGTCTGGGCTGAGCAAGCTAAGGTCCCATCACAGGCAAGTGCGAGAAACAAAGGAGAGGAACATTATTTCATGGAGGAGGAAGAAGTTGGGAAGGGTGCTTGAAGGAAAGTCCCTTGGAGAAAGGCAGGGTGATGGAGAATTCTCACCAGCTGAGCTGCAAAGCTCCTACAAAAAGTCAGGAGATGAACCTCCAGCTTCCCCTGTGGGGCCTAAAATTGGTGAGTCTCTCCTGTGGGGGATTGCAATGTGGGGTCTGTAATGGGCACTGAGCACCAGGCGCCCCCTTCCAGCCTCCCCTTCTGGCATCCCCAGTCCACTTTACTGGGGCTTCCCTTCCTGCTTTTGCACAGTTCTAACCAGCTTGTGGTGGAACGTTGTGGAAAAACTGAAATTCCAAATCCACTGCTTCTACTGCACATGAGATACAGGGGCCCATGATTTAATCCTCCCACGAGTCTCTTGCTAGCCCCATCTGTCCGTTACTCATTTTGATAGTTGATATTACCAAAGTACTGTAATTCTAAAAATTTCTGAATTAGCTGTATTATTTCTTTTTAGGTATGAAGTTAACTTCCAATTTTATGAATTTAATATTTTGGTCATTGTTTTCTAATTTTATTGCCTTATTCTTGGAAAATATAGCCTGATATTTAACTCTAGGAATTTATTGGCATATACTTCTGGCCTAAATAATGGCCTGTTTGTGTAAATGTTCAACTTATGCTTATATACTTACTGAAGACTCTTGTTTTGGGGTTAGGATGGCTACATTTATTAATAGATCAGGACTATTAGATTCTCTAAATTTTGATGTCTCTTAATTTAATCTAATTGAATTATCAGTTAATGTAAGAAGTTAAATTTTTTATGTACTACTGCATCTAAACTTATCAAAGTCTTTGCTATAATTAGACAAGTATGTCATCCTGTTTTTATACCAAGTCTCACATTAAAAAAATCATACTATCTGAAATATTATTTATTTTTATTATTATTTATTTTTTTTAAAAGATTGTATTTATTGGGGTACCTGAGTTAAGTGTCTACCTATAGCTCAGGTCATAATACCCGGGTCCTGGGATAGAGCCCCGCAGGGGGTTCCCTGCTCAGTGGCGTGCTTCTCCCTCTCCCTCTGTTATTCCCTCTGCTGTGTGCATGTTTTTCTTTTCTCACTCTCTCTCAAATAAATAAGTAAATTTTAAAGATTATCTCTCTCAAATAAATAAGTCAAATTTTTTTTTTCTCAATGGGAGGGAGAAGCAGACTCTCCACTGAGCAGGGAGCCTGATGCAGGGCTCAATACCAGGACCCTGGGATCATCACCTGAGCTGAAGGCAGACACTTGAACCGACTAAGTCACCCAGGCACTCCAGCTGTTTATTTATTTATTTATTTTTATTATGCATATGTTTTATCTCTCTTTTCTACAAGTCTTTTTTTTGATCTTTTTACTTTTTTCATAAAACTGAATTATTTCAAGATGACTTGGTCATCCTCTTTTCCCCAACCTCAAAGATCATAGAGTATATTTTAACTGATAAAATAATATTAGTATTTAAGTGCTGCCTACACAAATTAAGGCAAATTATCTGTGGTCTGTATTCCTGAAAATATTTTTTTTTATTATGCCTTCCTATGCCAATGACATTTTATAAGGATCTAAATGTTTCCATTTGTGATTTTTTTTCAAGATAATAAAGCTATTACTTCATTCTTTTTTATATCTGATGTTATTTAAAAATTTCTGTCAGTCTGATTCTTGTTTCTTTATTAATGAATTATTTTTTTTCTCTCTAACACTTGTGATTTTTTTTGTGTGTCTTTGGTATGTATGCCCTAGTTTGGGATTCATTGAGTCAACTCTAGTTATGAATATTTTCTTTCTTTTCTTGTATGTAAGTTTTAATCCAGTGTCTTGACTATTTTATGCTTGAGAAATAGATGTACATTAATATTCAAATATTTCTTTCCTTTTTCTTCTTTCATTTAAAAAAAGTCATTTATTTTATTTTATTTATGAATATTTATTTATTTATTTGGAGTAGAGAGAGAGGGTCATGAAGAGTGGCTGATTATATACTTTCAATTTGGGAGGAGGTTAGGGATAGCACAAGCCTCCAAGGTATTTTATAAACAAGGTTTCCAGGACCTTGAGGGGGCTAGCTATTGTTAGGGAAAGGTCATTTATTACTATTTAGTAAAAACTCAGGGAAGAGACTCTTCTGATGTGTATCAGTGGGTATATGCTTGGGAGATGATTGCCAATTTATATCTTGAGGGCAGGGGTGGGGAGTAGAGATAAAGAAGTTTCCAAAGTAATTTTTACATGTGAAAGTAGATTTTCAGTATCCTGGGGGGAGGACTAAGAATGCTTTTTGCCCTGAGTGGATGTGTCCACATGGAAGCAGCTGAGTCCCCAGAGGAGCTTCAAGGACTTGTCAACAGGCTATGAGTAGTAAGGAAATCTAATTTCTTCTCTAGCTTTTGTTCCACACACATCACCTACATCTTACACCTCTTTTATATTGATAATTTTAATGCTTTGCTGGTATCCAGATGACTATATCCTTAAGTGACTTCTTATCTCTATTGAATCCATTACATATTCTATCCATTGTATTCTTAATTCAACTAGATTACATATATTTAATCTATTAGTACCACTAGGTTCTTATTCTTGTTTTTATTTCAAAATCTTTCCTTATTTCCTTACATTATTTATTGGGTATATTTTAAATCCCTGAAATACTCACTTATTATATATAAGCTGTCAACCGTATTCTTATTTTGAGGTAGCTATATCTTTTTGGGTTTTAGGACATCATACCAACAATGCCAAATAATTTTCAGACAACAGCAGGATCTCCAAGAATTCAACTAAATTCTGACACTATCTACCTGAACATAGTGTAAGATTTCATCAGTTAAGGGATCAGTCCTCCAAGACTATCTCCAACCCCACCTCAGATGCCAGTCTCACTGTAGGCCCCAGGTTATTACCTGTGCTTGTGACTGAGCAACTACAGGTTGGAGGTCCCAATGGCCTACTTCTTACGTTCTTTTAATTTGCTACAGGGACTCACAAAACTCAGAAAAATACTTACTTTATGTTTGCCAGCTTATTAAAAGATATAATAGAAGATTTAAATCAATAGATAGATAAAGAAGTGCACAGGGCAAGGTATGGAGAATGGGCACAGAGCTTCTATTACCTTCTGTAAGACTGCCACTCTTCCTGCCTTTTCATACATTTCACAAACTAAAAGCTTTCTGAACCCAGTCCTTTCAGCTTTTCTGTGGAGGCTTCATGACATAGTCATGACTGACTAAATCATTGTCATTTGCTGATCTAATCTCCAGATCCTCTTCCCTCCCCAGATAATCCTGTATTGGGAGGAAGGGGAGGCACGTTGGGCAAAAAGTTGTGAAGGCTTTCACCAAGTGGTTGGTCCTTCAGGCAAACAGCCCTTGCCTTGAGTGAGGTCTGAAGGTCACTTCATTAACAGAACAAAACACACCTCTCTCACCCTTATCACAGGAAATCCCAAGAGTTTTAGGAGCTGTGAGTCAGTAGCCATGGTTGAAAACCAAATATTCAGATGACCAAAATATATTTCTTGTAAACCACTATATTACACTACATGCTTAAGTATTTAATTATGTGATCTTTTAAACTAATATTTTTCTAAGAGTATAAACTGTTCTGGCAGTAATCTGGATTGGGGAGTGATGTATTGCCAAATTTCTGTCGTTTTAGTCCAGGAAGTCAAAGAGAAAGAACAGGAGAGCCCCTTAGGGCAGGAAGTTCAAAGTAACAATGTTGACTACTACTCCCTTTTCTTGATTTTTTTTTTTTAAACAAGCAAATCTTCTCCTCAGAGTTGCAGTTTAAAGCCAAGAACATGCGGAATTGGGAGAAAAAATAGTTAAATTTGGAGACTTGCAGAGGTAGAATCAGAGTAGTGAAAGCCATTACAGCAACTGACCTAACTGAGGTCAGTCTTTGGTGAATCACAGAAACAGGTGGAGTTGTCAAACAAAGGAATCTTTGTTTACAACATACAAGGAGATCACAGGGAATAAGTTCCAAAGCCTTGACTGTTTGAACAGGAGAGAGATTTTTATTTAGTATTTAAGATGAATACTCAGAAGGGAGAGTTTTATTATTCCATGTATGGTTGGTCATAAGGTTGTGGCTGCATGCACATCCACATATGTATTTGTGCAATATGTATTGCATGTTCACCTGAATGAAGCTTGTATTCCACCGAGGGCAGAAACTTCAACGTTAGAATAAAGCAGAGGTAACTGTTGGACAAGGGAAAGGAACTCTGCAGGCTTCAAGAGCAGATAGAAACTAGATGGGGTCTTGGGCTCATTTGCTGGGACAAGGAATGCAAGGCCTTGATTGCTTTTGAAATAGCACTAGGAGTTTTGCCACTGATTTATTGTCTCAATAGCTTAGGCTATTTCCTGGTCTGGTGGTGACTGTTAGTTTTCCCATTGCCTTGTTCCCTCAAAATCCTTAAGGAGTGAGGTTTTTGCATTTCTTTGTAAGAACCTCCCAGGAAGTTTTGGAAGAAGTGTGCTTGGGCAAGTACACAGGTGGGGTATAGATCATTGAAAATAGCTGGGGACAAAAAATGACTTTTCTTATGTCAGGAAAACTATATGTCATCTTAATTTTCTGGGAACCTCTAACTCTTTATGCTGATGTTACCAGCAGGCTTCTGAGATATTACTGATTGTTCTCTTGAACCTAAGGAAAAAGAAATGTAGAAAGCAAAAGACAAAACTTTAAAAACTATCCTCCAACTCATCAATTCACTGCAGCCACCTCTCTGTCTTTCCCTTTCTCTTTTTCTTTATCTTTCTCTCTCACTTTCTCTCTCACATATGCACAACACACACAAATCATCTTAAAACAATTTTTAATTTTCCCTATTCCATTTTAATATACTTGAGGCATGATCATTTTCTTAGTAAATACAAGAAAAAAAAATCTAGGATTCCATCATTCTGTGTGATTAAAGTATAGAGGAATTTACTTCTAATAGCACTTATAAAAACACATTTTATTTATGTAATATTATATAATTAGGTGCCTGCATTTTTCTTATTCTCCAACTAGTGTTATTTGGCAATTAATATTTTGTCAATCAATATTCCCCTATATCTGAATGTGTGGGCAGTGAGAGATGAGTTAGAGGCAAGGATGGTGAACACTCCCAACAACTGCAGACTACATATATCTTAAGCCATGATTTTCTTTGCAAAGGTCAACATTGATAATGTTCTAGTCATACCTCCGTGTACCAGGAAAGAAGTAGCATATTTCTTGAAAGACACAGCTATCAAAGCTCCATTGAGAAACTGTAAAGATGGACAAGCGATTTCCAAATTACATATCTGATAATGGACATCTACTCTGATTATTTAAATATAAATAAAAATAAAAAACCTTACTAATAACCAAACAGAGTATCCAATTTTACATGTGAAGGAAATAATGGAAGAGACATGTCACCAAAAGTATATGGATGGCTTATAGGCACATGACAAATTTCTCAACATTTAGACATTAAAGAAATACAAATTAAAATCATAATGAGACATGCTTACATATCTATTAGAATGGCTAAAATTATAAAGGCTAATTGTACTTGGTCTGAGCTAGATTGAGAAGCAACAAAAAATCTAAACTGTTGTTGGCATATATCATGATACAACCACTTTGGAAAATAGTTTGAAAATTTTTTTAAATGCAAAATATGTTGCAGTTACAAAAATAGCCATTTTACTTCTAGGCATTTAACCAAGAGAAACAAACCCTATGTTCATACAGGGACTTGTATATGAATTTCATAGCAGCTTTATTTTTAAGAATTGAAAACAGTGGAAATGTTCATCAATGTCCATCCATAGAGCAAAGAAAAATTATGATCTATTCATTAAAGAGATTACTATTCAACATCAAAATGAACTATTTACAATTGGAGATTCTCAAAGTAATGATGCTGAGAAAAGAAAAGCCAGGCAATGAATAGTATATACAGTGTGATTCCATGACTATAAAAAATCTAGAAAATACAAATTTATATATAGTCACAGTCATCAAATATATTGGTGTGATTTTAGTGCCTTCTTCTGTGATCCTATAGCTTCCTACACTTGTATCTCTGAGCATTTGTTACACCATGTGTAAATATGAACTCTTTCTCTTCATTCTGTCTTACTAGAATAAGAGTCCTTGAAATTTTATGGACAATTGAACTCTCAGTTATTAGCAGAAATTCTATCACACAGTAAGTTTCCAAATATAAAAGCCAGAGTTTTACAATGACTTCTAAGCTTTACATGATCTAGCCACTCATTTAACCTCTGTGACATCTTTCCCTGCTACTCTTCAGTCACTCACAGTGGCCTCCTTGCTATTCCTCAGATATGCCAGGCATGATCCAACCTTATGGCCTTCAAGATAGCCAATTCCTTTGTCTGGAGTGACCTTATTGCTGATAGTTCTGGGCAAATTCATCACCTTTCCATACCTTTGTTCAATTGTCAGCTTCATTGTAACTACCCTGATCTTCCTATTAAAAATTTTAACTCCCCATCCCCTGCCTAGCAACCTTGATTTTTCTCACCCTGATCGAGTTTTTCTTTTTCCCCATTGTACTCATCCTTTTTGAATGCACTATGCCATTTTTATTAAGGTTTATAGCTTTGAATTGTCTCACCCATTAAAATAAAAGTTCTACAAAGCCAAGTATTTCATTTACCAGTGTAGTCTGAAGTAATATCTGCCATATAATAGTTCAGTAGACAACTGGTAAATTTCAAAATAAATTAATGTTGAGAATATACTGAATTTCACAAGTCATTTCAATATTTATTTCCAAAAAATAAACTATGTAAAACATACCTTAAATTTACTTTCAAAATATTTTATAGCATATAATGGACAATATACATAAGCCTTAAAGAAACAATCCTATAAATAACCATTTCATACCTACTTAAAAACTACATAATACCACACTCCTAGATCCTCTCTGAACGCTCTAAAATAACCCTAAAGGAAATACATTTTTAAAAATAACAGATTTTTTGTCAAATAATTTAATAAAATAAAAGTTTCATTCATCTATGTAGATCATAATAAATGTTTTTAATAAGCATGAAATTATAACTCTGAAGTGTGCTAAAATGAAACCACCTGCTAAGGGTGAGAGAATAAAAATAAACATCATGTTTCCAAATAAGAGGAATTTATTACCTTTGAATCAAAGCATGTGGATTTGTTCAAACTGGCAATAAAGGAATATGGAGACACAAACCATAGAAAGTCATATTTTAGATTTCTAAAAGACTTCGAAGTGAAGAGTATACATTCACTTCTCACTTATTGCTCCTACATATTCATGAATTTGAGAGAAAATATAGGCCCTGTGTGTCTTAGCATCTAATGGGATATTTTTTGATATTTACATGCTTACACATAGTATGTGTTATAGTCTTCTCTTTTACATGCTGTAAAAAGGTTAACCCCTTTTCTGCAGAGATCTGAAAATGTGAAACAGTGCCTGAGTAGCTGAATTCATCTAATTCAAATTTCTTGCAGGTCTAAGACCTATTGTTTTTCACTTGACTGCCTCCTTTTTCATCTGTCAATTGGTTACAAATTCTGGTACTGAAGAGAATACATTGGGGCTGGTGGCTCAGTGTGTTAAAGCCTCTGCCTTCAGTTCAGGTCATTATCTCAGGATCCTGGGATCGAGCTCCACATCGGGACATAATGTAACGACAGATAGTTTATATGGGAGCCCTTTGGGTACTCTGGTGGATGAATGTTTTTAAATTAGTTTTTCATGGACATGGGGAGTTAGAGACGAGAAGGGAGGTGGGGGAAATTGGAAGGGGAGCTGAATCATGAGAGACTATGGACTCTGAAAAACAATCTGAGGGTTTTGAAGGGGCGGGGGATTTGGAGGTTGGGGTACCAGGTGTTGGGTATCATAGAGGGCACTGCTTGCATGGAGCACTGGGTGTGGTGCAAAAAGAATGAATACTGTTATGCTGAAAATAAATAAAAAATTAATTTAAAAAATATTAGTTTTTCGTAAACTACAAAAAAAAAAAAAAGAAAAGCGCTCCCATTTATAGCGTACACTTTATGGTTCACAAAGCACGTGCCAACAATAAAAATAATAATGGGTTACCGTTACACTTCATAGAAAAGGAGGTACAGGGAAATTGAATGAAAGGGAATAACAAAGTAGGTTCATAAGTCAATCTTCCTTGTAAAAAAATTAACCTGAAAGTGCGTTTCTGCCACCTCTCTCCTGTGTGACATTTTATCGATGGGAGATGGAAAATAAATGGTCTGGTTAACCTTTCCCTCCCCCTCAAAACCCATTATTTGAAAACACAAAAAGCAAAGTGAAGGGAGAAATCCTCCCACTCCCATTCCCACTCACCTCCATAGCCACCTCCTCTTCCAAGAACCTAGCAGACAAGGTGCCAAGAAGTGTTAGGTACCAGCAGTGGTCTCAGATCTCATTCAAGGATCATGGTGAAAGGCATTCAAAGAGATTGTGGGGGCACAGGGATCCAATTAAGGGGGACAAGTTTAAGGTTTGCCTGTTCCCCTAAAAACTAATGGCACTAGAGAAGATGACCTTTGGGAACTATAGCATAATGGATACAATGTGTAAAAAGCTTCAGTGAGTCATGGTGGGAAGAGGCCAAGAGGGCAGCAAACACAGTCTTAGATGATGTTATTAATAGCACTACAGGCTCTAGATTTCCTGTGGTGCTGTTCTTGGCAAGACCAGCCCGGCCAAAGTGGATACTCTCAACCTGGAACAGAGGGTCTTGGAGATGCCAGCACGTGAGGTATGATGAGAGGGTAAAATGATAGGAGGTGTCCTTTGGAAGGACTGACTCCTTGACTTTAAAAGGGAGAACCCAAATCTGTAGGTGAAATCTTTCTGGCTACAAAGAGGGCCAAGGCCTCCTAAGGTCAAGGTCTCCTCGTCACTTGCAAAGATGTGGAAGAACATATTCAGACATTTCAAAGATGTCCTCATATCATTGGTTCCCACTCTGGAATTCTATCAATAAGGTGAGAGTTCCTCTAGTTGAAAAAGAGATCTAAAAAGACTTCCCTTTCTCATGTAATTTCTGTAACCTCCAGGACACACCCACCTCCCCCTTCCAGCTCTGTAATGAAGCCACAGCTGGTGCCAATTTGTGGAACTCCTTAAAGGCTATTTTCCCTTATATACCCCGGGACCAAGTTCCCATGCTCCCTCACCCGATTTCCTGCACTCACCTCCCACCTGGTGTGTTCACACCTGCAAGTGCCTTTTACCAACCCCTTTGCCAAAAGGCAGCCAGAGTGACCTTTCAAAGACCTATCAGTTCCTGGCATTTGTCTCCATAGAAATCTGCACTGATCTTCTAACAAATTCTCAGTCCTCCAAAGGCACCCATAATCCTCCCATCAGTCTATTCATACCCGTCCAACTGACTGATGCCTGTTCTGCCCCATCTCTCTGCCCTTCAACCACACTGCCTCCTTCTTCCTGTGGAGACCTCTCATGCCACCTGCCTCCAAGCACAGGTGATTCCCATTGATGGGAAGACCCTCTTCTCTCCCCCATCTCCCCACTCCAGTTACTCCCACTTATTCGTGAGCTCACAAGCCCCATGGTACACACTCTCCATGCAGCCTGCTCTCTCTTTTCTAGCACTGGCCTCCGTTTCTAGCTGTGGTTGTGTCATGGATGTCCCTCCCCAGCTAGCCTCCAAGCTCTCTTTCCCTTTAGCTCCAACACCTGACACAGTGCCTGGCACGTAGTAAGCCCTGGCTAGCTTCTAAGAGCCTCACTGAGGGACTGAAAGCATTTTAAAAATGTCACCACGTAGGCTCCAAACTGTAGGCAGAAAAAGCTTTGCCTGGATTGACATTTTAGAAACGTATTGGTCAAGTTGGATGTGTTCACTGACTTTACCTTGTAAAATTTAAAAAAAAAAAAAAAGACCTCTGTATCGCTTCGCATCTACCGAAGGCGCATGTATACTCCTAGACCACGTTATGAGCTTAATGGAAGGAGACAAGATGTTTTCGCTAAGAAAATGTATAAGACTGTTGAGGTCAAGTGGGAGGAAACAGTCCGTTTGTTGGAGCATTGCTATCTTACTCTATCACAGCCACTCATAAAAATCTGACACGGGGTGAGTCAGAATTGTCTGTCGGAGATGAGTTAGATCTGGCTCATGTTCCTACAGACATGAAAGCCAGAAACGAAGAAGGAGGCTTTGAAAGCGTGGGTTGAGGAGGCCGTGTGGTTCACTGCGATGAGCTAAGTGCCCAGGGCCACCAGCAGACATGCTGGCCTGTATCCTTCCTTTGTTCTGGGTTCCCTCTTGCACCATGTGGTGAGGCTGGTGGCTGGGAGCAGCTCAGGACAGTACCCGGTGGCATCTTAATTCTCCCACCCTCCTGTGGGCTCCAGTGGGCTCCAGTAGGTCCCAAGGGACAGCGGGCCTTCCTTGAAAAGCCCAGTAGCACTGGGAGCAGAAACTGGGGCCAAAGAGTGAGCACCCTGTTTGACAAGCTGGACCAGCCACCTCTTCTTCAGATGCAGGGGGAGCCCTGGCATGCTGACTCCTCCCTTCTCCCTTTCCCCTTTCCTCTCTTCCTCCCTCTTTCCTTCCCCTCTCTCCTTCCCTGGTGGTGCCCTTTCCCAATGCCCACTTCATCCCTTTTCCTTTCTACATACCTGTCTTCTAGAGTTTCTTCTCTTTCCTCCCCATTACTTCCCTTCATCTGAATCTCCTCTTTGGTCCCTTTGTCCCTGCTCTCTGCTCCTCCTCCCCTTCCCTGGCCCCTGTTCAGCTCCATACTGAATGCAGGCAGAGCTGGACTAACATGCTCACTTGCTAGCTCAGCCACCCTCCAGAGAAGTCACTCTTCGGTGGCCACCTTCCTGACCCCCTGGTCGCTTCTCCACTTGTTCAGATATTGCTCTGAAGTCTGAGGAGGACAGAGCGGGGCTGCCACAGAAGCAGGCCAGAGGAGAAACCAAAACATGTGTCCACACTGTCCCCCAGCACTGCTGCTCTGAGAGCTTTCAGAGTCCTCAACAGGGTTAGGATTTAGGGGCTTCTTCAGAACCGGGAGTGAGAACAACCATAGGTCAAAAGAAAAGCTATGGCACCCACAAAAAATAATAATCACAAATGAAAACTATGTTAACTCTGAGTCCCAAAGTCGAAAAATTGCCTTGAATCTGTCTCTAGAAAGCACCCAAGGCCTCACTCTCTGGGTTCTGGGTGCCCTGGAAATGGCAGGAGGCTCTGAAAAGCGCCTGGGGGTGCCGAACTATGGGGACTAGCCTGCCCTCTGGCGGGGGGGGGGGGTACCTCCTGTGGCGCTGTCCCGGCCTGACCCCCTGCGGACAGGGTGTGGCACAGCGTCTGGGGTGGTCCTGGTGCCCTGGGGTTGGCGGGAGGCTGGGGCCCAAACATCCCACGCCCAGCTCCTGGACCGCGTTTTCTGCTTCAGGTGAGGGCGCGTCGTGGTGTCACTTTACCTGTGAGCAGAGGGTCCTCCAGAGAAGCCATTGGGCGGGGAGGGGCAGCAGGCGGCGGGAAGGGGAACAGGACACCATGGCCTCATGGGCTAGGCTGGAGCATGAGAGTGCAGGGGCAGCGAGTATGGTGGGTCCTGCAGTCCCGAATGGGCTGCAGCACAGCACTCTGGCGCTGTGCGCCCCTCCTTCCCGCCTGGGCAATTAGCAAAGCCCCTTCTCCCGGCCGCCCCCGACAAGCCCCCGCCCCCGCCCCCCTCCCTCCTGAGTCCTCTGAGAGCTCACTTCCAGCTTTGGAAATTAGCAAAGACCCTTCTCTACGCTGGCCCCACCCCCTCACTTCTGAGGCCGGAGCCCATGCTGGGGTGCGGGGCTAAGCCCTGGCATGCTGCTGCATTGCCAGCGCCTGCGCTGGGCAGCCGCCTAGCCTGGCTCCCTGAGCGGGTGTCCACGCGCAGCCTGGCTGCCAAAAGATCATCAGTCCTAAACGCCGGCTGCACTCTTGGGTCAGTTTGCTGGCTTCCAGTTTGCGCCCAAAGCCAGGAACCAGCTTCCCCAACACAGGCCTGGGCTGAGATGCCTGCCTGGGATCTGTCTGAGCAGTCTCCTCCACTCCAGGCAGGGATGGCACTTCGACCTGGATGTTTGAGTTTTTGGTTTGTTTTTTTGGTCATTGGTTATTACATGACCTCCAGGGTAGGTGCTCCACAAAGGGAGTGAAAACAGGACGGCATATATAGCATACAGCCATTCTAGAAAAATAGCTTGGGGTTCTCTCGGGAACGCGGCATTGGTCCTTGCACTATGGTTTAATAGAAAAGGGATTATGCACCAAGTTACTTAAATGAGCATAGGTTGAAATTGTTTACTGAGAGTAAATATTTTAAATAGTTATATTTTAACTAAATCTATTATCAATCATAAATCTATTACACGAAGGTTACAGGCAATTTAAAAGCAAGAGCACTCTCTTCAGGGTTTTAAATAACCCCTGTCTGTCTTGGCACAAGAAATGCAAAGATAGGAAATGGTTTGTAAAAGATCATATAATAGATTTTACTAATTCTATTTATTTGACAGACAGAGATCACAAGTAGGCAGAGAGGCAGGCAGAGAGAAAGATGGGGAAGCAGGCTCCCGGTCAAGCAGAGAGCCTGATGAAGGGCTCGATCCCAGGACCCTGAGATCATGACCTGAGCCCAAGGCAGAGGCTTAACACACGGAGCCACCCAGGCGCCCCCAGATGAAATACATTTCTGACTTAGAAACTTCAGATAGAATTATTTTGTCCATGATGACAACTGAAGAAAATGTGTCATCCCTAAACTTAACCTTAAACCCTACCAACGCTGAAACCTAAGCTGACCTTAAAGCCCAAACTAGAACCCTGAATCCCAAACCTGGAATGGAACCCAAAGCCTGTACCTGAGCCCTGGATCCAAGCCCTGAACCACGAACCCAAACCCTAAACCAGACCTCCAAGTCATGAAACCTGAACCCAAATCTCAGCATGAAGTCAAACCCCAAATTTGACCTTGAACTTTATCCCATAAGCCCTGAGACTTAAAGCCTAAATCATAAACTTAAAGCCCTAAACTATAACTCTGTTCCCTGTCCTTCACTCTAAACCCTCACCCTAACACTAAACCCAAAGCCTGATCTAGAACTCTGACTAAAACCTGAACCTGTACCCAAATTCAAATGCTTCACCACACTTTGCTTAGGCACTTGCCATTGATGGATATTTGCAGTTTCTACCTTTTGATTCTTGTGAACATTGTTTGGGTTGGGGGCTAGGGTTAGGGTCTTGGATTAGGGTAGGTTCCAGGCTTGAGACCAAGTTGAGGTCAGAGTGTGGGTCTGCATTAGGGCCATGTTCAGTGACACTGTTTGGGTCAAGGACTGTTGTAATTCCACATTGTTTCCAATTCATTGTTTCTTAGCTATTTGGGGGGAAGTTGGGGGGTATTGGGCTCCATGCAGCTTGAATTTCCGGAATGAAATGGCATCAGCTGGACCCCAGGAGGGAGCAGGACCTTCCACTGAAGGGTGAGCTCCCACAGTCCTGCACTGCCTTGCACCGCCTGCAGAGGGCGCCAGACCCCAGCTCCCGCCCTGAGCCCAGGCTGCACAGCCACAGCTGGGACCAGAGCCCCGCCTCTTCAGGACCCACTGTGGAGACTTCTGGAGAATGTGGGGCGCCTCCCACCCTGACAGGACAAGCTGAGGAGGGTGTGGCTCTGCATCCACACTGACCGGACCCGTTGTGGAGGACGCGCGCACACTGGCAGCAGTCCAACCTCCTAAGGACCAGATGCTGGAGGAGCTGAGGAGAAGCCGCCTGAGTGGACTGTCAAGGGGTTCGTGGTCTCAGGACCCCACAGAGAAAGGGAGCCCTATGTAGACACTGGGGCTTCCGTCGTTTTGTGTGAGGAGACGTGGACTCCTGCTGTGCTGTGCGCGGGGCTGTGGGGTCCCCCCTTTCTGGGCTCGGGTGCTCCTAGGTCCTCATCTGTGTTTGTGTGCTCGCGGATTCGGTTCCTGGGGCTCCTCAGATGGTCTGAGGTCAGGGAGCGTCCGCCTGCTTCGGTGCTTGTGCTCTCCCCACCTCAGCCCTGCGGGGTCCTTCCCGTGTCCACACCCACTCCAGGCTTGCGCCGAGTCCGGAAATTCGGGAGCCAGTGTGAGGACTCTGTAGACGGTTTTGGGGAGAGTAGGTATTTTCCCAGTGTGGGTTCTACCCTGAGCACAGTGCCTCCCCATCTCCGTGTGTACCCCTCCCTGTCTGTCGTCATTGTTGCAGGGCTGTCAGATGACAGGTCTGTCACCTTCTTGGTTCAGGGGCCTCCCGGGTATCTTGCTGTCTTGGATGCAGGTGTAAATGAGATCGTTCTCAGCAGTCTCTTTTTGATGGTTCCTTCCGAGCACGTAGGAGTGCCACTAATTTGTGCATATTGATTTTGTTCCTTGCAAGTTTTTGAATTTATTAGTTCAATTGGCCTTAAACTCAATCTGCCAGTTATTTGACCAGCAGCATGGATTTAATTGGGAAGAGCAGAGAATGGCAGTCTGGGCTGAGCAAGCTAAGGTCCCATCACAGGCAAGTGCGAGAAACAAAGGAGAGGAACATTATTTCATGGAGGAGGAAGAAGTTGGGAAGGGTGCTTGAAGGAAAGTCCCTTGGAGAAAGGCAGGGTGATGGAGAATTCTCACCAGCTGAGCTGCAAAGCTCCTACAAAAAGTCAGGAGATGAACCTCCAGCTTCCCGTGTGAGGCCTGGAATTGGTGAGTCTCTCCTGTGGGGGATTGCAATGTGGGGTCTGTAATGGGCACTGAGCACCAGGCGCTCCCTTCCAGCCTCCCCTTCTGGCATCCCCAGTCCACTTTACTGGGGCTTCCCTTCCTGCTTTTGCACAGTTCTAACCAGCTTGTGGTGGAACGTTGTGGAAAAACTGAAATTCCAAATCCACTGCTTCTACTGCACCTGAGATACAGGGGTCCATGATTTAATTCTCCCACGAGTCTCTTGCTAACATGTGTCCTCTCCATGTTGGGTGACCTGGATTTGGGAGGGCTTGGCCTCCATCCCAAAGTCTGATGTTCTCGCTGCTTCCGTGTCATCGTGCTAACATGGATATTTGGAAGATTCATTTCCTCTGTGGTGATTTCAAAGTGCAGTCAGCTTGTTATAGCAGCACAAATACGTGCTGTCTCCACACTCAGATTCCCCAGCCGTCATTTCTTTACCACGTTTGCCACTTCACACGGGATGCTTCAGTGTGTTTGATCCCACACCAGGACAATGTCCTGCAGAACCACCACATAACCTGAAATGAGGAGATCATTACAGAAACCATCCAAGGGTTAGTGTTAGGAACCAGGGACATGGCAGGGCTGATCTGAAGACCCCATGGAGAGCTGTCTGGGTGGCTGAGTTGACAGTGGAGGTGAGGGTGAGTGTCTGGCTCTGGCTTTGTGTCCAGGAGTCAGCTCTGTGTGGGTGTGTCCTTAGCTAGGCATGCAGATTTCTGCTCCTCTGAATCCTTTCCGGAGTTCCAAATGGCACAGTTTCCTTCTGGGCAGCAGGCTGAGTCCTCTGGGATTGCCCATGTGTCCCCAAATTGTAGGGCACCTACTGCAAGGCCTTTGGGGTCAGAATCTTGAAAAGCAAACCAAAGGTTATGGTTAGGGACCACAACATGGCAGGCCCGATCTGCCAGCACTCTGTCCATCTTTCTGGGGGAGGGGGCAGTCGAGGGATTTGTTCAGGTTGAGTGTCAAGCTCCAGGTTTGCATCCAGGGGCCTGCTGAATATGGGGCTGTCCAGAGGTAGGAATGCAGATTTCAGTTCCTCTGAATCCTTTCTGGAGTTCCAAATGGCATGGTTCCTTTCAGGGTGGCAGGGTTAGTCCTATGGTGTTCCTCACTGTCCCCAATCTCTGAGGCTTTGGAGCCAGGCCGTCGGGGACAGACAAACACAGGCTGGAGAGCTTTAATGTCAGAAATGTATTTTCGCACAGATCTGGAGGCCAGAAGTTCCAGATCAAGGTGCCAGCAAGGTTGGTCTCCAGTGAGCTTTTTCTTGTTGTTCTATAGATCACTACCTTTTCAACTGTGCCCTCAGATGACCTCTTCTCTGTGGGCCCCCAGAGGGGAGGTAGGGGGAGTGCTTTCATGTGTTTCACCCTTATGAGGACACCAGTCCTAGCAGATTAGGACTCCTGTGACCTCACCAAGCCTTCAGTACCTCCTTCTAGGTAGGCCCTATCTCCAGATGCAGTCACACTGGAGATTAGGAATTCTTCATATGACTTTTGTGGGGACACAATTCAGTCCATAACAATTAGTACAGGAGAAAAGCCATGGAGAGAATTCTAGAGGAGTCACACGTTGATGTTATAAGGTAAGTGGGTATAAAAGAGCACCTCTGAAGTCCAATAGGTCATTAGAGCTAGAGGCTGACAGGAAAGTCCCGTACGTGCCACAGTTTTGAGTTTGATGCAAGCGCAACTCTGAAGGGAAGATATTTGGGAGGCCTTGGCCGACCACTACTTCCAGCCAGGGGTGATTCTGGAGGGAGTATCTCTCGGAGTGCTGCCTAGAATCAAGACTTTGGGGTTGGAAAAGTGCCACTTCCAAAGCTGGAGAAGGATGGTGCTGTAAGTTACTTGAAGAGTACTGTTCTGGGAGATAGGAGATCTGGGGTGTCTTCTTTGTTCTGCTGCTGACCAGATGTGAAAATGCAGATTAACTCCCTAACCATCTCAGTTCTACCACCATGTGCTGCTGTCATGTGTCCCAAGCCCCAGAGTTAGTTTGATCCATAAGCAGAAGCCGGTCTTTTAGTTCCCAATCTCTTAATCGGGCTGATCGTCACAATATATAGCGGACACGTGACAGCCACCGGGGAGAAGTAAGGGTTGTCTTCCCCTCAGGGAGAGTGGAAAAGCTCTAGGAGAGGGCATACCCGTAGACCAAAGGCAGCCAGTGCTGGGGAGTGGAGCCACGGGGAAGAGTGTGCTGATGGCAGCCTTGTGGAGGGAGGGCAGAAAGAGCCACCACCATGACACTTGAGTTACAGATCGAGCTTGGGGATAGAGAAGGGATCAGGGCACGGTAGAGCAGCAGCTGGCAAAGTGATTCTGTTGAACTTAAGCTCATAGTGCCTTAGCGAATTAGAATGGGAAATGCCTTGCTATTGTCTGTGACTCTGTGATTGTGTGAGTATGAGTGACAGAGTGGGGACAAAGAGAGAAGGAGAGAGAATACATTAAATTTTAAAGAAGGACAATAAGGGACGCCTGGGTAGCTTACTCAGTTAAGCATCTACCTTTGGTTCAGGTCATGATCCCAGGGTCCTGGGATTGGATCCCATACCAGGCTCTAGTGGGGGGCCTGCCTTCCCTCTGCCTGCAGCTCCCCTTGCTTGTGATCTCTCTCTTCCTCTGTAACAAATAATAGTAAAAAATAAACAAGGGTGATACGTTATGTTTACTTTTGTTTCTGATGCCAGACATGGGTTCAGAGGATTGAAGAGGGAGATCCAAGGAGCTAGCCTCTCAAGAGGAGTGAATACCTAGTCACTGGTAAGACCCCTGGTCCTGCAATACAATATGGCTCCTGTGATCTGGGTCCTGTTAAATGCCCCTCGCCATCCTTCACCCGATAGTTTGATTCTTCATTGCGTTCAGTGTGGGGAACTGGGAGAAGCTATGACACTTGGCCCTTTGTGGAGGAATGTTAGTAGTATAAATAGCAATAGTTATCAGTTCTGGAGCACTTCCATGACTCTGCTGCAGGCACTCTGCTGTGACCTGGGTTTATAGCAGTGAGATAAACATAGAAATAGATGTGGGCTCTGTTCCCAAGAATCTGAAACCCACTATTCTCCTTGTCCCCTTCCCATTCTGTCTTCTTCAGCCCTTGTGCAATCCCACCAAGCAGGAAGCTTGCTTCTCCCCTTCCCTCTCCTGCTCCCCCTGCTTGTGCTCTCATTCCCTCTCTCTGACATGTAAATAAATCAAATGTTTTAAAAAATTATAAAAAAGGCAAAACAAATAACCATTTTTGGAGAGTGATTTTCTGAATGCAGTTATGGGCAGTGCTGGGTACTGAAGAAGACGCTCTGCTGACCAGAGGAGTGGGGAAATTACAGAACAAATTCCACAGGTCATTGAATATATCACATTCATCACCCCACCCATAGCACTCATTAATCTCTAGCCCAGCCAATATGTTGGTTATAAAAATGAGCTTTCTCCAAACTGACAGGAAGTTCTCGTTTTAGCAATGTAAATCATTCTGATCTTTATCACTAATGTGATCTAATCCTGTCTAGTAAAGAAACTTGAGAGTTCTATATCTCTGTAAGCATTTAAGAAAAACAATGGACTCTACTCTAATTACTTTTTAACTAACTTGACTTGCCAAAGGAAGGAGAAAGTAAATATCAGAAATCTTACCACTAAGCACAAGTTGCAAGTTATACCTGCCAAAATGTGGTTCAAAATATAAGTAACCAGTCTCCTTAGAAGCCTTTTACCTTCTTATATCTGTTATGTTGGGTAAATGAGTAGTTACTAGAATACAGCTGGCTCAGTGATCACAATTCTGCTTACCCTCAGAAATATAAATAGATTACATGTTTAGCCCGGTAACTGGACACTGATATAGAATTATTCACTGGCTGATTCCTAGATCAGAAACCACAAAAAATTTTTCTTTTTTATGGAAGTATGGCTGTTACAATAGTCTCACCTGTACCTCATAGTGATTGACTTAACTACTCTATACGTTACAACTCTAGATGTAACATTTTAATAAAACAACAATATCTTTGATGGTATCATGGAAATGTAAGTGCCTTGTGCACTTTTCTTAATGTGTATAATTACCTAAACATCATAGTAAGTAAATCAAGGCCATTGTCAAGCTTCCGTCAAGGAGAGTCCTTAACTAGAGGGATTTCCCATTGCTCTCAGGATGATAACCTCTGAGTTACAGGTTCCGTTAGTTGGCCACACACATTTGGAGCCTTGTGGACTTTCTGACAGCTGAGCAGCATATCTGTTTCAAGCATTGTGATCCCTGTTCTTACTGCAAGAGTGACAGTTGTCACTTTTCCTTTGACCCCTGTCTTTAGGAAAGTGTCTGACTCAGAAAGTCGAGTCAGTACCCCCCAAAAATATTTTCAGGAGAACCACCTCAAAGATGATCACCTGAGATACTGTCAAGAAAAAAAAAAACTGAAATTCTAAGCAACATCCATAAAAAGTATTTTCATGTTGATAAGGAAAGATTTTCCCCTAAATACCAGAGAGGCTCCATGAAAGTGAGATTTTTACCTATTTTGTTCACCGTGTCACCAGTCCCTAGAAGAGCGCCTAAGACATCACTCAAGATTAGGTTGCTTTGAATGAATCAAATGAATGAATGAACTGTAGCCTTTGATAGTGAGGTAGTTTATGGTCCTTAGGCAAGAGATGTGATTTGTGTTGGGATTTCAAGAATGGGAGGTGCCGAAGAGAAAATTGAGAAGCTAAATGTGAAAATATGCAATTTACTGACTGGAGTAGTTCTGAATATATTTCAAACATAATTAAACTATGGCTGTGGGTCTATATGCGTTTTCATAATTTTCCCTTGAAAATGTGAGGCATACAGATGTCATCTCCAATGAATTCTCCTTGTCCGTATACAGAATCACCAAAAAAAAAAAAAAAAAAAAAGGCATTCTGACAGTCCTCAGCCCATCCACTCCAGGATTGTGACTCTTTCTTCTCCATGTTCTTTCTGACATCATGGACTTTCAGGTTGACCTCTCTCATCTTGGGTCCCACTCTCATTAGCTGTAGAAGTCATGCGATGTTTGTGATGTGAGGGTGGCAATACTCTCTGACTTTTGGTTACAATATGTCTTTGAAAGCCAGTGTTTATTCTGCTTTTACAGCATTTCTCCATTTGAATTGGCCACCTTTTAAGTGGTCATTAGCCACATGTGGCTACTAGCCATGGGACTTGGACAGCAGAGGTGTGGAAAGTCCGCACATTCTTCCACTCAAAGGATATTGTGAGTTATGCTACATCTTTTTTTTTGAAGTGCCTTTTTTAGATATTTAAATTCAATTAGCCATTAGATAGTACATCATTGGTTTCAGAGAATTCAGTAACTCATCAGTTGTGGATAACCCTTGGTGCTCATCACATCACGTGTCCTCCTTAATGCCTATCACCCAGTTTCTCCATGTCTCCCACTCCCCTCCCCCCCAGCAACTCTCAGTTTGTTTCCTATAGTTAAAGGTGCCTCATGGCTTGTCTCCCTTTCTGATGACTCCCATTCAGATTTCCCTCCCTTCCCTCTGATCCTCTGTACTACATCTTAATCTCAACAGTCAAGCAGTGGTAGTAATTCAGTCATGGAGTCATGCATATTCTAAATCTGATGAGGTGGATTCCCATACTGCCTTTGTCTCTTCTAGAGCGCTTACATTTGTTATATTATTGCTGCTGCGTTCATGTTTCTCGTTCACTGAATGTCTGATAAAAGAATTAATAAAATGTGTGACTGCAGAAAATACAATGGTCATGGATGATGAAGATTTTCTCCTTGACCAGACTCGAGTCAAGTTCCTCTGAGTCCTCTTTCTGTCTAGCCTTGACCTTAGGCTCCGCCCACTTAGCCCAGTTTTAGCAAGAAATCTGCTTGGTCATTTTTCAGCAATCTTCTATCCTACTCTTGATATCTGATCAAATTCCTTATCTCTCACCCCTGGTATCTTACCACTTTTTTTTTTTTTAAGATTTATTTATTTTGACAGAGAGAGAGCCTGAGCAGGGGGAATAGCAGAGGGAGAGAGAGAACCAGACTCCCCACTGAGCAGCAAGCCCAATGCCAGGCTTGATCCTGGGATCAGATCATGACCAAGCCAAAGCCAGAGATTTAACCAACTAAGCCACCCAGGTGCTTCAGTATCTATAACCCTTAATATCTGATCCAATCCCTTATTCCCAGGGCACCTGGTTGGTGCAGCTGGTTGAACGTTTGACTCTTGGTTTCTACTCTGGTCATGATCTCACGGTCCTGAGATTAAGCCTCACCTCAGGCTCTATGCTCAGTGAAGAGTCTGATTAAAATTCTCTTTCCCTCTCCCTCTACCCCTACCCCTGCTCCCTCTCTCTAAAATGTATTAATAAGTCTTTTAAAAAATTCCTTATCCCCTGATCTCAATAGTTTATGACCCTAGCCTTCCTTCAACAATATTACTGTCCAGATGGTTTAGCCAGAATCCCTTCATCCTTACCCTTGATGTTCCATCTTAATTTTACATTCAGTGATCCCCACCATGCTCTTTAGCTGTAAATCTCCATTTGTCTGAGCTGAGCCAGATTTCTCTCCCATACTATACAATAAAATCTCATCATAGTAGCATCCCTTGAATAAAATCTTCCTTACTCTCTTTAATGGGTGTCACAATATTTTTTTTTTTCTTTAACAGTCAGGAGGGTGCTAATGGAGTACCATGACAAAAGGCCTAACTTCCTATAATGGACATTTCCTTGGTTTACCTGACAAATACTCTTTCTCTCTTCTAAGGAAAATTTCCGGTTCTCAGTATAACTGCCAACTGGCCCAGGGGTGGACAAGTGAGGCAGATGAGACCAAAATGAAAATTCTGTTGAGACACTGGACCTTGAGGATTCAAGCCAAGGACATAAAAGTGTTGGTACTCCATTATTCTGATGGTCCGTTAACTCTTGCTTTTTTGGTTCCTGTGTCTATCACTGCCCCTGCCTTTTTGAAGATAATGACCATTCATCTGAGTACACGGTTCACAGAATCCCTTTGCAGTGGCCCATGCGGGCCAAGGTAGTAGAGCATAATAGATCTCTGTAAGTTTTTAAAAAATGTCTTTGTCCCTGTTGCCCATGGCCATTAAAGACCAAAGGTCGGGGGTAGGGGGATATTGGAAAAGGTGAAGTTATAGTTACTCACTGATTTTTTGATTGGTAGAGAGAAAGCAACACCTACATACAGGGCCAGTGGGTGAGTGGAGGAAACATCTTTGGCTCTAGGAGGAATGGGGGAAGGAGAAATATTAATAATCTTTGTCTTTGGAACTGCCCCTGAAGACTTCCCCACACAGGAAAATGACCTAGCGTGACTCTCCTAAACTTCGGCAAGCCCCTTAAATTTAACTGACTTCTAGATCTGATACTCCCTGCTGGATAACTCTGATCATTATTGGATTGTTACTTATTTTATTTTAAAATTATTTTTAAAGAAAATTTTAATCTAAATACAATTAATTAACATATAATACTAGTTTCAGACATACAGGTTAGTGATTCATCAGTCTTTTGTAACACCCAGTGCTCACTGTATCACATGCCTTCCTTAATGTCCATCACCCAGTTACCCCATCCACCCATCCCTCTCCCCTCCAAGAACCCTCAGTTTGTTTACTGTGATTAAGAGTCTCTTCTGAGGGGTACCTGGCTGGCTCAGTGGGTTAAAGCCTCTGCCTTCAACTCAGGTTATGATCTCAGGGTCCTGGGATCGAGCCCCACATCAGGCTCTCTGCTCCCTGGGGAGTCTGCATCCTCCTCTCTCGCTCTTCCTGCCTCTCTGCCTACTTGTGATCTCTGTTTGTCAAATAAGTAAATAAAAATCTTTTTTTTTAAAGTCTCTTCTGGTTTGTCTCCCTCTTTGACTTCATCTTGTTTTATTTTTTTCCTTTACTCCCCTATGATTCTGGTTTGTTTCTTGAACTCCACATATGAGTGAGATCATATGATAATTGTCTTTCTCTGACTGACTTATTTCGCTTGGCATAATACCCTCTACTTTCACCCCTGTCATTGCAAATAATTGCCATTTATTTTAACTCGACAGAGAAGGCCACTAGAAACAGCAGGTGATGGCCCCAGCTCCTGTTCCTCCATGCAGAACATCTGTCAACACCTGTGGACATCTTTTCCTCCCCCCATTCCTATGAATGTTGCTCAGTTGTTACATGGCATGGACAAATGCTGTTGGCTGGTGGCATGGACACACTGGACAAGCTTGGCCTTCGGTAAAACAAAGACTGGCTTCAATTACTCAAACTGAAACAGGAATGCTTGGATGAACAAGCCTGCCAGGAAGTCCCACTGGAGGTACTCAACCTGTGCCCCTTCCCTCCTTGGACCAAGAACCTGAACTTGAGAGATGAATGGCTTATCCAAGGTTATGGCAAGGTTACACAGAGCTGAAACTAGACACAGGTGTACATGCCTATTGATCAAGGCTGGCTGAGAAATCGAACTGCCTCAAATCTTGATTCTTTTTGCCACTTCTTATTCTCTGACCCTGTTTTTCATAGATTAGGATGTAGGAATAATAAAAATATCAGCTAATGGGGTATCCTGACTTTTTGATCTTTTAGTTCTTGTCAGACATTTACCATAATGCTTAGCACATGGATATGTGTGTGCACACACGTGCACATGCATGACACTCAAAAAATTGTTCCCTGATATTAACTTTATCAGTGCACTTTGCATCCACCACCAATTGGCTGTTTTGTCACAAACTGATTAAAGCAGAACTGTCAAGTGAGGAACTTCAAAGCCAAAGCATTAAGTGCTTTGAAAAACCAGCACCTGGGAGGATTTGTCTCAGCATCTGTGATTAGAAGGCAGCAAAAAGAGACTTTGGGGACACAGTTCACCCCTTCATGAAGCAGCCATTCAGAACTTTCTCCGAAGGGCTAATGCCTAATCTTCCAAAGACCAGCAAGAACAAGCTTATGGTCTGTTAAAATCAGATTTTTAAAAGATTTTTATTTATTTATTTGAGAGGGAGAGAGAGAGAGTGAGAGTGAGAGCATGAGAGGGGAGAAGGTCAGAGGGAGAAGCGGACTCCCCATGAAGCTGGGAGCCTGATGCAGTCCTTGATCCTGGGACTCCAGAATCAAAATCAGTTTGATTGACTCAATACAGTCAGGGAGGACAGTCCTCAGGAGTCACAGAATGCTGGTTGCCATGAGGGAGGAGTCTTTTACAAAGTCTGGGCTCTCACAGAAGGAGTCTGAAGCACGTGTATGGAAAGCAGAGGTCAGTTCTGGATTAGAAGCTCTTTCTGAGGGGAAATGAGTAGAAGCAGGGATTAACCAGGACTTGGGCTCTGCTTTATTCAGTTCAAGTTGCTGCAACAAATGATGACAGACTGGGTGGCTGAAACAGCAAAACATGTACTATTCCTTGCAGTTCTAGAGACTGAGAAGTCCAAAAGCAAGATCCTTGGAGATCTGATATCTAGCAAGAGACTGCTTCATTATCTACAAATGCCCATATTTCTGTTGTAGACTTGCATGGATGACAGCTGGCAGAACAATCTCTCAGGTCGTTTCTCAGAAGTGCTTTTATCTCATTCACAAGTGTTCCAATCTCATGACCTCACCACCTCTCAAAGCCCATACCTCCTGATGGCACTCCTTGAGGGTCAGGGCTTCAACATCTGAATTGGGACAAGACACAAACATTCAGTCCATTAGCAAGTGTTGTCATGAGGACAGCATAGCTTATCAACTGGGTATCCCCAGGAATCCATGGGACTAGCAAAGCAGAATCTGGGGGTGTCACTGGTAGGAAAGCAGGAGGTCCCCAAGAGACAGTCCTCATAGCATTTTACAGAGACAGCAGGACCCTTGAGAAACAATAGTTTCCGTGACCCATACACCAGCCTTTATCTATGCCTGTCCTCCCTGCTGGATTCACAGCAAGCCTACTTCTTTCTTTTCCAGTACAAATGGATTTCCACTCTCTGAATCCTGATGAATTTTTGCTCTTTTGCAGTTAGTAGGTTGTCCCTCAGGATTCTGCATGTCTGGATTTTCAATCGTGGAAACTGCCAAAGGTCTAGGGACCTGCATGGCAGAACCCGGCCTCTACCACTATTGCCCAAGGTAGGGACTCTGGTCCCTTGAGTGTCCTGTGCTGCTGTCAAAGGTCTGTGTGCATTGGCTTATTGTTTTTTTTTTTTAATGTAATTGCTTATACGTGTGTTTCATCATGCTCAAGTGGCCTTTCTGTGAAAAAGTGGCCAAGCTACACCTAGAAGTCACTGAAGAAAGTTCTAAGAACTCCTGGTTAGTATGAGGCTAGAGAGAGAGAGAAAGAGAGAAAAGAAATCTGCCTCTCTGCATTTTGCAAGTCCCTGGGCAAAATCTGTTGGCTGTGCACTCCTCACACGAAGATTCCAGGCAGGGAGACCCTCCTGAGCCTCATCTCCCTGAGTTCCTCTTCCAGAAGCAATCCCTAGTTTGAGACCAGGGTTAGCGAAAATAGAGCAGCAAAGCAGGGTCCAGAAGGAAGGACTGCCACAGACCATGGAGCACCAGGGGGACAGGCTGGTACCTCCTCACGGTTGGGGTACAAATGGGCTCAGCTCAGCAGGTATAGGGGTGCCCTTGGCCCCTCTGGTGGGCTTTGCAGTGCCCCAATCTCAGGAAGAAAAAAGGCTGGCTCAGGTGACATATTTTTGACTGGGAAGGAGCTGACAGCAATGGAAATAAACAAGTAGGGAATGATGTTGTAAAGTTGGAGGGTTTGTCCTTTATATCTCAGCTTTCTCTCCTATCTTCCCCTGCTCTGTAGTGTGTTATCAAAGAAGTTTTTGGCATGATATTCCTGTTCACTGATTAACTCTTGAGCTGTGTCTTTTCTGCTGTTCAGCTCATCTGGTGAATTCTTTTACTGTAAAAAGTATCTTGCCCTTGCAAGGGCAATGGCAAGACCTGAGAAATCCCAGAGATTTCAGCTTGCCACCCAGAAGGAAACCAGGCTATTTGGAATGCTGGAAAGGATTCAGAGTAGGGGAAATCGTCTTGGACATCTGAGACCACCCCCACATTCAGCGGTCCACTGGACACAAACCCAGACCTTGATATTGATCCTGAACCATGCTCTCAACTCAGACCCCTGTGATCCTCGCCACAGTGCTTTCAGATCAGTGCAGCCATGCCCATAGGCACAAACTCTTAAGCCTAGATTCTGTCCTGAGAGGTGTGTCCCCGACGGCCTGGCTCCAAATCCTCAAAGATTGGGGACAGTGAGGAACACCATAGGACTCACCCTGCCACCCTGAAAGGAACCATGCCATTTGGAACTCCAGAAAGGATTCAGAGGAACTGAAATCTGCATTCCTACCTCTGGACACCCCCATATTCAGCAGGCCCCTGGATGCAAACCTGGAGCTTGACACTCACCCTGAACAAATCCCTCGACTGCTTCCTCCCCCAGAAAGATGGACAGAGTGCTGGCAGATTGGGCCTGCCATGTGGTGGGCCCTAACCATAACCTTTGGTTTGGTTTGGTTCTCAGGATTGTGACCCCAAAGGCCTTGCAGTAGGTGCCCTACAATTTGGGGACACATGGGCAATCCCAGAGGACTCAGCCTGCTGCCCAGAAGGAAACTGTGCCATTTGGAACTCCGGAAAGGATTCAGAGGAGCAGAAATCTGCATGCCTAGCTGAGGACACACCCACACAGAGCTGACTCCTGGACACAAAGCCAGAGCCAGACACTCACCCTCACCTCCACTGTCAACTCAGCCACCCTGACAGCTCTCCATGGGGTCTTCAGGTCAGTCCTGCCATGTCCCTGGTTCCTAACACTAACCCTTGGATGGGTTCTGTAATGATCTCCTCATTTCAGGTTATGTGGTGGTTCTGCAGGACATTGTCCTGGTGTGGGATCAAACACACTGAAGCATCCCGTGTGAAGTGGCAAACGTGGTAAAGAAATGACGGCTGGGGAATCTGAGTGTGGAGACAGCACGTATTTGTGCTGCTATAACAAGCTGACTGCACTTTGAAATCACCACAGAGGAAATGAATCTTCCAAACAACCATGTTAGCACGACGACACGGAAGCAGAGAGAACATCAGACTTTGGGATGGAGTCCAAGCCCTCCCAGATCCAGGTCACCCAACATGGAGAGGACACATGTTAGCAAGAGACTCGTGGGAGAATTAAATCATGGGCCCCTGTATCACAGGTGCAGTAGAAGCAGTGGATTTGGAATTTCAGTTTTTCCACAACGTTCCACCACAAGCTGGTTAGAACTGTGCAAAAGCAGGAAGGGAAGCCCCAGTAAAGTGGACTGGGGATGCCAGAAGGGGAGGCTGGAAGGGGGCGCCTGCTGCTCAGTGCCCATTACAGACTCCACATTGCAATCCCCCACAGGAGAGACTCACCAATTCCAGGCCCCACACGGGAAGCTGGAGGTTCATCTCCTGACTTTTTGTAGGAGCTTTGCAGCTCAGCTGGTGAGAATTCTCCATCACCCTGCCTTTCTCCAAGGGACTTTCCTTCAAGCACCCTTCCCAACTTCTTCCTCCTCCATGAAATAATGTTACTCTCCTTTGTTTCTCGCACTTGCCTGTGATGGGACCTTAGCTTGCTCAGCCCAGACTGCCATTCTCTGCTCTTCCCAATTAAATCCATGCTGCTGGTCAAATAACTGGCAGATTGAGTTTAAGGCCAATCGAACAAATAAATTCAAGATCTTGCAAGGAACAAAATCAATATGCACAAATTAGTGGCACTCCTAGGTGCTCGGAAGGAACCATCAAAAAGAGACTGCAGAGAACGATCTCATTTACACCTGCATCCAAGACAGCAAGATACCCGGGAGGCCCCTGAACCAAGAAGGTGACAGACCTGTCATCTGACAGCCCTGCAACAATGACGACAGACAGGGAGGGGTACACACGGAGATGGGGAGGCACTGTGCTCAGGGTAGAACCCACACTGGGAAAATACCTACTCTCCCCAAAACCGTCTACAGAGTCCTCACTCTGGCTCCCGAATTTCTGGACTCGGCGCAAGCCTGGAGTGGGTGTGGACACGGGAAGGACCCCGCAGGGCTGAGGTGGGGAGAGCACAAACACCGAAGAAGGCTGATGCTCCCTGACTGCAGACCATCTGAGGAGCCCAAGGAACCGAATCCGCGAGCACACAAACACAGACGAGGACTGAGGAGCACCCGAGCCCAGAAAGGGGGGACCCCACAGCCCCGTGCACAGCACAGCAGGAGGCCACGTCTCCTCACACAAAACGACGGAAGCCCCAGTGTCTACACAGGGCGCCCTTCCTCTGTGGGGTCCTGAGACCACGAAACCCTTGACAGTGCACTCAGGCGGCTTCTCCTCAGCTCCTCCAGCATCTGGTCCTTAGGAGGTTGGACTGCTGCCAGTGTGGGCGCGTCCTCCACAACGGGTCCGGTCAGTGTGGATGCAGAGCCACACCCTCCTCAGCTTGTCCTGTCAGGGTGGGAGGCGCCCCACATTCTCCAGAAGTCTCCACAGTGGGTCCTGAAGAGGCGGGGCTCTGGTCCCAGCTGTGGCTGTGCAGCCTTGGCTCAGGGCGGAGCTGGGGTCTGGCGCCCTCTGCAGGCGGTGCAAGGCAGTGCAGGACTGTGGGAGCTCACCCTTCAGTGGAAGGTCCTGCTCCCTCCTGGGGTCCAGCTGATGCCATTTCATTCCGGAAATTCAAGCTGCATGGAGCCCAATACCCCCCAACTTCCCCCCAAATAGCTAAGGAACAATGAATTGGAAACAATGTGGAATTACAACAGTCCTTGACCCAAACAGTGTCACTGAACATGGCCCTGATGCAGACCCACACTCTGACCTCAACTTGGTCTCAAGCCTGGACCCTACCCTAATCCAAGACCCTAACCCTAGCCCCCAACCCAAACAATGTTCACAAGAATCAAAAGGTAGAAACTGCAAATATCCATCAATGGCAAGTGCCTAAGCAAAGTGTGGTGAAGCATTTGAATTTGGGTACAGGTTCAGGTTTTAGTCAGAGTTCTAGATCAGGCTTTGGGTGTAGTGTTAGGGTGAGGGTTTAGAGTGAAGGACAAGGGAACAGAGTTATAGTTTAGGGCTTTAAGTTTATGATTTAGGCTTTAAGACTCAGGGCTTATGGGATAAAGTTCAAGGTCAAATTTGGGGTTTGACTTCATGCTGAGATTTGGGTTCAGGTTTCATGACTTGGAGGTCTGGTTTAGGGTTTGGGTTCGTGGTTCAGGGCTTGGATCCAGGGCTCAGGTACAGGCTTTGGGTTCCATTCCAGGTTTGGGATTCAGGGTTCTAGTTTGGGATTTAAGGTCAGCTTAGGTTTCAGCGTTGGTAGGGTTTAAGGTTAGGTTTAGGGATGACACATTTTTTTCAGTTGTCATCATGGACAAAATAATTCTATCTGAAATGTATTTCATCTGGGGGCGCCTGGGTGGCTCCTTGTGTTAAGCCTCTGCCTTGGGCTCAGGTCATGATCTCAGGGTCCTGGGATCAAGCCCTTCATCAGACTCTCTGCTTGACGAGGAGCCTGCTTCCCCATCTTTCTCTCTGCTTGCCTCTCTGCCTACTTGTGATCTCTGTCTGTCAAATAAATAGAATTAGTAAAAGCTATTATATGATCTTTTACAAACCATTTCCTATCTTTGCATTCTCATGTGCCAAGACAGACAGGGATTATTTAAAACCCTGAAGAGAGTGCTCTTGCTTTTAAATTGCCTGTAACCTTCGTGTAATAGATTTATGATTGATGATAGATTTAGTTAAAATATAACTATTTAAAATATTTACTCTCAGTAAACGATTTCAACCTATGCTCATTTAAGTAACTTGGTGCATAATCCCTTTTCTATTAAACCATAGTGCAAGGACCAATGCAGCGTTTCCAGGAGAACCCCAAGCTATTTTTCTAGAATGGCTGTATGCTTATATATGGCGTCCTGTTTTCACTCCCTTTGTGGAGCACCTACCCTGGAGGTCATGTAATAACCAATGACCAAAAAAAACAAACAAAAAACCCAAACATCCAGGTCGAAGTGCCATCCCTGCCTGGAGTGGAGGAGACTGCTCAGACAGATCCCAGGCAGGCATCTCAGCCCAGGCCTGTGCTGGGGAAGCTGGTTCCTGGCTTTGGGCGCAATCTGGAAGCCAGCAAACTGACCCAAGAGTGCAGCCGGCGTTTAAGACTGATGATCTATTCGCAGCCAGGCTGCACGTGGACACCCGCTCAGGGAGCCCGGCTAGGAGGCTGCCCAGCGCTGGCGCTGGCAATGCAGTAGCATGCCAGGGCTTAGCCCCGCACCCCAGCCATGGCTCAGGTTTCAGAAGTTAGGGGGCGGGGCCGGAGCAGAGAAGGGTCTTTGCTAATTTCTGAAGCTGGAAGTGAGCTCTCAGAGGACTCAGGAGGGAAGGGGGGGGCGGGTCGGGGGCGGCCTTGAGCAGGGGTTTTGCTAATTGCCCAGGCGGGAAGGAGGGGCGCACAGCGCCAGGGTGCTGTGCTGCAGCCCATTCGGGACTGCAGGACACACCATACTCGCTGCCCCTGTGCTCTGACGCTGCAGCCTAGCCCCTGACGCAGCGGTGTCCCGTTCCCGTTCAGGCCTTCAGGCCGCCTGCTGCCCCTCCCCGCCCCATGGCTTCTCTGGAGGACCCTCTGCTCACAGGTAAAGTGACACCGCGACGCGCCCTCACCTGAAGCAGAAAACGCAGGACAGGAGCGGGGTGTGGGGTGGTCGGGGCCCAGCCTCCCGCCAACCCCAGGGCACCAGGACCACCCCGGACGCCGCACCACACCCTGTCCGCAGGGGGTCGGGCCAGGAAGGCGCCACAGGAGGTACCCCCTCCTCCCCCCCGCCAGCCGGCAGGCTAGCCCCCATAGTTCCGCACTCCCACGTGCCTGTCAGAGCCTCCTGCCATTCCCAGGGCACCCAGAACCCAGAGAGTGAGGCCTTGGGTGCTTTCTAGTGACAGATTCAAGGCAATTTTTCGACTTTGGGACTCAGAGTTAACATAGTTTTCATTTGTGATTATTATTTTTGTGTGGGGGCTGAGCTTTTCTTTTGACCTATGGTTGTTTTCACTCCCGGTTCTGAAGAAGCCCCTAAATCCTAACCCTGTTGAGGACTCAGAAAGCTCTCAGAGCAGCAGTGCTGGGGGACAGTGTGGACACATGGTTTGGTTTCTCCTCGGGCCTGCTTCTGTGGCAGCCCCGCTCTGTCCTCCTCAGACTTCAGAGCAATATCTGAACAAGTGGAGAAGCGACCAGGGGGTCAGGAAGGTGGCCACCGAAGAGTGACTTCTCTGGAGGGTGGCTGAGCTAGCAAGTGAGCATGTTAATCCAGCTCTGCCTGCATTAGCGATGGAGCTGAACAGGAGCCAGGGAAGGGGAGGAGGAGCAGAGAGCAGGGACAAAGGAACCAAAGAGGAGATTCAGATGAAGGGAAGTAATGGGGAGGAAAGAGAAGAAACTCTAGAAGACAGGCATGTAGAAAGGAAAAGGGATGAAGTGGGCATTGGGAAAGGGCACCACCAGGGAAGGAGAGAGGGGAAGGAAAGAGGGAGGAAGAGAGGAAAGGGGAAAGGGAGAAGGGAGGAGTCAGCATGCCAGGGCTCCCCCTGCATCTGAAGAAGAGGTGGCTGGTCCAGCTTGTCAAACAGGGTGCTCACTCTTTGGCCCCAGTTTCTGCTCCCAGTGCTACTGGGCTTTTCAAGGAAGGCAGGCTGTCCCTTGGGACCCACTGGAGCCCACAGGAGGGTGGGAGAGGTAAGATGCCACCTGGTCCTGTCCTGAGCTGCTCCCAGCCACCAGCCTCACCACATGGTGCAAGTGGGACCCCAGAACAAAGGAGAGACACAGGCCAGGATGTCTGCTGGTGGCCCTGGGCACTTAGCTCATCGCAGTGAACCACATGGCCTCCTCAACCCACGCTTTCAAAGCCTCCTTCTTCGTTTCTGGCTTTCATGTCTGTAGGAACATGAGCCAGATCTAACTCGTCTCCGACAGACAATTCTGACTCACCCCGTGTCAGATTTTTATGAGTGGCTGTGATAGAGTAAGATAGCAATGCTCCAACAAACGGACTATTTCCTCCCACTTGACCTCAACAGTCTTATACATTTTCTTAGCGAAAACATCTTGTCTCCTTCCATTAAGCTCATAACGTGGTCTAGTAGTATACATGCGCCTTCGGTAGATGCGAAGCGATACAGAGGTCCTTTTTTTTTTTTTAATTTTACAAGGCAAAGTCAGTGAACACATCCAACTTGACCAATACGTCTCTAAAATGTCAATCCAGGCAAAGCTTTTTCTGCCTACAGTTTGGAGCCTACGTAGTGACATTTTTAAAATGCTTTCAGTCCCTCAGTGAGGCTCTTAGAAGCTAGCCAGGGCTTACTACGTGCCAGGCACTGTGTCAGGTGTTGGAGCTAAAGGGAAGGAGAGCTTGGAGGCTGGCTGGGGAAGGACATCCATGACACAACCACAGCTAGAAACGGAGGCCAGTGCTAGAAAAGAGAGAGCAGGCTGCATGGAGAGTGTGTACCATGGGGCTTGTGAGCTCACGAATAAGTGGGAGTAACTGGAGTGGGGAGATGGGGGAGAGAAGAGGGTCTTCCCATCAATGGGAATCACCTGTGCTTGGAGGCAGGTGCCATGAGAGGTCTCCACAGGAAGAAGGAGGCAGTGTGGTTGAAGGGCAGAGAGATGGGGCAGAACAGGCATCAGTCAGTTGGAGGGGTATGAATAGACTGATGGGAGGATTATGGGTGCCTTTGGAGGACTGAGAATTTGTTAGAAGATCAGTGCAGATTTCTATGGAGACAAATGCCAGGAACTGATAGGTCTTTGAAAGGTCACTCTGGCTGCCTTTTGGCAAAGGGGTTGGTAAAAGGCACTTGCAGGTGTGAACACACCAGGTGGGAGGTGAGTGCAGGAAATCAGGTGAGGGAGCATGGGAACTTGGTCCGGGGGTATATAAGGGAGAATAGACTTTAAGGAGTTCCACAAATTGGCACCAGCTGTGGCTTCATTACAGAGCTGGAAGGGGTGTGTCCTGGAGGTTACAGAAATTACATGAGAAAGGGAAGTCTTTTTAGATCTCTTTTTCAACTAGAGGAACTCTCACCTTATTGATAGAATTCCAGAGTGGGAACCAATGATATGAGGACATCTTTGAAATGTCTGAATATATTCTTCGACATCTTTGAAAGTGACGAGGAGACCTTGGCCTTAGGAGGCCTTGGCCCTCTTTGTAGCCAGAAAGATTTCACCTACAGATTTGGGTTCTCCCTTTTAAAGTCAAGGAGTCAGTCCTTCCAAGGGACACCTCCTATCATTTTACCCTCTCATCATACCTCACGTGCTGGCATCTCCAAGACCCTCTGTTCCAGGTTGAGAGTATCCACTTTGGCCAGGCTGGTCTTGCCAAGAACACCACCATAGGAAATCTAGAGCCTATAATGCTATTAATAACATCATCTAGGACTGTGTTTGCTGCCCTCATAGCCTCTTTCCACCATGACTCACTGAAGCTTTTAACACATTGTATCCATTAAGCTATAGTTCCCAAAGGTCATCTTCTCTAGTGCCATTAATTTTTAGGGGACCAGGCAAACCTTAAACTTGTCCCCCCTAATTGGACCCCTGTTCCCCCACAATCTATTTGAAAGCCTTTCACCATGATTCTTGAATGAGATCTGAGACCACTGCTGGTACCTAACACTTCTTGGCACCTTGTCTGTTAGGTTCTTGGAAGAGGAGATGGCTATGGAGGTGAGTGGGAATGGGAGTGGGAGGATTTCTCCCTTCACTTCCCTTTTTGTGTTTTCAAATAATGGGTTTTGAGGGGGCGGGAAAGTTTAACCAGACCATTTATTTTCCATCTCCCATCGATAAAAAGTTTACCACTCCCCACTGGAAGAATTTATATCTTTCCTTTGAATCTACAGGAAAATCTCCCAAACCCAGACCACCACCATGTGGATTCAGCCATCTTCTGATTCACCTCCAGATTGTCTCCTCCTAACTGCTCAAGCCACAGGTTAAGGGCGAAATGTTCAATGCCCAAGCAGTTAAGTGGGGAACACGTTTATCTAAGCAATTGCATGCAGCTCTCTATCTGCATACAGGGGGTCTCTCCCAAGCCTTTCCAACCTCAGCAAAAGAAGACAAAGCCCCAGCAGTCTGGGGTATATATCATTCATTCATTCCTGTGTTCAACACTCATGGCGGATCCCCAGCAAGACAGTGGGAGAGCAAGGACTGGAGAAATCCTGGAAGCTGAAGTCTGAGGAGGATTTCAAATTCAAGTCAGAGATGAAAGAAACATCTGGACTTGGTCCTCAGGTACATGCAGTATTCTGAACTGAGGCTAGAACCAGAGACCATTCTAATGAAAGGCCTCTACAGGTGGGCTCCAACTCAGTTTCGTGTATATTCATTCATGAAATAGCTCTTTGGGTCAACATGCAGAAGAAAACCATTTCAGAAAACTGACAATGAGGAGAGTAAAGGGAAGCCAGAAGGCTTGTGAATGGGGAGAGAGGAGGACCCAGGGCAGGAAACCAAGAATCCCTCCCTGCCCTCCTTGCTGCCAGGGAGGTCTGAGGGACTAGTTTCCACCTGGGATCCCAAGTCCAGAACAAAAGCAGGGGGCCACGGCGGGGGAGGGAAGGGGGTCCTCAGCACGGGCGCATGGGACTGCGGAAAGATGGGGGCTAGCGTGCCTGCTGGCGGGGGGCACCTCGCAAGGCGCTGTCCCCAGCCCGACCCCATGAGGACCCGGGTTTGGCGCAGCGTCCGGGGTGGTCCCGGTGCCCTGGGGTTCGCGGGAGGCTGGGCCTCCACAACCCCCCTCTTCGCCCCCAGGTCGGGTCCGCGCTTTCTGCTCCAGGTGAGGGCGCGGCGCGGTGTCACTTTACCCCTGTGCAGAGGGTGGTCCGGAGAAGCCTTGGGGCGGGGAGGGGCAGCAGGCAGCAGGAGCGGGACAGCGGAGCCTCACATGGGAGCGAACGGGCGGCGAGTCCGTGGGTCCTGCAGTCCCGACTGAGCCGCAGCACAGCACCGCGGCGCTGCCCGCCCCTCCTCCGCCAGCCCCTCCACCTCCTCCCAGACTCTCAGCCACATCCTCTGTGAGCTCACTTCCAGCTTCGGCAATTAGCAAAGCGCCTTCTCCCCGCCGCCCTCCACCCGCCCCCGCCCCCCTCCCTCCTGAGTCCTCCGCGAGCTCCCTTTTCGCTTTGGCAATTAGCAAAGCCCCTTCTCTGCCCCGCCCCTGCCCCCTCCCTCCTGAGGCCCCGCCCTGGCTGGGGCGCGGGGGAAGCCCCGGGGGCTGCAAGCTTGACCAGCGCTGGCGCTGGGCAGCCTCCTAGCCTGGCTCCTTGAGCGGGTGTCCACCCGCGGCCTGGCTGCAAAAAGATCATCAGTCCTGTTAACCCTGGCTGCACTCTCCCGTCAGTTTGCTGGCTTCCAGATTGCGCCCAAAGCCAGGAACCAGCTTCCCCAACACAGGCCTGGGCTGAGATGCCTGCCCAGGATCTGTTTGAGCAGTCTACTCATCTCCAGGCAGGGATGGCACTTCCACATGGATGTTTGGGTTTTTTTATTGTTTTTTGGTCATTGGTTATTATTACATGACCTCCAGGGTAGGTGCTCCACAAAGGGAGTGAAAACAGGATGCATGATATACCCCTCACCTCCCATGCTGTCTTTCTCTTAAATAATAAGCACTGCTGAACTATCTTAGATTCTGTACCTTCTCTCCAGCCATGAACCTATCACTGTCTTTAACTCTTGAAAACTGCATTAGACAAATTAATGTGGTGAAGGAAGCAATATGAGAAAGCCTATTAATCTGATGAGCATGGAACTGAACAAACCCTATAGATACTTTCCCTTTGATTTCTAGCCTATCCATACCTACAGTGAGTCACATACACTCAAGATTATTGTTTTTATTGTATACTTCATATATTCATTGATTTTGGACTCGTTATCATTTCGTTGAAGTGTTAAACTATGGTAATAAACAAACTTTTAATTAACTTTTCCTCCTATGATACAAATATAACTTGCACTTGAGCTTTAGCTAATTTTATGTTCTAAAATTGCCAAAACAAAATGATCAAGGTTTCTAGATTATTTAGTTGCTCTTTGAACTATGTGCTGTTGGTTCAGGATTAGATAAGGATTTTGAAGGCAAACCTAAATCATTGCTTCCTTTTTTGAGAGATTCTCAGCATATTTTCTTAAAATTAGCTGAAATAAACAATGTGTTTAGTCGCAAAGTGATTTGCATTTTTGCACAAACTCCCTATCTCCTTGAGAATTATAACAGATATTTCATGAAACATCATTGATCTTTACTTTGTTACACTGCTGTAAAGTACATTCAGAGTTGCCAGTTAAAGGTGTTAGTGTTGAGATGAAATGTCATGCATTTTTCTTCACTTCCATGCAAATGAACACAGTAATTTATTAAGACACAATGAAGAAAAAAAAATTGACAATGAGTTCCAGATTTTAAAAATCACTTGCCATTCAATCCAAATTGTGAGTTTGATCGGTTACCGAACACTTTATAATGCACCCCCGGTAATTTTACAGAGATTACTTTTTTCTTACCAATTCTTGATTATTCTGTCTTGCAATGCAGAGAAAGCTAACTAATTTAAAATAAACTTCCGTTAATTTTGATTGTTATAAACTTAAAATTGACTAATTTCCATATACAGAGTTTAAAATGTTCACAATTTACATTAAATATATATTCTGTGTATACCTTGGAAAAATTATACTGAAAATTGAAATTAAAATGATGTTGTATATAGCTGCAAGAAGCCGCCTGTCCCATTTCATCTTACTATATAAGTTGTGTCAGGTAATTTATAAAATCCCTGCTGCATAACAAATCTATTTTTTGTTGGAATGGGTAGTAATGTTTCTTCTTATTTCGAAATAAGAGTTGGTCTATGAGTGCCTCTGCAACTGTATTTTTCCTAAGTGGCTTCATGGTCTTGAACTGAGAAAGTTCAGAGCATTAAACATCAAAGTAATATATTTTGACATAATTAGACATCAAGGAAATGCAATTAAAATGACACTGAGATATCACTACACACTTACCAGAATGGCTAAAATAAAATATAATGACAAGCCCAAAAGAAAAAAATATACCATTTGATGATACACAATGGCAAGTTGTACCATAACTTAACCATCTCAGACTAGTGTAGTGTTAAATTTGTTTTTCTAAGCCATGTTTTGGGTCACTTACCACTTTTCAAGGATATAAAGTGCTATCATTTTACTTAAAACTGTGAAATTTGGTCAGATTTAAATTTCAATTTATGTTAAAACATTCTGTAAACTGTGTTAGACTTTGACATTTGTTCCCTCAGTTCAGTGAATAACACTATATCATATTCTGAAAAATACGCTAATTTTTTATTATTTTGAAAAATATCCCTTTTTCCTCTTATGGTAATTATGAATATGAATTAATAGTAGAATTTGATATGGTCCAGTATGACCATAAATACTTTATTGTATATTATCAAATTTAATAATGAATATAATGTACTTCTTTGGACAATTTTTAAAGACCATTCTACTCTTAAAACAAAAAAAATTGAGATGCACTTCTTTAGTTCACACAAATTTCATTTTATTATATATGACCTCAGATAAATTTCAACAAATCATAATTTATTAAAATCATGTCTACTTAAAAATCTCATAGAAGAGTTAAACCATCAAAAATAAAAATAAACACACACAACACACACACATCACCCATGTATTGGCAAATCACAATTGCTGTAACAATACATTAGGCATTCCACAGTTAAGGGCTATCAAAATTTCCATCAGTGACAAAAAGATTTGTATCCAAATGGACTGATTTTCCAGAATCCAAGAAAAAGTCTCCTAGGATTTATTTAAAGATAAATATTTGAACAAATACTTCTTAAATTTAGGAAATTCAGAACATACGATTAAAGAATATTTGCAGTGCAGACTATATTCAATCCTTCCTTCAAAATGTGCCTTTGAGTACATAATTCTGTTTTCTCGATCTAAATTGAGCTGTCTTCCAAGGAAGTTTTCCAAAATGTGTGTCTCTGTGTGATAAATGTTCTAAGACCTAACATGCTTCATTGTATTTTTACTGTGCTCTCAAATTTAATCAATAATTTGGATTGATGTATAATACCTAGTTTCAAATATCTTTTCCATCTATAAAAACTCCCAGCTGTCTCTTTATATGCTATTACTATTGAGAATTGTGCTGTCAGTATTATTCTTGTACATTTTAGGTGATCTGTTCTTCTCTTGGGCATCATTTATGCTCTTCTCTGTTTTTGATATTCTTAAAACTCACCATAATGTATACGAGTGGTTTTTAGTGTGTGTAGTTTTTGTTTTGTTTTGTTTCTGATATCTCGTGTTTGGCATCATTTTAAGTCTGGTATCTTTTATCTTTCTTTAATTCTCCAAAATTTATCTCAGTACTTATTTAAATATTTTCTTTATTTTTTTTTTCTCTTCTGCTGTATTTGGGCAGAAGTCATTAATTTGTTTGTTTTTCCCAACTCATTTATTCATTTTACAGCTATATTCATCTTAGTCTCCATTTATTGTATTCTTTATTTCAACAATTTTCACTTAATTTATATTCACAGTATAGTATCTTTCTTTTCCTTGTATATGTATATCATTATTTTATCATATACTTTTAAGCTATTTTTAAAAATATTTTATTTATTTATTTGACAGTGAGAGATCACAAGTAGGCAGAGAGGTGGGCAGAGAGAGAGGAAGAGAAGCAGGCTACCTGCTGAGCAGAAAGCCCGATGTGGGGCTTGATCCCAGGACCCTGAGATCATGACCTGAACGGAAGGCAGCGGCTTAACCCACTGAGCCACCCAGGCGCTCCTTTTAAGCTATTTTTTAAAAGTACAGTCATTCTTTTTTTTTTTTAAGATTTTATTTATTTATTTATTTGACAGAGAGAGATCACAAGTAGACAGAGGGCAGGCAGAGAGAGAGAGAGGGAAGCAGACTCCCTGCTGAGCAGAGAGCCTGATGCAGGACTTGATCCCAGGACCCTGAGATTATGACCTGAGCTGAAGGCAGTGGCTTAATCCACTGTGCCACCTAGGCGCCCCTAAGCTATTTTTTAAATTCCTGTTCCCATAACACTTGGATTGGCATATAAAGTTAACCACATCATATTTTTTAGGTAAGTAATTGTACTTTTTATGTGCATAGTTATTTTGGTCCATGAGTTCAGCTCTTCTTAGGATCATCAAATCTCTGTAAAGTCTGGGTATGCTAGGATTTTCTAAGCAACAATAAAATACATTGAAACCTGGTAGCTTAATTATAATAATGTTTTCTTTCTCAATCATTCATAATAGTATTCCATTCTGAGTAGCTTCCTTCTATTTTGCAGCTTTAGTGTTTGGAAAAACTTGAAATGTGATGTTACTGTGATAATGTGAATTAGTCAGGGTTTTTCAGAGAATCGGGAAGAGAAAAAAAGGAAGATATTCTCCAGGGCCAACTCTAGAAGTGACTATTAAAACATCTGTCCAAATTCAATTGAACAAAACTCAGAAATGCCATCTCCAGTGAAATACAAAAAAGATTATATATAGTTCTGGGCACACACATCTCATTTGACCCAATGATGTATATCAATGAAAGACTGAAGGCCAATCACCACTCCATGGGAGAATTTAAAAATAAATTTACTAATGAGGCCAAGAATTCAGAATCACCAATACTTCAGAACTAATAATAACTGCCTTCACTTGATTTTATTCTATAAGATAAATCCTATGATCAAGTTTCAATTTTAAATTCTTACAATTTTAAATTCTTAAATCCTTATGAAGAAGCATCATTTGGAGGGAGCAGTTTTCATAATTTATCATCCATCAGCTTTTTTTTAAAGATTTTATTTATTTATTGGACACAGAGAGAGAGAAAGAGAGAGAGAGAGAGATCACAAGTAAGCAGAGAGGCAGGCAAGCAGGGAGGGAAGCAGGCTTCTTTTTGAGCAGAGCCCGATGTGGGGCTGGATCCCAGGACCCAGAGACCATGACTTGAGATGAAGGCAGAGGCTTAACCCACCACCCACGTGATGAGAGAGCCACTCAGGTGCCCCTCATCCATCAGTCTTAATTGATTGGAGGAAAATGTGTGGAGGAATAATGCCTTAGGGAGCTAATCTCTCTAAAGAATTTTCAAGTCTTTACCCCTTCAAGGTTTTTGTAAAGTTCTGATAGCCTCTAAACATCTAGTGGATTTCTACAGTGACAGGCCTGTTAAAACCTGTCTTCAAACCAGGAATAGAGCTTGAAACATACCAGTCAAGGGCAACTTTGAGTCTTTTAAGGAATTTATCATCATTTCTTTCTTTTTGGTTAATATCTGAAATAGTTCCATATTCCACTGGCATAATTTCTCCAGAGCTGACTTTGAAGGAGGCATTCAGTTCCAGCTAGTTCCATATTTTGGCAAGAACTCTACTTCTATATTAAAAAAAAAACATATTTTAGGGCACCTGGGTGGCTCAGTGGGTTAAAATCTCTTCCTTCGGCTCAGGTCATGATTCCAGGTTCCTGGGATTGAGTCCTACAGTGGGCTCTCTTCTCAGCTGGGAGCATGCTTCCATTCCTCTCTCTCTGGCTGCCTCTCTGCCTTCCTATGATCTCTGTCAAGTAAATAAATAAAATTTTTAAAAAAACATATTTTATACCAGTTATCCATGTTTATTAACTAAGATATCACAATACAAATAATACAAACAGTTGCTCTTTATTAATACCTTCAACCAAGATCAAAAAATATGTCATATTTTCTCCAAAAATTTTATATCATCTGATAGGTCAGATATATATATAAAATTACTTTTAAAGTTTTAAAAATATCAGCAAATATTTTCATTTAAATGCAAATTTGAAAAAAAATCTACTTTTCCAAACACGACTTTTTATCCTATTTATTTTAATTTTGTCAACAACTGATAAAATGTTTAGCGAGACTATAAATGTTAGATCGAAAAAAATGATTAATAGATGTAGGTTCAAATTATTATGTTCCATTAAAAATGATTTAGTCTTTGATGAACATCTGTTTGGTAATATGTTGATCCAGATATAGTAAATTAAAGACATATATAAAATTATAGGGAAATGACATCTTTCGTTCCATTATGAGTAGAGCTTTTAAAATGCTATTTGTCACAACCTGTCATCTTGTCATTATGTAGCATTATGTAGCAATTAAAAAATGTATACTCTTCACTTAGAAGTCTTTTAGAAATCTAAAATATGACTTTCTATGGTTTGTGTCTCCATATTGCTTTATTGCCAGTTAAAACAAATCCACATGCTTTGATTCAAAGGTAATAAATTCCTCTTATTTGGAAAAAGGATGTTTATTTTTGTTCTCTCACCCTTAGCAGGTGGTTTCATTTTAGCACACTTCAGAGTTATAATTTCATGCTTATTAAAAATATTTATTTTGATCTACATAGATGAATGAAACTTTTATTTTATTAAATTATTTGCCAAAAAATCTGTGAGTTTTTAAAATGTATTTCCTTTGAAGGGTTATTTTAGAGCATTCAAAGAGGATCTAAGAGTGTGGTATTATGCAGTTTTTAAGTAGGTATGAAATGGTTAATTATAGGATTGTTTCTTTAGGCTTATGTATATTGTCCATTATATGCTATAAAATATTTTGAAAGTAAATTTAAAGTATGTTTTATGTAGTTTATTTTTTGGAAAAAAATATTGAAATAACTTATGAAATTCAGTATACTCTCAACATTGATTTATTTTGAAATTTACCAGTTGTCTACTGAACTATTATATGGCAGATATTACTTCAGACTACACTGGTAAATGAAATACTTGGCTTTGTAGAACTTTTATTTTAATGGGTGAGACAATTCAAAGCTATAAACCTTAATAAAAATGGCATAGTGCATTCAAAAAGGAAGAGTACAATGGGGAAAAAGAAAAATTCGATCAGGGTGAGAAAAATCAAGGTTGCTAGGCAGGGGATGGGGAGTTAAATCTTTTAATAGAAAGATCAGGGTAGTTACAATGAAGCTGACAATTGAACAAAGGTATGGAAAGGTGATGAATTTGCGCAGAACTATCAGCAATAAGGTCACTCCAGACAAAGGAATTGGCTATCTTGAAGGCCATAAGGTTGGATCATGCCTGGCATATCTGAGGAATAGCAAGGAGGCCACTGTGAGTGACTGAAGAGTAGCAGGGAAAGAGGTCACAGAGGTTAAATGAGTGGCTAGATCATGTAAAAGCTTCGAAGTCATTGTAAAACTCTGGCTTTTATATTTGGAAACTTACTGTGTGATAGAATTTCTGCTAATAACTGAGAGTTCAAATGTCCATAAAATTTCAAGGATTCTTATTCTAGTAAGACAGAATAAAGAGAAAGAGTTCATATTTTCACATGGTGTAAGAAATGCTCGGAGATCCAAGTGTAGGAAGCTATGGGAGCACAGAAGAAGGCACTAAAATCACACCATATATTTGATGACTGTGACTATATATAAATTTGTATTTTCTAGATTTTTTGTAGTCATGGAATCACACAGTATATACTATTCATGGCCTGGATTTTCTTTTCTCGGCATCATTACTTTGAGAATCTCCAATTGTCTTTGCTCTATTGATGGACATTGATGAACATTTCCACTGTTTTCAATTCTTAAAAATAAAGCTGCTATGAAATTCACATACAAGTCCTTGTATGAACATAGGGATTGTTTCTCTTGGTGAAATGCCTAGAATAAAATGGCTATTTGTGTAACTGCAACATATTTTTCATTTAAAAAAATTTTGAAACTATTTTCCAAAGTGGTTGTATCATGATATATGCCAACAACAGTTTAGATTTTTTGTTGCTTCTCAATCTAGCTCAGACCAAGTACAATTAGCCTTTATAATTTTAGCCATTCTAATAGATATGTAAGCATGTCTCATTATGATTTTAATTTTTATTTCTTTAATGTTTAAATGTTGAGAAATTGGCCATGTGCTTATAAGCCATCCATATACTTTTGGTGACATGTCTCTTCCATTATTTCCTTCACATGTAAAATTGGATACTCTGTTTGGTTATTAGTAAGGTTTTTTATTTTTATTCATTTTTAAATAATCAGAGTAGATGTCCATTATCAGATATTTAATTTGCAAATCCCTTCTCCATCTTTACGGATTCTCAATGGAGCTTTGATAGCTGTGTCTTTCAAGAAATATGCTACTTCTTTCCTGGTACACGGAGGTATGACTAGAACATTATCAATGTTGACCTTTGCAAAGAAAATCATGGCTTAAGATATATGTAGTCTGCAGTTGTTGGGAGTGTTCACCATCCTTGCCTCTAACTCATCTCTCACTGCCCACACATTCAGGTATAGGGGAATATTGATTGACAAAATATTAATTGCCAAATAACACTAGTTAGAGAATAAGAAAAATGCAGGCACCTGATTATATAATATTCCTTAAATAAAATATGTTTTTATAAGTGCTATTGGAAGTAAATTCCTCAATACTTTAATCACACAGAATGATGGAATCCTAGATTTTTTTTCCTTGTATTTATTAAGAAAATGATCATGCCTCAAGTATATTAAAATGGAATAGGGAAAATTAAAAATTGCTTTAAGTCGATTTGCGTGTGTTGTGCGTATGTGAGAGAGAAAGTGAGAGAGAAAGAGAAAGAGAGAAAAAGAGAAAGGGAAAGACAGAGAGGTGGCTGCAGTGAATTGATGAGTTGCAGGATAGATTTTAAAGTTTTGTCTTTTGCTTTCTACATTTCCTTTTCCTTAGGTTCAAGAGAACAATCAGTAATATCTCAGATGCCTGCTGGTAACATCAGCAGAAAGAGTTAGAGGTTCCTAGAAAATTAAAGAAGAGATATAGTTTTCCTGACATAAGAAAAGTCATTTTTTGTCCCCAGCTATTTTCAATGATCTATACCCCACCTGTGTACTTGCCCCAGCACACTTCTTCCAAAAATTCCTGGGAGGTTCTTACAAAGAAATGCAAAAACCTCACTCCTAAGGATTTTGAGGGAACAAGGCAATGGGAAAACTAACAGTCACCACCAGACCAGGAAATAGCCTAAGCTATTGAGACAATAAATCAGTGGTAAAACTCCTAGTGCTATTTCAAAAGCAATCAAGGCCTTTCATTCCTTGTCCCAGAAAATGAGCCCAAGACCCCATCTAGTTTCTATCTGCTCTTGAAGCCTGCAGAGTTCCTTTCCCTTGTCCAACAGTTACCTCTGCTTTATTCTAACGTTGAAGTTTCTGCCCTCGGTGGAATACAAGCTTCATTCAGGTGAACATGCAATACATATTGCACAAATACATATGTGGATGTGCATGCATCCACAACCTTATGACCAACCATACACGGGATAATAAAACTCTCCCTTCTGAGTATTCATCTTAAATACTAAATAAAAATCTCTCTCCTGTTCAAACAGTCAAGGCTTTGGAACTTATTCCCTGTGAACTCCTTGTATGTTGTAAACAAAGATTCCTTTGTTTGACAACTCCACCTGTTTCTGTGATTCACCAAAGACTGACCTCAGTTAGTTCAGTTACTGTAATGTAATATCAAGCATATCTAGTTAGTTGATCATTTTGTTCAAGTCTTACATATCTTACCAATATGATGACCATTTGTCTATGTAATCTTAAAATAAGGGTGTTGAAATTATTTTCCATTTGTCGTCCAAGGTAGAAGTTATGATTTTTGTTCTTAGTTTTTCCCTATATATCCCCAAATCTGTTGTTACGTATTAAAATTCAAGAATTATTATACTCCCGGGGCGCCTGGGTGGCTCAGTGGGTTAGGCCGCTGCCTTAGGCTCAGGTCATGATCTCAGGGTCCTGGGATCGAGTCCCGCATCGGGCTCTCTGCTCAGCAGGGAGCCTGCTTCCTCCTCTCTCTGTCTCTGCCTGCCTCTCTGCCTACTTGTGATCTCTCTCTGTCAAATAAATAAATAAAATCTTTAAAAAAAAAAAGAATTATTATACTCCCTGATGAATTCATCCTTTTACTCTTCTGTAATTTTGACTTGATCTTTATGTCTGATAATGAAATTTGCTTTAAAATCACTTTTCATTATCTTGATATAACCACCAAAGTTATAGTGTGATTAGAGTTAATATAGCATATTTTTTCTTTTACTTTTTAAAGCACTTCTATATTGAATCCTGACAAAGAAACAAAACAGCTTTTTAACTCTGGAAGCATCTTTCTAAATTATCCTTTTTTTTTTTTTTAATGAAGCAGTAGCAATTTTTGTTAAGGGACCTAAACTGAAAGTAGGTTTAGAAATTTATTTATTTTTTTATTTATTTAGTAAAAGATTTTATTTTATTTATTGACAGCAAGAGAGAGAGAGAGAGAGAGAAGAAGCACACAAACAGGGGGAATCATGTGCAAAGGGAGAGGAAGAAGCAAGCTCCTTGGGGTGCAAGTAGTCCCATGCAGGGCTGGATCCCTGTACACTGGAATCATGACCTCAGCCAAAGGCAAACATCTGCTTAAACAACTAAGTCATCCAGGCACCCCTAGAAAATTAAAAAAAAAAAGGCCTTTTAAAACATTTTGTTTCTTTCTTGTTTTTTTTTTAAATATTTTATTTATTTGACAGACAGAGAGACAGGAAGAGGAACTATAAGCAGGGCAGAGGGAAAAGGAGAAGCAGGTTTCCCACTGTGCAGAGAGCCTGATGTGGGGCTTCATCCCAGGACCCTGGGATCATGACCTGAAAAGAAGGGACACTTCTTGGAGGAAGCCACCCAGACACCTCTTTTCTTTGTTTTTAATATATGGCAACTGATGCTTCCCAGCCACGAGGAGCATATTACCCATTGATTAAATCTTTGATAACAACCTATTTAAAAAGGTGTGTAAATATATACTTACTCAGATTTATACACTTTGTGTTTTCTTCATAGTTTGGGGCTGGACCCCATGGTCACAACACTGCTTCCAGTCTTTGCCTTCCCATCTTTTGATACCAGGTATTTGGTCAGCAAAGCAAATTAGTATCAAAATTGATAAGCCCTTGGCACAATATCTCTGGAGCAGGGCTTGCTCTTAGCCAAGGCCCAGAGCAGTTGACCTCCCCTCACTAGTGCTATAGCCCCAAGGACTAGGTCCCTGCCACCAGAACTCAGTCTTACATGTTATGCTAAGCAGACAAAACCAAACCAGGAAAGCTCCGACAGCTTTCACTGGCATGCCTCATCTCCAACTCTCTCGACGTCTAGGCAGTACCAGATGACAGGGAGGGGTCTTGGTCCAACATATGGGAGGGAAGGAAGTAGCCACGAGCAAGTACCTGCCTCTCTGTTCCTTTCTTTCATGAGCAGGTTGTAAGGAGGAGGAAGAGGAAGGGGAAGAGAGGTGAACTTCAAGGGGTGAAGGCCTCAGGTAGGCAGCTGGCTCCTGCCAGTAGGAAAGGGACAAAGGAGAAGGCAGTGAGTCTTGCAGGGAGGGTGGGGGGTAAGGGTTACAGCTTATGACGGAATCTGGACAGGAGTAATAGGGATACTAGTCATTTGAGTCCACCATTGGCAAGCTGGGCTGGGTGTCAGGGCAGATAGGCCTCCCTGGGCAACGGCACATGAGAGAAGGTGGAATTCTTCTCTGAGGAGCAGGTGAAGCTTTGGGTGTTAGGAAAGCATAGACAGTATTGTTCCAGGGCCAAGGACAGGTCCGGGTACTCCTGGTTGGAGGTCAAGGCCACAGTATGATCCAGGTCTTCTACCAGCAGCTTGAAGGTACCACATGCCAGCCACCCCTCATTATTGTGTATAACTCTCTGGTGCACTTATTGGCTTATCCATCAAATGACTCCTTCAGCAGCTTGAAAACCACCTCCACAGGCACTCCAGGATATGGGAGGCTTCCAGAGTGAAAATTTTGCACAGGATCACCCCCAAAAGACCAGAAGTCGCTCTGGTGGATGTAGATCTGGTCAAACATGGCCTTAGGGACCATCCACTTCACAGGCAGTCCACTGTTGGTTCTCATTTTATAGTAACTGATGTGGTGATATCTCTGGCAAGGCTGAAGTCTGAGATCTTCATCATGTTGTCCTTTGTCACCAGCACTTCCCTGGTGGCCAGGTCTTGGTGTATGCACTTCTTGGAGGCAAGGTACTCCATGCCTCAGGCTACCTGGTAGGCAAAGTATACCGGGTGCTTGGAGGAGAGTTGCTCTGCTGCATTGTGGCTGATATTGTAACAGTACTCCAGGTCAGGAGGCCTCTGGGCCTGCAGGTACTCCTGTATGTTGTCTTTGGAGGCATATTCCATGATAGTGTACGAAGGACCATCCTGTGTGCAGGACCCAGCAGGTTTATGGTGTCCTGTGCTGTCCAATCATCTTCATCATCTCCATTTCTGAGATTAGGTTTGACAGGTCTTTCTCTGCTGCATCTGACTTCAACATCTTCACAGACACTTTAGTCAAATGGTTGGATTTGTCTTTGTCCAGCCCAATGGCCTCCTCCAACACCACTTGCCCAAAGTAGGCCTCTCTTAGGGGTCTGCCTAAACTGCCTACAACCAGCCTCCCTCAAGGCAGTTATGAACTCTAGATTATCCTCAAAAACATTAAACCACAAGCTAAAAATTCTCTTCACTAGGTCTCTGTCGCAGGTCTAATTTTCTTATCTTTCATCATTTATCTTTTTCCTAATTCTTATTTTCAGTATAGTTTATTTGGCTTCCAGGTGTTTCCCCGGGTTTCTGTATGCTGTTTCATAGGGAAGAATTATCCTGTCATAAAATTATTTCTTGAGCATTCATTACATCTCTCAGTTAAAATGGGTTCTTTTATGGTATTGATTCATTTGAGTTTTCTCAAAATGGGAAGAATTTTCAAAATGGTGTTTTCCTCAAGGTTCAGAGTATGTCTTAGCCTCATCTTTACTCTTTTTGAAATTCACTTTTCAAATTCTTGTCCCTCTTTTTATCTTTTTAAATTAAAATGTTTTATTTTTACTATTTTTTTATTTGAGTGTAGTTGATAGTCAGTGTTACATTGGTTTCAGGTTTTCAATATCTCCATACATTATTCTATGATCACTACAAATATAGCCGCCATCTGTCACCATATAACACTATTATAATATCATTGACTATATTCTCTACACTGTCCCATATCTCTTTTTAAAATCTCTGATTTTTATGTTTTCTGTTATTCCAGTTTTCGACCATCATTTTACTTGGTTACTTTAATAAAATATGCCTGATTACACACTCTATGCTGAAAACCATAGCATTTGATTTATAGTAGTCTTTTTCTTCTTCTTCTTCTTCTTCTTCTTCTTCTTCTTCTTCTTCTTCTTCTTCTTCTTCTTCTTCATTAACATATAATGTATTATTAGCCCCAGGGGTACAGGTCTGTGAATCACCAGGTTTACACACTTCACAGCACTCACCACAGCACATACCCTCCCCAATGTTCATAACCCCACCACCCTCTCCCTAACCTCCCCACCCCCCCCCGGCAACTCTCAGTTTGTTTTGTGAGATTAAGAGTCTCTTATGGTTTGTCTCCCTCCCGATCCCATCTTGTTTCATTTACTCTTTTCCTGTTCCCCAAACCCCCCACATTGCACCTCCATTTCCTCATATCAGGGAGATCATATCAGATAGTGCCTTTCTCTGGTTGACTTATTTTGCTAAGCATAATACCCTCCAGTTCCATCCATGTCAACGCAAATGGCAAGATTTCATTTCTTTTGATGGCTGAGTAGTATTCCATTGTGTGTGTATATATATATATATATATATATATATATATATATATATATATATCATTCATTTGTTGATGGACATCTATGTTCTTTCCATAGTTTGGCTATTGTGGATATTACTGCTATAAACATTTGGTGCACGTGCCCCTTTGGATCATATAGCAGTCTTCTTTACCTCTATCAGAACCCCAGGAAGCTTTATTTATTTATTTACTCACATAAACAGATGATCCAACACAACGTTTTTTGATGTTCCAATGTATTATAATGTCTTACCGCTTAACACTATGCTTACTGCTCTCTTTCACTGTCTGACTAAATCCTCATCATCACTATGCCATTTAATGAGAAAGAACATTTGAACTCAGAGTTCTCTCCATATCAGGGAATGAAGACTCCACCCTTCTGTTTGTGCAGGTAAAATAAATGTTGATGTCTGTCCTGCACATACCCCATCCTGTTCACCAGAATATTCACCATCAAAATATATACACAATGAAAACCATACCTCACCACTTCTATTACCACCCAGCATGCTAAAAACACCATCATATGTTCCTGAATTATTGACTTGATTGATAACCCCACTTCCGCACAAACTGCACTCCTTTCTCCCTGCAAATTTATTTTGGTACAGCAATTTAACCTAAAAATCAAGTCAGATGATTTTATTCTGCTGTTGAGGGTCTTTTGGTATCTTCCCCTTTCATATTAAATAAAAACTGAAGGCGTTTTAATGTACTAGAAGGTCATACATCAATACGTTCTTCCTCTCTCCACCACTATGAACTCCTCATTGGCCTCCTTGCTTTTCCTCAAAAGTAACAGACAAGCTGTTCACACAAAGTCTATATACTTACTTGCTCTGCCTAGAGCAATCTTTTCCTTTAATATTTGTATAACACTCTCCTTCACTTCCTGGGTCTTTGTGCAAATAACATCTCATAAATGAGATATAACCACCCAACACAAAATAAAATTAACTTTCATCCCAGCATTCTCCAATGGCTTTTACCTTTCTTGTATTTCTTTGTATCACTTATCACCATCAACCATCAATCATTATTCTATTACTGGTTTATTTTCTTATTTGAGACAGAGAGAGAGAGAATTGGGAGGGTGCGCAGAGGAAGAAGAAAACACCCCACTGCCTAGAAAGCCTGCTGGGGAGTTACATCCCAGGACCCTGAGATCATGACCCAAGCCAAAGGCAGTCACTCAATGGACTGAGCCACCAAGGTGCCCCTCTATTATTGGTTTATTTCACTATTATATTTCAAAAGAATGTAAGCTCTTTGTGGTCAGGTATTTTATATGTTTTATTAATTGAAGTATTCTCAGAAAGGTAGCTGGCAGATTGTAAGGGCTCACTAAACTGTATTTTGTTGTTATTATTGGGCTCCTTTATGGGCTTTACCTCTTACGCTAGAAGTCTATCCTTCAGATGTAAGCGATAAGAATAGAGCCCTGCTGCCTGTTCAAATGTGTAAAAAGCCTGTATTAAGTGGATATTTTAAAAGCTAAATGAATGGCTTAATATTTGTATATAGGGGGAAAGGGAACATATTTTCCACAGTTTAGAAGTGGAGTTCTTTTATAGAGTTCTTGTACAAGCCTACACTATGGAACGATAATGGGCAGTTGTACATTACAATTATACAAACACTTTGGTAATTTATATCCTTTTTTTGTAATTCTTGACTGGATCATTTAATTCCTTAGGAGCATTATAGCATTTCAACTTTTCATGTTCAATAAACTTATTGGGGTTGCTACCTTTTTTATTCAAATGGAGAAATAGTCATGATTTAATCTAAATAAAGTGTTATTGATTGTGTTGTTTTCTAGGAATGAGTCGCACATGCTAGTTTAAAAGTTTTGTTAAAGTCCCAAGTCTGTCACTGATAAAAGCCTTTTGTAGATTAGTAACTTGATCAAAACGGAAAAGTTATGTAACACCAATTGTTATACTATCTTTGTTTCCATCTTGCATTGTAATAACACCCATCTTAACTCTATTTAAGACAAATCATTGCCAGATGGATTTCTGGCATTGATTGCAGGATATGAAATCTAGTATAACTAAAAGTTTTTGGTTTTAGTAGCATATAAATCAATTTAGAAAAATATATGTATTTGAATATAAGATAAAGTTTTAAATTATTTGGCAATAGTAAACTAAACTTTTTTTTTGTAAATTTTTATTTTCTAAAATTTCATTGAGCTCTCTTGCAATAAGAAACAAGTTACAAAAAATTAAGGTTTATTTACCCCAATTCAAAATTATTAGGAATATAATCATAGAGGTTGAAGTATTTAAAATATTGAACCCAAAATGTTTTATTAGGTAAATTCATGAATGCTGAGCATTCACTGTTAAAATATACTAATAACATTGATAGACTGGTAGAAGCCTAAAATCAAATATTTATTAAATATTTATATCCATATCTTTTCATAGCTTGGTAATTCATTTCTCCAGCATTAAATAATATTCCATTGTTTGCATGTACTACACTTTCTTTGACCTTTCACTTATGGAAGGATATCTTGGTTGCTTCCAAGCTTTTGTCAGTTATGAATAAAACTACTATAGACATCTTTGTGGGTATAGATTTCATCTTCTTTGGATAAATACCAAGAGCTGCTACTGCTGAATCATCTGGCAAGAATATGTTTAGTTATGTAAGAAACTGCCAAGTTGTTTTCCATTCTTTATTCTCAATACACATGGAAGAACATTCCTGTTGCTCCACATCCTCACCAACATTTCATGTTCTGTTGTCAGTGCTCTGGATTCTGGGTATGTACTGGTGTCTCTTTTTTGTTTTAATTTGCATTTTCCTGATGACCTTTGATGTGAAGCATCTTTTTATATGCTTATTTGCCATCTGTAATATTTTCTTTTGTGAGGTATCTGCTAAGGTCTTTGGCTCATTTTTAACCGGTTTTTCCCCCATTGTTGAGTTTTAAGGGGTCTTTGTGTATTTTTGATTAACAGTCCTTTGCCAGATGTGTATTTTGCAAATTTTTTTTCATAGTCTGTGCTTTGCCTTTTCATTCTCTTGGCATTGTGTTTCACAGAGTAGACATTTTTAAATTCAGTGCTTGTGTTTTTTAGCTAAAGTTATTGCGAAAACCAAGGTCATTTAAATTTTCTTCTATATTACCTTCTACATGTTTCATGTTTAGGTTTATAATCCAATCTGAGTTCATTTTTGTGAAGAGTGTAGGATATCTGCCTGGATTTATTTTATTTTATATTTTTAGATTTAGCTTCACCATTGCTACAGAACCATTTGTTTAAAAGATTGTATTTTGCTCTCTTGTATTGCTTTTGCTTTTCTATTATATATAAAATATAATTGATAATATATATTCTGTTGCTTTAATCTAGTCTTTCTGTGGTATTACAATATCATGCTTACAATTATCGTTATGGTAAACTTTTTTTAAAGATTTTATTTATTTATTTGACAGAGAGAGAGATCACAAATGGGCAGAGAGACAGCCAGAGAGAGAGATGAGGAGAAGCAGGCTCCCTGCTGAGCAGAGAACCCAATGCGGGACTCGATCCCTGGCCCCTGGGATCATGACCTGAGCCGGAAGGCAGAGGCTTAACCCACTGAGCCACCCAGGCGCCCAATCGTTATGGTAAACTTTGAAGTCAGTCCTCAGTCTTTGTTCTCCTTCAACACTATGTTGACTATTGTGAGTCTTTGCCTCTCCATATAAACTTTAAAATAAGTTTGTTAATATTAAAAAAAAAGAACTTGCTGGTATACATTAATTGTATACATAAACTTGGAAACCAGTGACCTCTTGAGCTTAGCAGGAGATAGACCATGGACATCAGTTGTCACAGTGGTGCCTCTGGCAGAACCTATTGCAAATCCCTAGGCAAAATGACACCTCAAGGATCTGAGAGAATGTCTAAGAAGTACTTGATACATCCCTTGGGTATGGTTTATTGAAGTGTCCACCTGTCTGAAAGCTGGGGAATCTAGATAAGGGAGGGAAAATTAGTTATGATAAAACATATCAACAAACATCAATAAATTTTGTAAAACTAATTGTCATGGCTCATATACAATATGACCAACAGAGGGACCATCAGAAGGAAAGCATCAGTTATGTTTATTGTGAAATTTTTTATTCAAAATAAAGCAATGTGAGGGGAAGACACAATGAGAAAATTACCAGCTCTTAAATGGTAAACATCTTACAAAATGGAATAGGTTTTATATTCTAAGTAGTATATTGAAAAGTAAAACATTGGGGCGCCTGGGTTGCACAGTGGGTTGGGCTGCTGCCTTCAGCTCGGGTCATGATCTCAGGGTCCTTGGATTGAGCCCCGCATCTGGCTCTCTGCTCCGCAGGGAGCCTGCTTCCCCCCCCCTCTCTCTCTGCCTGCCTCTCTGCCTACTTGTGATCTCTGTCTCTCAAATAAATATATAAAATCTTTAAAAAAAAAGAAAAGAGAAGTAAAACATTAAAAAATAAAATTTCAATGAAAAAAATTATTTAATTTTAAAAAAAGGTTAAAAATAGCAGAACCATTTTTCTTATAACTGGAAAATACACTGTATATACATCTATCAAAATAACTTGTCATGGGGAAGCCTGGGTGGCTCAGTAGGTAAAAGCATCTGCCTTCGGCTCAGGTCATGATCCTAGGATCCTTGGATCGAGGCCCACATCGGGCTCTCAGCTCAGCAGGGAGCCTGCTTCCTCCTCTCTCTCTCTGCCTGACTCTGCCTAATTGTGATCTCTGTCAAATAAATAAATAAAAACTTTTATAATAAATATTTGAAAAAATAACTTGTCATGTGTGAAATCAGGAGCATATGGAAATAAATAATATCTGAGGACAATACTTCTGCCATGTTTTGTGCCTTGCTAATATTTTTAAACAGTCAGGCAACTTTTAGCCTTATTGAAATACCTGCTAAGATACCTGCAGTGCCTTTTGGAGCCCTATGACTATAAAAATTAATTGCAAATATTCAAAATGTTTACTATGGTGTCACTATTTAGGGCCACCACCAAGTATGTTTCAGAAGTAAGCATAACTGTTACTCTTCCATAAGGCAAAAGGGCATATTTTCAGGAGTTCCATCTGCTGTACCAGGAGGTGAATCAAGTAATGATTTTTGTCTATAAAATAATTCACTTTTCAATCTAACATTCCTCATTCCACATTATAATAATAAAAACTAGGAGGAGACTAAAACAAACAAACAACTACAACTACAACAACCAGCTTTTCCCACAGTGGAAAAGTAAATATAACCTTAGGAGTAGCCTGAAATTTATTTTTAAATATTTTTAAGATAAACGTTTTTGTTAGAAAACCATATATTTTATATTACTAAGAAATAACAGGCAATGTTTTATTAACTTCTAAAAAGTCTAGTTACTTGTATTTATCTATTAACTCATCTCTTTATGAAGTAGAACATGATCACACCTCTTGTATCTACCCAAGTTTGTATGCTTTGGTTGTTTTATGTTTGCTATTTCCTTGCTTAATTTTTACAATATTTGATACATAATAGTATCTTTAAGTCCATCTATGGTTTCACAGAATTTGTTTGAACTTCATAAAAATGTACCATACTTTTTGCACTGTCCTTGTTTTACTTCTCTATTAGCTTTCCAAGTTTTATTCACTTTAGAGTGTGTAGCTATCATTTATTTTTACTCCTCCATAATGCTATGTTTACAAATTTGTATTTATCTGTACTTTTAAAAATATCTTAATTATATACCATTTCTCATCTCACGTAACACTCATGTTACTTCTACACTTATCAGATATTATGTAACTGAAAACCACAACTCAGCAACAATAGAACACCATTTTTCAAAATTAAATGGCTTACCAGAATTCTTTAATTCTATCCTTTATTTGTATTAGATGACCCTTTATTCTGGTATTTGGCATTGTTCATATGGAGGAAAGCTTATAAGTTGATATTCCATAAATAGAAGGATTTATTATAATTGATTAATTATTTTCATTTAGAATGCATAGAATATGGTTGATTTAATATTTCTTTCTTACTCTCTGCCTGGAACATAGTGCTATCTATACAATAGCCACTAAAATATTAAGTTAATTACCTAGACTTTAAACTGCATATTAATAGGAATAGCATACAGAACTCTTCTCAGATTGGGACACCTGGGTGGCTCAGTCAGTTAAACGCCTGAGCCTTTAGCTCGGGTCATGATCTTAGGGTCCTGGGACTCAGTTCTGCAACAGATTTCCTGCTTAGCCGGGAGTTTGCTTCTCCCTCATCCTGCTGCTCCCCCTGCTTGTGCTCTCTCTCACTCTCTCTCTTACAAATAAATAAAATTAAAAAAATAAATTCTTCTCAGATAGCTAATATAGAATATCGTCTTTGTATTCATCAAAGGGAAAGTGCCATATAATAATGAAATCCAGACTACTTCAAATTCACTTTTTAACCAGTAAGAAAGTACTGGAAACAAGCCAAAAATGTCTTCAATGAATTAAAGAAATAGATTGATTTTCAATATCTTAATGTTTCTACTGTTAAATTGCAAGATTTTTATACTAGATATCAGTGTAAATATTCATTATACAAGGATATTCTAAAAATAAACCCGAGAAAACTACTTGATATATATGATGACAAAAACGAGTTTGACCAATGTCAGTTTGGGTAAAATTTACAACACCTACCACCTGAAACTCTTGTTCTATATGGTGCCATCTTGTGATGCTGGGCAGCGGCAGTGAGCCACAGCTCCCAGTCAGCTAGAAGATTACAGGGGTGAACACCTGATATTCTTACAAGCATTCTATATATAGAATATATATATAGAATATATATATTCTTCTTTTTTTAGTGTAATATTTAATAAATTGCATGTGATATTTGATACTTTGTTATAAAATAGGCTTTGCTTAAGATGATTTTGCCCAAATGCAGGCAAATGTAAGTGTTCTGAGTATGTTTAAATAAGCTTAAGGTAAGCTATGATATTTGATTGTTTAGGGGTATTAAATGCATTTTCAATTTTTTATGTGTTTCTCTGTACATAGCCCCCTTGTAAGCTGAGGAACATCTCTATATGTATATGTAGCCTTGGTATGGCTTACATATTATTGGCATGAAACATCTAGAACAGTACGTGTGCCATAGAATTGTCTACAACATCAAACAAGTTTCTTGAAAACTTGTGCCAAAGGGGTTATGTCTTTAAGGATTCTTATTTCAGAAGGGTTCTCTCAAACGTAAGATTTTTCAGAAGTTAAGTGAAAATCTGACCAAACTAAACATTTTTCCATTTTCCCTAGTGAGCAAAGATAGCTAAAATCTATCTGCCATTTTCAACACTGTACTCAACGATTGTAATTCTAATTTAAGAACAGATTATTTATATCAAAACCACATGTTGGCCTAAACTTATACAATATTCATAAGTCACACTCAGACCCTTGGACACTTTTATTTGTTGAGTCTATATGGTACTACGGACATTCATCTTTTTTGACCTCATAGCTTCATGTATGTCTATACTTTTGAAAATACATGCATCATAGTTCCATTGTAAAATGTCTGGGTTATAAAATGTGCTATGCTATCAAAATGGTAATAAGAACATACAAATGACCTGATGTAATGAACTGGACCAGATTGCCAGATATCACATTGCATACCAGAAAGATTCAGTGGTAAGTTTTAAAATGGCCAGCTATACACTGACTGAATTATAACTCATTTAGCTTCTTTCTTTGTGTACAGTATTATACATTAGTCAGTATTATAGTAGATAAGTACTTTGGACAGATGTAAATATGCTGTAATAAAAAATGTTTTTCTTCTTTCTTTTAGTCCTTTTTACTTGTAAGACTAGCCACAAATACCACGCCTCCCCCAAAATAATTTGCAATCCAAATTTATCTCTAAATGAATTTATTGCACAGAAAAATATGTATATATATATATATATATATATATATATATATACACTTACAGAAGACATGTTCAAAAATAGTTACACAACAGCAGGGCCCTAAATGTAAGCAGTATAGTTGTTTTGTTTTGTTTTGTTTTGTTTCTTTTAAAAAAAGAGGTTATGTGAAATATTAGGATTTTATTTCCAGGCGTAGTATTTCAAGACAGTTAACTACACCTATGGTGTCAACAGCCTCTTGTTGGCAGTATGATTTTATTGGCTCCATGGAATAACAGCAAGAATTTACTATTGCTTCTTTCTTTTATGACACACACAGAATAAAAAAATTGACACATTTGCTCAAGACCAACCAGAATCATTTTAACCTATCAAAATTGATGGGAGGCCTTCACTGCCAAAGTCACTGCTGGGTTTTCACAATTCATTGCAGACAATGTGCTACTCCCATTATGATAAAGGAGAGAAGAGTCATAATCAGGGAAGAAAGCTAGATTAATACTTGTAATTATCATTGAATTATTTAGCCTGCTATAGGATTATTATTATTAGTGCCATTTGATAATTTTCTCTCATTATATTAAACACAACTGTGAGTAATTACCCTACCTAATATTTCTCTGTATTGGCTGACTAGCTAGCAAACATTCATGAAAATATCCATTAGCCACACATATAAAATGCTGCATTATGATGCTGTTGAATCAGAACATACCACTACCTGATCCTGTAGCTCTTTGAGGATTTGCAAATCAATTAATTCTATCTTTGTTGGATTCTTCCCATACAATTAGAAAATTTATAATCGAGTCCATGAACATTATTAGTTTTACCATTTTAAACCAGCAATCACACTTTGATTTTTACAACAAAAGCAGAAATATAAACACACACATTTGGATCAGTTTTCTCTTAGTCTGTCTGGACTTCAAAATCCTATTCCTCAAGATGATGCACACCAAAGTTCTGGATTAAACAAGAAATTAGATGGCACCTGAACACTTGGTTTAATATTCTCAAAAGGACTATGCAACTTCTTTCTTACATTAAGACATTGTTTTACAAAGATCCACACTTTTATAATGTTAGTATTTTTAATAATCAATAAAGTCAATTAATCATGATTAAAAATCAAACATAAAAATTTCTACTTTTTGCTTTTGCCCCCTCCATTTAGAACTTATTTATAGCCTGATAATTCAAAGGTCCTTATGTTTATGAAAATCTGGACAGAAATAGCTCTAAGATCCCATTCAGAACTTGATATTAATCTAAGTCTTTTGGCTCCATTTATCCTGAGAGCAAAGAGTAGGACAAAGGATTTGAGTACTGTTAGTTTATCTGGGAGATTATCCATGTAGAAAAGAATGGGAAAGTGATACAGTGAAGAAGCAACTTTGTCAAAGAGGTACATTGTTGATATAATTGTTGTGGATAGAAAATGAAGGCTTGCTTTTACTGAAAGGTCCTGAGAAACTTCTTTAAGTTGTCCTCATGAAGACCTGAAAACTGACAATTTTACCTATGGTTCTTATTTCCACTTCACTGAGAGCTGTCCTCAGAGGACATTAACTCTCCTACACTTTTGGGTTGTGTTGGAGACATTCCAAAATGAGAGAGAGAACATGAGATCCTATCAGTGTTAAGTAACTGCAATTTCCCATGGAACTATCCACCACAGGTTTGGCTATAATCAGGAGTTGGGCCTTGATATCAGAGGGATTTGAGGCAGTATCATTTTAGGTTAATCATTATATCTGAAAATTCCAAAAACTTCAACTGATGAAACTTTGATTATAAATCTATAAATATAACAATAAATCTACAGTATTCAAATTATTTTCATAGAAATACACAAACAAAGCATCAATTGACTAATATTTAAATGTTACAAAATACTGAACTGAAAGAATTTGGTCATATAACAACGTGTAAGAAGTAGAACTTAGGTTTAGGTTAGAAGTCAGGATGCATTTGGGACTCAGTTAAGAAATTGAATGGAGGGACGCCTGGGTGGCTCAGTGGGTTAAGCCGCTGCCTTTGGCTCAGGTCATGATCCCAGGGTCCTGGGACCGAGCCCCAAATCAGGCTCTCTGCTCAGCAGGGAGCCTGCTTCCTCCTCTCTCTCTGCCTGCCTCTCTGCCTGCTTTTCATCCCTCTCTGTCAAATAAATAAATAAAATCTTAAAAAGAAATTGAATGGATGTCTGACTATCTTATAGGTTTGCTAAAAATCAGTGACTTTGTGTTCACGTGTGGCTATGCAGGAATTTTTAACTTTCTCTAAGAAGTTATTAGATTTGATTATATAATGGCAGTAAAGAATGGGGAAAAGCAAAGTACAAACCCCATAAAGACAAAGACACTGAGTATGAGAAAAGAGTAATAGATAAGAAGAATCAATGCATTTGAGGAAAATGGGAATTGAAATACACAATGATTGTTGATTTTTTTAGATGGAGAAAACAAAACTAGCTTGCAAGAAGGAAATAACAGAAGACATGCTGTGATGTGATACAGAATCCTGGAAAAGGCAGTAACGTGGAATAAAGGAGTAGGGAGAGCATATCAGGTAATTTGGATAGGAAGGAGTTAGGAGATAATTGCTTGATAAATTTTATATGGCCCACTTAAATGCACAGATTTCTCTTCTTTAATTTATATGGAGAACAGGGTGTCCTTTCTCTTCCCTTTCAGAGCACCCGAGGTGTACTCTTTCAGACTGAAAACCTAAAAAGCTCAGGACTCAGTTGCTTAAGCACAGCTGAGAGGACATATTTCAATTAAGATTTACAGTTTGCTGTAGGTAGTAGACTGTCAAAAGTGGTTTAACCATATTTTTCATTTAACAAGAAGACTACAGAGAGTGTTTTCTGGTGTTGGTTCAGAGTCTTAAGAAAGTCAAGTGAACTATCTTAGAGGTTTTCATGGCTTTTCATTCACAGTTGCAAAAATGTAATGTGTTGGTTCAGAGTCTTAAGAAAGTCAAGTGAACTATCTTAGAGGTTTTCATGGCTTTTTATTCACAGTTGCAAAAATTGCTGTTGGAGTTCTCACTATTAAGCCCACATTTCTGGCAGAAAGATAGAGGTAAAAGAGAATGATATCTTGTACGACTGATACTTTGTCATAAGGTTACAATGTAACTAGAAAAGAGACAATAAAATATTTGATGTTGTTTTAAGTTTCCTTGTTGTCAATCCCTCAGTGCTTTCTGATATTAAAGGAAAGAGTAGATGGATATTGACCTGGCAACTATCAACACCTGTCAGTCTCTCTTGGATAACCAATATCTCTATAATCTCTTCTTCCCAGTAAAAAAAATAAAATATATTCATAACCCACACTGTGCCATCTCAAGTTACTGCACCAAGATAAAATTACAATGATTTTCAGTTGTTCCAAATGGACAGAACAACCTTCCTTATGATATCATGTCTTATAAGATAGATAATTGGCTTGCTACCAATATACCCAGATGTGACTGTGGAAGAGACAGGAAAAAAAATAATAATATTTATTTATTCCTTGGGTTGACCCTGTTTACACAGATGCATTACTATTAGAAAAGGTTGGTTTGGGACATTGGAATGAATTTACTTAATGGGTCTGTATGTAATTGGGTTGGAGGAAATTTTTAATTTCTACAAAAATTATTAGAATTCGATCTTATTCTCTTTTGTTGATTTTCACATGTTAACAAAGCCAACGTTTTTGTCTAGCAGACAAGATCTTAAATCCTAACAAAACTCAATTTTTTCCTTTTTTTTTTTAAAGTTTGAGAGCCTCATGTTCTCTCATGCTGCTTTAAATAAAACTCAAAAAAACAAAAGGAGCTAAATGGGGCAGTAAGCCCAGACTTTTTATTTTATTTTATTTATCTTATTTTTAATTAAAAAATTAAAGATTGTATTTATTTATTTGAGAGAGAGAGAGAGCATGAGTGGGGCAGGGGGATGTAGCTGCAGAGAGAGACTGAGAAATATACTCCCTAATGAGCAGGAAGCCCGAAATGGGGCTCGATCCCAGGATCCTGACTGAGATCATGACCAGAGACAAAGGCAGATACATGTGCAAAATCCCTTTTTTTCTGGGAAACAATACTTTACAAGAGATGTTTGAAAAAGTACTGGGGAATCAACTTTAATCGGAGATACAAAAATTTAATTGACTTTTGTAAAGCTACAGGGATCCAAATGATGGGAATCCCAGCCCGTTTAGGTTGTGGACCACAGAGTATTCTTCTCTGTAATATTTTATTTTCTTCCATGTCTACTAACTCCAGTCCAAGTTCACTGATCTCTTTTTAGATAGTGCAAAACATGGCAAAGAATACCAAACAAGTGCCCAATATTCTACATTTATTACATCATTTCTAACATATAGAAGTGTGTTATCAAGGCTGGTTCTGTGAACGAACCTAGTTATGCTAAAGTGTGTTTCGTTCTCCAAGAAATTAAATGCATGGTTATCACACAATTATAAAATACTTGTGTCAAGAATTTTTATTCAAAAATTAATAAGAGAAGCATATATTAAAACTAGTTCACATGGTTATTTGGGATATAAGCAGAGTTGTGCAGCAGAAGTGCTCTGGGCCCATAATTTGGGTTATAGAATTTATGTTTTCTAATGAAAAATCACTAACTTGCATTATTGTTAACAAGAATCCTGTGCATTACCATCAGTTTTCTCCATTATAACCTCTTGCTCTACAGTTTGTAAATAACTTTGTCAATAGCAAGCTAATAAACGGGGTGACTCCAATGGATTGAGATAATCTCTAGAGTTTCTGCTACATAATGAACAGGACTCCATTGAAAGGACACCTAAGATTTTATTTTGCCCCAAAATTTGATCACTTTTTTCACTGTCCTTACCTATTTTCCAAACCTAGTCCTTTTGCTTCACCTTTCAGTCTACGGACAACCCTGTATCTGACTGACTTGTTAATTCTGGGAATGTCTTGCAGATTAATTTGCTTGCCCGAGGTGGTTCCTCTAATTGATGTCTAAGAACCCTAATTAGTTAAGAAAACTTTTTTTTAACATTTTCATTGCTATTTATTATTATTATTATTATTGCTAATATCTCTATTATAAATAATTCACAAGGGCATCTTTCTGACAAAAGACAAAGAGCTGGCTACTAGTAGAAAAAGTACATTTAACTCTGTCAGTGAAAGTGGTAAAGGGATTTGAGAAAATAAGGCAAAGCAGTGGAATTATGTGTTAAAACTTTAAATATTATAGACACATTTACTTAATTTCTAATACTGTTGTTGCTTATAATTAAATAAGATGTTTTCCATGAACCACGCATTACAGCAAATATATTGTTTATACAGATTAAATTTTCATCAAAAGGGACGCCTGGGTGGCTCAGTTGGTTAAGCAGCTGCCTTTGGCTCAGGTCATGATCCCAGCGTCCTGGGATCGAGTCCCGCATCGGGCTCCTTGCTCGGCCGGGAGCCTGCTTCTCCCTCTGCCTCTGCCTGCCATTCTGTCTGCCTGTGCTTGCTCTCTCGCCCACTCTCTCTGATAAAGAAATAAAATCTTAAAATAAATAAATAAATTTTCATCAAAAAATTGTAAGTGTATTTTATTGTAGGATATGATAAGCATTTTGCAGATGAGAAAAGTGAAATTTAGAAAAGTATGTCTTTTCAAATCCCTCATACAATATCTGGCCTAGATAGAAGGATATACTATCACAATTGAGGAAGATAATTGAGATTACTTAAAATGATAAACTTTACTGTATAGGGTTTTTTACAAGTTTGCCACAGATTCAGATTCTTTTAAAATATATATCTATTTTGTGTAAAGAGAATGCACTGAGAAGTAAAAAGAAAGTGATATATCAGTGCTACCAACTAATGGCTATAATATCATCACCTTATTTATGAACAATGAAACAGTGTGCAATATTTAAATAAATTTAAATAAATTCCTATTTATTTTATATATTTATAAATTTAAATAAATTTCTATTTATTTATTATTAAAGAAATTCCTCTAACAAACAGTATGTTTTGAAGGTTGCTAGCAGGAAAGTGTTGTACGACATGGAAGTAATCAGAAAATGTGATCTAAAATTCTGCTTTCAAGGGCGCCTGGGTGGCTCAGTGGGTTAAAATTCTGCTTTCAAGAAGCTATCACAGTAAGTACTGAGCATTAGCTATTATATGCTATGGATGAATAACTGAAATCTACATTTGAAACTAATGGTACACTATATGTTACCTAATTGAATTTTAAAAAGTTAATAAAAAAACCACTATTTTATAAAACAATATTCCCAACAGGCTCTTTTGCTTTAAAATACTCACTTTGTAATGAGAGTCATTACTTTTGTCTAGCCAATTCTTACAGCACTGTTTATCCCTTCCCTGCTTTATCCCTTCCCAGTATCAATAAAGGCTCACTTGGGTTACCTAGAAGCCATGAGAAAGCTTGTAATAGATCTGGCTGGTTTTCACCAGCAATTTGACCACCATGTGCACAGGGAAGTCTATTGATAAAGGCTTTATTGCAATAAGTTGCAAATACATGGATGATTTTGAATTCTCTTTCTTGAGGTCTTGTTTCATGATAATAAATTTAGGGTGGCTTATTGGAATGGATGTTATTAACATATCTTCATAGTTATAAGCACATGGAATTGTAAAATAGATGAACGAATGTGGCATTACTGACAACTGTCCTCATTTTGAAATCAAATTACAGTGTACTAAGATGAGGAAGCAAAGCAGATTTGGGATTATGAGTGAAATAATTTAAAAAAGTCTTGGGGTATGATCAGACTATTGGGTAATTCAGTAGAAAAATGTCAACTGATTGAGATTCTGTGTTCCCTGATTTCAGAGAGAAGTTAAGATAAATAAGTAACACGAGGAGACTAGGAAGCCAAACATAAGTGATAATTTTGTGCCAGGGTGTGTTTACATCTGTTTATCTTCTTGCTTTACCACTAAGGTTGCTCCTAGAGGAGAGTTTAAATATGTGTTGGAGCTAATCTCTGTGGGTTACACAAGAAACCACATCCTACAGCTCTCCCTGAAACACCCCTTATGATTTCAATGTAATTTGGTTTTTGCATTTTTAGAAATAACAAAATACTTTGCAAACTCATCTACTTTATTACCATCACAAGTGAGTCAGCTGACTCCACATTTTAACACAGTGACAGTCACAGAGAATGGAGGAATGAGTAGAGTTATCAATATATGTGCTTTTAAGAAGTATGACAGGGTAGCAGCTATTTCCAGGAACCAAAACATGGGTCAGCAGCTGTGCAGGAAAAGTGATGGAATAAATGACTCATTTCAGAGGAGTTCTATAACATATTAGTTCTATAATGTATCTTCAGCCCCCAATTACCCGCTTTGATCTAAAGATAAGGATTTACAGTTAAGGTCCCATTTATGATTTGACTGGTGTGGTCTGAATCATTTTTACTATTGTTTTGACTATTACTTGAAACCTATAGTAGTACTTGGGATATGTGTTGTGTATTCTGTGAACATGTGCTATTTTTAGATTAGATAATTTCTGTCTCGAACCCCTGTTCATTTCTTTGTTTTTGTTTATTTGATAGTGGTTTCAGTAAATGGATATATCTGAAAAATTGCAAAGCCACTATTAAAACAAGTTATTATTATATATAGCATGGAATTGCACATTCCTCCTTTGAATCCGACAGAGCTTCACCATATCCTTAACAATTTGGGAAAAACATGCTATTATTTTTCTTTATAAAATTTCTCCTGTTAGGCTGTGATGGTTGTCATCAGCAGGAACTCCTCTGAAGGCTTTGTCAAAAGAGTTGAAAAAATTGGAAAGGTGTGTGAATGAAGCTGTTTGCTGAATATAAAGAAAAGAGCATTGAAGTACAATTCACACTCTTACTTCTCCTTCTATGCTTTCAGATGTTTGACATTTGAAAATTTTGCTTCTAGAAGAGATGCCCTATATAATTCTTACTTTAAGGAGCAAGTTGCTTTTATAATTTTTTTATTATTCTACCATTCCAGTATTTCCATTTAAATTAAATTCAATACCATTTAAAAAAAATCAAAAGTGCAGCCAGTATTCAATTCCTGGGCTAAATAATTTTAGAAAGCTTTGTGTTATTGAACCTACAGGGTTTTTCTGTAGTTTTAACTCTTTCTTTCTGTGATTTTTCCCATTAGTCACGTAAGTGACTGCAATATAACAGACATTGAGGATAAAGAAGGACTGAATAGAACAATCCTTGGCCTCATGAAGTTGAGAATCTAGCAAGGGAGTCAAACAATTCAATCATTCAGTGACAATTTATTGAGTGCCTGGCCTAAAATGAGCACAACAAAACCCCAGGCCAGAGGAATCATTTTAATGGGAGAGATAGATAATAGGTAAGCCAACTTTAAAAAAAAAAATCGTACTGCTTTTTCTTTAATAGAGATGCATATTTGAACTAAATAAGCACATTTTTAAAAGAGCAGTGATTGAGAAGAGGTTTTTTAACTGAGTGGTCCGAAAGGGCCTCCCTGAAAAAGTCTGTTTTGAACAGATTTCTGAATAATATCAGCTAGGAAGCTGCGTAAAAATCTCAGGGATGGGTAATTTTTCCAGTCGAAAAACTGTAAAGGCTCCAAAGTCACAATAGAGCTATAAGTTTCTCTAATAAAGTAACTTCTGACAAAGAATGAGAAGAAATAACTAACCCAGGTTTGAAAGAAAAGGGACAGACTTTCTATGGAATTCATATTTAATTAAAGCTCTAAAGGACAAAAATACAATAGAGCAAAATTCTGGTCACGCTGATATACCTAACGAAAGTTCATAAGCAAGGTGTGGGTAGCAAAGAGTGTGTGGGAATGTTGGTAAGAACAGTGGGGAAGAGTCATCCCTGAACATGTTCTTAAATGAAGCAATTCTTGGGTTGTATTAAAGGTTAAATTGGAGTTTGCCTAAGTGATTAGAGAAGGATGCCTCAGCTTATGGAAGTTCAAAGCCATAAAGATGTGATAAACTACTGCAGATATTTTCATGTATATTTGTTGTTGCTTCTAGTAATGGTGATCTAAAAACTCCTACTTAAGACAACTAAAAATCCAGACAAAATAGCTTTTAAAGTTAAAAATATCAGAATGATTATAAAAATAAGTGAGGGATTACTGGGCCAAAATACGAAATACAATGAGAGCCTAGAGATATATGCCCTGAAGCCATTTTAGCTATGAGAGCATTTGAAACTGCTAAAACACACTGAGCTGTGTTGTTCATAGACTCTTGATACTAGAGAAACAAATCCAGCAGCAATCAAATTTGAGGACTTTGGTACAACCCAAATTTAAGTTGAGATCCCCAAAGCACAAGGAGAAGCAGAAATAAGACTATAGCCTACCTTGCCTTCTGTGTAAACTGAGAAAGCCAATCACTGAATTTGGAGTATGATTGTCTTGTAGAGTCTCAGATATAAGAGAAAATCCTACCAAGGAGGACCATACCGTTATTATAGCTCTTAATTATCCCTACTCAATAAGAGTTTCAAATATAATGTCTTGAACATAGCAAAATGTAACAAAGCACACAAAGAAAAACCATTAACAAGATTGGATAGACAAAATGGGATTAAGTATGATGTTAAAATGATCAATAAAGATTGTAAAATGGCTTGATTACTCTGCTCAAAGAAATGAGAGGGGAAGCAAATTGAACAAAAAGCTGACACTAAAAATGATATTGAGAAAGGTTTTATAAATGAACCAAATGGATACTCTAGAACTTTAAAGATATGACAGCTAATTTAAGATACCACAGGGGTGCCTGGGTGGCTCACTTAATTAAACCTCCAATTCTTTTTCCTTTTTTTTAACACCTTAATTTTATTTTATCTCTTTCAATTTGGCTCAGGTCATGATGTCATGGTTGTGAAATAGAGCCCAGAGTTGGGCTCTGTGCTGAGCCTGGAGCCTGCTTAAGATTCTTTTCCCTTCTTTTTCTATCCCTCCCTGAACTCTCACTTGCTCACTCTCTCTTGCTTGCAAATAAATAGATAGATAGATAGATAGATAGATAGATAATAGACAAAGCAAAATAAAAGCAGATTATGAAAATAAATATAAAGATTTTGAAATGAAAACAAGTTCAAAATAAAATAGAGAAGACCTACACAGCTAAAAGTTCATTCAGAAAATCTACTATTAAAGAAGTCAGTATGACACAGTGTTAAGATATCAAAAGATTTGAGCATGTACTTTACAGAAAGGGTAATCCAAATGGCCACTCATATATAAAAACTGTTTATCTTTATTATGAATCTGGAATTAAATTAAATTAAATTAAAAATAAATTAAAACCTAAAATGACATACTATTACACACTTACCATATTGGGCAACAGTAAAATTGCCTTGCAAGAATGTGAAAGAATGAAAGTGCCCATAATAAAAACATTTGAGGTAAGTTGGACAATATTTAGAAAACTTAAAAATAAAAATAAAAATTTGGTCCATTCCTAGAAATACAACATGGAACTAAATGAATATTTTCACCAGGATATGCAAACAGATGATTATAGCTATTTCATTCATAACGGCAGATCAGTAGTGGTCTATTTGCACAATGTTACATTAAATAAGAGAGAATATTAACAAACTGGGAGGAGGGGCTAGGTTGTTATCAGAAACAGATCTTCTATGGTGCTGATTATGTTCTATTTCTCAAAATCTTTAAGTTAAAAAAGTTTTCAAATTTATATCTAGATAGATAGATGATAGATAGACAGATATCCCAGAAGCTGCAATGCTAGGCTAAGACCAGGCTTTAAAGGGCTTTTCTATACTCTACTAAATACTTGAAACCATTCATTATATCATAGCTCAGTGTTCAAATCTCCATTTGTTTCCTCAGGTTCCTAATATTTACCTTAAGGTGACCTGATTCAGACTTTTGATCACCTTTGTCTAAATATTTCTATTTTAACAAAGTGCTTTTTAACACTGAGAGACTAAAACTTAGAAAAATACTCTGATTGTTATCTCACTAGGGTGGAAAATATATAGTTACCCATTAACTAATGATATCCATGTCTACATTAGATCCGTGGCATTTTTAATTCTTGGGAGCTTTTGGTTAAATGAAATTTTTAAGCTTCCTTTAAAGGAAGCTTTAAGCCATCACCACATGAATAAAATTAAAGAACCAAATGAAAACAGGCCAAGTATTTACAGAGTAATAGAATGTGCAGTGGAAAGAGTACAATTCTGAAATCATAAAGCCTAAATTAGTGTGATGCATTTTTGCTACCCATGTAATCATAAACCAGTTATCTAAATGTGTTAGCCTCAGTTTTTTCACCCATGAAATGGTGATGATAATACTTATTATGCAGCGTTGTTGTGTGGATGTGATGAAGCATGGAGCATGAGAGTCTCATATTCCATGCTAAAATGATAGCTATTTTTATACTTATAATAATTCTAGTAATAGTAATTAAATTGTTCAAAATGGTAATATTCATTTATATTGAGGCATTGTATTGACTATTATTAGACACATTTACCAACATAAATTTCATTTTACTTTACCCCCTCTGAGGATATATATTCCCTAATTCAATATGAATCTCCTTATGAATAATAATTATCATAATAAATATGCTGATTTTTCTTCTATTTGTTTTTAAGGAGGTATCCTTTACTGTTGAACATAAAGAAACTTAAGCAAGTCTGTCTTATTCAAACTTTGCATGCTGCTTTCTTATGAAACTAGATTATAGAGTTGTATGAAATAAATTCATGCAGTTAAGACATTGATGTTTGGAACACTGGGTGGTCAGTTTAGTATTTCAAAAGAAGATTTTAAATTTAAACCTTAAAACTGAGCTCTTTCAGCCTTTTTTATAGACCATCCTTCATGCTTCATAAGTACTCCTCCATTGTAAACTAAGTAATAGTTTTTGTCACAGTGTATATAACAAAAATGGATTTTATATTCTATTATTTCAGAGTTAGTTGCAGTTTCTACTGCCTTACTTCCTTTTTTGAAAAATAGATTAATTCTACAAAAAGTTTTTTCCAGCTTTATTGAAAAAAATCGACATATTTGTAAATTTAAGAAATGATTTCTTATAACATTGCAAACTTTTAACATTGTGTAAATTTTGTACAATTTGATAAATTGGTATACATCTTTATTGCAATATAATCTACACAAAAATGTTAATACATCTACTATCTCGTATAGTTGCCACTGATTTTTATGCATGTATCGTAAGGAATTTTAAGATCTACTCTCTTAGCAACTTTTATGTATATAGTATAGTAGAGATAAACTTCAGAGGTCTTGTGGGTTTTGTTCCAGACCGCCTCAATAAAGTGATTATCTCAATAAACTAAGTCAAATTATTATTTTTTATGGTTTCCCAGTGCATATAAAAAATAGACACTATACTGTACTGTTCAAAAGCATTATGTTTTTAAAGAAAAACAATGTATATACCTTAAGTAAACTAGTTCTGAGTTTTCAGTGGGTCATAATTACTGATCACAGTTCACCATAACAAATACAATAATAATGTAAAAAACTTGAAATATTGCAAGAATTACCAACATGTGACAGAGAGACACAAAATGAACAAATGTTGTTAGAGAAATGGTGGCAGCAGACTTTTTTTATACAAGATTGCTATAAACTTTCAACTTGTAAGAATGTGATATATGCAAAGTTTAATAAAGGGAAGCACAATAAAAAAAGTATGTATATTTTATTAACTATGATCATCATGCTGTACATTAGATCCCCAGAACTTTTTCATATTATAGTTGCAAGTTTGCACCCTTGGACCACCTTACTCCACCCCAGGTTCACCCCTTGTCAACTCAACTCTAAGTTTCCATTAGTTTTCCTTTTCCTCAGATTCTGTATGTAAGGGATATCATAATACATAAAATTAAAAAATATATAAAATCTTTGAAATATTTCACTTAGTATAATACCTTCAAGATCCATCCATGCTGTTGTAAATGGCAGTATTTCTTAATTTTTCATGGTTAAGTAGTATTCCGTAGTATATATTTACCATACTTATTTTATTCTTTCATCCATTAATGGATACTGAAGTTATTTCCATCTCTTGCTTAGAGTTAATAATTTTATAATAAACATAAGAGTGCAGATATGTCTTTGAACAGTGACTTCGTTTCCTTTAGATAGATACCTAGAAGTGGGATTACTGAATCATATGGTAATTTTACTTTTAATAATATGAATAATCTCCATACTGTTTTCCATACAAATTTATATCCCTATTACAGTGCATAAGTTCCCCGTTTTCCCCAATATTTACCAAAATTGGTTAGTTTCAATTTTTTGGTAGTATATATTCTAATATCTTGCTGTGTTTTTCAGAGGTAAACAACAACAACAACAACATAAGGACTTTGCCCTGAGATTTTTACGTTGAGCACTTTTTAATGCTCCTGTTGGTCATTTATATAACTTTTTTGAAAAAAAAAGTCTATTGAGATCCTTTTGCTATTTTTTTAATCATATATTTTTTTCTATTTGTATCTGTTGGTTATTAACCTCTTTTCAGATATAAGATTCGTAAGTATTTTCTTACATTCTGTGGATTGTGTTTTCATTCTCTCTCCCTTTTTTTGGCAATGCAGAAACGTTAGTTTGATGTAATACCATTTATTTATTTTTGCTTTTTTTGCTTGTGTTTTTAGTCTGGTATCCAAAAAACTATTGGCAAGACCAATGTCAAGGAGAATTTTTCCTATGTTTTCCTTTAGGAAATTTAGTTTCATGCATCACCTTTAAGTCTTTAATCTATTTCAAGTTCAGACTTATGAGTGATATAAGGTTCCCTTTTCATACTGTTTATGTGACTATTCAGTTTTAAATATCATTTATTGAACAGACTATCTTTCCCCATTACATATGTTGGCCCCTGTCAAATATTAGGTGACTGTATGAAAGGATTTATTTCTGGACTCTCAATTCTGTTCTACTTGTTTATTGGTCTGTTTTTATGCCAGTATACTTTATTGTTTTGAGCATGAGGGCTTTGTAGTATAGTTTCAAATCAAGAAGTGTAATCTCCCTTCTTCATTCTTTCTCAGAACTGCTTTGATTATTTGTTGTCTTTCATGGTCTCATATAAACTTTAGGATTCTTTACTTACTTCTGTAAAACAATAATATTGGGTTTTTTTTAAAGATTTTTAATTTATTTATTTGACAGAGAGAGATGACAAGCAGGCAGAGAGGCAGGCAGAGAGAGAAGAGGAAGCAGGCTTCCTGCTGAGCAGAGAGCCTGATGCGGGGCTCGATCCCAGGACCCTGGGATCATGACCAGAGCCGAAGGCAGCGGCTTAACCCACTGAGCCACCCAGGCGCCCCTAACATTGGATTTTTGATAGGAATTGGATTTACAGATGGTTTACGGTAGTATGGACATTTTAACAATGTTAATTCTTACCATTCATAAATATGAGCTATCTTTCCATTTCTGTCACCTTCAATTTCTTTATCAATGTCATAGTTTATGGAGTACAGATCTTTCATCTTCTTAGTTAAATCTATTCCTAAGTATTTTATTATTTTTGATGCTATTGTGAATTAGATTGTTTTCTTTATTTTTTCAGATAGTTCATCATTAGAATGTTAAAATGCTCCTGTCTTGTGCTTACTTTGGCAGCACATATACTAAAATTGGAATGATGCAGAGATTAGCGTGATCACTGAACAAGGATGACATGACAAACTGGGAATCAGTCCATAAAAAAAAGAAACAAAACAAAATTCTTTTCTTTTATATATTGATCTTGTATTTGGTAATTTTACTAAATTTGTTTATTCAAATTTTTTGTGAATTTTTTAGGATTTTTTAACATGTAAGTTCATGTTATCCAAAAAAAGAAAATTTTACTTCTTCCTTTTTTTTTTTTTTTTGGAGACTCTTGTTTCTTTGTGTTCCTTGTTTCTCTGGCTAGGACATCCACTACTGTGTCAAATGAGAGTAGTGAAAATGGACACACTTGTCTTTCTTCTGATCTTTAAGGGGAAAACTATCAAAAGTTTTGATTGAATATGAGATTAGCTCTGGGCTTGCAATCTGTGTTTTTTCTTTAATGGGTTTTTTAAATTATTTTTTAAAATTTTTTATATAATGTGTTTTAATCCCTAGGGGTACAGGTCTGTGAATCACCAGGTTACACATTTCACAGCACTCACCATCACTCACCATAGCACCTGCCCTCTCCAATGTCCATACCCCCACCATCCTCTCCCAACACACCTCCCCCCAACAACCCTCAGTCTGTTTTGTGAGATTCAGTCTTTTATGGTTTGTCTCCCTCCTAATACCATCTTTTTTTTATTTTTCTTTTCGTACGCCCGAAACTGCCTATGTTGCATCTCCACTTCATCATATCAGGGAGATCATATGATAGTTGTCTTTCTCAGATTGATTTATTTCTCCAAGCATAATACCCTCTAGTTCCATCCACGTCATCACAAATAGCAGGATTTCATTTCTTTTGATGGCTGCATAGTATTCCATTGAACATATATACCACATCTTATTTATTGATTCATCTGTTGAAGGACATTTAGTTTCTTTCCATAGTTTAACTATTGTGGACATTGCTGCTATAAACATTTGGGTGCATGTGCCCCTTCAGAATGCCACGTTTGTATCTGTAGGGTATATACCCAGTACTACAAGCACTGGGTCATAGGGTAGTTCTATTTTCAGCTTTTTGAGGCACGTCCACGCTGTTTTTCAGAGTGGTTGCACCAGCTTGCATTCCCACATACAGTGTAGGAGGGTTGCCCTTTCTCCACATCCTCGCCAGCATCTGTCATTGACGGACTTGTTCATTTTAGCCATTCTGAACGGTGTGAGGTGGTATCTCATTCTGGTTTTGATTTGTATTTCCCTGATGCCGAGTGATGTGGAGCATTTTTTCATGTGTCTGTTGGCCATTTGGATGTATTCTTTGCAGAAATGTCTGTTCATGTCCTCTGCCCATTTCTTCATTGGATTATTTGTTTTTAGGGTGAGTTTGATAAGCTCTTTATAGATTTTGGATACTGGCCCTTTATCTGGTATGTCATTTGCAAATATCTTCTCCCAGATAACTTCTGACAGTGATCTTTTGGCTTTGTTAACTGTTTCCTTTGCAGTGCAAAAGCTTTTGGATCTGATGAAATCCCAATAGTTCATTCTTGCCCTTGCTTCCCTTGCCTTTCGTGATGTTCCTAGGAAGAAGTTGCTGCTGCTGAGGTCAAAGAAGTTGCTACCTGTTCTCTCCTCAAGGACTATGATGGATTCCTTTCTCACATTATGCTTCTTCATCCATTTCCAGTCTATTATAATGTATGGTGTTAGGATGGTCCAATTTCATTTTCTGCATGTGGCTGTTCAATTTTCCAGACCCCAAGGCCAATGGCTCCTTCTCTTCCCCAGGGACAGTGTGCTGTGCCTTCCCCACACTTGCTCCTGGGGAGCGCAGTGACAGACGTGTGCAACCATGCATCTCTCCCATGCAGAGGGGATGCCCAGGCAAAGAGGATTTTGCTCCATGCGGGTTTATTACACCGTGCTGTGGAGACTAGCTCCGGCAAGCAGCAGAAAGCATCCCACAGACCGGACTCTGATTTCCCAAAGAATGCTGTGCTTTCCCAGAGGGGATGCCCGGGCAAAGAGGCTTTCGCTCTATGCGGGTTTCTCCAAAAGTGATGCGAATACTAGGCTAAGGCAAGCAACAAAAGCAGCCCACAGAACCGACTCTGATTTCCCAGCGACGGCCATGCTTTCGCAGAGGTTTTCAGCTTGGCGCGAAACGCACTTCGCTGCTGCTTCCTCAGCAAGGCTGTGGTCGTTTGCTCTGTCCCGGCAGGAAAGAAGAGCCGCGGGAGAGCTGGTGCCTCTTGGTCCTTGCTTTCCCGGGCTCCATGTTCGCGCCCGGGGTTTCACTTTGCTAAGCCGAACTAGGCAGACACAGTCACAACCCTGCAGCAGCGTGTGTGGCCTAGCATGACACTCTATGCCTAATTCCATCTCCTGGCGTAGGTAAGGCTTTGCCTTTTGCTCCGGCGCTCGGGCAGACTCGGGGTCTAGGCCAGTGCCTTCACCATAGGAGAGAGGAGGCGACAGGATCCCTGCACAGGCCCCGAGCACTGGGATGGGGAACGGTGGAGACTGTCTCCACTCTTTCCCCGGCACACCCCCTGCCACCCACAATGCTGCCATATCTTGGTGGAAGACGGCATCTGACTGCACGTTTCTCCATGGGGTTGTTTCTGCGAGTTCCGGGTATGGCTACTGGTGGCAAGCCCAAGTCTGCCCTTGGAACAGGTGGCCAAGGAGATGCTTTCCCCTTGGGACCAGAGGCACAGGACAGGCCAGCCTTCTGCCCAGACTCCTTCCTCAGAGTGGAGCACGCACCCATGCCCTTGTCGTCCCCTCATGTCTCCTTAGCAGCCAGGCTTCAATCTCTCCGCACAGGGAGCAGAGGACACTTGTCTTCTCATGGCCTGCTGTTCGTGCCTCGGTAGGCTATTCTGACTCCCGAGCGTTTCCAGACCCACGGCCAAGGGATCCTTCTCTTCCCCGGGGGCGGCGTGCTGTGCCTTCCCCAAAATTGCTCCTGGGGAGCGCGGTGACAGACGTGTGCAACCATGCTTCTCTCTCAGGCAGAGGGGATGCTAGGGCAAAGAGGATTTCGCTCCATGCGTGTATCTTCCACCATGTTGCTGAGACTCGCTCAGGCAAGCAGCAGCAGCATCCCCAAACACAACTCTGATTTCCCAACGAATGCTGTGCTTTCCTAAGGGAGAGGCCCAGGCAAAGAGGCTTTCGCTGTATGCGGGTTTCTCCCACCGCGAGACTGGGCTCAGGCACGCAGCAGCAGCCCCCAAAAAGTGGAGCCATTTCCCCTGCCCTAATCTTCCCCTCCTGTCTCCTTAGCAGCCCGGCTTCCTTCGCTCTGCAGTGACAGATGTGTCCCTTTCCTTAAGGCTCTTTCCACAGGCACCACCGCGCTTCTCTCTCAGGCAGAGTGGATGCCCAGGCAAAGAGTATTTCGCCCCATGCGGGTTTATTCCACCGTGCAGTGGAGACTAGCTCCGGCAAGCAGCAGGCAGCATCCCACAGACCCGACTCTGATTTCCCAGAGAATGCCGTACTTTCCCAGAGGGGATGCCCCGGCAAAGAAGCTTTCGCTCTATGCGGGTTTTTCCCATCGTGCTGCGAATACTAGGCTAAGGCAAGCAACAAAAGCAGCCCACAGAACCGACTCTGATTTCCCAGCGACTGCTATGCTTTCGCAGAGGTTTTCAGCTTGGCGCAAACCGCACTTCGCTTCTGCTTCCTCAGCAAGGCTTTGGTCGTTCGCTCTGTCGCGGCTGGAAAGAAGAGCCGCGGGAGAGCTGGTGCCTCTTGGGCCTTGTTTTCCCGGGCTCCAAGTTCGCGCCCGGGGTTCACCTTGCTAAGCCGAACTAAGCAGACACAGTCACAACCCTGCAGCAGCGTGCGTGGCCTAGCATGACACTCTATGCCTATTACCATCTCCTGGCGTAGGTAAGGCTTTGCCTTTTGCTCCGGCGCTTGGGCAGACTCGGGGTCAAGGCCAGTGCCTTCACCACAGGAGAGAGGAGGCAACAGGTTCCCTGCACAGGGCCCGAGCACTGGGATGGGGAACAGTGGGGACTGTCTCCACTCTTTCCCCGGCACACCCCGGCCACCCACAATGCTGCCACATCTTGGTGGAAGAGGGCATCTGACTGCACGTTTCTCCATGGGGTTGTTTCTGCGAGTTCCGGGTATGGCACCTGGTGGCAAGCCCAAGTCTGACCTTGGGACAGGTGGCCAAGGAGATGCTTTCCCCTTGGGACCAGAGGCACAGGACAGGCCTGACTTCTGACCAGACTCCTTCCTCAGAGTGGCGCATGCACCCTTGCCCTTGTCGTCCCCTCATGTCTCCTTAGCAGCCAGGCTTCAATCTCTCCGCACAGGGAGTAGAGGACACTTGTCTTCTCATGGCCTGCTGTTCGTGCCTCGGCAGGCTATTCTGACTCCCGAGCGTTTCCAGACCCAAGGCCAAGGGATCCTTCTCTTCCCTGGGGCGGCGTGCTGTGTCTTCCCCAAAATTGTTCATGGGGAGCCGGGTGACAGACGTGTGCAACCATGCTTCTCTCTCAGGCCGAGGGGATGCTAGGGCAAAGAGGATTTCGCTCCATGTGGGTATCTTCCACCATGTTGCCGAGACTCGCTCAGGCAAGCAGCAGCAGCATCCCCAAACCCAACACTGATTTCCCAACGAATGCTGTGCTTTCCTAAGGGAGAGGCCCAGGCAAAGAGGCTTTCGCTGTATGCGGGTTTCTCCCACCGCAAGACTGGGCTCAGGGAAGCAGCAGCAGACCGCACAACATTTCTCAGCGAATGCTGTGCTTTCGCAGAGGCTTTGGTTTGGAGCGAACAGCACTTCACCGCTGCTTCCTCACCAAAGCTTCAGTCGAGTCAGGGAAGAAGAGCTGCGGGAGAGCTGTTGCCTCTTGGGCCTTGCTTTCCCTGGCTCCATGTTCGCGCCCGGATTTCACTTTGCTAAGCCGAACTAGGCAGACACAGTCACAACCCTGCCGCAGCGTGCGTGGCCTAGCATGGCACTCTATTCCTAATTCCATCTCCTGCTCTGGTAAGGCTTTGCCTTTTGCTCCGGTGCTCGGGCAGACTCGGGGTCAAGGCCAGTGCCTTCACCACAGGAGAGAGGAGGCAACAGGATCCCTGCACAGGGCCCGAGCACTGGGATGGGGAACAGTGGGGACTGTCTCCACTCTTTCCCCGGCACACCCCGGCCACCCACAATGCTGCCACATCTTGGTGGAAGAGGGCATCTGACTGCACGTTTCTCCATGGGGTTGTTTCTGCGAGTTCCGGGTATGGCACCTGGTGGCAAGCCCAAATCTGCCCTTGGGACAGGTGGCCAAGGAGATGGTGTCCCCTTGGTAACAGAGGCACAGGAGGGCCTGCTTTCTGCCCAGACTCCTTAGAGTGGAGCACGCACCCCTGCCCTAGTCGTCCCCTCATGTCTCCTTAGCAGCCAGGCTTCCATCTCTCCGCACAGGGAGCCGGTGACACATGTCTGGCCACCGGCCTGCATTTCGTGCCGCGGCAGGCAATCCTGTTCCCGAGCGTTTCCCGACCCCAAGGCCAAGGGATCCTTCTCTTCCCCGGGGGCGGCGTGCTGTGCCTTCCCCACACTTGCTCCTGGGGAGCGTGGTGACAGACGTGAGCAACCATGCTTGTCTCTCAGGCAGAAAGGATGCTAGGGCAAAGAGGATTTCGTTCCATGCGGGTATCTTCCAACATGCTGCGGAGACTCACTTAAGCAAGCAGCAGTAGCATCCCCAAACCCAACTCTGATTTCCCAACGAATGCTGTGCTTTCCAAGGGGAGATGCCCAGGCAAAGGGGCTTTCGCTGTATGCGGGTTTCTCCCACCGCGACACTGGGCTCAGGCACGCAGCAGCAGCCCCCAAAAAGTGGAGCCATTTCCCCTGCCCTAATCTTCCCCTCGTGTCTCCTTAGCAGCCCGGCTTTCTTCGCTCTGCAGTGACAGATGTGTCCCTTTCCTTAAGGCTCTTTCCACAGGCACCACCGCGCTTCTCTCTCAGGCAGAGTGGATGCCCAGGCAAAGAGTATTTCGCCCCATGCGGGTTTATTCCACCGTGCAGTGGAGACTAGCTCCGGCAAGCAGCAGGCAGCATCCCACAGACCCGACTCTGATTTCCCAGAGAATGCCGTACTTTCCCAGAGGGGATGCCCCGGCAAAGAAGCTTTCGCTCTATGCGGGTTTTTCCCATCGTGCTCCGAATACTAGGCTAAGGCAAGCAACAAAAGCAGCCCACAGAACCGACTCTGATTTCCCAGCGACTGCTATGCTTTCGCAGAGGTTTTCAGCTTGGCGCAAACCGCACTTCGCTTCTTCTTCCTCAGCAAGGCTTTGGTCGTCCGCTCTGTCGCGGCAGGAAAGAAGAGCCGCGGAAGAGCTGGTGCGTCTTGGGCCTTGTTTTCCCGGGCTCCAAGTTCGCGCCCCGGGTTCACCTTGCTAAGCCGAACTAAGCAGACACAGTCACAACCCTGCAGCAGCGTGCGTGGCCTAGCATGACACTCTATGCCTATTACCATCTCCTGGCGTAGGTAAGGCTTTGCCTTTTGCTCCGGCGCTTGGGCAGACTCGGGGTCAAGGCCAGTGCCTTCACCACAGGAGAGAGGAGGCAACAGGATCCCTGCACAGGGCCCGAGCACGGGGATGGGGAACAGTGGGGACTGTCTCCACTCTTTCCCCGGCACACCCCGGCCACCCACAATGCTGCCACATCTTGGTGGAAGAGGGCATCTGACTGCACGTTTCTCCATGGGGTTGTTTCTGCGAGTTCCGGGTATGGCACCTGGTGGCAAGCCCAAGTCTGCCCTTGGGACAGGTGGCCAAGGAGATGCTTTCCCCTTGGGACCAGAGGCACAGGACAGGCCTGCCTTTTGCCCAGACTCCTTCCACAGAGTGGAGCATGCACCCTTGCCCTTGTCGTCCCCTCATGTGTCCTTAGCAGCCAGGCTTCAATCTCTCCGCACAGGGAGTAGAGGACACTTGTCTTCTCATGGCCTGCTGTTCGTGCCTTGGCAGGCTATTCTGACTCCCGAGCTTTCCAGACCCAAGGCCAAGGGATCCTTCTCTTCCCTGGGGCGGCGTGCTGTGCCTTCCCCAAAATTGCTCCTGGGGAGCGGGGTGACAGACGTGTGCAACCATGCTTCTCTCTCAGGCAGAGGGGATGCTAGGGCAAAGAGGATTTCGCTCCATGCGGGTATCTTCCACCATGTTGCCGAGACTCGCTCAGGCAAGCAGCAGCAGCATCCCCAAACCCAACTCTGATTTCCCAACGAATGCTGTGCTTTAATAAGGGAGAGGCCCAGGCAAAGAGGCTTTCGCTGTATGCGGGTTTCTCCCACCGCCAAGACTGGGCTCAGGGAAGCAGCAGCAGACCGCACAACATTTCTCAGCGAATGCTGTGCTTTCGCAGAGGCTTTGGTTTGGAGCGAACAGCACTTCGCCGCTGCTTCCTCAGCAAAGCTTCAGTAGAGTCAGGGAAGAAGAGCCGCGGGAGAGCTGTTGCCTCTTGGGCCTTGCTTTCCCTGGCTCCATGTTCGCGCCCGGATTTCACTGTGCTAAGCCGAACTAGGCAGACACAGTCACAACCCTGCAGCAGCGTGCGTGGCCTAGCATGGCACTCTATTCCTAATTCCATCTCCTGCTCTGGTAAGGCTTTGCCTTTTGCTCCGGTGCTCGGGCAGACTCGGGGTCAAGGCCAGTGCCTTCACCACAGGAGAGAGGAGGCAACAGGATCCCTGCACACGGCCCGGGCACTGGGATGGGGAACTGTGGGGGACTGTCTCCACTCCTTCCCCGCCGCACCTCCTGTCACCCACAATGCTGCCACATCTTGGTGGAAGATGGCATCTGACTGACCGTTTCTCCATGGGGTTGTTTCTGCAAGTTCCAGGTATGGCACCTGGTGGCAAGCCCAAGTCTGCCCTTGGGGCAGGTGGCCAAGGAGATGCTGTCCCCTTGGTAACAGAGGCACAGGACAGGCCTGCCTTCTGCCCAGACTCCTTAGAGTGGAGCACGCGCCCCTGCCCTAGTCGTCCCCTCATGTCTCCTTAGCAGCCAGGCTTCCATCTCTCCGCACAGGGAGCGGGTGACACATGTCTGGCCACCGGCCTGCATTTCGAGCCGTGGCAGGCTATCCTGTTCCCGAGCGTTTCCCGACCCCAAGGCCAAGGGATCCTTTTCTTCCCCGGGGGCGGCGTGCTGTGCCTTCTCCTCACTTGCTCCTGGGGAGCGTGGTGACAGACGTGAGCAACCATGCTTCTCTCTCAGGCAGAAAGGATGCTAGGGCAAAGAGGATTTCGCTCCATGCTGGTATCTTCCAACATGCTGCGGAGACTCGCTTAGGCAAGCAGCAGCAGCATCCCAAAACCCAACTCTGATTTCCCAACGAATGCTGTGCTTTCCAAGGGGAGATGCCCAGGCAAAGGGGCTTTCGCGGTATGCGGGTTTCTCCCACCGCGAGACTGGGCTCAGGCACGCAGCAGCAGCCCCCAAAGCATTTCTCGGGGAATGCTGTCCTTTGTCAGAGGCTTTGGTTTGGAGCAAACAGCCCTTCGCCACTGCTTCCTCAGCAAGGCTTCTGAGGCGTCAGGGAAGAAGAGCTGCGGGAGAGCTGGTGCCTCTTGGGCCTTGCTTTCCCTGGCTCCATGTTCGCGTCCTGGGTTCACCCTGCCAGGCCGAACTACGCAGACACAGTCACAACCGTGCAGTAGCGCGCTTAGGCTAGGATGGCACTCCATGCACACTACCATCTCCCGGTGTAGGCATCGCTTGGCCTTTTACTCTGGCGCTCAGGCCGACTCGCTGGCTAGGCCTGTGCTTTCCCCACAGGAAAGGAGAGGTGACAGGATCCCTGCACACCGCCCGTGCACTGAATAGGGAGCTTTGAGTACTGTCACCACTCCTTCCCCTTAAAACCCGGGCCTCCTCCAAGCTTCTACATCCCGGAGGAAGACGGCATCTGATGGCCAGGTCTTTCTGGGAGTTGTTTCTCGAGTTTAGGGTAGGCGCCTGGTGGCAAGCCCATGGCTCCACCACGGTCAGGTGGCCAAGGAGCTGCTGTCTCCTTGGGCCCAAAGGCTCAGGACAGGCATGCTTTCTGCCCAGACTCCTTCCTCAGAGTGGAGCCTTTCCCCTGCCCTAATCTTCCCCTCGTGTCTCCTTAGCAGCACGGCTTCCTTCACTCTGCAGTGACAGATGTGTCCCTTTCCTTAAGGCTCTTTCCACAGGCACCACCGCGCTTCTCTCTCAGGCAGAGCGGAAGCCCAGGCAAAGAGGATTTCGCTCCATGCGGGTTTATTCCACCGTGCAGTGGAGACTAGCTCCGGCAAGCAGCAGGCAGCATCCCACAGGACCGACTCTGATTTCCCAGCGACTGCTATGCTTTCGCAGAGGTTTTCAGCTTGGCACAAACCGCACTTCGCTGCTGCTTCCTCAGCAAGGCTTTGGTCGTTTTCTCTGTCGCGGCTGGAAAGAAGAGCCGCGGGAGAGCTGGTGCCTCTTGGGCCTTGTTTCCCCGGGCTCCAAGTTCGCGCCCGGGGTTCACCTTGCTAAGCCGATCTAAGCAGACACAGTCACAACCCTGCAGCAGCGTGCGTGGCCTAGCATGACACTCTATGCCTATTACCATCTCCTGGCGTAGGTAAGGCTTTGCCTTTTGCTCCGGCGCTCGGGCAGACTCGGGGTCAAGGCCAGTGCCTTCACCACAGGAGAGAAGAGGCGACAGGATCCCTGCACAGGGCCCGAGCACTGGGATGGGGAACGGTGGGGACTGTCTCCACTCTTTCCCCGGCACACCCCCGGCCACCCACAATGCTGCCATATCTTGGTGGAAGATGGCATCTGACTGCACGTTTCTCTATGGGGTTGTTTCTGCGAGTTCCGGGTATGGCACCTGGTTGGCAAGCCCAAGTCTGCCCTTGGAACAGGTGGCCAAAGAGATGCTTTCCCCTTGGGACAAGAGGCACAGGACAGGCCTGCCTTCTGCCCAGACTCCTTCCTCAGAGTGGAGCACGCACCCATGCCCTTGTCTTCCCCTCATGTCTCCTTAGAAGCCAGGCTTCAATCTCTCCCCACAGGGAGGAGAGGACACTTGTCTTCTCATGGCCTGCTGTTCATGCCTCGGCAGGCTATTCTGCTTCCCGAGCTTTTCCCGACCCCAAGGCCAAGGGATCCTTCTCTTCCCCGGGGGCGGCGTGCTGTGCCTTACCCACACTTGCTCCTGGGGAGCGTGGTGACAGACGTGAGCAACCATGCTTCTCTCTCAGGCAGAAAGGATGCTAGGGCAAAGAGGATTTCGCTCCATGCGGGTATCTTCCAACATGCTGCGGAGACTCGCTTAGGCAAGCAGCAGCAGCATCCCCAAACCCAACTCTGATTTCCCAACGAATGCTGTGCTTTCCAAGGGGAGATGCTCAGGCAAAGGGGATTTCCCTGTATGCGGGTTTCACCCACCGCGAGACTGGGCTCAGGCACGCAGCAGCAGCCCCCAAAACATTTCTCGGGGAATGCTGTCCTTTCGCAGAGGCTTTGGTTTGGAGCAAACAGCCCTTCGCCACTGCTTCCTCAGCAAGGCTTCTGTCGCGTCAGGGAAGAAGAGCTGCGGGAGAGCTGGTGCCTCTTGGGCCTTGCTTTCCCTGGCTCCATGTTCGCGTCCTGGGTTCACCCTGTCAGGCCGAACTAAGCAGACACAGTCACAACCGTGCAGTAGCGCGCTTAGCCTAGGATGGCACTCCATGCACACTACCATCTCCCGGTGTAGGCATCGCTTGGCCTTTTACTCTGGCGCTCAGGCCGACTCGCGGACTAGGCCTGTGCTTTCCCCACAGGAAAGGAGAGGTGACAGGATCCCTGCACACCGCCCGTGCACTGAATAGGGAGCTTTGGGGGACTGTCACCACTCCTTCCCCTTAAAACCCGGGCCTCCTCCAAGCTTCTACATCCCGGAGGAAGATGGCATCTGATGGCCAGGTCTTTCTGGGAGTTGTTTCTCGAGTTTAGGGTAGGCGCCTGGTGGCAAGCCCATGGCTCCAAAACGGTCAGGTGGCCAAGGAGCTGCTGTCTCCTTGGGCCCAAAGGCTCAGGACAGGCATGCTTTCTGCCCAGACTCCTTCCTCAGAGTGGAGCCCTTTCCCCTGCCCTAATCTTCCCCTCGTGTCTCCTTAGCAGCCCGGCTTCCTTCGCTCTGCAGTGACAGATGCGTCCCTTTCCTTAAGGCTCTTTCCACAGGCACCACCGCGCTTCTCTCTCAGGCAGAGCGGAAGCCCAGGCAAAGAGGATTTCACTCCATGCGGGTTTATTCCACCGTGCAGTGGAGACTAGCTCCGGCAAGCAGCAGGCAGCATCCCACAGAACCGACTCTGATTTCCCAGCGACTGCTATGCTTTCGCAGAGGTTTTCAGCTTGGCGCAAACCGCACTTCGCTGCTGCTTCCTCAGCAAGGCTTTGGTCGTTTGCTCTGTCGCGGCAGGAAAGAAGAGCCGCGGGAGAGCTGGTGCCTCTTGGGCCTTGTTTTCCCGGGCTCCAAGTTCGCGCCCGGGGTTCACCTTGCTAAGCCGATCTAAGCAGACACAGTCACAACCCTGCAGCAGCGTGCGTGGCCTAGCATGACACTCTATGCCTATTACCATCTCCTGGCGTAGGTAAGGCTTTGCCTTTTGCTCCGGCGCTCGGGCAGACTTGGGGTCAAGGCCAGTGCCTTCACCACAGGAGAGAGGAGGCAACAGGATCCCTGCACAGGGCCCGAGCACTGGGATGGGGAACGGTGGGGACTGTCTCCACTCTTTCCCCGGCACACCCCGGCCACCCACAATGCTGCCACATCTTGGGGCAAGAGGGCATCTGACTGCACGTTTCTCCATGGGGTTGTTTCTGCAAGTTCCGGGTATGGCACCTGGTGGCAAGCCCAAGTCTGCCCTTGGGACAGGTGGCCAAGGAGATGCTTACCCCTTGGGACCAGAGGCACAGGACAGGCCTGCCTTCTGCCCAGACTCCTTCCTCAGAGTGGAGCATGCACCCTTGCCCTTGTCGTCCCCTCATGTCTCCTTAGCAGCCAGGCTTCAATCTCTCCGCACAGGGAGTAGAGGACACTTGTCTTCTCATGGCCTGCTGTTCATGCCTCGGCAGGCTATTCTGACTCCCGAGCTTTTCTAGACCCAAGGCCAAGGGATCCTTCTCTTCCCTGGGGCGGCGTGCTGTGCCTTCCCCAAAATTGCTCCTGGGGAGCGCGGTGACAGACGTGTGCAACCATGCTTCTCTCTCAGGCCGAGGGAATGCTAGGGCAAAGAGGATTTCGCTCCATGCGGGTATCTTCCACCATGTTGCCGAGACTCGCTCAGGCAAGCAGCAGCAGCATCCCCAAACCCAACTCTGATTTCCCAACGAATGCTGTGCTTTCCTAAGGGAGAGGCCCAGGCAAAGAGGCTTTCGCTGTATGCGGGTTTCTCCCACCGCGAGACTGGGCTCAGGCACGCAGCAGCAGCCCCCAAAACATTTCTCGGGGAATGCTGTCCTTTGTCAGAGGCTTTGGTTTGGAGCAAACAGCCCTTCGCCACTGCTTCCTCAGCAAGGCTTCTGAGGCGTCAGGGAAGAAGAGCTGCGGGAGAGCTGGTGCCTCTTGGGCCTTGCTTTCCCTGGCTCCATGTTCGCGTCCTGGGTTCACCCTGCCAGGCCGAACTACGCAGACACAGTCACAACCGTGCAGTAGCGCGCTTAGGCTAGGATGGCACTCCATGCACACTACCATCTCCCGGTGTAGGCATCGCTTGGCCTTTTACTCTGGCGCTCAGGCCGACTCGCTGGCTAGGCCTGTGCTTTCCCCACAGGAAAGGAGAGGTGACAGGATCCCTGCACACCGCCCGTGCACTGAATAGGGAGCTTTGAGTACTGTCACCACTCCTTCCCCTTAAAACCCGGGCCTCCTCCAAGCTTCTACATCCCGGAGGAAGACGGCATCTGATGGCCAGGTCTTTCTGGGAGTTGTTTCTCGAGTTTAGGGTAGGCGCCTGGTGGCAAGCCCATGGCTCCACCACGGTCAGGTGGCCAAGGAGCTGCTGTCTCCTTGGGCCCAAAGTCTCAGGACAGGCATGCTTTTTGCCCAGACTCCTTCCTCAGAGTGGAGCCTTTCCCCTGCCCTAATCTTCCCCTCGTGTCTCCTTAGCAGCACGGCTTCCTTCACTCTGCAGTGACAGATGTGTCCCTTTCCTTAAGGCTCTTTCCACAGGCACCACCGCGCTTCTCTCTCAGGCAGAGCGGAAGCCCAGGCAAAGAGGATTTCGCTCCATGCGGGTTTATTCCACCGTGCAGTGGAGACTATCTCCGGCAAGCAGCAGGCAGCATCCCACAGGACCGACTCTGATTTCCCAGCGACTGCTATGCTTTCGCAGAGGTTTTCAGCTTGGCACAAACCGCACTTCGCTGCTGCTTCCTCAGCAAGGCTTTGGTCGTTTGCTCTGTCGCGGCTGGAAAGAAGAGCCGCGGGAGAGCTGGTGCCTCTTGGGCCTTGTTTCCCCGGGCTCCAAGTTCGCGCCCGGGGTTCACCTTGCTAAGCCGATCTAAGCAGACACAGTCACAACCCTGCAGCAGCGTGCGTGGCCTAGCATGACACTCTATGCCTATTACCATCTCCTGGCGTAGGTAAGGCTTTGCCTTTTGCTCCGGCGCTCGGGCAGACTCGGGGTCAAGGCCAGTGCCTTCACCACAGGAGAGAAGAGGCGACAGGATCCCTGCACAGGGCCCGAGCACTGGGATGGGGAACGGTGGGGACTGTCTCCACTCTTTCCCCGGCACACCCCCGGCCACCCATAATGCTGCCATATCTTGGTGGAAGATGGCATCTGACTGCACGTTTCTCTATGGGGTTGTTTCTGCGAGTTCCGGGTATGGCACCTGGTTGGCAAGCCCAGTCTGCCCTTGGAACAGGTGGCCAAAGAGATGCTTTCCCCTTGGGACAAGAGGCACAGGACAGGCCTGCCTTCTGCCCAGACTCCTTCCTCAGAGTGGAGCACGCACCCATGCCCTTGTCTTCCCCTCATGTCTCCTTAGAAGCCAGGCTTCAATCTCTCCCCACAGGGAGGAGAGGACACTTGTCTTCTCATGGCCTGCTGTTCATGCCTCGGCAGGCTATTCTGCTTCCCGAGCTTTTCCCGACCCCAAGGCCAAGGGATCCTTCTCTTCCCCGGGGGCGGCGTGCTGTGCCTTACCCACACTTGCTCCTGGGGAGCGTGGTGACAGACGTGAGCAACCATGCTTCTCTCTCAGGCAGAAAGGATGCTAGGGCAAAGAGGATTTCGCTCCATGCGGGTATCTTCCAACATGCTGCGGAGACTCGCTTAGGCAAGCAGCAGCAGCATCCCCAAACCCAACTCTGATTTCCCAACGAATGCTGTGCTTTCCAAGGGGAGATGCTCAGGCAAAGGGGATTTCCCTGTATGCGGGTTTCACCCACCGCGAGACTGGGCTCAGGCACGCAGCAGCAGCCCCCAAAACATTTCTCGGGGAATGCTGTCCTTTCGCAGAGGCTTTGGTTTGGAGCAAACAGCCCTTCGCCACTGCTTCCTCAGCAAGGCTTCTGTCGCGTCAGGGAAGAAGAGCTGCGGGAGAGCTGGTGCCTCTTGGGCCTTGCTTTCCCTGGCTCCATGTTCGCGTCCTGGGTTCACCCTGTCAGGCCGAACTAAGCAGACACAGTCACAACCGTGCAGTAGCGCGCTTAGCCTAGGATGGCACTCCATGCACACTACCATCTCCCGGTGTAGGCATCGCTTGGCCTTTTACTCTGGCGCTCAGGCCGACTCGAGGACTAGGCCTGTGCTTTCCCCACAGGAAAGGAGAGGTGACAGGATCCCTGCACACCGCCCGTGCACTGAATAGGGAGCTTTGGGGGACTGTCACCACTCCTTCCCCTTAAAACCCGGGCCTCCTCCAAGCTTCTACATCCCGGAGGAAGATGGCATCTGATGGCCAGGTCTTTCTGGGAGTTGTTTCTCGAGTTTAGGGTAGGCGCCTGGTGGCAAGCCCATGGCTCCAAAACGGTCAGGTGGCCAAGGAGCTGCTGTCTCCTTGGGCCCAAAGGCTCAGGACAGGCATGCTTTCTGCCCAGACTCCTTCCTCAGAGTGGAGCCCTTTCCCCTGCCCTAATCTTCCCCTCGTGTCTCCTTAGCAGCCCGGCTTCCTTCGCTCTGCAGTGACAGATGCGTCCCTTTCCTTAAGGCTCTTTCCACAGGCACCACCGCGCTTCTCTCTCAGGCAGAGCGGAAGCCCAGGCAAAGAGGATTTCACTCCATGCGGGTTTATTCCACCGTGCAGTGGAGACTATCTCCGGCAAGCAGCAGGCAGCATCCCACAGAACCGACTCTGATTTCCCAGCGACTGCTATGCTTTCGCAGAGGTTTTCAGCTTGGCGCAAACCGCACTTCGCTGCTGCTTCCTCAGCAAGGCTTTGGTCGTTTGCTCTGTCGCGGCAGGAAAGAAGAGCCGCGGGAGAGCTGGTGCCTCTTGGGCCTTGTTTTCCCGGGCTCCAAGTTCGCGCCCGGGGTTCACCTTGCTAAGCCGATCTAAGCAGACACAGTCACAACCCTGCAGCAGCGTGCGTGGCCTAGCATGACACTCTATGCCTATTACCATCTCCTGGCGTAGGTAAGGCTTTGCCTTTTGCTCCGGCGCTCGGGCAGACTTGGGGTCAAGGCCAGTGCCTTCACCACAGGAGAGAGGAGGCAACAGGATCCCTGCACAGGGCCCGAGCACTGGGATGGGGAACGGTGGGGACTGTCTCCACTCTTTCCCCGGCACACCCCGGCCACCCACAATGCTGCCACATCTTGGGGCAAGAGGGCATCTGACTGCACGTTTCTCCATGGGGTTGTTTCTGCAAGTTCCGGGTATGGCACCTGGTGGCAAGCCCAAGTCTGCCCTTGGGACAGGTGGCCAAGGAGATGCTTACCCCTTGGGACCAGAGGCACAGGACAGGCCTGCCTTCTGCCCAGACTCCTTCCTCAGAGTGGAGCATGCACCCTTGCCCTTGTCGTCCCCTCATGTCTCCTTAGCAGCCAGGCTTCAATCTCTCCGCACAGGGAGTAGAGGACACTTGTCTTCTCATGGCCTGCTGTTCATGCCTCGGCAGGCTATTCTGACTCCCGAGCTTTTCTAGACCCAAGGCCAAGGGATCCTTCTCTTCCCTGGGGCGGCGTGCTGTGCCTTCCCCAAAATTGCTCCTGGGGAGCGCGGTGACAGACGTGTGCAACCATGCTTCTCTCTCAGGCCGAGGGAATGCTAGGGCAAAGAGGATTTCGCTCCATGCGGGTATCTTCCACCATGTTGCCGAGACTCGCTCAGGCAAGCAGCAGCAGCATCCCCAAACCCAACTCTGATTTCCCAACGAATGCTGTGCTTTCCTAAGGGAGAGGCCCAGGCAAAGAGGCTTTCGCTGTATGCGGGTTTCTCCCACCGCGAGACTGGGCTCAGGCACGCAGCAGCAGCCCCCAAAACATTTCTCGGGGAATGCTGTCCTTTGTCAGAGGCTTTGGTTTGGAGCAAACAGCCCTTCGCCACTGCTTCCTCAGCAAGGCTTCTGAGGCGTCAGGGAAGAAGAGCTGCGGGAGAGCTGGTGCCTCTTGGGCCTTGCTTTCCCTGGCTCCATGTTCGCGTCCTGGGTTCACCCTGCCAGGCCGAACTACGCAGACACAGTCACAACCGTGCAGTAGCGCGCTTAGGCTAGGATGGCACTCCATGCACACTACCATCTCCCGGTGTAGGCATCGCTTGGCCTTTTACTCTGGCGCTCAGGCCGACTCGCTGGCTAGGCCTGTGCTTTCCCCACAGGAAAGGAGAGGTGACAGGATCCCTGCACACCGCCCGTGCACTGAATAGGGAGCTTTGAGTACTGTCACCACTCCTTCCCCTTAAAACCCGGGCCTCCTCCAAGCTTCTACATCCCGGAGGAAGACGGCATCTGATGGCCAGGTCTTTCTGGGAGTTGTTTCTCGAGTTTAGGGTAGGCGCCTGGTGGCAAGCCCATGGCTCCACCACGGTCAGGTGGCCAAGGAGCTGCTGTCTCCTTGGGCCCAAAGTCTCAGGACAGGCATGCTTTCTGCCCAGACTCCTTCCTCAGAGTGGAGCCTTTCCCCTGCCCTAATCTTCCCCTCGTGTCTCCTTAGCAGCACGGCTTCCTTCACTCTGCAGTGACAGATGTGTCCCTTTCCTTAAGGCTCTTTCCACAGGCACCACCGCGCTTCTCTCTCAGGCAGAGCGGAAGCCCAGGCAAAGAGGATTTCGCTCCATGCGGGTTTATTCCACCGTGCAGTGGAGACTATCTCCGGCAAGCAGCAGGCAGCATCCCACAGGACCGACTCTGATTTCCCAGCGACTGCTATGCTTTCGCAGAGGTTTTCAGCTTGGCACAAACCGCACTTCGCTGCTGCTTCCTCAGCAAGGCTTTGGTCGTTTGCTCTGTCACGGCTGGAAAGAAGAGCCGCGGGAGAGCTGGTGCCTCTTGGGCCTTGTTTCCCCGGGCTCCAAGTTCGCGCCCGGGGTTCACCTTGCTAAGCCGATCTAAGCAGACACAGTCACAACCCTGCAGCAGCGTGCGTGGCCTAGCATGACACTCTATGCCTATTACCATCTCCTGGCGTAGGTAAGGCTTTGCCTTTTGCTCCGGCGCTCGGGCAGACTCGGGGTCAAGGCCAGTGCCTTCACCACAGGAGAGAAGAGGCGACAGGATCCCTGCACAGGGCCCGAGCACTGGGATGGGGAACGGTGGGGACTGTCTCCACTCTTTCCCCGGCACACCCCCGGCCACCCACAATGCTGCCATATCTTGGTGGAAGATGGCATCTGACTGCACGTTTCTCTATGGGGTTGTTTCTGCGAGTTCCGGGTATGGCACCTGGTTGGCAAGCCCAAGTCTGCCCTTGGGACAGGTGGCCAAAGAGATGCTTTCCCCTTGGGACAAGAGGCACAGGACAGGCCTGCCTTCTGCCCAGACTCCTTCCTCAGAGTGGAGCACGCACCCATGCCCTTGTCTTCCCCTCATGTCTCCTTAGAAGCCAGGCTTCAATCTCTCCCCACAGGGAGGAGAGGACACTTGTCTTCTCATGGCCTGCTGTTCATGCCTCGGCAGGCTATTCTGCTTCCCGAGCTTTTCCCGACCCCAAGGCCAAGGGATCCTTCTCTTCCCCGGGGGCGGCGTGCTGTGCCTTACCCACACTTGCTCCTGGGGAGCGTGGTGACAGACGTGAGCAACCATGCTTCTCTCTCAGGCAGAAAGGATGCTAGGGCAAAGAGGATTTCGCTCCATGCGGGTATCTTCCAACATGCTGCGGAGACTCGCTTAGGCAAGCAGCAGCAGCATCCCCAAACCCAACTCTGATTTCCCAACGAATGCTGTGCTTTCCAAGGGGAGATGCTCAGGCAAAGGGGATTTCCCTGTATGCGGGTTTCACCCACCGCGAGACTGGGCTCAGGCACGCAGCAGCAGCCCCCAAAACATTTCTCGGGGAATGCTGTCCTTTCGCAGAGGCTTTGGTTTGGAGCAAACAGCCCTTCGCCACTGCTTCCTCAGCAAGGCTTCTGTCGCGTCAGGGAAGAAGAGCTGCGGGAGAGCTGGTGCCTCTTGGGCCTTGCTTTCCCTGGCTCCATGTTCGCGTCCTGGGTTCACCCTGTCAGGCCGAACTAAGCAGACACAGTCACAACCGTGCAGTAGCGCGCTTAGCCTAGGATGGCACTCCATGCACACTACCATCTCCCGGTGTAGGCATCGCTTGGCCTTTTACTCTGGCGCTCAGGCCGACTCGCGGACTAGGCCTGTGCTTTCCCCACAGGAAAGGAGAGGTGACAGGATCCCTGCACACCGCCCGTGCACTGAATAGGGAGCTTTGGGGGACTGTCACCACTCCTTCCCCTTAAAACCCGGGCCTCCTCCAAGCTTCTACATCCCGGAGGAAGATGGCATCTGATGGCCAGGTCTTTCTGGGAGTTGTTTCTCGAGTTTAGGGTAGGCGCCTGGTGGCAAGCCCATGGCTCCAAAACGGTCAGGTGGCCAAGGAGCTGCTGTCTCCTTGGGCCCAAAGGCTCAGGACAGGCATGCTTTCTGCCCAGACTCCTTCCTCAGAGTGGAGCCCTTTCCCCTGCCCTAATCTTCCCCTCGTGTCTCCTTAGCAGCCCGGCTTCCTTCGCTCTGCAGTGACAGATGCGTCCCTTTCCTTAAGGCTCTTTCCACAGGCACCACCGCGCTTCTCTCTCAGGCAGAGCGGAAGCCCAGGCAAAGAGGATTTCACTCCATGCGGGTTTATTCCACCGTGCAGTGGAGACTAGCTCCGGCAAGCAGCAGGCAGCATCCCACAGAACCGACTCTGATTTCCCAGCGACTGCTATGCTTTCGCAGAGGTTTTCAGCTTGGCGCAAACCGCACTTCGCTGCTGCTTCCTCAGCAAGGCTTTGGTCGTTTGCTCTGTCGCGGCAGGAAAGAAGAGCCGCGGGAGAGCTGGTGCCTCTTGGGCCTTGTTTTCCCGGGCTCCAAGTTCGCGCCCGGGGTTCACCTTGCTAAGCCGATCTAAGCAGACACAGTCAACCCTGCAGCAGCGTGCGTGGCCTAGCATGACACTCTATGCCTATTACCATCTCCTGGCGTAGGTAAGGCTTTGCCTTTTGCTCCGGCGCTCGGGCAGACTTGGGGTCAAGGCCAGTGCCTTCACCACAGGAGAGAGGAGGCAACAGGATCCCTGCACAGGGCCCGAGCACTGGGATGGGGAACGGTGGGGACTGTCTCCACTCTTTCCCCGGCACACCCCGGCCACCCACAATGCTGCCACATCTTGGGGCAAGAGGGCATCTGACTGCACGTTTCTCCATGGGGTTGTTTCTGCAAGTTCCGGGTATGGCACCTGGTGGCAAGCCCAAGTCTGCCCTTGGGACAGGTGGCCAAGGAGATGCTTACCCCTTGGGACCAGAGGCACAGGACAGGCCTGCCTTCTGCCCAGACTCCTTCCTCAGAGTGGAGCATGCACCCTTGCCCTTGTCGTCCCCTCATGTCTCCTTAGCAGCCAGGCTTCAATCTCTCCGCACAGGGAGTAGAGGACACTTGTCTTCTCATGGCCTGCTGTTCATGCCTCGGCAGGCTATTCTGACTCCCGAGCTTTTCTAGACCCAAGGCCAAGGGATCCTTCTCTTCCCTGGGGCGGCGTGCTGTGCCTTCCCCAAAATTGCTCCTGGGGAGCGCGGTGACAGACGTGTGCAACCATGCTTCTCTCTCAGGCCGAGGGAATGCTAGGGCAAAGAGGATTTCGCTCCATGCGGGTATCTTCCACCATGTTGCCGAGACTCGCTCAGGCAAGCAGCAGCAGCATCCCCAAACCCAACTCTGATTTCCCAACGAATGCTGTGCTTTCCTAAGGGAGAGGCCCAGGCAAAGAGGCTTTCGCTGTATGCGGGTTTCTCCCACCGCGAGACTGGGCTCAGGCACGCAGCAGCAGCCCCCAAAACATTTCTCGGGGAATGCTGTCCTTTGTCAGAGGCTTTGGTTTGGAGCAAACAGCCCTTCGCCACTGCTTCCTCAGCAAGGCTTCTGAGGCGTCAGGGAAGAAGAGCTGCGGGAGAGCTGGTGCCTCTTGGGCCTTGCTTTCCCTGGCTCCATGTTCGCGTCCTGGGTTCACCCTGCCAGGCCGAACTACGCAGACACAGTCACAACCGTGCAGTAGCGCGCTTAGCCTAGGATGGCACTCCATGCACACTACCATCTCCCGGTGTAGGCATCGCTTGGCCTTTTACTCTGGCGCTCAGGCCGACTCGCTGGCTAGGCCTGTGCTTTCCCCACAGGAAAGGAGAGGTGACAGGATCCCTGCACACCGCCCGTGCACTGAATAGGGAGCTTTGAGTACTGTCACCACTCCTTCCCCTTAAAACCCGGGCCTCCTCCAAGCTTCTACATCCCGGAGGAAGACGGCATCTGATGGCCAGGTCTTTCTGGGAGTTGTTTCTCGAGTTTAGGGTAGGCGCCTGGTGGCAAGCCCATGGCTCCACCACGGTCAGGTGGCCAAGGAGCTGCTGTCTCCTTGGGCCCAAAGTCTCAGGACAGGCATGCTTTCTGCCCAGACTCCTTCCTCAGAGTGGAGCCTTTCCCCTGCCCTAATCTTCCCCTCGTGTCTCCTTAGCAGCACGGCTTCCTTCACTCTGCAGTGACAGATGTGTCCCTTTCCTTAAGGCTCTTTCCACAGGCACCACCGCGCTTCTCTCTCAGGCAGAGCGGAAGCCCAGGCAAAGAGGATTTCGCTCCATGCGGGTTTATTCCACCGTGCAGTGGAGACTAGCTCCGGCAAGCAGCAGGCAGCATCCCACAGGACCGACTCTGATTTCCCAGCGACTGCTATGCTTTCGCAGAGGTTTTCAGCTTGGCACAAACCGCACTTCGCTGCTGCTTCCTCAGCAAGGCTTTGGTCGTTTGCTCTGTCGCGGCTGGAAAGAAGAGCCGCGGGAGAGCTGGTGCCTCTTGGGCCTTGTTTCCCCGGGCTCCAAGTTCGCGCCCGGGGTTCACCTTGCTAAGCCGATCTAAGCAGACACAGTCACAACCCTGCAGCAGCGTGCGTGGCCTAGCATGACACTCTATGCCTATTACCATCTCCTGGCGTAGGTAAGGCTTTGCCTTTTGCTCCGGCGCTCGGGCAGACTCGGGGTCAAGGCCAGTGCCTTCACCACAGGAGAGAAGAGGCGACAGGATCCCTGCACAGGGCCCGAGCACTGGGATGGGGAACGGTGGGGACTGTCTCCACTCTTTCCCCGGCACACCCCCGGCCACCCACAATGCTGCCATATCTTGGTGGAAGATGGCATCTGACTGCACGTTTCTCTATGGGGTTGTTTCTGCGAGTTCCGGGTATGGCACCTGGTTGGCAAGCCCAGTCTGCCCTTGGAACAGGTGGCCAAAGAGATGCTTTCCCCTTGGGACAAGAGGCACAGGACAGGCCTGCCTTCTGCCCAGACTCCTTCCTCAGAGTGGAGCACGCACCCATGCCCTTGTCTTCCCCTCATGTCTCCTTAGAAGCCAGGCTTCAATCTCTCCCCACAGGGAGGAGAGGACACTTGTCTTCTCATGGCCTGCTGTTCATGCCTCGGCAGGCTATTCTGCTTCCCGAGCTTTTCCCGACCCCAAGGCCAAGGGATCCTTCTCTTCCCCGGGGGCGGCGTGCTGTGCCTTACCCACACTTGCTCCTGGGGAGCGTGGTGACAGACGTGAGCAACCATGCTTCTCTCTCAGGCAGAAAGGATGCTAGGGCAAAGAGGATTTCGCTCCATGCGGGTATCTTCCAACATGCTGCGGAGACTCGCTTAGGCAAGCAGCAGCAGCATCCCCAAACCCAACTCTGATTTCCCAACGAATGCTGTGCTTTCCAAGGGGAGATGCTCAGGCAAAGGGGATTTCCCTGTATGCGGGTTTCACCCACCGCGAGACTGGGCTCAGGCACGCAGCAGCAGCCCCCAAAACATTTCTCGGGGAATGCTGTCCTTTCGCAGAGGCTTTGGTTTGGAGCAAACAGCCCTTCGCCACTGCTTCCTCAGCAAGGCTTCTGTCGCGTCAGGGAAGAAGAGCTGCGGGAGAGCTGGTGCCTCTTGGGCCTTGCTTTCCCTGGCTCCATGTTCGCGTCCTGGGTTCACCCTGTCAGGCCGAACTAAGCAGACACAGTCACAACCGTGCAGTAGCGCGCTTAGCCTAGGATGGCACTCCATGCACACTACCATCTCCCGGTGTAGGCATCGCTTGGCCTTTTACTCTGGCGCTCAGGCCGACTCGAGGACTAGGCCTGTGCTTTCCCCACAGGAAAGGAGAGGTGACAGGATCCCTGCACACCGCCCGTGCACTGAATAGGGAGCTTTGGGGGACTGTCACCACTCCTTCCCCTTAAAACCCGGGCCTCCTCCAAGCTTCTACATCCCGGAGGAAGATGGCATCTGATGGCCAGGTCTTTCTGGGAGTTGTTTCTCGAGTTTAGGGTAGGCGCCTGGTGGCAAGCCCATGGCTCCAAAACGGTCAGGTGGCCAAGGAGCTGCTGTCTCCTTGGGCCCAAAGGCTCAGGACAGGCATGCTTTCTGCCCAGACTCCTTCCTCAGAGTGGAGCCCTTTCCCCTGCCCTAATCTTCCCCTCGTGTCTCCTTAGCAGCCCGGCTTCCTTCGCTCTGCAGTGACAGATGCGTCCCTTTCCTTAAGGCTCTTTCCACAGGCACCACCGCGCTTCTCTCTCAGGCAGAGCGGAAGCACAGGCAAAGAGGATTTCACTCCATGCGGGTTTATTCCACCGTGCAGTGGAGACTAGCTCCGGCAAGCAGCAGGCAGCATCCCACAGAACCGACTCTGATTTCCCAGCGACTGCTATGCTTTCGCAGAGGTTTTCAGCTTGGCGCAAACCGCACTTCGCTGCTGCTTCCTCAGCAAGGCTTTGGTCGTTTGCTCTGTTGCGGCAGGAAAGAAGAGCCGCGGGAGAGCTGGTGCCTCTTGGGCCTTGTTTTCCCGGGCTCCAAGTTCGCGCCCGGGGTTCACCTTGCTAAGCCGATCTAAGCAGACACAGTCACAACCCTGCAGCAGCGTGCGTGGCCTAGCATGACACTCTATGCCTATTACCATCTCCTGGCGTAGGTAAGGCTTTGCCTTTTGCTCCGGCGCTCGGGCAGACTTGGGGTCAAGGCCAGTGCCTTCACCACAGGAGAGAGGAGGCAACAGGATCCCTGCACAGGGCCCGAGCACTGGGATGGGGAACGGTGGGGACTGTCTCCACTCTTTCCCCGGCACACCCCGGCCACCCACAATGCTGCCACATCTTGGGGCAAGAGGGCATCTGACTGCACGTTTCTCCATGGGGTTGTTTCTGCAAGTTCCGGGTATGGCACCTGGTGGCAAGCCCAAGTCTGCCCTTGGGACAGGTGGCCAAGGAGATGCTTACCCCTTGGGACCAGAGGCACAGGACAGGCCTGCCTTCTGCCCAGACTCCTTCCTCAGAGTGGAGCATGCACCCTTGCCCTTGTCGTCCCCTCATGTCTCCTTAGCAGCCAGGCTTCAATCTCTCCGCACAGGGAGTAGAGGACACTTGTCTTCTCATGGCCTGCTGTTCATGCCTCGGCAGGCTATTCTGACTCCCGAGCTTTTCTAGACCCAAGGCCAAGGGATCCTTCTCTTCCCTGGGGCGGCGTGCTGTGCCTTCCCCAAAATTGCTCCTGGGGAGCGCGGTGACAGACGTGTGCAACCATGCTTCTCTCTCAGGCCGAGGGAATGCTAGGGCAAAGAGGATTTCGCTCCATGCGGGTATCTTCCACCATGTTGCCGAGACTCGCTCAGGCAAGCAGCAGCAGCATCCCCAAACCCAACTCTGATTTCCCAACGAATGCTGTGCTTTCCTAAGGGAGAGGCCCAGGCAAAGAGGCTTTCGCTGTATGCGGGTTTCTCCCACCGCGAGACTGGGCTCAGGCACGCAGCAGCAGCCCCCAAAACATTTCTCGGGGAATGCTGTCCTTTGTCAGAGGCTTTGGTTTGGAGCAAACAGCCCTTCGCCACTGCTTCCTCAGCAAGGCTTCTGAGGCGTCAGGGAAGAAGAGCTGCGGGAGAGCTGGTGCCTCTTGGGCCTTGCTTTCCCTGGCTCCATGTTCGCGTCCTGGGTTCACCCTGCCAGGCCGAACTACGCAGACACAGTCACAACCGTGCAGTAGCGCGCTTAGGCTAGGATGGCACTCCATGCACACTACCATCTCCCGGTGTAGGCATCGCTTGGCCTTTTACTCTGGCGCTCAGGCCGACTCGCTGGCTAGGCCTGTGCTTTCCCCACAGGAAAGGAGAGGTGACAGGATCCCTGCACACCGCCCGTGCACTGAATAGGGAGCTTTGAGTACTGTCACCACTCCTTCCCCTTAAAACCCGGGCCTCCTCCAAGCTTCTACATCCCGGAGGAAGACGGCATCTGATGGCCAGGTCTTTCTGGGAGTTGTTTCTCGAGTTTAGGGTAGGCGCCTGGTGGCAAGCCCATGGCTCCACCACGGTCAGGTGGCCAAGGAGCTGCTGTCTCCTTGGGCCCAAAGTCTCAGGACAGGCATGCTTTCTGCCCAGACTCCTTCCTCAGAGTGGAGCCTTTCCCCTGCCCTAATCTTCCCCTCGTGTCTCCTTAGCAGCACGGCTTCCTTCACTCTGCAGTGACAGATGTGTCCCTTTCCTTAAGGCTCTTTCCACAGGCACCACCGCGCTTCTCTCTCAGGCAGAGCGGAAGCCCAGGCAAAGAGGATTTCGCTCCATGCGGGTTTATTCCACCGTGCAGTGGAGACTATCTCCGGCAAGCAGCAGGCAGCATCCCACAGGACCGACTCTGATTTCCCAGCGACTGCTATGCTTTCGCAGAGGTTTTCAGCTTGGCACAAACCGCACTTCGCTGCTGCTTCCTCAGCAAGGCTTTGGTCGTTTGCTCTGTCGCGGCTGGAAAGAAGAGCCGCGGGAGAGCTGGTGCCTCTTGGGCCTTGTTTCCCCGGGCTCCAAGTTCGCGCCCGGGGTTCACCTTGCTAAGCCGATCTAAGCAGACACAGTCACAACCCTGCAGCAGCGTGCGTGGCCTAGCATGACACTCTATGCCTATTACCATCTCCTGGCGTAGGTAAGGCTTTGCCTTTTGCTCCGGCGCTCGGGCAGACTCGGGGTCAAGGCCAGTGCCTTCACCACAGGAGAGAAGAGGCGACAGGATCCCTGCACAGGGCCCGAGCACTGGGATGGGGAACGGTGGGGACTGTCTCCACTCTTTCCCCGGCACACCCCCGGCCACCCACAATGCTGCCATATCTTGGTGGAAGATGGCATCTGACTGCACGTTTCTCTATGGGGTTGTTTCTGCGAGTTCCGGGTATGGCACCTGGTTGGCAAGCCCAAGTCTGCCCTTGGGACAGGTGGCCAAAGAGATGCTTTCCCCTTGGGACAAGAGGCACAGGACAGGCCTGCCTTCTGCCCAGACTCCTTCCTCAGAGTGGAGCACGCACCCATGCCCTTGTCTTCCCCTCATGTCTCCTTAGAAGCCAGGCTTCAATCTCTCCCCACAGGGAGGAGAGGACACTTGTCTTTTCATGGCCTGCTGTTCATGCCTCGGCAGGCTATTCTGCTTCCCGAGCTTTTCCCGACCCCAAGGCCAAGGGATCCTTCTCTTCCCCGGGGGCGGCGTGCTGTGCCTTACCCACACTTGCTCCTGGGGAGCGTGGTGACAGACGTGAGCAACCATGCTTCTCTCTCAGGCAGAAAGGATGCTAGGGCAAAGAGGATTTCGCTCCATGCGGGTATCTTCCAACATGCTGCGGAGACTCGCTTAGGCAAGCAGCAGCAGCATCCCCAAACCCAACTCTGATTTCCCAACGAATGCTGTGCTTTCCAAGGGGAGATGCTCAGGCAAAGGGGATTTCCCTGTATGCGGGTTTCACCCACCGCGAGACTGGGCTCAGGCACGCAGCAGCAGCCCCCAAAACATTTCTCGGGGAATGCTGTCCTTTCGCAGAGGCTTTGGTTTGGAGCAAACAGCCCTTCGCCACTGCTTCCTCAGCAAGGCTTCTGTCGCGTCAGGGAAGAAGAGCTGCGGGAGAGCTGGTGCCTCTTGGGCCTTGCTTTCCCTGGCTCCATGTTCGCGTCCTGGGTTCACCCTGTCAGGCCGAACTAAGCAGACACAGTCACAACCGTGCAGTAGCGCGCTTAGCCTAGGATGGCACTCCATGCACACTACCATCTCCCGGTGTAGGCATCGCTTGGCCTTTTACTCTGGCGCTCAGGCCGACTCGCGGACTAGGCCTGTGCTTTCCCCACAGGAAAGGAGAGGTGACAGGATCCCTGCACACCGCCCGTGCACTGAATAGGGAGCTTTGGGGGACTGTCACCACTCCTTCCCCTTAAAACCCGGGCCTCCTCCAAGCTTCTACATCCCGGAGGAAGATGGCATCTGATGGCCAGGTCTTTCTGGGAGTTGTTTCTCGAGTTTAGGGTAGGCGCCTGGTGGCAAGCCCATGGCTCCAAAACGGTCAGGTGGCCAAGGAGCTGCTGTCTCCTTGGGCCCAAAGGCTCAGGACAGGCATGCTTTCTGCCCAGACTCCTTCCTCAGAGTGGAGCCCTTTCCCCTGCCCTAATCTTCCCCTCGTGTCTCCTTAGCAGCCCGGCTTCCTTCGCTCTGCAGTGACAGATGCGTCCCTTTCCTTAAGGCTCTTTCCACAGGCACCACCGCGCTTCTCTCTCAGGCAGAGCGGAAGCCCAGGCAAAGAGGATTTCACTCCATGCGGGTTTATTCCACCGTGCAGTGGAGACTAGCTCCGGCAAGCAGCAGGCAGCATCCCACAGAACCGACTCTGATTTCCCAGCGACTGCTATGCTTTCGCAGAGGTTTTCAGCTTGGCGCAAACCGCACTTCGCTGCTGCTTCCTCAGCAAGGCTTTGGTCGTTTGCTCTGTCGCGGCAGGAAAGAAGAGCCGCGGGAGAGCTGGTGCCTCTTGGGCCTTGTTTTCCCGGGCTCCAAGTTCGCGCCCGGGGTTCACCTTGCTAAGCCGATCTAAGCAGACACAGTCACAACCCTGCAGCAGCGTGCGTGGCCTAGCATGACACTCTATGCCTATTACCATCTCCTGGCGTAGGTAAGGCTTTGCCTTTTGCTCCGGCGCTCGGGCAGACTTGGGGTCAAGGCCAGTGCCTTCACCACAGGAGAGAGGAGGCAACAGGATCCCTGCACAGGGCCCGAGCACTGGGATGGGGAACGGTGGGGACTGTCTCCACTCTTTCCCCGGCACACCCCGGCCACCCACAATGCTGCCACATCTTGGGGCAAGAGGGCATCTGACTGCACGTTTCTCCATGGGGTTGTTTCTGCAAGTTCCGGGTATGGCACCTGGTGGCAAGCCCAAGTCTGCCCTTGGGACAGGTGGCCAAGGAGATGCTTACCCCTTGGGACCAGAGGCACAGGACAGGCCTGCCTTCTGCCCAGACTCCTTCCTCAGAGTGGAGCATGCACCCTTGCCCTTGTCGTCCCCTCATGTCTCCTTAGCAGCCAGGCTTCAATCTCTCCGCACAGGGAGTAGAGGACACTTGTCTTCTCATGGCCTGCTGTTCATGCCTCGGCAGGCTATTCTGACTCCCGAGCTTTTCTAGACCCAAGGCCAAGGGATCCTTCTCTTCCCTGGGGCGGCGTGCTGTGCCTTCCCCAAAATTGCTCCTGGGGAGCGCGGTGACAGACGTGTGCAACCATGCTTCTCTCTCAGGCCGAGGGAATGCTAGGGCAAAGAGGATTTCGCTCCATGCGGGTATCTTCCACCATGTTGCCGAGACTCGCTCAGGCAAGCAGCAGCAGCATCCCCAAACCCAACTCTGATTTCCCAACGAATGCTGTGCTTTCCTAAGGGAGAGGCCCAGGCAAAGAGGCTTTCGCTGTATGCGGGTTTCTCCCACCGCGAGACTGGGCTCAGGCACGCAGCAGCAGCCCCCAAAACATTTCTCGGGGAATGCTGTCCTTTGTCAGAGGCTTTGGTTTGGAGCAAACAGCCCTTCGCCACTGCTTCCTCAGCAAGGCTTCTGAGGCGTCAGGGAAGAAGAGCTGCGGGAGAGCTGGTGCCTCTTGGGCCTTGCTTTCCCTGGCTCCATGTTCGCGTCCTGGGTTCACCCTGCCAGGCCGAACTACGCAGACACAGTCACAACCGTGCAGTAGCGCGCTTAGGCTAGGATGGCACTCCATGCACACTACCATCTCCCGGTGTAGGCATCGCTTGGCCTTTTACTCTGGCGCTCAGGCCGACTCGCTGGCTAGGCCTGTGCTTTCCCCACAGGAAAGGAGAGGTGACAGGATCCCTGCACACCGCCCGTGCACTGAATAGGGAGCTTTGAGTACTGTCACCACTCCTTCCCCTTAAAACCCGGGCCTCCTCCAAGCTTCTACATCCCGGAGGAAGACGGCATCTGATGGCCAGGTCTTTCTGGGAGTTGTTTCTCGAGTTTAGGGTAGGCGCCTGGTGGCAAGCCCATGGCTCCACCACGGTCAGGTGGCCAAGGAGCTGCTGTCTCCTTGGGCCCAAAGTCTCAGGACAGGCATGCTTTCTGCCCAGACTCCTTCCTCAGAGTGGAGCCTTTCCCCTGCCCTAATCTTCCCCTCGTGTCTCCTTAGCAGCACGGCTTCCTTCACTCTGCAGTGACAGATGTGTCCCTTTCCTTAAGGCTCTTTCCACAGGCACCACCGCGCTTCTCTCTCAGGCAGAGCGGAAGCCCAGGCAAAGAGGATTTCGCTCCATGCGGGTTTATTCCACCGTGCAGTGGAGACTATCTCCGGCAAGCAGCAGGCAGCATCCCACAGGACCGACTCTGATTTCCCAGCGACTGCTATGCTTTCGCAGAGGTTTTCAGCTTGGCACAAACCGCACTTCGCTGCTGCTTCCTCAGCAAGGCTTTGGTCGTTTGCTCTGTCGCGGCTGGAAAGAAGAGCCGCGGGAGAGCTGGTGCCTCTTGGGCCTTGTTTCCCCGGGCTCCAAGTTCGCGCCCGGGGTTCACCTTGCTAAGCCGATCTAAGCAGACACAGTCACAACCCTGCAGCAGCGTGCGTGGCCTAGCATGACACTCTATGCCTATTACCATCTCCTGGCGTAGGTAAGGCTTTGCCTTTTGCTCCGGCGCTCGGGCAGACTCGGGGTCAAGGCCAGTGCCTTCACCACAGGAGAGAAGAGGCGACAGGATCCCTGCACAGGGCCCGAGCACTGGGATGGGGAACGGTGGGGACTGTCTCCACTCTTTCCCCGGCACACCCCCGGCCACCCACAATGCTGCCATATCTTGGTGGAAGATGGCATCTGACTGCACGTTTCTCTATGGGGTTGTTTCTGCGAGTTCCGGGTATGGCACCTGGTTGGCAAGCCCAAGTCTGCCCTTGGGACAGGTGGCCAAAGAGATGCTTTCCCCTTGGGACAAGAGGCACAGGACAGGCCTGCCTTCTGCCCAGACTCCTTCCTCAGAGTGGAGCACGCACCCATGCCCTTGTCTTCCCCTCATGTCTCCTTAGAAGCCAGGCTTCAATCTCTCCCCACAGGGAGGAGAGGACACTTGTCTTTTCATGGCCTGCTGTTCATGCCTCGGCAGGCTATTCTGCTTCCCGAGCTTTTCCCGACCCCAAGGCCAAGGGATCCTTCTCTTCCCCGGGGGCGGCGTGCTGTGCCTTACCCACACTTGCTCCTGGGGAGCGTGGTGACAGACGTGAGCAACCATGCTTCTCTCTCAGGCAGAAAGGATGCTAGGGCAAAGAGGATTTCGCTCCATGCGGGTATCTTCCAACATGCTGCGGAGACTCGCTTAGGCAAGCAGCAGCAGCATCCCCAAACCCAACTCTGATTTCCCAACGAATGCTGTGCTTTCCAAGGGGAGATGCTCAGGCAAAGGGGATTTCCCTGTATGCGGGTTTCACCCACCGCGAGACTGGGCTCAGGCACGCAGCAGCAGCCCCCAAAACATTTCTCGGGGAATGCTGTCCTTTCGCAGAGGCTTTGGTTTGGAGCAAACAGCCCTTCGCCACTGCTTCCTCAGCAAGGCTTCTGTCGCGTCAGGGAAGAAGAGCTGCGGGAGAGCTGGTGCCTCTTGGGCCTTGCTTTCCCTGGCTCCATGTTCGCGTCCTGGGTTCACCCTGTCAGGCCGAACTAAGCAGACACAGTCACAACCGTGCAGTAGCGCGCTTAGCCTAGGATGGCACTCCATGCACACTACCATCTCCCGGTGTAGGCATCGCTTGGCCTTTTACTCTGGCGCTCAGGCCGACTCGCGGACTAGGCCTGTGCTTTCCCCACAGGAAAGGAGAGGTGACAGGATCCCTGCACACCGCCCGTGCACTGAATAGGGAGCTTTGGGGGACTGTCACCACTCCTTCCCCTTAAAACCCGGGCCTCCTCCAAGCTTCTACATCCCGGAGGAAGATGGCATCTGATGGCCAGGTCTTTCTGGGAGTTGTTTCTCGAGTTTAGGGTAGGCGCCTGGTGGCAAGCCCATGGCTCCAAAACGGTCAGGTGGCCAAGGAGCTGCTGTCTCCTTGGGCCCAAAGGCTCAGGACAGGCATGCTTTCTGCCCAGACTCCTTCCTCAGAGTGGAGCCCTTTCCCCTGCCCTAATCTTCCCCTCGTGTCTCCTTAGCAGCCCGGCTTCCTTCGCTCTGCAGTGACAGATGCGTCCCTTTCCTTAAGGCTCTTTCCACAGGCACCACCGCGCTTCTCTCTCAGGCAGAGCGGAAGCCCAGGCAAAGAGGATTTCACTCCATGCGGGTTTATTCCACCGTGCAGTGGAGACTAGCTCCGGCAAGCAGCAGGCAGCATCCCACAGAACCGACTCTGATTTCCCAGCGACTGCTATGCTTTCGCAGAGGTTTTCAGCTTGGCGCAAACCGCACTTCGCTGCTGCTTCCTCAGCAAGGCTTTGGTCGTTTGCTCTGTCGCGGCAGGAAAGAAGAGCCGCGGGAGAGCTGGTGCCTCTTGGGCCTTGTTTTCCCGGGCTCCAAGTTCGCGCCCGGGGTTCACCTTGCTAAGCCGATCTAAGCAGACACAGTCACAACCCTGCAGCAGCGTGCGTGGCCTAGCATGACACTCTATGCCTATTACCATCTCCTGGCGTAGGTAAGGCTTTGCCTTTTGCTCCGGCGCTCGGGCAGACTTGGGGTCAAGGCCAGTGCCTTCACCACAGGAGAGAGGAGGCAACAGGATCCCTGCACAGGGCCCGAGCACTGGGATGGGGAACGGTGGGGACTGTCTCCACTCTTTCCCCGGCACACCCCGGCCACCCACAATGCTGCCACATCTTGGGGCAAGAGGGCATCTGACTGCACGTTTCTCCATGGGGTTGTTTCTGCAAGTTCCGGGTATGGCACCTGGTGGCAAGCCCAAGTCTGCCCTTGGGACAGGTGGCCAAGGAGATGCTTACCCCTTGGGACCAGAGGCACAGGACAGGCCTGCCTTCTGCCCAGACTCCTTCCTCAGAGTGGAGCATGCACCCTTGCCCTTGTCGTCCCCTCATGTCTCCTTAGCAGCCAGGCTTCAATCTCTCCGCACAGGGAGTAGAGGACACTTGTCTTCTCATGGCCTGCTGTTCGTGCCTCGGCAGGCTATTCTGACTCCCGAGCTTTTCTAGACCCAAGGCCAAGGGATCCTTCTCTTCCCTGGGGCGGCGTGCTGTGCCTTCCCCAAAATTGCTCCTGGGGAGCGCGGTGACAGACGTGTGCAACCATGCTTCTCTCTCAGGCCGAGGGAATGCTAGGGCAAAGAGGATTTCGCTCCATGCGGGTATCTTCCACCATGTTGCCGAGACTCGCTCAGGCAAGCAGCAGCAGCATCCCCAAACCCAACTCTGATTTCCCAACGAATGCTGTGCTTTCCTAAGGGAGAGGCCCAGGCAAAGAGGCTTTCGCTGTATGCGGGTTTCTCCCACCGCAAGACTGGGCTCAGGGAAGCAGCAGCAGACCACACAACATTTCTCAGCGAATGCTGTGCTTTCGCTGAGGCTTTGGTTTGGATGAACAGCACTTCGCCGCTGCTTCCTCAGCAAAGCTTCAGTCGAGTCAGGGAAGAAGAGCTGCGGGAGAGCTGTTGCCTCTTGGGCCTTGCTTTCCCTGGCTCCATGTTCGCGCCCGGATTTCACTTTGCTAAGCCGAATTAGGCAGACACAGTCACAACCCTGCAGCAGCGTGCGTGGCCTAGCATGGCACTCTATTCCTAATTCCATCTCCTGCTCTGGTAAGGCTTTGCCTTTTGCTCCGGTGCTCGGGCAGACTCGGGGTCAAGGCCAGTACCTTCACCACAGGAGAGAGGAGGCAACAGGATCCCTGCACACGGCCCGGGCACTGGGATGGGGAACTGTGGGGGACTGTCTCCACTCCTTCCTCGCCGCACCCCCTGTCACCCACAATGCTGCCACATCTTGGTGGAAGATGGCATCTAACTGACCGTTTCTCCATGGGGTTGTTTCTGCAAGTTCCAGGTATGGCACCTGGTGGCAAGCCCAAGTCTGCCCTTGGGACAGGTGGCCAAGGAGATGCTGTCCCCTTGGTAACAGAGACACAGGACAGGCCTGCCTTCTGCCCAGACTCCTTAGAGTGGAGCACGCCCCCTGCCCTAGTCGTCCCCTCATGTCTCCTTAGCAGCCAGGCTTCCATCTCTCCGCACAGGGAGCGTGTGACACATGTCTGGCCACCGGCCTGCATTTCGAGCCGCGGCAGGCTATCCTGTTCCCGAGCGTTTCCCGACCCCAAGGCCAAGGGATCCTTCTCTTCCCTGGGGCGGCGTGCTGTGCCTTCCCCAAAATTGCTCCTGGGGAGCGCGGTGACAGACGTGTGCAACCATGCTTCTCTCTCAGGCCGAGGGAATGCTAGGGCAAAGAGGATTTCGCTCCATGCGGGTATCTTCCACCATGTTGCCGAGACTCGCTCAGGCAAGCAGCAGCAGCATCCCCAAACCCAACTCTGATTTCCCAACGAATGCTGTGCTTTCCTAAGGGAGAGGCCCAGGCAAAGAGGCTTTCGCTGTATGCGGGTTTCTCCCACCGCGAGACTGGGCTCAGGCACGCAGCAGCAGCCCCCAAAACATTTCTCGGGGAATGCTGTCCTTTGTCAGAGGCTTTGGTTTGGAGCAAACAGCCCTTCGCCACTGCTTCCTCAGCAAGGCTTCTGAGGCGTCAGGGAAGAAGAGCTGCGGGAGAGCTGGTGCCTCTTGGGCCTTGCTTTCCCTGGCTCCATGTTCGCGTCCTGGGTTCACCCTGCCAGGCCGAACTACGCAGACACAGTCACAACCGTGCAGTAGCGCGCTTAGGCTAGGATGGCACTCCATGCACACTACCATCTCCCGGTGTAGGCATCGCTTGGCCTTTTACTCTGGCGCTCAGGCCGACTCGCTGGCTAGGCCTGTGCTTTCCCCACAGGAAAGGAGAGGTGACAGGATCCCTGCACACCGCCCGTGCACTGAATAGGGAGCTTTGAGTACTGTCACCACTCCTTCCCCTTAAAACCCGGGCCTCCTCCAAGCTTCTACATCCCGGAGGAAGACGGCATCTGATGGCCAGGTCTTTCTGGGAGTTGTTTCTCGAGTTTAGGGTAGGCGCCTGGTGGCAAGCCCATGGCTCCACCACGGTCAGGTGGCCAAGGAGCTGCTGTCTCCTTGGGCCCAAAGTCTCAGGACAGGCATGCTTTCTGCCCAGACTCCTTCCTCAGAGTGGAGCCTTTCCCCTGCCCTAATCTTCCCCTCGTGTCTCCTTAGCAGCACGGCTTCCTTCACTCTGCAGTGACAGATGTGTCCCTTTCCTTAAGGCTCTTTCCACAGGCACCACCGCGCTTCTCTCTCAGGCAGAGCGGAAGCCCAGGCAAAGAGGATTTCGCTCCATGCAGGTTTATTCCACCGTGCAGTGGAGACTAGCTCCGGCAAGCAGCAGGCAGCATCCCACAGGACCGACTCTGATTTCCCAGCGACTGCTATGCTTTCGCAGAGGTTTTCAGCTTGGCACAAACCGCACTTCGCTGCTGCTTCCTCAGCAAGGCTTTGGTCGTTTGCTCTGTCGCGGCTGGAAAGAAGAGCCGCGGGAGAGCTGGTGCCTCTTGGGCCTTGTTTCCCCGGGCTCCAAGTTCGCGCCCGGGGTTCACCTTGCTAAGCCGATCTAAGCAGACACAGTCACAACCCTGCAGCAGCGTGCGAGGCCTAGCATGACACTCTATGCCTATTACCATCTCCTGGCGTAGGTAAGGCTTTGCCTTTTGCTCCGGCGCTCGGGCAGACTCGGGGTCAAGGCCAGTGCCTTCACCACAGGAGAGAAGAGGCGACAGGATCCCTGCACAGGGCCCGAGCACTGGGATGGGGAACGGTGGGGACTGTCTCCACTCTTTCCCCGGCACACCCCCGGCCACCCACAATGCTGCCATATCTTGGTGGAAGATGGCATCTGACTGCACGTTTCTCTATGGGGTTGTTTCTGCGAGTTCCGGGTATGGCACCTGGTTGGCAAGCCCAAGTCTGCCCTTGGGACAGGTGGCCAAAGAGATGCTTTCCCCTTGGGACAAGAGGCACAGGACAGGCCTGCCTTCTGCCCAGACTCCTTCCTCAGAGTGGAGCACGCACCCATGCCCTTGTCTTCCCCTCATGTCTCCTTAGAAGCCAGGCTTCAATCTCTCCCCACAGGGAGGAGAGGACACTTGTCTTCTCATGGCCTGCTGTTCATGCCTCGGCAGGCTATTCTGCTTCCCGAGCTTTTCCCGACCCCAAGGCCAAGGGATCCTTCTCTTCCCCGGGGGCGGCGTGCTGTGCCTTACCCACACTTGCTCCTGGGGAGCGTGGTGACAGACGTGAGCAACCATGCTTCTCTCTCAGGCAGAAAGGATGCTAGGGCAAAGAGGATTTCGCTCCATGCGGGTATCTTCCAACATGCTGCGGAGACTCGCTTAGGCAAGCAGCAGCAGCATCCCCAAACCCAACTCTGATTTCCCAACGAATGCTGTGCTTTCCAAGGGGAGATGCTCAGGCAAAGGGGATTTCCCTGTATGCGGGTTTCACCCACCGCGAGACTGGGCTCAGGCACGCAGCAGCAGCCCCCAAAACATTTCTCGGGGAATGCTGTCCTTTCGCAGAGGCTTTGGTTTGGAGCAAACAGCCCTTCGCCACTGCTTCCTCAGCAAGGCTTCTGTCGCGTCAGGGAAGAAGAGCTGCGGGAGAGCTGGTGCCTCTTGGGCCTTGCTTTCCCTGGCTCCATGTTCGCGTCCTGGGTTCACCCTGTCAGGCCGAACTAAGCAGACACAGTCACAACCGTGCAGTAGCGCGCTTAGCCTAGGATGGCACTCCATGCACACTACCATCTCCCGGTGTAGGCATCGCTTGGCCTTTTACTCTGGCGCTCAGGCCGACTCGCGGACTAGGCCTGTGCTTTCCCCACAGGAAAGGAGAGGTGACAGGATCCCTGCACACCGCCCGTGCACTGAATAGGGAGCTTTGGGGGACTGTCACCACTCCTTCCCCTTAAAACCCGGGCCTCCTCCAAGCTTCTACATCCCGGAGGAAGATGGCATCTGATGGCCAGGTCTTTCTGGGAGTTGTTTCTCGAGTTTAGGGTAGGCGCCTGGTGGCAAGCCCATGGCTCCAAAACGGTCAGGTGGCCAAGGAGCTGCTGTCTCCTTGGGCCCAAAGGCTCAGGACAGGCATGCTTTCTGCCCAGACTCCTTCCTCAGAGTGGAGCCCTTTCCCCTGCCCTAATCTTCCCCTCGTGTCTCCTTAGCAGCCCGGCTTCCTTCGCTCTGCAGTGACAGATGCGTCCCTTTCCTTAAGGCTCTTTCCACAGGCACCACCGCGCTTCTCTCTCAGGCAGAGCGGAAGCCCAGGCAAAGAGGATTTCACTCCATGCGGGTTTATTCCACCGTGCAGTGGAGACTAGCTCCGGCAAGCAGCAGGCAGCATCCCACAGAACCGACTCTGATTTCCCAGCGACTGCTATGCTTTCGCAGAGGTTTTCAGCTTGGCGCAAACCGCACTTCGCTGCTGCTTCCTCAGCAAGGCTTTGGTCGTTTGCTCTGTCGCGGCAGGAAAGAAGAGCCGCGGGAGAGCTGGTGCCTCTTGGGCCTTGTTTTCCCGGGCTCCAAGTTCGCGCCCGGGGTTCACCTTGCTAAGCCGATCTAAGCAGACACAGTCACAACCCTGCAGCAGCGTGCGTGGCCTAGCATGACACTCTATGCCTATTACCATCTCCTGGCGTAGGTAAGGCTTTGCCTTTTGCTCCGGCGCTCGGGCAGACTTGGGGTCAAGGCCAGTGCCTTCACCACAGGAGAGAGGAGGCAACAGGATCCCTGCACAGGGCCCGAGCACTGGGATGGGGAACGGTGGGGACTGTCTCCACTCTTTCCCCGGCACACCCCGGCCACCCACAATGCTGCCACATCTTGGGGCAAGAGGGCATCTGACTGCACGTTTCTCCATGGGGTTGTTTCTGCAAGTTCCGGGTATGGCACCTGGTGGCAAGCCCAAGTCTGCCCTTGGGACAGGTGGCCAAGGAGATGCTTACCCCTTGGGACCAGAGGCACAGGACAGGCCTGCCTTCTGCCCAGACTCCTTCCTCAGAGTGGAGCATGCACCCTTGCCCTTGTCGTCCCCTCATGTCTCCTTAGCAGCCAGGCTTCAATCTCTCCGCACAGGGAGTAGAGGACACTTGTCTTCTCATGGCCTGCTGTTCGTGCCTCGGCAGGCTATTCTGACTCCCGAGCTTTTCTAGACCCAAGGCCAAGGGATCCTTCTCTTCCCTGGGGCGGCGTGCTGTGCCTTCCCCAAAATTGCTCCTGGGGAGCGCGGTGACAGACGTGTGCAACCATGCTTCTCTCTCAGGCCGAGGGAATGCTAGGGCAAAGAGGATTTCGCTCCATGCGGGTATCTTCCACCATGTTGCCGAGACTCGCTCAGGCAAGCAGCAGCAGCATCCCCAAACCCAACTCTGATTTCCCAACGAATGCTGTGCTTTCCTAAGGGAGAGGCCCAGGCAAAGAGGCTTTCGCTGTATGCGGGTTTCTCCCACCGCAAGACTGGGCTCAGGGAAGCAGCAGCAGACCACACAACATTTCTCAGCGAATGCTGTGCTTTCGCTGAGGCTTTGGTTTGGATGAACAGCACTTCGCCGCTGCTTCCTCAGCAAAGCTTCAGTCGAGTCAGGGAAGAAGAGCTGCGGGAGAGCTGTTGCCTCTTGGGCCTTGCTTTCCCTGGCTCCATGTTCGCGCCCGGATTTCACTTTGCTAAGCCGAATTAGGCAGACACAGTCACAACCCTGCAGCAGCGTGCGTGGCCTAGCATGGCACTCTATTCCTAATTCCATCTCCTGCTCTGGTAAGGCTTTGCCTTTTGCTCCGGTGCTCGGGCAGACTCGGGGTCAAGGCCAGTACCTTCACCACAGGAGAGAGGAGGCAACAGGATCCCTGCACACGGCCCGGGCACTGGGATGGGGAACTGTGGGGGACTGTCTCCACTCCTTCCTCGCCGCACCCCCTGTCACCCACAATGCTGCCACATCTTGGTGGAAGATGGCATCTAACTGACCGTTTCTCCATGGGGTTGTTTCTGCAAGTTCCAGGTATGGCACCTGGTGGCAAGCCCAAGTCTGCCCTTGGGACAGGTGGCCAAGGAGATGCTGTCCCCTTGGTAACAGAGACACAGGACAGGCCTGCCTTCTGCCCAGACTCCTTAGAGTGGAGCACGCCCCCTGCCCTAGTCGTCCCCTCATGTCTCCTTAGCAGCCAGGCTTCCATCTCTCCGCACAGGGAGCGTGTGACACATGTCTGGCCACCGGCCTGCATTTCGAGCCACGGCAGGCTATCCTGTTCCCGAGCGTTTCCCGACCCCAAGGCCAAGGGATCCTTCTCTTCCCTGGGGCGGCGTGCTGTGCCTTCCCCAAAATTGCTCCTGGGGAGCGCGGTGACAGACGTGTGCAACCATGCTTCTCTCTCAGGCCGAGGGAATGCTAGGGCAAAGAGGATTTCGCTCCATGCGGGTATCTTCCACCATGTTGCCGAGACTCGCTCAGGCAAGCAGCAGCAGCATCCCCAAACCCAACTCTGATTTCCCAACGAATGCTGTGCTTTCCTAAGGGAGAGGCCCAGGCAAAGAGGCTTTCGCTGTATGCGGGTTTCTCCCACCGCGAGACTGGGCTCAGGCACGCAGCAGCAGCCCCCAAAACATTTCTCGGGGAATGCTGTCCTTTGTCAGAGGCTTTGGTTTGGAGCAAACAGCCCTTCGCCACTGCTTCCTCAGCAAGGCTTCTGAGGCGTCAGGGAAGAAGAGCTGCGGGAGAGCTGGTGCCTCTTGGGCCTTGCTTTCCCTGGCTCCATGTTCGCGTCCTGGGTTCACCCTGCCAGGCCGAACTACGCAGACACAGTCACAACCGTGCAGTAGCGCGCTTAGGCTAGGATGGCACTCCATGCACACTACCATCTCCCGGTGTAGGCATCGCTTGGCCTTTTACTCTGGCGCTCAGGCCGACTCGCTGGCTAGGCCTGTGCTTTCCCCACAGGAAAGGAGAGGTGACAGGATCCCTGCACACCGCCCGTGCACTGAATAGGGAGCTTTGAGTACTGTCACCACTCCTTCCCCTTAAAACCCGGGCCTCCTCCAAGCTTCTACATCCCGGAGGAAGACGGCATCTGATGGCCAGGTCTTTCTGGGAGTTGTTTCTCGAGTTTAGGGTAGGCGCCTGGTGGCAAGCCCATGGCTCCACCACGGTCAGGTGGCCAAGGAGCTGCTGTCTCCTTGGGCCCAAAGTCTCAGGACAGGCATGCTTTCTGCCCAGACTCCTTCCTCAGAGTGGAGCCTTTCCCCTGCCCTAATCTTCCCCTCGTGTCTCCTTAGCAGCACGGCTTCCTTCACTCTGCAGTGACAGATGTGTCCCTTTCCTTAAGGCTCTTTCCACAGGCACCACCGCGCTTCTCTCTCAGGCAGAGCGGAAGCCCAGGCAAAGAGGATTTCGCTCCATGCGGGTTTATTCCACCGTGCAGTGGAGACTATCTCCGGCAAGCAGCAGGCAGCATCCCACAGGACCGACTCTGATTTCCCAGCGACTGCTATGCTTTCGCAGAGGTTTTCAGCTTGGCACAAACCGCACTTCGCTGCTGCTTCCTCAGCAAGGCTTTGGTCGTTTGCTCTGTCGCGGCTGGAAAGAAGAGCCGCGGGAGAGCTGGTGCCTCTTGGGCCTTGTTTCCCCGGGCTCCAAGTTCGCGCCCGGGGTTCACCTTGCTAAGCCGATCTAAGCAGACACAGTCACAACCCTGCAGCAGCGTGCGAGGCCTAGCATGACACTCTATGCCTATTACCATCTCCTGGCGTAGGTAAGGCTTTGCCTTTTGCTCCGGCGCTCGGGCAGACTCGGGGTCAAGGCCAGTGCCTTCACCACAGGAGAGAAGAGGCGACAGGATCCCTGCACAGGGCCCGAGCACTGGGATGGGGAACGGTGGGGACTGTCTCCACTCTTTCCCCGGCACACCCCCGGCCACCCACAATGCTGCCATATCTTGGTGGAAGATGGCATCTGACTGCACGTTTCTCTATGGGGTTGTTTCTGCGAGTTCCGGGTATGGCACCTGGTTGGCAAGCCCAGTCTGCCCTTGGAACAGGTGGCCAAAGAGATGCTTTCCCCTTGGGACAAGAGGCACAGGACAGGCCTGCCTTCTGCCCAGACTCCTTCCTCAGAGTGGAGCACGCACCCATGCCCTTGTCTTCCCCTCATGTCTCCTTAGAAGCCAGGCTTCAATCTCTCCCCACAGGGAGGAGAGGACACTTGTCTTCTCATGGCCTGCTGTTCATGCCTCGGCAGGCTATTCTGCTTCCCGAGCTTTTCCCGACCCCAAGGCCAAGGGATCCTTCTCTTCCCCGGGGGCGGCGTGCTGTGCCTTACCCACACTTGCTCCTGGGGAGCGTGGTGACAGACGTGAGCAACCATGCTTCTCTCTCAGGCAGAAAGGATGCTAGGGCAAAGAGGATTTCGCTCCATGCGGGTATCTTCCAACATGCTGCGGAGACTCGCTTAGGCAAGCAGCAGCAGCATCCCCAAACCCAACTCTGATTTCCCAACGAATGCTGTGCTTTCCAAGGGGAGATGCTCAGGCAAAGGGGATTTCCCTGTATGCGGGTTTAACCCACCGCGAGACTGGGCTCAGGCACGCAGCAGCAGCCCCCAAAACATTTCTCGGGGAATGCTGTCCTTTCGCAGAGGCTTTGGTTTGGAGCAAACAGCCCTTCGCCACTGCTTCCTCAGCAAGGCTTCTGTCGCGTCAGGGAAGAAGAGCTGCGGGAGAGCTGGTGCCTCTTGGGCCTTGCTTTCCCTGGCTCCATGTTCGCGTCCTGGGTTCACCCTGTCAGGCCGAACTAAGCAGACACAGTCACAACCGTGCAGTAGCGCGCTTAGCCTAGGATGGCACTCCATGCACACTACCATCTCCCGGTGTAGGCATCGCTTGGCCTTTTACTCTGGCGCTCAGGCCGACTCGCGGACTAGGCCTGTGCTTTCCCCACAGGAAAGGAGAGGTGACAGGATCCCTGCACACCGCCCGTGCACTGAATAGGGAGCTTTGGGGGACTGTCACCACTCCTTCCCCTTAAAACCCGGGCCTCCTCCAAGCTTCTACATCCCGGAGGAAGATGGCATCTGATGGCCAGGTCTTTCTGGGAGTTGTTTCTCGAGTTTAGGGTAGGCGCCTGGTGGCAAGCCCATGGCTCCAAAACGGTCAGGTGGCCAAGGAGCTGCTGTCTCCTTGGGCCCAAAGGCTCAGGACAGGCATGCTTTCTGCCCAGACTCCTTCCTCAGAGTGGAGCCCTTTCCCCTGCCCTAATCTTCCCCTCGTGTCTCCTTAGCAGCCCGGCTTCCTTCGCTCTGCAGTGACAGATGCGTCCCTTTCCTTAAGGCTCTTTCCACAGGCACCACCGCGCTTCTCTCTCAGGCAGAGCGGAAGCCCAGGCAAAGAGGATTTCACTCCATGCGGGTTTATTCCACCGTGCAGTGGAGACTAGCTCCGGCAAGCAGCAGGCAGCATCCCACAGAACCGACTCTGATTTCCCAGTGACTGCTATGCTTTCGCAGAGGTTTTCAGCTTGGCGCAAACCGCACTTCGCTGCTGCTTCCTCAGCAAGGCTTTGGTCGTTTGCTCTGTCGCGGCAGGAAAGAAGAGCCGCGGGAGAGCTGGTGCCTCTTGGGCCTTGTTTTCCCGGGCTCCAAGTTCGCGCCCGGGGTTCACCTTGCTAAGCCGATCTAAGCAGACACAGTCACAACCCTGCAGCAGCGTGCGTGGCCTAGCATGACACTCTATGCCTATTACCATCTCCTGGCGTAGGTAAGGCTTTGCCTTTTGCTCCGGCGCTCGGGCAGACTTGGGGTCAAGGCCAGTGCCTTCACCACAGGAGAGAGGAGGCAACAGGATCCCTGCACAGGGCCCGAGCACTGGGATGGGGAACGGTGGGGACTGTCTCCACTCTTTCCCCGGCACACCCCGGCCACCCACAATGCTGCCACATCTTGGGGCAAGAGGGCATCTGACTGCACGTTTCTCCATGGGGTTGTTTCTGCAAGTTCCGGGTATGGCACCTGGTGGCAAGCCCAAGTCTGCCCTTGGGACAGGTGGCCAAGGAGATGCTTACCCCTTGGGACCAGAGGCACAGGACAGGCCTGCCTTCTGCCCAGACTCCTTCCTCAGAGTGGAGCATGCACCCTTGCCCTTGTCGTCCCCTCATGTCTCCTTAGCAGCCAGGCTTCAATCTCTCCGCACAGGGAGTAGAGGACACTTGTCTTCTCATGGCCTGCTGTTCATGCCTCGGCAGGCTATTCTGACTCCCGAGCTTTTCTAGACCCAAGGCCAAGGGATCCTTCTCTTCCCTGGGGCGGCGTGCTGTGCCTTCCCCAAAATTGCTCCTGGGGAGCGCGGTGACAGACGTGTGCAACCATGCTTCTCTCTCAGGCCGAGGGAATGCTAGGGCAAAGAGGATTTCGCTCCATGCGGGTATCTTCCACCATGTTGCCGAGACTCGCTCAGGCAAGCAGCAGCAGCATCCCCAAACCCAACTCTGATTTCCCAACGAATGCTGTGCTTTCCTAAGGGAGAGGCCCAGGCAAAGAGGCTTTCGCTGTATGCGGGTTTCTCCCACCGCGAGACTGGGCTCAGGCACGCAGCAGCAGCCCCCAAAACATTTCTCGGGGAATGCTGTCCTTTGTCAGAGGCTTTGGTTTGGAGCAAACAGCCCTTCGCCACTGCTTCCTCAGCAAGGCTTCTGAGGCGTCAGGGAAGAAGAGCTGCGGGAGAGCTGGTGCCTCTTGGGCCTTGCTTTCCCTGGCTCCATGTTCGCGTCCTGGGTTCACCCTGCCAGGCCGAACTACGCAGACACAGTCACAACCGTGCAGTAGCGCGCTTAGGCTAGGATGGCACTCCATGCACACTACCATCTCCCGGTGTAGGCATCGCTTGGCCTTTTACTCTGGCGCTCAGGCCGACTCGCTGGCTAGGCCTGTGCTTTCCCCACAGGAAAGGAGAGGTGACAGGATCCCTGCACACCGCCCGTGCACTGAATAGGGAGCTTTGAGTACTGTCACCACTCCTTCCCCTTAAAACCCGGGCCTCCTCCAAGCTTCTACATCCCGGAGGAAGACGGCATCTGATGGCCAGGTCTTTCTGGGAGTTGTTTCTCGAGTTTAGGGTAGGCGCCTGGTGGCAAGCCCATGGCTCCACCACGGTCAGGTGGCCAAGGAGCTGCTGTCTCCTTGGGCCCAAAGTCTCAGGACAGGCATGCTTTCTGCCCAGACTCCTTCCTCAGAGTGGAGCCTTTCCCCTGCCCTAATCTTCCCCTCGTGTCTCCTTAGCAGCACGGCTTCCTTCACTCTGCAGTGACAGATGTGTCCCTTTCCTTAAGGCTCTTTCCACAGGCACCACCGCGCTTCTCTCTCAGGCAGAGCGGAAGCCCAGGCAAAGAGGATTTCGCTCCATGCGGGTTTATTCCACCGTGCAGTGGAGACTATCTCCGGCAAGCAGCAGGCGGCATCCCACAGGACCGACTCTGATTTCCCAGCGACTGCTATGCTTTCGCAGAGGTTTTCAGCTTGGCACAAACCGCACTTCGCTGCTGCTTCCTCAGCAAGGCTTTGGTCGTTTGCTCTGTCGCGGCTGGAAAGAAGAGCCGCGGGAGAGCTGGTGCCTCTTGGGCCTTGTTTCCCCGGGCTCCAAGTTCGCGCCCGGGGTTCACCTTGCTAAGCCGATCTAAGCAGACACAGTCACAACCCTGCAGCAGCGTGCGTGGCCTAGCATGACACTCTATGCCTATTACCATCTCCTGGCGTAGGTAAGGCTTTGCCTTTTGCTCCGGCGCTCGGGCAGACTCGGGGTCAAGGCCAGTGCCTTCACCACAGGAGAGAAGAGGCGACAGGATCCCTGCACAGGGCCCGAGCACTGGGATGGGGAACGGTGGGGACTGTCTCCACTCTTTCCCCGGCACACCCCCGGCCACCCACAATGCTGCCATATCTTGGTGGAAGATGGCATCTGACTGCACGTTTCTCTATGGGGTTGTTTCTGCGAGTTCCGGGTATGGCACCTGGTTGGCAAGCCCAAGTCTGCCCTTGGGACAGGTGGCCAAAGAGATGCTTTCCCCTTGGGACAAGAGGCACAGGACAGGCCTGCCTTCTGCCCAGACTCCTTCCTCAGAGTGGAGCACGCACCCATGCCCTTGTCTTCCCCTCATGTCTCCTTAGAAGCCAGGCTTCAATCTCTCCCCACAGGGAGGAGAGGACACTTGTCTTTTCATGGCCTGCTGTTCATGCCTCGGCAGGCTATTCTGCTTCCCGAGCTTTTCCCGACCCCAAGGCCAAGGGATCCTTCTCTTCCCCGGGGGCGGCGTGCTGTGCCTTACCCACACTTGCTCCTGGGGAGCGTGGTGACAGACGTGAGCAACCATGCTTCTCTCTCAGGCAGAAAGGATGCTAGGGCAAAGAGGATTTCGCTCCATGCGGGTATCTTCCAACATGCTGCGGAGACTCGCTTAGGCAAGCAGCAGCAGCATCCCCAAACCCAACTCTGATTTCCCAACGAATGCTGTGCTTTCCAAGGGGAGATGCTCAGGCAAAGGGGATTTCCCTGTATGCGGGTTTCACCCACCGCGAGACTGGGCTCAGGCACGCAGCAGCAGCCCCCAAAACATTTCTCGGGGAATGC